>NC_090926.1:565151510-565754813 GCF_040938575.1 Ambystoma mexicanum
AAGCAGGCTCCACCTAGGTTGGTTTGTGGATGGAAGACATGAGACGTGCACTGGTGTTGTGACAAGGGCTGTAAGCTTTTAATGATGTCAGCTTTAGGGACGGAAACATGAATTTATGGCGATAGTTTAAATGTGAGAAAATCGACTGTAAGAGACATAGGACCTCATTATAACCCTGGCGGTAGCCGTGCCTGTAAAACGGGCACGGCTGCATGCGTAGTTGCATTTTTTCCGGCACCCATCAATGAGGAATTACCGGACTCGGTAATTCATGCATAGGGCTCAATGGGAATGGGGACGTCGGATGCACCGGCACCGTCAACGATGGTGCCGGTGCATGCGACATGCTGCGCTTGCGGGTGCCGCTCTGGCCACCAGGCTAGACCTGGCGGGCTGACAGGCGCCCACGAGTACAGCTCGTAGTATGGTGGTCCGGGAACTATGGTACCGGCATGCTTACTGGTACCGTAGTTACCGGACCACCATGCTTATAATGAGGCCCATAGTATTTTTTTTCAGATTGATTGAAATATGCTTAAAAATAGGTGCCCTATTTTTTTTATTTTCTTTTTTTAGGTAGAAGACACCATAGCGCTGAAACGTGAGCAGAATAGATTATCAGCAGGTTTAAAACATAAATGTTTTTGGTGATCGACGAAAGGAGAGGTGGTACACAGTCTCACGCAAGGTGAGAGGGAGAGCATTCTATGCCTTGGCGGCAGCCACCGGGAAGGCACGCCCGCCTGTCCGGGTCAATCTGAACCAAGGGACCATGACAAGAGAAGCAGACTGTGAATGAAGACAGCAAGTCAGAATGTATTGAGGACATTTAACCTGAATGTATTCAGTCCCCAAGCCATAGAAGGCCCTGTGCACCATACACATGGATTTGAATAGAATTTGATTTTCCACCAGAAGCCAATGGAGCTGTCTCAACAGCGGGGTCATATGGGTTCCAAAAGGAGGACGAAGAATGGCCCTGGCGGCAGCAGTCTGCAGTAACTGGAACCGATTTATCAAATAACATGGCTGAGCTAGATATAGCGAGTTGCAGTAATCTAGACCACCCATAACAAGCGCAGCGACTACAGGGGCCTGACAGTTTTCAGGGATGAAAGGGAGGACCTTCCTAAGGATACCGAGTTTGAAGTGGCCAGTCATGCACACCGCCGCTACCTGTTCATCCATGGCAAGGGAAGAAGAAATCTTGACCCCCAAATTCCTGACCGATGATAACGGTGTAGGAAGGGGACCAAGAGATGCAAGCCACCAGTCTACAGTCCAGAAGAGGAGAGGTGGTACCAACAACCAACACCTCAATATTGCTGCCATTTAATTTCAGCCAATTAGCCATCATCCACGCCCCCACATCCTCGAGACACTTCCTAAACTGACTGGCCTCATCAGACTGATTCAGGTCTATCCACTGGGCCAATAACATTACAGAGAGAACTTCTCGTTTAACTGCTACAAAGGAGTCTGGTGCTCCCTATACCTGCGGACTGGGGGCAGAACACCCAAGTAGACACAGAGCTTTTCAGGTTTAGTTCCAATGCAATGGTGCAGCTTTGTAGCATTTGAACCCCCATGGGGACCAACTCCTGTGCTTCACTCCCCCTCCACGGGAACATTGCTGTCTAATCTTGAAGGGCGGATTCAAGTCTCAAATTGTATTTCTATGTTATTTTGCCTCATTCGTGCTGGGTTGCCCACGTGGTGCTCAGTTGCAACTGATGATGCGTTTCAACCTGTCCAAATGCATTTTTTGTTGTTTTGTGTTAAATGTGCACATTAAAAAAATACCCATGACATGCATCATGCCCGTGGTGCCATTTGACCCCACTATGTGCAATATTCCTCTACGCTTTATAGCTTCACTGAGCAAAATAGCAAACATTTGCCTTTTAACACAACATTTGCAGTTGCACCATCCTGCACAACGTACGTACCACAGCTCGGATCTTGTAAACTAAAGCCAGGATTTGAACCCAGGCATTTAAAGGTTAAATCTAGTCTTCTCAAGTGACCTTTTGCTAAAGAACTAACAACTGACAAATGACAAAGCAGCGCGTGGCTGCCTGCTGCTGAAATTACATTAGCTGCTGCTTGTCCGTCCTGATAGTTTTGCTTACATGACAGATTTTCATTTCGAAGCAAACAGATTAACCGATATTTTATCGCCTTTTCTTACTTCATAAAAAAGGATTTATTGTTTTCTCTAGTTGCTAAATAATTGATTGGTAATCCTGTCCATTGTCTCGTTGAACTAGCGTCCGTCCACCAATTACTACATTTGATATATATTAAGTCTACAAATGCTCATTCTGTGTTGGACTGGATGGAAAATAGAACCTTGGAAAAGGCTACCTCCATACCGGCATGAAAATCCAGCACCTGAGAATGGGCATGAAAATCCAGCACCTGAGAATGGGCAATTCTCGCCGGACCCAGTAATTGCTTTTTCGCGGGTGCCGGTGCTGGTATATCCCCATTTCAGCCCCATTGGGCTCAATGGGGATGCCTGTAGCACCGGCACCGTTCACAACGGTGCCTGTGCTACAGGCATGCTGTGCTCGCGGATGCCTTTTATTCCGCCAGGGCAGACCTGGCGGAATGAAAGGCCCCCGCGAGCACAACTCGGTGTTTGACGGTCCGGTAACAATGGTACCGGAAAGCATACTGGTACTGTTGTTACCGGACTGGCAACATCGTAATGAGGCCTAATGTATTACATGGGCAGTGTAACGGATCACAGGATCTGGGAAATGTTGCAAATAGTTTTTGTTTTTTGTTTTTTTTCCCAGTGGAGAATGCTGCAAATAGTTACTTGTTAGTTTGGTGGTGCGCAAACCACTGCATTGAAACCAAAACTATCGTAATGGAAAGTGAAGGTAGGAGGGAGAGAGATGATTTGTGAGGGGCACACAGCCTGTAGGTGTTATTTGGTTATTTACACGCCCACTGACCACGGCTGGCAATACTAGTCCCTATGGAAAACCCACCTCCTAACTGCTCCTCCCCGCCCAAAACACATCATTCGAGGATCTCTTTGAGCTAGCAGTAAGTACAAACTTTGTTCTGTGGAGGGCCTGGCAGTGGTATTTTATAGCAGCCTGTTAAAAGTGAATGGGCCTCATTACAACTCCGCTGGTAGCCGTGCAGGTAAAAATGGCAGGCTGCAGCCGGAGTTGTGTATTTTTTCCGGCATCGGAAAAAGGTACTCCCCATTCCCATTTGAGTACCAATGGGACTCAATGGGAATGGGGAAGACGGTAGCACCGGCACCATTCATAATGGTTCCCGTGCTACCATCAAAGTCTGCAAGCAGGTGCTTCGCGCCAGCCAGGTCAGACCTGGCACAAAAATCCATGCTGGTGCAAATGCTGGGCATTTCTATGGCAGAGAGGAAGGGAGGCAGCGGAAAACTTAGTTGTGTTCCTCCTCCCTTCTCTACCAAACAAATGGATGAAAATGGGGCATGACGTTAATGGAAGGTGTAAAAAGGCTTTTACACTTTCCATTAATGGTATGCCCCTCACCAAAATGAGCCCCCCAGAGTGCAACGAAATGTTGTTAAACCTAGGGATGCAAGTGTTACACCTGTTTTAGCACCACCTTTTTACACTTTAGGGGATTTTGGTCATTTTGGCAGGCAGTTTGAGGGCATGGAAAAGGATTATTGGGGGGCTAATTTTCGAGTTCCCCTTAATAAGACATCCGTTTTTGTTTTCTGTTTAGACTTTTGCGTATGCAGATCCCTGCTGTGTCGTTTCCACCTTTGCATGCGGAATGCTAAAGGGGAGTGTAAAAAATGGTGTACATGCTGCAACCCTTTTGCACTCCGCCGTGCAAATTGAGTAAACGCTGCCTACCATCTATGCATTGCAGGTGGTGTTTACAACGGATTCCTAAAGAGTCCACCTGCCTTTTGCTCGCGTAAAAACCAAGTGGACTGCATAGAAATCCACAGCATATGCATCAGCATGAAAATACACGCTGGTGCAAATGCTGGAGTAATTGTATGGTGGAGAGGAAGGGGGCCGGGGAATCATAACTTACGGTCCGCCCCTCCTCTTTGCCATGCAAATGAATGAAAATGAGATGTGACGTAAACGAAATGCATAAAAAAGCCTTACACAAGGCTTGTACGCATTTTATTTATCTTATGGGTTAATTTAAAATGAGCGCCTGTATCTGAATGCTGTCACTGATCAGCCTGTTTTTCCACCATCACTTCACTTTAATGAATGCTGGGAGAAAACCACAGCGTTCCTAGAGAACCCGCCTGCTTTTAACTCTTTCCAAACGCAGGTGGATTCCACAGGAATCCACAGTAAATCCCCCCCGACATGAGGAAATGACAGGCCAATTGAAATTATTTGCTCTAGAAAGTGCAAAAATGTGTGCTAACCTTTCAGAACCTAACACACATTTATCGCACTTTGTAGTGTGTTATAATGTCTCTTGGGTGGAATTCTACGAGGTAGAATTCCACCATGCTATGATGTCATGGTGTTATGCTTTGGTTCTACGTTCTGTAAAGGGCGGTTAGCAGTTGTTCCTGAAGAGCTGAATGTAGGCTCAGCACTGCTGGGCTAGGCTGGTTGCCAATAAAGAAGTTCCACTTACCTTACGTGTTGCCTCTTTATCACACTGGCGACAAGGGCAACCAGCCTCCCAACCTGCGCAGCCGATTCTGCCCAGCAATTGCCTGCGTTCTCTTCCCAGGGGCTGCCCGATCCGCAGCTCTCCCCAAGCTTCTCAACTGAAGAGCTGCCAGCTGATGCCGTCCGCGTTGAGCAGCGTATTGAGGAAGAGGGAGAAAGACAAGCCGGCCTGCCTGGTCCACGCTCCCTGGCCGGGGTCGAGCGACCTGCCCCTGTCGCAGTGAGCGTTCGGCCTGAGCAAGGTCACGGCCAACGGACGCCGGCAGGAGAGGCAGGCGTGCCTGCTCTGCGCTCCCCATTCCGGGTCGAGCGCAGTATCCCTGCCACGGCAGACACTCTTCGTGTGCCGGAAAGAAGATTGGAGACAGGTGAGCGGCTTTCCCCTGCGCCCCTGCACCGCGGGCAGCGTTTTCTGCGACCCAGACGGCGGGCAGAGGGACGACCGCTGACGCTCCCCACAGGCTTCAGCCCCCACCCAGATTGCAGCTTGGCGCTGTGGGGTTCTGGGACAGCGGGCAGGGGGTGATACGTCGGCGGGGAAGCACACGCTCCAGAGGCCTCAGCCCCGGCCGTAGCAAAGCACAGCATTCCGTGGAGATCCCGCACTGAGGCGGCGCCCCGGGGGAGAGCTGAGACAGAGCTCTCTCGCCGGGAGTCTCCCCGCCCACTAACGTGTCATCAGGAACGAGGAGAGGATACCTGGGGGGGTGTTCCCCTACGCCATCGCAAAAGAGTTAACCCTGTGTGCACCAAGTGAAACATTCTGGTTACTGTCTGCCTAAAGCCAGGAATTAACCCTGCGCGCGCCTGGTGAAACTTTCGGACATTCCTCTTTGCTGCCACAGCATTTCCATTTGGCATTTTCCCTCTATCTATTGCAAAGGCCCTGGACTGCACAGACAAGGGAGGGGGGAGTTAATTGTGGTTTTTGTTGGCGTGTTCAGGCATTTCTGTCGGCATCCGAATAATCTTGCCAGCATGCAACACAACAATGCACGTCCCCCTCCAGCTTTCCTGGCTAGTCCGGGTGAACCAGCAATTGTGTGGGACTTATGGGCTGACACGTTTAAAGTCTACCTAAGAGCAGCAGGTGGTGCCAAATTTACAGATGATGAAAAAGAAGCCGCATTACTCAATTGTTTGGGAACTGAGGGACTCAGGTTGTTCAGGCATCTTCCTGGTCCCAATGTGCACGACGCCCCCGCTGTCCCCGCGGATGGGAATGAAGGGGGAGATGCCCCACCCGGAGTGATACTGGCTTATGAAACGGCTTTGGGCAAGTTAGAGGCGAGGTTTGGCAAGAGGGCCAATGTGGTACTGGAGTGGTATCAGTTCTTCTCGAGAGCTCAAGGTTCCAGTGAACGGATTGATGCTTATGTAACTGCTTTACGTACATTAATAGCGACGTGCAAATTCACAGGCACCATTGATGAATACATCCGTGATCAAGTGATGATGCGGACATGTGTTGTTCGCGTCAGGGAGAGGCTATGGATAGAGAAAGACCCGCCCCTGGAAAAAGTCATTGAGATAGCCCGTGCTATTGAGGAATCCAGGAAAAGTGTGAAGGAAATGGCTGATAAAAGGGAAGCGGTGCATGCCATCATTCCCCGCAAGTCCAAGGAAGTCAAAGGGAAGAACAAGGACAACAGGGAAGTGTCTTCCTCGAAGGATGTGTGCAGGAATTGTGGGTGGCGTGGCCATGCAGCGGGTGCTAAGGGATGTCCTGCTAGCAATGTGGTTTGTAGAAAATGCAAAGCCAAGGGACATTATGCCCGCATGTGCAGGACTGTCATCACCACTAAGGACTCGGTGAACATGCTGGACACCAATGATGATGAGGATGATGATGTGACAATAGTGGGTTACATGGGTTGTTCAGATGGGAGTGAAAGGAGTGTGCCTGAGGGTTCATTACTGAGTGTTGGGAGTTGCAATAAAAGAGCTTGGGCGACCCTCATGGTCAACGGTGTTCCGCTGGAGATGATGGTGGACACGGGGTCTCCATACACAATGATATCCCCTGAACTGTATGAATCCAAGTTTCACAAGAGAGTTTCTGATTTATCCTCCCCTGATATAACCCCATACGCCTATGGGCGGCTGCCCATTAAAGTTCTGGGATTTGAATGGGCTGACATAGAGTTTCAAGGTAGAATGGCTAGGGGTAAGTTGTATGTGGCCCACAAGGGTGACCCCGTTGTGGGGTGGGAAGAACAAGCTGCCCTGGATCTGTTGATTAGACCGAGTAAACCTGTTCCGGTCATGAGTGTGACTGAAGGGGGAAATGGTGTTGTGTGCTCTGGGGGGATTACGGCAGAAATTTTA
This sequence comes from Ambystoma mexicanum, assembly GCF_040938575.1. Classification (NCBI taxonomy): domain Eukaryota; kingdom Metazoa; phylum Chordata; class Amphibia; order Caudata; family Ambystomatidae; genus Ambystoma; species Ambystoma mexicanum. Next base: position 565,158,506 of record NC_090926.1, read on the forward strand.
GAGACTAAATTTCCCTCTGTGTTTACTTCTAAGTTGGGCAGGTTGAAGGGTTTTGCACACAAGATAGTTCTCAAGAGAGGCTCCCTACCTGTTGTTCACAAGGTCAGAAGGGTCCCCATCATGGCTCGTGATGCCCGAAAGGAGGAACTGCACAAACTCAAGGACTCTGGGGTCATAGAAGTGGTAGAGTGTTCAGAATGGTTAGCCCCTGCGGTCTTGGCACAAAAGGGTGATGGAGGAATGAGGATGTGTGTAGACCTCAGAGACCTCAATTCATCCATTTGGGTTGACCGACACCCCCTGCCAAATATCAATGAAATGCTTTCTTTAGTGTCTGGAGCTTCATGTTTTTCGACTTTTGATCTCTCGTCAGTCTATCATCAGATAGATTTGCACAAAGAATCCCGCCCACTTACTTCGTTTGTAACCCCTTTTGGCGCATTCTGTTTTTGCAGGATGCCTTTTGGGTTGGCCTCCGCTGCCGCGGTTTTTCAGAGGATTATGCAAAAACTCTTTGGGGCCATTAAGGGTGTGGAATGTTTCCAGGATGACATCCTTGTGTGGGGTAGATCACAAGCTGAGCATTATTGCAGGGTCCTTGAGGTCATGGGTGTCTTGAAGGATTGTGCTCTCACAGTCAAATTTAGCAAATGCAAAGTAGGTGTCCCCAGTGTGACCTATTTGGGGCATTCTTTGGAAGCTGAAGGTATTCATCCTAAGGCAGAGTTGGTGAAAACATTGAGTGATGCACCGGCCCCGACAAACAAGGACCAGTTGAGATCCTTCATGGGTCTTGCGAAGTATTACAGTAGATGTATTCCCTCGTATGCTGACAAGACTGTTAGTATGAGGTCGTTACTGAGGAAGGGTGTACATTTTGCATGGTCAGATCAGTGTCAGGTGGAATTCGTCAAGTTGAAAGAGGAGATTGAACAAGCCCCGTCTTTAGGGTCCTTCTCTCCGGCCAGGAAGACATTTCTCACGGTGGATGTGAGTGAGTATGGTATAGGTGCTGTTTTGGAGCAAAGGGTGGATGGAGAACTACGACCTATTGCTTTTGCATCCAGATTGCTCAGGGAGGCTGAAGGCAGGTATGCTGTCATAGAGAGGGAGGCTCTGGCTGCTGTGTGGGTATCCAAATATTTCAGGACATTTCTGTGGGGAATTGAATTCACTTTGCGCACCGACCACAAACCTTTGGTGCATGTGCTGACAACTAAAGGTTTGTCTCACGCGTCTTCACGGATCATGAGGTGGATGGCAGATATGGCGGAATTTAATTTCAAAGTTGAGTATGTTCCGGGAACTAGGAATGCAGTAGCGGATTGTCTGTCGCGCTTTCCGAAGTCTTTTGATGATGTTGAGCTTCAAGAGGTTGCAGGGGACGACTGTACCCTGGTGGCCAGTGTAGTTCCCGCAGTGGCAGGGTCTGAGTGGGATGCAGAATGTACAGCTGATTCTGAATTGATGGAGGTGAAGACGGCGCTCACCAATGGAGTTATTGGGCCTGAATTGTCTAAATCCTATGGGCATGTGTGGGAGGAATTGTCTGTGGGTCCATGGGGTGTAGGTAGAGGTTTGAGGTTGGTCCCTCCTCGTTCCCTTAGCGGGAAGTTGGTTGATTTGGCCCATGAGGGGCACATAGGGAGGTCCATGACCAAGAGAAGGCTTAGAGAAGACTATTGGTGGCCCCGAATGGATGCTGATGTGGAGGAAGTAGTGAAGGATTGTGCTGCTTGTTCCACCAGTGACAAGAGCAAGGTTCCCGCTCCCCAGCCTGTTTATCCGGTGGAACTACCCCGTGATGTGTGGTCCAAGGTGGCGCTTGACATAATGGGCCCCATTGATTCATTGGGGGGAGACTTGAGGTTTATTGTCGTTATGGTGGACTATACATCTCGATGGGTGGAGGCCACAGCTTTATCCAAGGTTACTGCTGAGAAAGTGGTGGAGTTCCTCTCTGCGGTGTTTGACAGGGAGCGTGTGCCTGCAGGTTTAGTTACTGACAATGGCTCTCAGTTTGTGTCGGAGTACATGCAGAAGTTTTTGGATGAACTTGGAATACGCCATCATAGGGTTGCGCTATACAACCCACAAGCCAACGGTCTGGTAGAACGCATGAATCGTTTTATCAAGGGGGCCATTCAGTTGGCTCTTGCCAATGGTATTCTGTGGAGAAGGGTGGTGTCGGAATCACTTAAGGCTTACAGGCTTACCCCTTCTGTTGTTACTGGTCATTCTCCTTTTGAGCTGATGCGAGGGAGGAAACTTGGCTCCAAGTTGAGAGTGCCAGCCCTGGGGGGTGGTGTTCAGACACAAGTGGACATGCAGGAGGTTTTGGATCGAGTTCGAAACAAGCAAGAACGGTTTTTGAGTGAGCAAATGGCCCGAAGGAAACCCCTTCCGGTGAAGATTGGTGATTGGGTTCAGATTAGGAATCCTAGGTTTGTGGCCAAGGGTCTCAGCAAATATTTAAATCCACGCAAAGTAGTCAAGCGTGGTCGTGACTATGTAAAACTTGATGATGGATCCACCTGGAGTCTCAGGCGTGTAGTGGTGGTGGACAAAGAGAAAGTGGTTTCTGCGGGAGGTGAGTCTAGTGTGCCCGGTAACAAATCAGGAGATGCGGGGGTGGGTTGTGATGTCCCATTAGAAGGCTCAGCATTCCGGGAGCAGAATGAGGGACTGGTTAACTTGCAGCCCATTAACTTTCGGCCCATGGTCACTGGAACGGCTCTTGATCCCCAGGGTATTGAAGAACATTCCTTTCCCATCTCTGTGTCTGATTCTGAGGTTAGGGATGTTACGGGGGATGAATATGAAGTGTCCGCTGCTGGGGCGGCTGACTCTATTCCTACACATACTCGGTCTGGCAGGGAGAGGAAGGTTCCCTCCAAGTACAAAGAGTTTGTTTTAGGTGCTGTTGTTCAGTAGCACTCTTAGTTTTCGTTTTTTCTTCTTTGCTCTTATCAGCAACCCATGTTATAATTGAGGTTAACATTTAGTGAATGTCAGTCTGTTTTGTGTTTGTGTGTGTGATTGCTGGTGCGAGTGTGAGATAGTGTGGAAGTGTGCGTGTGGATTTTGGATGGATGTTCTTGTTGAATAGAGGGGGGAGAAGTGTTATAATGTCTCTTGGGTGGAATTCTACAAGGAAGAATTCCACCATGCTATGATGTCATGGTGTTATGCTTTGGTTCTACGTTCTGTAAAGGACGGTTAGCAGTTGTTCCTGAAGAGCTGAATGTAGGCTCAGCACTGCTGGGCTAGGCTGGTTGCCAATAAAGAAGTTCCACTTACTTACGTGTTGCCTCTTTATCACATAGTGCACATTACGACAATTGTACGTAGGCGACTAAAGTGCACGTACGTGCATATGTTGGCAGTACCCTCATTGCAATTGATACATGGAAGAAAATGCCCCCTTTTGAGACTCCTCTAATGAACAGAAAGATCCCAGAGTGTTGTAGGCATTTTCCCATTTTCGAAGGTCCTTCTGGTCCCATTAGACATAAAACAAATATTGTCAAGTGCAGCCTTACACATGGTGACAATACCAATTATATGATGACATTATTGGCATATGATAACAGCATATTCACATGGGACGGTATACTTTACATATTGGTACTATAGAAGGCATGTAATAGCACTATTGAGGCATTTGAAGCTCTACTTGGTATTTGATGGCAGTACCTGCACACGTGGGGCCATACTCGCACATTCCAAGTATTGCCAACATTTACCTGGTTATTTGCCCCATAACAGAAATGCCGAGGCCTGCCACTCGCTCAGAAACAAACATGTCAATACCCTGAAAAATGTGGCACTCCTTGCAATAACAGGGAAACATCTAGAAAATCGAGTATTGCCAATGTCAGCTCTTGGTTGTGTTTTTCCCCAATTTCCCTGGCTGTGAACTGCATTTCCCGAGGGCACTTGTGTCCAGCATGAACCTTGCCAACCATGATACACTTCACAATTCACACCACATTGTGTGCAGCTCAGACCTGCAACTTCCATCCATAATGCTTTGCGCTGCCAGGTTTTGTGTGTGAATCTAAGGTAGGCTTTTTGCTGCTGTGATTTGAAGGAGGAGGTTCATGAGGCATAGTAGAGCTGCATGTATATGTTGAGGTCAATGCCCAAGCCCACAGGTGCTGCTAGGGAGGGAAGAGGTAGGTTTTGGTGACGTTTTTGAATGGTAGGTGATTGGCAAGATGCTGAGCGCATTTCTGTACCCCAGTTCAGCAGCCTTGTTGGCGAAAGCTTGAGCCCTCTGTGATTTATTTTCTTATTGGCACTATGAGGGGCCTTTATCTGGTGTAGCATATTGTGTGGGCAGGAACCTACTGTATCATTCAGGTTCTCATCATACTCATCCCAGTGAACAGCAAGATTATAAGAAGAATGAGCATGATTCAGGGACTCTTCATGCTCGTCCCAGTGAATGGCAAGATTATAAGAAGAGTGAGAATCATTCAAAGACTTATCATACTAGTCCCATTGAATGGCAAGATAACAAGAAGAGTCAAACAAGGACTCAGCCTAATTGTTTCTGTGGGAAGACAAATAATTACAGGAAAGATAATTGTTCAGAGAACATATTTGTCCTAAAGAAGAAATAAGGGTTGTGAAGCACAGCACATATACAGAGACTCTGTCAAGAATCAAAGAAAGCCCAGAAAGGAATCTAGAGTCAAGATAACCAATATCAACAGGTCTGGAAAAGCCCCTTAAAAGAACTGAAGGACTTAATAAGAGAGATAGCAAAAGGCTATATAAAGATCACATATTGAGGAGGACTTTGTGGAAAAGAACCCCAGGAGAAGGGAGTCAGTGTCCTGCTCTTTTAGTTGTGTAGTAATAGTGGTAGAGTCATCCTTTATTAGTTTCTGATGGAGGACAGACTTGATTTGGTGCCTGATCGCAATTCTTCCCTTTCTGCAAATTTTAATTCGAGAAATTATTACACTGATCAGTCACGAAGGCAGTTATCATGTGATGTTGTGCGATTTTGATTTTCCTGCCGGCTTAAAAGGCTAGCAGTAGGATTTCAAGATTGATTCAAATACATATGGCAATTATGATTTCGCCCACACCTTTGGTTTAAAATAAACACAGGGTTACTCAGGGTTTGTTTTTCATACCACCCCCTTGCTTTGGTCTATGTTGGGAAGTCAGACAGAAAAATTGGAATGATTTGGGGAATTTTGGATTTCAGACCCCCCTTACTGAAAGGCCTGTGTTGGGGAAGCTGGATAAACAGGTTGGACTGGTTTAAGAACAAAGACACCCCTCTTCCTTAAAGAAGGCAGGGTCAGCTGGACAACAAGGATTACCCAATGAATGTATATGCTATAGTTATCAGCACATACTGGGAAGTGAGCTTTGTTAATTTTGAATTTTATCAGAATTCACCCCGTAGTGTTCTGCCAAATGGCGAATTAATTAAAATAATATTTTTGGCTAAATTGGCAAAAAATCTACACGGTTTTGCCCCCCTGCACACTATAAAGGGAGGGAATTCAAGGCAAGCAGACTCCCCTAACTTTTTGGTTTCCCAGGGCTCAGTTCTACTTACATAGCAAGCGTCTATTTAAGGTTCAGGAAAGCCAGCTGCATCTCAGTGTTAGGGAGAATTCTCATAAATGCGCTAATTTCCCTTACCTTAGGGACCCCCAGCAACTTTGCTGGATTTTGAGGACTTGATGTATTTACCTGGAAAGAGTGTGAGCCTTTTTTTCCACTCTTTCATGTATTTTGTTGTGTGTTTTACTTTGGTGTTCTTTGGATATGGAGTTTTAGACAACTCCATAGGCATCATCTTTTCTTGTGTGTCACACAGCACCCTCAGTGCTGTGGCACAGGGATGTCTTTCAGACTTCCCAAGGTTTAAATACCTTCTCTGGGACTTAGCACTGTATCCCAGTGAATGTAAAGTAAAATTGACTTTGCTAGTCTTTTAAATTGCTAGACCCAGCACACACTGCCTTACAGCAGAGTGCTGGAGGGAATACCCAGTATTCCCTATGCCTAGAAAACTCATGTAGCACTCAAATGCTACTCTTTCCTCGCAGAATGGCTGGTGGCAGTGGTATTACCATGATTTTCCCGACCGCGACCCGTTTAAACGCTCCTGTGGCTAAAATCCACAGGAGCAATGTTTTTCAAGATGTGTCTGAGCCCCCTCTGTAAAAACAGGTTCTGATCGACTTTTTTTGCCATTTCTTTTTGGAAAGGTCCTTCTAGTGTTTGTCTCTGTGCGCCAAAACAGGTTTGGTCCCTTTGTTTGTTTGCCTTGGTGGGCTTCAGTACTGAAGACTGCCTCTGGCACCTGAGTGTCTGGGGTGAACAGGAAGTGAGGGGGGTGCCTGAAACTCCTTGTGCTTAGTCTCCTTGGAGACCTGAATGCACTGTGGCATGATTGGCTGGCTGACTGTCTGGCAAGGACAGCCACCCTGCTGGGTGAGTGACAGCTAAGCTGGAATGAAAGTGAGAAAACAGTTTAAAAGGCAGGTCTCTGGGACTTGGAAGGCAGAATCGACCACTGGAACAAAAGAACCAAAGCCGAGCTGAAGGAAGATGACTGCTGCAACTCCTGGCCCATTGGTTTCCCTGGTGAAGCCCTGCTGCAGGTCCGAATCACCTGAAACTCCCTCGACAGAGAAGCCCCTGAAAGGACGACTTCTTCCCTTGAGCTGGTGGGAACAACCAACTCGCAAGCCACCTGGAAACTGTCTCTATACTGTTCGAATTGTCTTCAGAGTGCTTTAGAAAACCGGAATAGCCAGTGAGAAGGATACCAGCTTGTGGATTTTAAGGCACTCACACCTTAAAGCAATGTTTTGCCAAGTTTGTGGATCCACCCCATGCAGTGCAGGAACCTCCCGATGTCCTCCCTCTTGTTCCCACGACTGAGGCCCAGGAATAGCAAGATCTGCAGGAACTGCCAGGAACTGCCAGGAACAATTGCCTCAGCTACAGCTTTTCTTAATTACCAGTACTGTGCAAACGCGGTTCAGAAATTCTCTCTGCCGCGGTGAAAGTTTGTGAAACTTTCCCAACTTTGGAGTCTGTTCACTCCTAATCCGACATATAACTCTTTTTCATGCAAACTACTTCTGAAAACATTAGCAAAGACTTAACCGTTTACTACCAGAACTGTGCTGTCCTATACAAGACACTGGTCCATTGACTTTGGCTCAGGCCTATTGAATTGAACTGCCTCTAATAGTGAATTGAAACTATTTGCCCTGCCTAAGAAAGTATTTGTGTTTAATTCTTATAACTTGTGTCTTTTACTCCCATTTAAAGTTACAGAAGTGCCATTTTGCTCACAACCTCTGGGGAGCCTACCTTTTTCAGAAGCTTATTAGTTTGGTACTGGAGTGTATTGTGTGATATTGAGCTGCTTATTGCTAGTGGAATGTTTTCTAAATGACTGCGTAAATAAATTAATATTGTTTTACCAAGACACCTTGAGTAAGTGTTTGTTTGAACTACTGTGATTGCAAGTCCTTTGTGTAACACCTTGTACTGCTCACATCCCTCTTGAGATACGCCTGGCTGCTCAACCCTGCTACCACAAAACAAAAGTAGTACAGACGTATACCAAAGGTGAGATTGTGCTTACGCCTGTAGTCTTAATTGTGTGCAGTGCTCCCAAAGGCTACTGCATGTAATTCTGCCTAACACTCAGGACACTCTGAAAGACGGGGCGGGGCCTGGTTACTCCACTCTCAAAGATGGTGTCCCGCTCTCCACCATAGGACCCAGTTAGCTTTGAGGTATTCCTAGAAATAGACAGATCCACCCAGATGCACTCTCAGCAATCTCCTCTGGTGTCTCCTTACAGCTGTCAGATGATAAGTTTCAGCAACCTTCCTGATGGTCTGTCTCTTGTCTGTCTGTTTCTCTCCTTCTTCTTTTTCGTCATGTCTTTCTCCTTTTTCTGTCCCCCTGTTCTAGTGCAGTCCCCCTTATATAGCAGCGATGACCCACTAATTTTACAAGCTTGGGCAAGTACCTACAATAATCCCTGCCACTAGGATTGGATAGTTACCCTTCTCTCTCCTCCCAAACCCAGCCTCCAAGTCAGGATTGGTTTCGGGGTCTGGAGCAACATATGGCAATCCCCATTTGCAATCCCCCATTGTGCTCTGTTCTACTTTTTGGCAAAAACAAGTTATTTATCACAACTTCATAATTTTACTAGCAACTGCCATTCTGAACATTTTTTCTCTTTCAGCTAATCATGGGGAATTAGATAATCCAACCACCAAATCTGAAACATGTAGCACGGCCATGTGGCCTCTTTCTGCCGTTTCCATAAAAAGCACAACAGTTATGAATGTGTAAGTTATAATGCATATCCCTAATTTCATTTTCCACCCACTCACCAACTCTCACATTCAGAACATGTTCTGATCAGCCAGAACCACATCTTAGATAGCCATTACAGTTCCATGAGACACACGTGGATGAATTTTATATCCCCATAATTGCCTGGAAATTACATATAAAATGATGAAATTCATCTGCCTTATGATGGCTGAGAAAAAGGCCTAAATAATAATAGTCCTTTTAAATTCATTGTGAATCTTCATGTGGGACAAATGGCCCTGACTCCTGCCTTCCAGCCATTTGTTTTCACTGGGTCAGCCTGTGCCCACAGTTTTTCTTTTTTTTTATCAATCTCATTTGTGTTGGAAGCTTGCTCTCTCAAGTGGGTGCCCCCTTTTTCACACATATCAGTCGTGCTGCAGCCAAGGATGACATTTTCTTGAAGTTATTGCTTTCAGAGCCAGCAGTTCTGGTAACACTGAATGTTGACACTTTTAGCAGGAAATGTTATTGCGGTTGGTCATTAGGTGGGAGATGTGACATCCAAGCTGAGAGTGGGAGTTTTCCTTGTGCAGTTTTGCCCACAGCCAGCAAAAGGGTCTGCCTTGGGCTGACATTTTCCATGAAAACAAAGTGGCTCTTCAAATGTCACAGGAGTTTTGGTAGGTGAAACATAATATAAATTGCTTTTGGTCAACCCACAAATCATGTTTTGTTTTCCTGTCATTTTTCTGTGAGCAGTGACATTTATTTAACTTTTACTTTTTTAAACCGTTTTTATTTGCACACACACATGTGCAGGCCATTTTTGTTTTCAATGTTTTAAAATCCTGTTTTCCATGTGACAGTGCTCTTTGATTCATCCTTTTGTAAATTAAAATGCTGCTTATCCATTGGTAAGGACAGGTAGGCCCCTTTCCACGTGGCTCTTTAATTGTACTTGAAAAACCAAAACAAAGGCCAGGACGTTTTTGTTTCATTGTTTACAATCTTGCTATTCATGTGAAAGGGACTTCTGTTTGGGGCCTTTAAATGCACACCACAATTGCATCCCCCACGCGGTTTCTAAATGGGGAACAGACCGGTTATGCCAGATGGTAAATGAACCAAAGCTGAAGATGTTGAGTGAGAAGGCATTTGACTCTAGATCTGTGTAGAGATTGTGTTGGGTGGTAGTCCACCCAGTATTAGGCCCTGAGCATATGGCGTGGGCATATCACTGCAGTGCCAGCTCATAACATGAGAACCAAAGCATACCCTGCCAGTTCCCAGGAATATCATGCAAGCCTTGGGTGGAGTACTTGGCAGTATCATAGCAATAGTTGGTATCTGGTGGGAGTACCTTGCCATATAATAAAACTAACGTCATTATTATATATAGCACTCCATTCTAGAGTAGACGCTCCTAAACCCAGTAATGACATTATTACTCAATACAATAATGTATTAATCATAGTAGGATGAAACTGAGTTGACCCTGGTATTCAAATCTATGACTGCAGATTACACACATGTTTCTGTATCGAGGTCTGTGTGGTCATGTATGGACTATGTTGCAGGTACACCGAACCCCCCTGCACAATGTGATGGCAGTAGTTTCATGACACTCCTGAATTGACACGCAACATAGCAGTCGCTTCTTGAACACCCAGTCGCTCCCAAATACCCATGACCACCACCCTAGCTGTGGCATGGCAGGCGCTTCATTCCTCTCCCACGTTGGGCACAAGAGAAATGTAGCTTCTGAATTGTTGATCATCAAACAAAGCCAACTGTGGATCAGCCCGGCATTCCCAGATGCGTGGTGTGTGTATGATGCGTGCATTTCAATGCACATGGCTATGTGCGTGGTTGTGTGTCATGTTTGCAGGTGTGTTTGTGTGTATGTGTGTGTGTGTGTGTGTGTGTGTGTAGGTGTGTGTGTCCCTTTTTATCTTAGTAAGTGTGTGAATGCATGCATGCGTGAGAGTGCATGGCGGAGCATATATGGTTATGTGTGAGAGTACATTTTTTGTAAAGGATGATGAGTATTGGGTCACCTTCTTAATCCTTGTCAAACAGTAGGAGGAGCAGGCAGGAGAATTATGGGTAATACTGTGTAAATTAATAAAGGAATGGCTGCACTGAGATATTATGCAAATACTGTTTGTATCTTGATAAGGGAAGCGCAAGTTGCAAGTAATTCAGGTTCCTAAAACCTCAACGAGCATTCGTTAGTCAGCACCATGAGGTTAGTTTTCTGCACAAGGTTGGTGGAGGTTACTTGATGTTGACCTGCGGAGCTGGTCAGATAAACAGCCTCATTACAATTGCAACAGCGCGGTTAACTGCTTTCAATGATTCAGTCACTGCCACCTTTTTTGGCAGTAATCGATGTACTGCCAGTTTTACTGCACTCATGAATTCTGAGTTTGGAGGTGAAGTCGTGGATTTACTGCCAGCATTCATCTGAAGGTACATTTTCAACTTTACCTCCCAAAAGGGTCAAATGTATTTCATCGGAATTACCACTGACGGTAAATCTGATGAAATCCCCATGCAGTTCTATGGACTTCAAAAATGGGGATTGATGCGGCCTTACCACCACTTGTAATCATGTGGTAAATCTGCAGGACCAAATGGTTGTAACAGTAAACGAGTTTGGCGGTAAATGCTGCCAAACTCATGATCAGGCCCAAAGTCTTGATAATAGCTATAATATCATATTTAAATTAAAAATAGGATTTGCTTACATACCTAAAAAGATGCTTCTACTTGGATCCTAAACTCCAAGCATGCACAAATCGACTGAACTAACTTGTCATAACCCATATTGAAATAAATCCACAAATAACATGTTAATGATGTAATATGTTTTATTTATACACACTCAGTCATAATTATGATTTTCTGTTATTTTTTCCTTCCTTATGGCCGGTAAAATACAGTAAAACGTGGTGCAATGCCATGAGAAAGCGCTAGTGTGAAACAATTAATAATGGACAGATATAGTTCTATGAGGCAATACACGCAATAAAATGTGGATAACATTTTCAGTTTCAATGCCAATTCGTAGACGAGACGGCAGCATCTATTTGAATGAAAGGCAAAATACCGGGATTGCACTGCTCTGAAACCAATTTGAAGCAATTCCCAAACAAAGATAGCAGACGCCCTGTCCTTTTTCAGGGCACTTATGCAGCGTGCTACTCAACCGCTCGTTCATGCTTTTCAGCATGGTTTGCCTATTTATTTATTTATTTATTTATTTGGTTTTGTATAGCGCACATCTGCCCCGGGGTATCGTGGTGCTGAACGCAGTCTTACTTGTTACAGGCATAAATGGTACATATATAGATACAGTGCAGAGCATATATGCATTTTTCATACATTTGAGGTTATTTACATACAGTAGTGATCATGCAAGGGAACCGGTAGAGAGGGGTGGGGGGTTAGTTAAACAGCGTGGTTTTGAGTAGTCTACGGAAGGCATGGTATGAAGTTTCGTTTCTTGGGGCGGTGGGGCGTGTGTTCCAGTTTTTGGGTGCTAGGTGTTGAAAGCTGGACCCTCCTAATTGTCAAGACAATCGAGTTTGGGGATACTTGAGCGGTGAATCAGCTGAATTACCACCAAACCCGTTTACCGCTACCTCCACTTGGTCGCGTTGGTTTGCCAGTGGGTTACAAGTGGTGGTTGGGCGGCGATACTCCCCATGTTTTGAGTCCATAGGACTTAATGGGGATTTCAGCGGAATTGCTGAGAGCAGTAATCTGCCAATTTTTTACCTAAAAGTGGGAAATTACCTCCAGCATGTTGCTGAATGCAAATCCTCCACTTTAAGGTCAAACCTATAGTTCGGCGGAGTGGGGAAAAAACACAGTGATTCTGTTACCACCAAAAAAAGTGGCAGTAACAGAATTACCATCCGTTTTTTCCACACCAGCGAACTTGTAATAAATCCCATTGATATTTGTATCCTGATCACCTCTGCTATTATTTCAGAGGCTTGCTGCAAGCCTCCCAAACGTGTTAAAAGCCAAGAGACCCAATTGTGGTGGCTTGTTAACAATATTAAATGATTCCTCTCCCTCAGGACCTGTGACACCTCTCACCCCATCTAGCTTAACCCACCTCAACGCATGTGTTTCTCCCCCTCCTCAGTCCATGAACGCCATTGTACAGCGGCATGAATGAACATGACTCTGTGGCAAGGCAATTTAAGGCTGTGAGAGCCATTTTGGAACAAACGAGCAAACTGCATGGAGGCGGGGACCTGCTATACGATACTAAATGCATGTTTTCTCATTTGCACTACGCAGTGCAAAATAAATGTGTTAGAACAGGTGAAATCCCTTTCGTGATTAACAAAGTGCAAATACAGACGCCATGAATTCCTGCCAGACAGCATTTACAATGGATTTCTGTGAAATCCGCCTCAGTAAAAAAAAAAAAAAAACAGGTGGATACGAATAGCAGCAACCCATTGGTTTTACTCCATCATGAAAATATCATGATGGTGTAAAACGAAGTGGTTTTTGAAAGTAGAGTGGGGGTGCATCCTTTTCTGTGTCCCCACTCCACCTCCAAACACAACTAAAATGCCAGAGAGTAAAAGAAGTTGTGTCAAAGGAGGCGTAGCTGAAATATGCCTTTCTTTTGCGCCACTTTTTGCACTGCAGGGAGTTTAAAAATAAGCCCTGTGTATGTCAAGCACCTCCTCCACAAATCCTCTCTGAATCCAAGAGGCTATGCCAACTACAGGCTAATTGCACCCTACACTGCTCTCTGAAACTATTAGGACTGGTAGTATACAAACAGCTACACTCCTTCACTCAGGGCCACTCCTAGACAGACACAAGCCTGGGCTGAACTCAGAATGAAGGCTGTCAAATGAGGGCAATGCCTCAAACTCTGTATTCTGTACCTGTACGTGGCCCTGTGCACTGTCAGCTATGGTGTCCTGGAACATTGGCATCCCAGTCTCATACATCATTGGATTACCTCCTCCCCCATGGAAAAGGCGCACATAGTTTGAACTCCTTCCTTTCTCTTGTTGCTCCATCCCTTGTGACACCCCACCACTGATACTCCTTCTCCCACCCCCTTTACAACAACATTCTCTCCTGCCCGGCAACCTTGAACTGATCATTTGGGATCATCTAAAATTATAGAGATGGCACTCTGCTAGGCCCTGAAGACCCTCGCATATGGAAACCAAGGCACAATCACCATATACTAGTGATACGACAGACACGAGGTTCGATTTCCCAAATAGTATGGTTTATTGCAAAAAAATATGCTCAGTCGGCCGACTGGGGTCTAACGTCTCGCAAAATGTGTCACCCAGACCTTGTCAGACGAAAGAGAGCGAACATCATATGAACAGTTACATATATACAAAATAACAACCTTCAATGCACATCAGAACCGCCCATAATGTATCTTTTTGAGGTAGGGTTCGGTGATTGACAATTATGACAAACATGACACATTATGACAAGTTTTTTATATTTAGCAACAGTTGCAGACATAGTTCTTTGTTATACAGAACATAAAGCACTTGTTCAGCAAGGATATCGTGCTCGCGAGAGAGACACATTCCAAAGCACGTTATCTACTAGTTTCTATTCATGAACCAGGGTCAGCCTGTTCTAAGGAAGATCCACGAAGGAGGACGCAAGAAAAGTATAATTCATGCTTTAACTGCCTATTGCTACAGCTTCAGTGAGACAGGCTGGCACCTGGGCCGTTGATTAAATGCCATTTCTGCTTGCTCTCAAGGACTCAGTGAGGGAGGAAAACAATGTGTTTCTATACTGTTTGACATTCCTGTCTGGGCTGATCTTTCAACATGCAAGCTGTGGCCTCGTACCGTGTATGAGCTTTCAGAATATAATACGCTTTGCAAAGCATGTGTTACAGAAGAGAAAGAAAAAGCAAATGGTGAATGTTACACAAGATGGTCGGTCGCCCTATGGTTATACTGACGATTCTGTGCTTGCGATGTTGGTTATGTGATGTGATTGGTTTACAGCCAACATAATATACCTTGTATGTTTGGTTAGGGTCGGTTTCTAGATTTACAACTCAAGTATACTCGAGTATAAACGGGAGGGAAGATTTAAGAATGGAGCAGAATACGCTGAAGGAAGATGCAGCACAGTGTGTGAGGGGATGAGCTCCATTGTTTAGGCGGCAACAGAGAAAAGCAGCAGAAATGTCAAAGTGCACATGGAGCGCAAAGATGTGGACACACTTTTAATAAATGCAAATAAATTGCAACTGCAGATGACCAATGATGCGAGCAAGAGCTGATTTCAAAATAGATTGAAGTGGGAGTGAGAGCATAGGACGGAATACCTAAGAGAAAAGATAAACAATAGCCAACATGAGCGAGGGCCAAGTGAAGTGAAGGTTTTGGTAGGTGCCACGAAGTGAATACAACAGACCACACAGCACATGAATAGATTAACCCCTTTATTCATTCTCCGCAAGATGGGGTTGGAAGAATACCTACAGAAGTTGGGGTATGTTATGTTATTGAGGTATATATATAGACTGCGCACTGCTGCTGTTTTCATGATCTCCTGGCGCTCAGGGGGATCACAAAAGGAAGGAGGGTTGGGGAGAGTTAGTTTGTGGGATAGAGAGGAAGAGCGCATGAGAGATGTTGGTTTGCTGTTGGTAGCTTCAGTTCGGAGATACCGGTCACTGCGTGACAAGGTTCTCTGTCTGGCTCTTGGAGCGATGGGTGGGGTAGCCATTGGGGATAGGGGTTGCTGCCCACTAAGCAATGCTGGGCACATGACGCTGTGGGAAGGATCCTCTGGCTCACCCAGCCACACCCCAGTCCTGTGGCAGGGGCTTGTTACCAGGAGGAAATCCTTGTCTGTGTCCATTTAAGGGAATTTAATGTTACAAACATGGACTTAGAAAATACAACCCTCCCTTGGTCTTGTGATTTCCAAATTGGGTCTTGCCCTAGTTCCGTGAAACCCCTAGTCCCCCAGCCAGGCCCTGGCAGGACCCATAGAGTGCTTAGAATATAATGATCAGGAACACTGAAAAGAAGAGAGAGGACCACCCCCATTAGAATGAGAAGAATGTTTTGGGAGAGCAGTGAGAGAGAGAAGCAGAATTGTATGTGCAAGCTGCCATGCTCAGGAATCCTTGAACTTACTGAAACTGGCCTGCAAATGAGTGATGTTAGTGAGAACCAGAGAACTGACATCTCTGCTGTGGCAGCCTGTTCTCACACACACATGGAGTGAGATTACAAGATGGCGACCAGCCCTTATGAGAGCTTGGTCTGCGCCTCCACGTCTGATGGGTGAGGGATCCAGAGTGTCAGGAAAGCCAGGAGCTAGTGAACACTGACCACTCCCATGCCAGGGCACGAAACCGTGCACACATCAATAAAGTTCAGCAAGGCCATCCCCAAAGATGGGGGCAGGCCCATACACAAGGCACAAATGGTGTCAGGAAGTGTACGCATTTAGAGACAGCTTTGGAGCAGTTCCGGAATATGTTAGAGGCAGAAGCAGAAGGCAGAGCAGCTGAGGAGGAGCTGGGCAGGTATGAAGGAGGCTAAAGAAGGGAATATAGAGAGGAGGAGCGGGGAAGCAAAGAGGAGGTGGCAATTATTAATGAAAAGACAAGTAAGAAAGGGAGGAACATGAAGGAGGAGGTAAATAATCAGAAGGGGAAGATTGAGAGAAAAGGGAGGTAATAACTAAGAAAGAGGAGATGAATAAGAAAGTGGAGATTAGCTAAGAATAAGAGAATCAGAAGGTCTATGAACATACCAAAAGGGAGGAGAAAAACAAGGAGACTGAAAAGCATCTAAAGGAGTGAAAGCAACGAAGAGCATAAGGTGAAGGAGTTTGGGCAAGACCTCAGTAAAGAAGAGGTAGAGAGATATATGAAGGCGATTGAGGTAGGGAAAAGGAGAAGGAGGAGAGAAAGGAGGCTAAAGAAGAGAGGAAACATGAGCAGGAATAAATGATTCTGGCGGTTAGGAGGTACCAGGACATGGCAAAGGGTTGAGGAGGTGTTGGACAATTAAAGAGAGGAATATAGTGGAAACAGGAGGAAAAGAAAAGTAGCTAAGGATCCTCCAGGTACAAGATCATCCTTAATCATTGAGGAGCTGGAGGAGGATGGGTGTTCGGATACTAAGTCAGATACTCTTTTCCAAGAGAAGAGACAGGTGATTGGATTGGCTTGGCAGCACACAAGTCTCCTTGCTGCGGCTGCCTAGTTTTTTAAGGTGCAAGTGCACCCAAGCCTGAGACCTGGTGGCAGGGTCTTCCAGGACACCAAGAGACCAGGATGAGAGTCAGAAGGCCCAAAAGATGGATCTAAGAAGCAGGAACCAAGAAAGATGTGCAGGCAATTAAAAATTGGCACTTGCTTCTGGGAAGGAGCACCAGATTGAGAGAATCTTTGTTGAATCCTGGACATCTTCACACAGAACCCAAAGACTTTGCCTTGCTGGAACTCACAAAGAAGGCATCCTCCTGTTAAGTTGCATTTGCTTTAGTTGGCCTAGGTTTGTGTGCAATCCCACTAAGCCTAAAGTTTTTAAAACCCATCCTTTGGGAACTCATCAGATTAGCAGGGGTGAAGCTTTTGGAGCTAGGGGAAAGTGTGGGCTGCTACCCTATGCAACTATATTTTTGTGCCAGAAGCCTGCTAAATAAATCATGACTTAAAAACTCTCACTCAGTTTCTGTGTGATGTTGATCTTGGTCGGCTTTGTGAGAGAGAGTAACACAAAACATAGGAGCTATTCATGTAAGTGTAACCCCCCTGATGAAACAGAACCCACTGTTACTTATCCTATATGGGCTTTAGTGGAACGGCCAGGGTTTTCCATCCCCGTTAGTTTCCCTCCTGGGTTGCATCCCACTAAAGTCACTGCCCTGCTGACTACCACTCCACCATTAAACACCATGGTATGTGCTCCAAGAACAATGGGGGTTAATGGTTCCACAGGTAATTTGTCAGAGGCTTTTAGAGGACCTCGGGGATCATGTATTCCTTCCAGCAGAATATGGGACTTATATGAGACTGAGGTTGAGGCCTTTCTCCAAACAAAGACCAACCCCCCCCCCCCCCGAGGTGAAGATGTGTTCCATGTATGGGCAGATCAGGCATCTCAGATGGTACGAGATTTGACCTGTTCAGAGCGGGAGAAACGAAGAAGATTGGTGGAAAGTCTACAAGGCCACGCATTTAAGATTTTTGCCGCACTGCACTCTACTCAGCCAGACCCCAGTACTGCAGAAGTATTATATACTTTAGAAGTAACTTTTGGCACTATGAAATCTGGTTATGAACTACTACTCAGATTTCATTTCACTAAACTGGAGCCAGGGGAGAAGCTGTCAGAATACCTAGCTCACAATGAAGACAACCTTCAGCTACTGTATGAGCTAAATGATATAGAAGCCACCCAAATCAATGCTGTTCGTTTGTGTCAAATTCTGAGAGGCACCTAGTTTGTACTACTAATGCTGTTTCAACTTGATGTGCGAGAACTCCTTACAGACCCTCCAAGATTCCAGAGACTAATAAGAGAACTGTGTACCCTGGAGCGAGAGATGGATAAAAGGACCGTATATAGCTGAATGCTTTGGGCTGTGCACTTTGTACCACCTGTATTGAACCCCGAGAATGAGATTCTGAAAAGATTTGAAGAATTGAGATTGGAAGTATAGAAAGTGTCCACTGAGAGGAGATTTTGCACCTGCTTTATGTGAGAACACCAGCTTTACAGACATGCACAAAAACCACGATAATTTCCAAGAAAGTCAGGGCCACTTCAACCATGGCTATTTTGTCATCGCTGTGAGAAAAATGGGCACACCTTCCAATCCTGTACCAGTCCTCCAAACTACTGCCTGGTGCTGAACGTTTTGCTGCATTACAACAACCAACAGTGAAGGCAAGTCAGGGAAATGCCAAAGAGGTTCCAGAATGGGAACAGCCTGAGCCTCAGTACCCATAAACTCTACATCCACTAGTCAGCCTAAGGTTAGTCCAATGGGCCCAAGCCATGTTCCAACAAATCTCGAAGTTACTGCATCAGTTGCAGAGGAGTACACTTTCATCTGGTGAGGATAACATTTCATCAGCAGGTGGTTTGGTTTGTCTACATCATTTAAGACTATTGCCGAGCCAAGGACTCAGGTGGGTGATGCATTGAACAATGGATCCCGTGTGATTTGCAATACCAGCAAGACCAATTCCAAGGGGCCCACCTCCATGCACATTCCTGATGGTTTGAAAGGCCTGCCAGCTGTTATACCTGTGGTGGTGGATGCAAGACAAAACCAGGCTTTATTGGATCGTGGCTCACAAGTTACTATTATATATCAGCCTTATTACAGGAAACATCTGCAACATTTACCATTACAACCTCGGGTCAGGTTTCAAGCTTTTAGGAGTTGGTGACACTCCATGTAAATACAATGGATTAATCAGAATTAAAATCTGCTTGCCACAACACAATGGGCCTCATTGTGAGGACGGCGGTAACCCTCCGGTGCTACCGGTGGGTTGCGGCCATCCTCGTAACACTGAATCCACCGCCTGACTTCCTGACATTCCAAGTCCCGGCAGAGCAGGAAGTCAGGCGGTGGATTTGGTAAGTCCCTATTCCTGTGGATTTCCATAGAACTCCACGGGAATGGGGACTGGGAAGCACCGGCACCGTTAGCAACAGTGCCAGTGTTTTTGTGACAACTGTGCTTTCTGGAGCTGTTGAGCCCAGCAGGTCAGACCTGCTGGGCACAGAGGCCTCCCAAAGCAGAGTTGTATTCTGTCGGTCCGGAAAGGGTGCCACTACGTTGCTACCGGCACCCTTATTTCCAGACCGGCAGACTTCCAATGTGGCCTACTGTAGTGGTCAGCACAGTCCTGGAAATACTAGCACTTGTCTGCATAAGCCAGAAAGAAGATATAACCCTTCCTGTGCTGTTTGGCACCAATTGAATGTTTGGTGTGTTAGCTGAACTATGCAAAGAGATGGCTGGTCCCAAATACATCTGTACCCTGACCATGCAACGTATGTGTCAAGAAGCCTGCTTGAAGAAAGAAATTGAATCACATGATACAGCAAGTGGACCTGTAGGTGAGATCACCACAACTAGATTTGGGCAAGTCACTGTTCCTTCAAATTCTACAGTTACGGTGTCCGGATGAACATGGTTTAGTCCTGGTCACAGGCTTTGCAGCTGATTATGGAAGCACCCGAGAAGAAGTCTTTACCAGAGGGTCTACTAGTGCAGAGGACGCTGGTGACGGATGAAAGGGTGGATATGCAGAATATCAGAGTGCCTATGACCAATGTAAAGCAGAAACAAATTAAATTACCTGGCAGATGTGTTATGGCCCAATTCCATTTGGTGTCACCCATTACACCTGCAAGTGCCATGGTTAATTCATCGCAGTTGATGGATAAATGCAAATTAAATTTTGGAAAATGTCCATTGTCTGAAAAAGAGGACTAGATCAGAGATCATTTGTCTCAGGGGGCTGATGTCTTCTCAGTCAGAGATTGGTTCATTGGAGAAGCACATGGGGTAGAGTTTCATATACAAGTTAATGATGATTCTCCATTCTGAGAGCAGTCCACGAGATTAGCCCCGGGAGATGTCAAGGATGTCAGACGTCATCTTGATGAGTTACTACAGACAGGAATAGTTCAGGAATCTCGTAGTCCATATGCATCACCCATTGTAGTGGCAAGGAAAAAGATTGGAGATGTAACAATGTGCATAGAGTATCGAAAACTGATCTCCTTGACACCCGTGAAGATCTGCTCACTAATCTTGATTCTAGCATTCCATCTGTCCGCATCCTCCTGGATCTTTCCTCTGCTTTTGACACAGTCAGTCATGACATCCTGATCAATTGTCTCTGTGAGAACCTGGGCATCACGGATCAGACTCTGGCTTGGTTGACTTCTTTCCTCCTGGAACGACCCCCCCTCCTGCCCCAGGTCCAAATTGGTTGCTTTCCCTCCACCACCTCTCTCTTCCCATGTGGTGTTCCCCAGGGCTATGACCACTCCTCTACCCTGGCTCTTCAATGTCTACTTGGCCCCTTTGTCCCACCTTTCCTTTACCTTATCCCCTAATTTCCATTGTTATGTGGGTGACACTCAGCTCTCCTTCGGGCTACCCTCAGCCTGCTCTCCTCTCTCGCTCATTCCTGACTGTCTATCGATAATTCAGGAGCCTTGCACCTCCAACGATCTCTGCCTTAATGGCAGTTAGACTGAGAGCCTTCTCATTGGGACCCCTGCTCCCGCTTTCCCTCTCTCACTGGGGCCACCCTCCTTGGGCTCTCTTCCTTCTCCTTCCTGTGAAGCTAAAAACCTTGGTGTCATCTTTGACTCCACTCTCACCTTCTCTCCTTACATCACAGACTTCTCCAAGAAGGCCCACTACCAGCTGCATCTCCTCAGAGGTATACTTCCTTTTCTCACATTCCCCCAGAATCTCACTGTCTCCAGAGTCCTGGTTCTCTCTAGGCTGGACTACTGCAACAGCCTCTTTCTCGATCTGCCCCCTGCAACTAATCCAGAACAGGACTGCAAGACTTGTCCTTGGCCTCAAGCCCAGGGACTGTATCTCTCCAGCCCTGAAATCTGCCCACTGGCTCTCAGTGGCTAAAAGGATCAAGTTCAAGACCTTTGCATCATCCACAAGGCTTTCTGGAACTTGGGCCTGCACTACATCCAACTCTCTCTTCCTAAACACCTTCCTTCTCGAGCCCTTCGCTCAGCCACCTCCAACCCCCTGAGGGCCAGACGCTTCTCCAGGCAGGGAATGGGGGGTAGAACTCTCTCCTCTAGAGACACCTCCCTCAGGAATTGCCTCCCTTCCCATCTCAAACTTGTGCCGGACCACCTGAAGCTCCGGAAGCAGCTCAAGACCTTCCTCTTAGTTTCTGCTTTCTCTCTCTCTCTCTCTCTCTCTCTCTCTCTCTCTCCCCTGCTGACCAACCTGTATGCTGCACTGACTGGCTGCCTGCTACCCTCAGAGTCTCACAGGCACCAAGCTCCCCTTGACCATTAGCCCCTGCATTACCTCCAGGCCTACCGTGCACTTAGGAGCTGTATCGTACAGTCCCTCCCTCCTTGCACTTACCAAGAGCCACGTTGCCATGGCTGCACTTACTCAGAGCATTGCTGCCCTGATTGCACTTCTCCCTTCCCTGGCACTTCCCCTGTCCGTCCCCCTGCACTTTGCATCTCACTCTTGCATAATCTGAATGACACAAGGCCTAGGAAGATTGTTTGTTTTGTCCTCCCTCTGTTGTCCCTCCATTGTCTTGTGGCACCTAGAAACACTTGGGTGCAGGTGCATTATAAATGACTTATCATTTCATATCATATCGGAAACTGAACAACAGGGCAATTTGTAATCAAAATACTACACCCGGGAGTGACGAAGCATTAGACTGTTTAACTGGAAGCCGGCATTCTCCATGTCAGATCTGCGCAGCAAATATTAACAGATTCCCATGTATCCTCCAATAAGGAGAAGACAGCATTTATTTGCCCACTGGGTTTCTATGAATTCAGCCGCATGCCACAAGGTGTTTCTGGTACCCCTACCACCTTTCAACACCTTATGCAGAGGGTAGTCCGAGATATAATCTTGCTGGAAATCCTACTATATATAGACAATATTGTTGTATTTGTTCACACCTTAGACAAACACAATCAGAGACATCTTAAAGTAGTGGATAGTTTACAAGAACAAGCTACATGTCACTTCTGTAGATCCAGTATAACGTACAATGTGCACATAGTGTCTGAACAGGGAATCGCTGTGGATTGTGAAGAATCCTACGGATCCCTCACTGAAACCCTGCCTTAAGTCTCCTCGCAGGTGGCCAGGGAAAGGCAGATGCTTCCTGATCCTGACCTTCGGGGTGGTGTACTGCAGGAGGACCACCTGGGAGGAGACAAGGCCCAGGGTGGTGAGGAGATCCCGTGAGATGAAACACAGTATGTGTCCTTTGAAAGGGAAAACCTTTCCAAGTTGCCACGACAGGTAATGGCTTATTGTCATTAGAATGTATCTGACCCACATATAAGATCTGTGGCTCTGGGCACGAATACCATAAAATCGGAGACAGTCTTACCAACAGAAAAGACCCTTCAAGGCAATTCAGGATACACACCCTCCTTACCACCAAATTTATAATGGAAAGACATCTAGAAATATTGCCTTAAGTAAATTGTCTGCCTCTTTAACAACACATTCCAATTGTACATCTTTAAATGATTTTAAGGGAAGTAAAGCTACCCTTAAAATCAAGCAATTAGAACTAACTTTGTTGTTGAGGGACTATAAGTCCCACAAACCAATAAGTACTAGGATGAGGAAGAGGTCTAAGAGGCATGATGTAGCAGTAATCTGGCAATTAAGCCTAATAGCCCACACCTGAAGGAACCTGGGAGGCATAAAAGGCCCCTGGGGTGCAAGCAATTAGAAGGAGCTGGGGCTGGGTGAGGACTGTATTAGCAGAGGCAAAAGCAGAAGATTGTCAGAATTGCCCAACTCAGCCCATCCTCACATGATTCATCCATAATTAGTTGAAAGGTGGGATCTTCCTGTAATGGAGGTGCTGAGATGAAGATAAGGTACCAACAACTGAATTCAGTAGGGGGCAGCCCCCCCACTTAAAGCTAGGCAGAGAAATTTGTATGGACTGATTTAGTATTGTAATTATGTGAAAATAGTATTCATAGTAGTAAAGGATATTAGTATTCTAAAGGGTGTCATGTTTATAAAGTCGAAAATGCATTTATCATGGTTTAGTAAGTAGGCAAAGTACAAAACTGAGTATTATAAAAATTGAGTAGGAAAATGACTAAGTTTTTTCTATACACATACAGAAAAGAACTCTGCCATTTATATAACTGACAATGCCTTTAACTGACAAATGATTTTAACTGATAGTGCTGGTAAATGGGTGCAAAAAGATCCATAAATGAAGATATTCTACAGAGCATGTTAGCATGAGTTGGTCCTGAAGTTGAAACATTCAAGGCTACTGTCCCTTCAGAAACCAGATAAATGCGCTGAAACCAGACAGTTAATAGGGCTGTGTCTGGAAACTCAGCTAAGGGAAACAGCTGCATGACCATAATTGGGGCAGTGCTACTGTGAAAAACCTAGGATGTGTGCTAGAATATATTTCATTTTTGAAGGTTTAAACAAGTTAGAAATAATTGCCTGGTGCGCGATGTTCAACGAAGAGTCTTGTCTGGACATGTTTAGGAAAGGTGGGGTTTGAATCCCCTTTCTCTGACAAGATATAAAAGGGAGCTCCGTTTTTAGCTCAGTGGAGGAGTTTGTGTACTTGACAACAATGCTGTTTGGGCTCTGTGTCAGCCTGGTATGAAATAAAACCTGATTAAACCTGATTCTGCCTCCTTGCCTGCTGCTTGAATTGCTTTACTGAGATGCCAGAGAGTAGCAGAGAGCCCTGGAGAGCAACAGAGGGCCCGGAACGTCCATGAGAGCCTAACAATATGGAAGAGGTGAAAAAGAACACGATCGGGGTCATGGCACCTCCTCTTCACTTGACGAGCCAAACCAGGACGGATAGGATGATGGACAGACTGATCAAATTACTGAACAGAGTACATCTCTTCAAGCCGAAAAGAGCCAGGGCAGGACGATCAAAACTAAGAGACTAAGGTGAGCCATACTGTTCTGCCCGAGATAAGAATGGAGTAAAGCGGACCGAAAATAAGATAGGGATGGGGCAGACTGCAGCTGCCCTAGTCGATAGGGACAGGGACACGGGGAGGGAGAACAGTATGGCAGAAGGGGGAATATATATATATATATATATATATATATATATATATATATATATATATATATATATTTGTGGCAATTTTCAGGGAAAAATAACAATGGCATTCCAGTTTTGGGAAAAAACCAAAACATTAACAGCATTTAAAAAATCAATCACAAGAGTAAAATATTCATGGGGGACCCCAGCAGAAGGTAACTGAGGGAGGTGGGAAACGAACAAAAAATAAGAGTATAATGTGTATATATATATATATTGACTCAAGGTACCTGAGCAATAGAGAGAGATACCAGGAGGATACCTGAGAAGAGAGAGATACCAGGAAGATACCTGAGAGAGAGAGG
Organism: Ambystoma mexicanum; assembly: GCF_040938575.1. Taxonomy (NCBI): domain Eukaryota; kingdom Metazoa; phylum Chordata; class Amphibia; order Caudata; family Ambystomatidae; genus Ambystoma; species Ambystoma mexicanum. Next base: position 565,183,025 of record NC_090926.1, read on the forward strand.
ATACGCTCATTTGCCTAGCGTTTAAAGACGGCTGGATGGAGTATGCACCCAGAGCCCAGTTAAATGGGGTGATTAGGAGACCAAGAGAATTTAAAGATTCCTTGAGAGGGGGCGAACTCGCATTTTGTAAAGAAACACAAATATTAAGGGGCAGATATGCAAGCAGCCGGCCAGAAGTCTTGTCTGATTTTTGTTAAATGTCATGTTATGTTGTGCGTCGAATTGTTATATGTTATGGCTGTTCATTTGTTTCATTTTATGTCATAACTGTCTGTGTGCACTGTAAAACATTGGAAATAATATAAAAATGATATTTTCAACTAAATCAAAAAAAATTGGCGTCCAGCCAAGGTTTTGAAAATGCCAAAAAATAACAATAATGTAGTTGATCAGATGCTATGACTTAAGGCACACAAATTCGTGGTGATTTCATCTAAAGGAAGTTGAACAGTTCTGAGATAAGTGTAAAAAGGTGTTGCACTTGTAAGCCATCATGTAAATTCAAACCAGCAACTATGGAGTTAAATTTGTGATTTCCTGGTACTAGACAAGATAACTGATGAATGGTGCTAAGTACGGCAGCATTTCGCATTTAAATGACAAGAGTTATAGCGATTTATAGAAGTGTTCTTGTCACGCATTTAAGAGCGCTGAGGAAAGGAATGTATTGTGTGGAAGTGTTTTTTTTTACTGTGTGCGGTAAAAATGCCCAGTAATTTACGACTTGAGAAAATGAATTGTAAGCCTGTGAGGTGTAAAAAATAATGGGTTTCTAGATAAGAAATGAGTGAATGATTTTTAAGGCAAAAACAGAGCCTGGTAAAATGTGAGCCGAGCGTTTATTTGTGTTTGACTTTGGAAAAGTGTTGATAAGGATGTCTTGTTGAAGTAAAACAAGCTGTGGGTTTTTGTTGGAATGTTTTGTTTGGGGTTTGTGTGCCACGGTTTAAAAGATCGTTTTTTTTAAAATATATTAATTAGCTCATATTTGTGAGATGACAAAAACATGAATATATTTTGTGTAGCATGAAAAAATAAAGTTAGAGCAGCTGCTCGAAAACACGCAATTGAGAATTAATGTTTAAGCAGGATGTAACTAAGTAATATAAGAGAAAAGAAAAAATGCTTTCATTTTGGCCCAAGAGAGTGAATGCGGTGATCTATCAGGACAGGAATGTGCGATGGCAGTTCTTTGAGATGAGCACTGCCAAGCTTAGCGATCGCTCCATGGTGAAAGAAAAACAAAATGATTGTGTGTCTTGCAAGGCTGTATTTATCGCACACAAGCGAGTGCAGTAAAAGACAGGCTTTATTTTATTTAGAAACAATGTGTCAAATACAGATCGCAGATACAAAGAATCATTCTGAGCATTGTTGCGCATTATGGAATAGATGCCCACACTTGGAAGTTGGAAAAATTCATAAGTTTAGTTGCAGCTTACCCATGTAATAACCCAGCGGTAAGAGGATACTTATTAAGGAGGACAGCAGCTGAATATTTTAGTGGGACGGCTGGTAAGCGCAGGGCTCGGATCTGGTTGGGTCATTTCATTATGACTCATGGTGGTCATGTTGTAGAAGTACGGTAACACTATAGATTATTTTTATGTGGTAAAAGGACACGGTAAAAGGAGCAAAAAGTGTCATGTCATGTTATTTGACAATCATAGCGCCTTACATATTCAGTGGTATTATTTTAAAGCACTGATAGGTTGAACCATAGATTAAGTAAGTGGAGAGAGACAGCAGTGCATGATGCATGGGGGGTATCAGCTATGTGTACAGCTGATGTAATTGTTAAGCTATTTCAGTGATCTGGAAAATGCTCAAGTGAGTGTGGTTTATACGTTGCATTTATTATAAAGCGCATTACATGCAAAATGAATTTGTTGAATAGGGGGCAAGTAAGTAAGCGTACATGTAGGCTCAGCAATATGCAAACACAGAATACACAGAGACACGTGGGAATAAAAGGCGTTAACCTAAAAATAAGGAATATTTTTGCAAAACAGGAAAATTAATGTGTTTCACGGTAGGACAGCCTCAGAGGTTGACCAGATGTGCTTAGAAGAGTTAAGTGGCACTAGGGTTTTGGAATGCAAGGAGAAATATGGCAAGAAAAAAAATAATTTTTGGTCTAATGATAAGACATGTAGCAAAGACGGCTTTTTGGATTATAGATGTGGAATTGGTTTAGCAGTCTTTTGAGGAAAATGTGTCAGCTGTGGTGTGATTTTAATAGGCACCTTTCAGTGGTAGTTATTTAAACGTGTAGGCACACATTAGCCCAGGGGCAATTTTTGGCACAAGTACAGAGGATGCAATGGTGCAGGTACAGGAATACATTGGACAAGAGAAGAATTAGCAAATGGATGGCATTATTGGAGCCAGCCTAGCTATTTATCATGATGAGATTAGGAAGGTGCTTGATTGCACATTAATGTTTTCAGCATGTTGAGGAAAGCAATGCAAGAGTCTTTCATTTTTTATTGCTGGTGGGAGGGCATTCCAGTTTTTAGGAGCCTGATGGCTAGAGCTGGGCCCCCAGTTGTGGATTTTTAAAGGCAGGCATATATATTGGACTGATCTATACATCCAGTATCGTGTGAAAGTCCTTCCCTGTACAATTGGTCTTGACAAAATAGACTTAGTACCTAATAATTTTCCACAGTATCAAAACCGTTTATTTCAATAAAGTTTATCACAATACTTTTAAAACAATTCTTAAAACAAATTTTTCTTAAAACTGACCCAACAACACAAGGTGGATGTAAATACAGTACAAATCACTAGTTCCACACCCATATATTCCTATAAAAATACAACACAATACAAAAACATACAAAAAATGATTTTGACACTTCTTCAACACACTGGGCCTCATCACGACTTCGGCGATAACCCTTAAATCTGGCAGTAGCGCTAAGACCGGCGGATTTAAGGGTCCGCCGAATCAGGGCTTTGGCGGATTTCGCCCCAGCTCTGAGCTGGGGGAAATCCGCCGAAAATTTGCGCTATTACCGCTGGCGGGAAATCCGCCGGCAGTAAGAGCGCGAAAATTCCCCATTGAGCCCAATGGGGAAGGGGGCATTCCCAAATGGGCTCAATGGGGAATGGGGAATTACTTTACCGCCAAACTCGTGATCCGGCGCTATTAGCGCAGGGGAGTTCGGCGGTAGGGCTATTACCGCCGGCGGTAATACCACCGGCAGTAAGGGCCAAGTCGTGATCAGGCCCACTGAGTGTTATTAACTCAGGTAAAGCGATCCTGACATGTTTCAGTTCCTCATTGTGCTCAATGCATGAACTTTCTTCAGGGGAAGAACTCTATTATTCTTATTCTCCACCATGTAATCCAGGGCCACACAAAGAGATTTCAAAATAGTGCTCCTAAAGCCAACAAATAAAGAAAAAGGGGGGTGTGTCACTACACATCAACACCATCCAAACATGTAAGTCAGAGATAGCTCCACATTAATAGCTAGACACCAGTACCCTTGCTGCTTAAATGCAATGTACTGGTGGAGGTACAATGGTTGCTGTCAACATGCCACCCAAACGTTACAAACAACAACTACATACCTCCTAAATAGGATATTCGTAGTGCTGGTGTGCAAATATGCACTCCAGTAACCTCAGACCTCTATAATCAAGTCCTTGAAAAATGTTCTTAATGGTTCTTTAATAACCCAGATCCTGGTCACTGCTGCAAAGGAACACACAAAACATAGTGGTGTGTTAAACACAACCACCACTTGAAAGATGTAGTCCCATCACCTTGCCGTTATTTTCACCATATTCAGCACCATCTTGTGCTTATCAAAATATAGTAGCTGCGTGCCCACCTCTATCATGCATGCCCGTGCACTTAAAATAATTACATCATGCATGTCCACAAAAATTACAGTGCTATTTGAGGCTAAAACCTTCACCATGTATATCGCCACTGGTGTCCAAGTTACCTCCTCTGCGGTGGGTGTACACCCGCAAGGTAACCGATCATAGTCTCTTCCACGGTCCTAATTATTATTCTCTCCTCACGTTGCCAATGTGCTTTCAAAGTGAGCAACCTTAAAACGATGATGGTAAAAGTAAAACTCCACAATTCAGTATGTAAAACCATCCAATTATTAATCATCTAGCATCCTAATATTCTGCATATATCTAGAAATTACCTTGTAAAAGGATGGAACTTCCAATATATAAACGCTCCGATTCTCCAGTGCATTATCCTTACCCGTCCCGCGGTATTACTCCTAGCGTCCTGCTCATACTGAGCGCGGGAGATTCAAAGCCGTCCCTATTAGGATCAACATAAACAACGGACTAACGTTGTCTACTTCATAGAAGTAGAAAGCGTATTGCACGGCCGCAGATGCACTCGTGAAAACCATCACTATTTCGTGCCCATTGTATCCCTCAAGAGATGGTTACCCGCGTGTGAACTATAAAAGTTGTTAAAGCGGATAATGGAAGGATCTTAATTCACGGCCAATTCGGGGGCATAGTCATGCAAACACAACTATAACATGTACGGAAAAATAATGCTAGGATGGAAACTCAACTATTTCGTGCCCAATATATCCCTCGTAGGATAGTAGCCTGCATATAAAATTACAATTATTAAAGCGGATTGTAAAAGGATAGTATGGCACCCTAATTCACGGCCGCGGTGGGACCGAGGACATAGAAAAAGGACTATATCATGTGCAGAAAAACCATGCAGGAGCAGGGACTCAAAATTGTGTCAGCACTGCATTCCATGTTGGAGAACCTCACTAGCCATTTCCAACATAACTATTCTAGACAATGAAACCACATAAGTTATTTGGGTGACACATGTTGTTCCAAGGACCATGAACAATCACCCTTACACAGTTCTTTAACCATTTATGAACATGATTTTTCTAAACAATTAAATAAAACCGCATAAAATATCTTGCAGTACAGTACATAATCAGTTAATGATACATATTGGTTAAAAAAAGGAACAAACAGGCCGATTCATGGAATTAATGTGCACTGAAATTTTCGGCGCAAGCGTGCAAAAGCGCGCGAATTGCAGTGCAAGTGTGAAAATCACAGCGAAACTCGCGCACAGCGATTCATGGAAGTCCGTGTGCATGTAAATCCCTGGATGTGCGCTAAAATTCTGCGTGGCGCACGTTGGCGCACACGTCTCCAAACAGCGTGCGCTAAGCGCACAGTGAAAGCGCACATAGCGCAGCGCACACAACAAAAGTAGGCGGAACAGGGGGCGTAACACACGGAATGGGGAACAACGCGTGAAAATGTGGGCATCACGGGGGAAGTACAGGAGGCAAATGCGCGGAACACCGCCACTTGCGTCTACAATACGTATTCATGGAATCAAACGGGGCTAATGCGTATGCCAAAAAAGCCGCGCTCATCCGGAAACACGTATGCCAGCAGGAAGCAGGCGTACGTGGACCCGCGCAGCATAAAAGTGCACGCAAACAACAAACAAGCACAGACGCCAAGATGAATATACCATTCCTAGCAGCAGTGGTCGTGGGATACCGCAGGAGGAGGAGGAGGATAGTCAGGGCCAGAATTTTTACACCCAGAACCAGCCTTTTTGGGATGCCTGATGACCAGGTGTATGGGAGGTACAGGTTTCCACCTCACATAATACTCGACCTGGTGAGTGAGTGGGAGGATGACCTCACATCACCCACCCTGTGCTCCCAAGCACTCAGCCCCCTGGAGAAGGTCCTCAATGTACTGCACTTCTTGGCCACTGAATCATTTCAGCGGACAAGTACTATAGTGAGGGGGGCGTCACAGGCCACGCAGTCACGCTGCCTACACCAGGTGTTGGCCATCATGACTGCACGCCCATCAGTCCGCAGGCACATATACCTGCCCAGAACACCTGCAGAAAGGCAGGCTGCCGTCCAGGATTTCTATGGGGTGGCACAATTCCCCAAAGTGCTAGGCGCATTGACTGCACCTATGTGGCTCTACGTCCCCCCAGGGCATCAGAGCACATCTATAGGAACCGCAAGCACTGGCATTCCATCAACGTGCAGGTAGTATGTGATGCCAAGGGAATCATCACCTCAGTATATGCCAACTATCCAGGGTCCACCCACGACAGTTTCATTTACAGAATGTCAACCCTAAACCGGGACCTAGAAGCTGGGCGGCATGGCGATACATGGCTGCTTGGTGAGTATAAATGCCACTGCACATGCATGCATGTCAGATACTGAGTAATGTCACCACCCCACTAATGATACCCATCACCACCTCCCCAGTGGACAGTGCCTACCCTTTGAGCACCCACATAATGACGCCAATTCAGAACCCCACTACGCCACCCGAGGTAAGATACAACACAGCCCACATTGCAACCCGGGGCATAGTGGAGTGCACATTCGGAGTGCTCAAGTCACGCTTTCGCTCCCTTGACCTCTCTGGTGGGCAGCTGTTATACACTCCCCCAGTAGTGTGCAGGATCATAGTGGCAGCATGTGTCCTGCACAACGTTGCAACACGCCGGGGCCTGCCGGTGGACATGGTGGTGCCCCCACATCCCCAACCACATGCATGCCCGCTGCGCATGGGAGGGGAAAGGGCACGTGGTGAGGCAGCCCGTACGCAGCTGGTGGCTAATTACTTCACCTAAAATCACACCCCTGTGGAGTGCACACATCCCTGGCACATACCAGCAGACAATCAATGATGATGACAAAAGGGACACTCAACTGTCACAACCATACCATCCTGAGATTGGTCACCTGGAAGTGTTACATTGTGTGCATCCCTACCTACCCAAACACCACCAATGCTGTGTCATCAAAAGACATACATCTATGCTGCTAAATCCATTACCCGCTTGCTAAATACAACATGAGAACAGCGCCATGTCACCCAACCCCTCCCTAGCTCCCCCACCAAACACACCATGGCATGTGAAAGCAAACAAAGCAATGCACAAGACCTGACACAAGTGTCACAAAGTACACTGTCCCTAATGGAAACTGCCCACACACAATATGCTCCCAGTAATGTATAACTAACAGCACACATTACCAAATACTTACCACCAACACAATGCTGCAACACACCATGGAAAAATGCAAAAACATGACAGTACTAAGTTCAAGTAGTGGTAGTCTTACAACCTGAATATATCAGCACATCGACCCCTTACAACTGTAGAGTGTTGCTGCCACGCAAATGTCTCAGTGTACTGCATACAACATGAACTGCATCTGCAAAGTAAACGGCCTTGTGAAGACATGAGGAAGGAACCTGCAGATTAGGAGGAAGACATGGATGCACAAGCACATATCAATACACCATGCAGTGTTCAATACAACAACAATATCTACTAGGGATGTCTACATAGTATTGACTACAGACTGCCCACACAGCTCATGGGAGCCCAACGTCACTGTGTAATTCACTGTCACTTGGTCACACCCTTTGCAAGCCCATGGAAACGGGAAGCAGGAGGGGTGTGTGTCTCATGAACCCAAGCATCTAACCCAAACTCAGGACAAGCCTGCATTTGCCCAGCCGGAATACAGTGGATGCCCACGGGAGCCACACAAGGCAACACACTGTAAAAAAAAAATCAAAAATGACCATGTGGGGTACAGGGGTCGGTGGGGGAGGCCACCCAGGAGGTTCGAGGACAGGGTGCACACCAACACCCACCTGCGTGGATGTTGCGAGAAAAAAAATACCTCCTTGGGCTCATGGCCTGCACAGCTATGCCATTGTGGGAGAACTGCTGTTGCTCTGCTCATCCTCTGCTGCTGCATCAGGAGGCGGTGGCACTATGGGAGGCAGCCCACGCAAAGCCCTGGTATGGTTCTCCATGGCAGCAAGCATGCGGGTCTGGAAGGTCTGATTCTGGAGGATTAAAGTGCGGAGATCCCCATGCAGCACATCACGGGTTGCCTGCATTTCTGCACGCATGGCCTCGCGTGATGCCGGATCTCCTCACGTGTTGTATGCAGCTCAGCTGAGAGCGAACATGTGAGCTGCTCCAGCTGCTGTTCTGCCCTAACTTTTCGGGAAGCCTCAGGTTCAAGCAGACTCTGCCTGGGGTTATGGAGTTCTACCCTCAGGGCTTTCCTGTGGCACTGGGACTCTATTGATATGGATTCACGCAGAGTCTCCAGTGCTGCCCGTCGGTCCATGTTGGACGCCAACATGTCTTCCCTGTGTGATTGGCAAATGGAGTCTGTTGCCTGCTGTTGTTGCTCCATCTGCCTTTCAGGGGGTACAATGGAAGTGGCCACCCTCTCCATTGCCTGAGCCATCATTTCTACTGATGCTGCCTGTTGGGTTGCCATACCGTACATGGAGTTTTCCCATACAGTATTGCCTGGTGGCGCATGGCCACCGCATCGACGGGCACCACACCTGTTTGGGGCAAGGGCGATCTGCACCTTGCTGTGCTGGCACTGCCTGAGGCTGCAGGACTGCATTCCCCCTCTGATCTGCTGGCCCAGGAACAGGATCAGATGCTGTGGAGTGTGACCCTGCATCCGTAACCGCCAAAGGTGGACCTACCAACACTGACATCCCCATGGAGGGTTCTACCCCCTGTCCAGGTGGGTTGGACAGAACAGAATCCCTGCCAGAAACACTTACCTGCGACTGCACATCAGTCTCATCATCTGAATCAGCACCTGAATAGAGGTCTGGGGAGGTGCATCCAGTGGCACCCCTGGATAGTATGGTCTGTAGTAACATTGGGTTTTCACCCATCACCACACCACGTCCCCCACTGGTGCCCAGTCGTGCCTGAGATTCCTCCTGGGTCTGCACCATCTCCTCAACCTCAACAGCACCAAGTGCATCGTCACCTGCAAAAACATGAAAGACAACAAATGGAAACAGGCATGAGCACCATAGCACACACATAGGCCGTGACAAGCCAGAGATCCAGTACATGAATTACACATGTCCCACATGACTATAACCCTGCCATGCATGCACTGTCAAAGAGTTGGAAGTGGAGTCAAAAAGGCAGACACTGGGGAGAGCAAGATGGATATGCAACACATTTGCAGCATGTTGGGGAGCACTGGCATCACACATAAGGCTGTGAGTGGCATGTCCAATACACATACATGACACATGCCACCACACAGATGTCATGTAGCATAGCCACGGTAAATTACAAAACTACAGCAATATGTCAGTGAATGAGTACTGTCACACATACATGTCACATGGACATGATGCAAAGATTGATGCTGAATAGTGTTGCAAAATATGCATGTGCCACCCACTGAAACACATCCAGTGTCCAATAACACAATCATTGTGGGCTGATCAAAGGTTGGCCACTTTAACATTACAGGAAACACCTGTCATCTTCCACATGCAAACAGGCCGTAATAAAATATTTCTGCAGCCCAATACTCCATCGGCCTGAATGGTCTAATCATTAACATAACCAGGTAAAAGTAGTGGCCCAGTGTGGGCTGTAAACAATGACCGAAGCATATCACATATGTTGCAATAGTGCAGCATAATGTGTAGTAAAAATGGGAGAGTGGAAACAATCAGCCTGAATGGACACTTACAAAATCTGACCAATGTAGTTGCAAGATGACAGTTCAAGGTAAAGTGCACTAATCTGGGCGTAATTGGCAACTGTGGGCAGAAGGGATACAGTCATACCCAAATCTAAGGCAAGTGAATGTATGGGAGGAAGCAAATGGGTCACCCATAACACTCAGGGGTACACACCATCACCTGGCACTCAATCAGAACCCGTCACCCAAACAACATACACATGGATTATACACACACACATGGGCACTCACCGGACAATGCCTTGTAATCAGGTAGTTCTCCCACACCTTGGATTTGTTCCTCTGTGACGAAGGTCCCAGCAACAGACTCATGTTCAGTGAGTTTGTTGTCCTCTTGTGGAGACCCACCGCCAGTCAACAGAGTAGCGGCATGATTTGAGGCCAGCTTGTTCTTTGCTTTGCATTTCAGGTCATTCCACCGCTTGTAGCAATCATCAGCAGTGCGCCTCACAAATCCAAGGGCACTTATGCGGTCCGCAATGGTCTGCCAGTGTGCCCTACATTGACCAGGTGTGGTCTTGCACCCTGCAGTCACCAACATTTCGTGGCTATGTGCCGACGCATAAGTCACAAGTGCATCAAGTTCCGGGTCATTAAAGCTAGGCTTCCTTGACGTGCCGAAGTGTGTCGCCGTGTCTGGGGTCTCAGCCTGTTGTGCCAGAGCACCCTTCTTCCTCTTTTTCAAAGGTAGAGCGGAGCCTGATTGGCTTAAGCCGCTCTGGTCAGTAGGGGCAGAAGCATCGTGGACTGGGTAGTAGGAGTGTGCGAATGCACAATGACCATATGCCTTGGTAAAGGCATTGGCAGAAGTGCGATGTTGGCACGGGGAATGTCAGTTTGATGGACCTGGACCGACACTGTCCTGGCTGGGAGACTAAGAGCTGGGGTGGATGGAGCTGCCCCTGCAGCCTCCCCACCCTGCCTACTTGGGGCAGCAGATGACATAGCTGCCCCAGATCCACGTGGCTTGGTGACACCAACTTGCCCCGCCACACGTGGCCAAGACCTGCTGACCTGGAAGTCATCCTGGGAGTCATCCTGTGCCAGGTCAGGTGCCACAATGGGCTGGTCCAACAAGGGTTGAGCTGGGATGGTGTCAGCCACGTTTCCCTCAACCATGGGGGGGCATGGGTGTCTCTGATTGGTCCTCCACACATGGGGGTCTAGGGGCACCCTGCAAATCCCGGCCATGTCCCCTACCGCGCCCACCATGCCCACCTTTTGAAGGTCGGCCACCTTTGCCTCCCTTACCGCTTGGTCGCCTCCCAACCATGGCACTGATGTTGTTGTGCGTATGGGAGTAGCAGTAAACTATTGTCCTGGGCAATTGGGGGTGAAAGGGGTAGGGTAATAGATGGAATTCGAACCCTAGTGCTCTAACAAGGCTGTCTGTGACCCCTGGAGGAAGATGACGGGTCACGCAATGCACAGGCAGCCCAAAATAAAAAAATAACGTGCACGCAACCCCTCGTAGACAACGTGCGTGAAAAAATGAACCCGCACTACGCTGTGGCACCCAGAAACACAAAAATAAGCGTACGCGTAATGCATGCACCCTACAATGACCTCTGAATGGGTACGCGACACACGGGGCAAGCACAGTTGGTAAATACGTGCGCGACTCACCATCTGCCTGGAAAAAGAACGTGAAAAAGACGCGCGTGTGTGCGTTGGCAACACCCCCGCCAAAAGAAGAATTGTACGCTGTCTGAGGAGACAGGACAAAAGAAGAAGTGAACGCTGTTTGAGGAAACAGGCCCAAAAAGAATAAAGAACGCTGTCAGAGGTAACAGGGAGTACGAACTTGAAACGCTGTGAAGTAATCGTGTGTGAACCGACAAGAAGTACAGAATTCACCCACTCGCTCTCCACGAAAAGCATGTACAAGGGAATGGGGTCCTACACGTACCTTTTAAAGCGGCCCACATGTACAGCGTCACTTACGCGTATAGGCCCTTTCCTCCAATTACACGAGCTGACACTCGGACGTGCAGTTTTTGGACATGTACGATGAACATGCACCCGTGTTGATGGAAACGCCCGTGCACCTCACGTCACTTACGCGCGTAGGCCCTTTCCTCGGATTACACACATCCACACGCGGACATGCAGTTTTTTCACGCATGCTGAATCACTATGCCCACGTCACGAGGGAAACGCCCACGTGAGTCACGTCACAGAAGCGCTTATGCGCTAAGGGCCTTTGGTCCAATGAAACCGCGTACATGTGCTGACGTGCTTACGCGCACAGGGCCTTTGCTCGAATTACACGCTGACGTGCAAGATTTTCACGTGCCAAATCACTCCGTATCAAGCTAGCCACGCAATGTTGTATGCACTGTCTATCCACTGTGTCTGTGGTGTGCAAGGCATGATGCATGACCCTCCGGTGATGTGTGTGCATGGGATCAGTGTGAGCCATGATGCATGTGAGTTTGAAGGCAAGATTTGGTTAATAGAGGCCCTTGTACATGGATGCTGGTGTTGATTGCAGGCGCCGTGCCTGTTCATGTATGTGTGTTGCATGCATTCACCCATGTGTTGTGGAGGGACAGGATGGAAGTGACGTTAGACACTGCAACTCATGTGTTATTGCTTCCTGTCTAGGGGAATGTTGTACTGTACTCTGATGCTTGTGTTCTATGTCTCCCTCTACGCAGCGTCAAGTGAAGAAGAGGGCAGAGACGGTGCTGTGGAGCCAAGCGGCGGGGATGCCTCCACCGGGCGGAGACCCAAGGCCCAGCCACCCCCCCAGGACTTGCCATCATCCGGGAGCAAGGGGGCTGGTGCCGCGTCTACCACTATGACTGTGGCGGAAGGGCCGGGTGAGTCCCCACAGGGGCTTGCAATGGCGGAAGACGGTACGGAGACATCCAGGTTGGTGGTCTCCACAGAGGAGGAGGAGATCGCTACTGAGCCGCACATGGGGCCTGTTGGGGTTAGTACCACTGGTGCAAGTGGTGCAGTCCAGGGCCAGGGTCAGGAGGCAGCACAGGTCACCGCAGAGGGGCCTGTGCATGTCCCTGTCCTTGACCCTGTGACTGCACCACCATGCACCAGCAGGGATGCCCCATCCCAGGCCCGTCCGCAGGTAGGGGAGAGTGCCATGTCATCTGCCTCTCCACGACCTGCGGACGAGGGGTCCCATGACTGTATGGGCTCCGTCCTGATTGGTGTCGCGTTGCGCACGCGTGACATTTGTGAAGACGTGCGTTCGTCCTGGGCGGAGAACGCATGCCATCACGAATAGCAGCATCACGACGTGGCACTGTTGGAAGGGGCCCTGACCGGTGGGTTCCTACATGGTCACGCACTCTGGTGGACCTCTCCTCCTCTGTGGAGACTATGCACCAGTAGTTCTCCATGCCGTCTTCCAGCCCAGATTCCACCAGGGCCCCCGGTGGACCTGGCCCGACCAACACAGCCAGCTTGATGGAGCTCACATCCCTGCCACAGTCGGGAGTCGGTGGTCCAGCAGGGGTGGACACCACAACTGGAGACCAGCTGATGGAGGATGTGCAGGCACCATCGGACAGGGCACATGGACAGCAGCAGCAGCAGGAGCAGGCTGTAGGTGGGAGCAATGATGGCTCGGGGCCATCAACATCAGAGGGGCAGGCATCGGCCAGAGGGCAGGAGGACCCAGGAATGGGAGTGTCTTCTGTGTGGCAGCGGTTGGCACAGCGGATAGATGCGGAGCGGCGATGGGCGGAAGAGGCGTGGCTCACCATGGTCAGGGCGGAGTTCTCCATGAGTCGGGCGTTGAGGCGGGCAGAGCGCCTCTAGGCAACTCGCAGGGAGTTGGAACAGGCCATGAGTGCCTCCCTGCGAGACCTCGGGGCCAGGGCAGAGGCCCGCCTCTGGGACATCGACATGGAGTTCGATGATGCCCTGGCCCGGGACAGCACAGAGTGAGCCGCAGGACTTGCCCGCCGCCATTATAGATAGTTAGATAGTGTTAGGTTTCCTTTCTGTTTTTGTATATAGGGGCGATTGGACAATGCACCACGTTTTTGTATATAGTTCTTTATTAGGTAGTCTTTTTTTGTATGTTTCATTTCATTTGTTGGGCTCATGGACCCTTGATTTGTGATTTGTATATAGTTGAACAGTGGATTTATTATTATTTTTTTTTCATTTCAACATGGAGCAATGGATTTCACTTATTTTTTTCCCTTGGATTTACTTTGTTGGACTGAGACTTTGGACACATTTTCATTTGGATTTCTTTGAATTCTGATTTCATATTTTTGATTATTTTCTGGACATGCTGCGTTTTTTTTCTTCTTCACATTATTGTATGTTTTCTTTTCATTACATTCATTTTGGGTTCAATACATTTTTGTTTCATACTTCGATGTGTGGTATTCTCTCATTGATTTCATGCATGTCATGATGTGGGTTTTCACATTCACTTGTACCCATTGTGTGTGTGTGACGGACATGTGTTCATTTACATACTTGCCATTCGGGTTGCATCATGTAATGGGCATTTCTATGTGGGTGGATGCAATACTTGGTTGGGTCTTTGGGCTGGGGTGGCGTGGGGTGTGATGTGGCTGGCCATTAGGCCCATGATTGAGGATTGTCATGATGTGGGGGGAGGGGGACATGTGTGGGACATGAGTGGGGGCCTGCTGGCAGGTGCCCCTGACTGCTTGTGGGTGGGTGTGCTAGGGGACATGAGTGAGGGCCTGCTGGCAGGTGCCCCTGACTGCTGGGGGGTGGGGGTGCTGGGGGACATGAGTGGGGGCCTGCTGGCAGGTGCCCCTGACTGCTGGGGGGTGGGGGTGCTGGGGGACATGAGTGGGGGCCTGCTGGCAGGTGCCCCTGACTTCTGGGGGGTGGGGGTGCTGGGGGACATGAGTGGGGGCCTGCTGGCAGATGCCCCTGACTGCTGGGGGGTGGGGGTGCTGGGGGACATGTGTGGGACATGAGTGAGGGCCTGCTGACAGGTGCCCCTGACTGCTTGGGGGTGGGGGTGCTGGGGGACATGTGTGGGACATGAGTGGGGTCCTGCTGGCAGGTGCCCCTGACTACTTGGGGGTTGGGGTGCGGGGGAACATGAATGGGGGCCTGCTGGCAGGTGCCCCTGACTGCTGGGGGGTGGGGGTGCTGGGTGACACGAGTGGGCGCCTGCTGGCAGGTGCCCCTGGCTGCTGGGGTGTGGGGGTGCTGGGGGACATGTGTGGGGGCCTGCTGGCAGGTGCCCCTGACTGCTGGGGGGTAGGGGTGCTGGGGGACATGAGTGGGGACATGAGTGGGGGCCTGCTGGCAGGTGCCCCTGACTGCTGGGGGGTGGGGGTGCTGGGGGACATGTGTGGGACATGGGTGGGGGCCTGCTGGCAGGTGCCGCTGACTGCATGGGGGTGGGGGTGCTGGGGGACATGAGTGGGGGCCTGCTGGCAGGTGCCCCTGACTGCTGGGGGGGGAGGTGCTGGGGGACATGTGTGGGACATGAGTGGTGGCCTGCTGGCAGGTGCCCCTGACAGCTGGGGGTTGGGGGTGCTGGGGGACATGAGTGGGGGCCTGCTGGCAGGTGCCACTGACTGCTGTGGGGTGGGGGTGCTGGGGGACATGTGTGGGACATGAGTGGGGGCCTGCTGGCAGGTGCCCCTGACTGCTTGGGAGTGGGGGTGCTGGGGGACATGAGTGGGGGCCTGCTGGCAGGTGCCCCTGACTGCTTGGGGGTGGGGGTCCTGTGGGACATGAGTGGGGGCCTGCTGGCAGATGCCCCTGACTGCTGGTGGATGGGGGTCCTGGGGGACATGAGTGGGGGCCTGCTGGCAGGTGCACCTGACTGCTGGGGGGTGGGGGTGCTGGGGGACATGAGTGGGGGCCTGCTGGCAGGTGCCCCTGACTGCTGGGGGGTGGGGGTGCTGGGGGACATGAGTTGGTGATCAGTAGTGCAAGTTGACATGTGGCTTGACCAGGGGTGCAGGGTAGTCCCCTGTGGTGTGGGCTGCCTGCAGGGGCTGTGGAGGGTTTAGAGGGAAAACCTGGGAGGACCGACACTGCCAATTCACGTGTAGGACTCCCCGCGCACCCCAGAAAATCACGTACCCCGCTCTGACAGCAAAATCACGTGTGAGACTTCCCGCGCACCCCAGAAATACACGTACCCCACTCGCACAGGGCCAATCGCGTGTGAAACTTCCCGCGAACCCCCGAAATACACGTTCCCCTCTCCAATCACGTGTGAAACTTCCCATGCACCCCAGTTATACACGTACCCCACTCGCACAGGGCCTATCGCGTGTGAAACTTCCCGCGCACCCCAGTTATACACGTACCCCACTCGCACAGGGCCAATCGCTGGTGTAACTTCCCGCAAACCCCAGTAACCCACGTACCCCACTCGCACAGGGCCAATCGTGTGTGAAACTTCCTGCGTACCCCAGGAATACACATACCCCACACGCACAGGGCCAATCGCATGTGAAACTTCCCGCGCACCCCGATTTACATGTACCCCGCTCCGATCGTGTGTGAAATCTCCCGCGCACCCCAGGAATACACGCACTCCACTCGCACAGGGCCTATCGCGTGTGAAAGTTCCCGCGCACCCCCGAATTACATGTACCCCGCTCCGATCGCGTGTGAAACTTCCCACCCACACCCAAAATACAGGTACCACGCTCCGATCGCGTGTGAAACTTACCGCAAACCCCAGTTATACACGTACCCCACTCGCATAGGGCCAATTGCTGGTGTAACTTCCCAGGCACCCCAGGAATACACATACCCCACATGCACAGGGCCAATCGCGTGTGAAACTTCCCGCGCACCCCGATTTACACGTACTACGCTCCGATCACGTGTGAAACTTACCGCGAACCCCAGTAATATACGTTGCCCGCTTGCTGTGTGCTGTGTGGCGGCCCTGTATACTGGTACAGGGTTAGTGCAGCCTTTGCGCTGGATTGGGGATTTTGTTGGCTTTTCCTTGTGCGAGTGCCATTCTTGAGGGCGTAACTGGCGCTGCTGCAGGGTCGCTGCGCCACTGTGCGCCATGGCTGGTTTTGGTAGCTAAAATTCATGAATACGCTGTGCGCGGAAATGGATTTTAGCGCACGCGGCTGGTGCAGAAAGTCGCATGCGCACACTGTGCACCAGCGGCGTGCGCCACTTGTGCGCTGAATTCTATGAATTACCCTCAAAATCTTTTCAGACATCAAACACATGTTTCCATTAAAAGACACAATTTCGTTTGAGATTTACTGAACAATCCATCCCTTCATATTACCACATCGGTTCCAAGGGGCTAAAAAATATTGAGCGAGACATCAAATTAGACTAGAAAAGCACAGTATTACATATGCCACATTTCCCACCTTATTTCTGCGTGTGTTGCCAGTCTATTTCCTCATTGAGGTCAATGATATGACTTTGGCATCTATAGATCATTTTCTGTTCAAATAGTATAGGTTTACAATCTATTTCTGACTTATTTTTACCACAAATCTTCTTCAAGATCACCCATCTGAAATCCTCGTGGGAATGTTTCATTTGAAGAAAACGTTTAACGATAGGTGCCACGAGGACTTGATTTTTTATGCAACTACGATGCCCTATCATCCGTGTGCGACATTTCCTATGTTTTTCCTACATATTGTAGTCCACATGGACACGTGATTAAATAAACAACATTTTCCGTGTTGCAATTGGTCATATCATTCAGTGTCCACTGTGTAGTTGGATTCAACATAATCTGTTTGGTTTCTTTAGTCGTGGCACACATCACACATTTTCCACAGGGAACATGTCACTTCACACGTGGGAGTCCCCAGAATGAAGTTTGTCTGGGTTCTGTTGGGTAATTGATACGTCATTCCTGATAAGCATCTCTCTAATGTTCTGGCTTTTCTTAAAAGCCACCAAAGGTGGAGGGGTAGATTTATCATTATACACTTTTCTCCACGTTTTGTTAATGATGCCTTTGATTTTACATGACAAATTCGAAAAGGTGTTAACAAAAACAATACGATTGTCCTTGTCGTCCCTTTGTCTTTTTTCTAGTAATGCCTCTCGATTGTTACTATGAGCTCTTTTAGAAGACATCTTTACCAATTTGGCTGGATATCCCTTGTTATAAAGTTTTTTGGACAAAAAGGCTGCACTCACCTTGTAGTCCTGTTGTAAGCTACTATTTCTAAGCCTCAAGAATTGCCCGAAGGGTAAATAGCCTTTGATGTGATTAGCATGATGGCTAGAGAAATGAAGAAGAGCATTTTTGTCAGTTCTTTTGTTTTAGGGTTTCACTTTGAGACAACCACCATGATGAAAGATGGTGATATGTAGGAAGTTAATCTCCTGTGCATTGATCTCCTTAGTAAATTTTAAAAACTATTTGGGGTTGCTGGACCTTCCCTTGGGTACCTGATGTGTGCTTCCGGGGGTGCCGGTCTTGGACTGGCTCTCCGGGAGTATGCATCATGACACCTTGGGTACCTGATGTGTGCTTCTGGGGCTGCCGGTCTTGGACTGGCTCTCCGGGAGTATGCATCATGACAGCATCATGACAGCACTCCCCCCTAAGGCCCCTCCCAAGATCGTTCTCTCCGGGGGTCTCGGTTTGTTTGGGAAATTCCGGTGGAACCTTTTGACTAACCGAGGTGCGTGCACATGGTCACTAGGCTACCAGGATCTTTCTTGAGGCCCGTATCCTTTCCAATCTATTAAATAGTACAATTTGGACTTTGACACCTTGGAATCCAAAATGTTCTTCACCTCGAACTCGGGTTCTCCATTTATGCGGATAGGTTCTGGTGGCTTGATTAGTCGGGTTCCAGGTTGCACCGGTTTCAAAAGTGATACATGAAAAACAGGATGAATACGCATATTAGCTGGTAGGTCGAGTTTGACGGCCACCGGGTTGATGATGGCCGTAACTGAGTAGGGCCCCACATATCTTGGGTTAAAAGTTCGAGGTCCCTTGAGCCATAAGTGCCTGGTAGCTAACCAAACTTGGTCTCCTAATTGGTATTGAGGTGCTTCACTTCGATGTAGATCAGCATTCTGCTTGTACTTTCTCTTGGCTTGCAGTAAATGCGCAGTTGCTTCCTTGAAGGCTTGAGTTATTGTAGAATGTAGGTGGTTTACGGCGGGCATTTCGAGGCTTTGAGGTGAATCAAGGTCTGAGGTCCGAGGATGATGTCCATATATGGTATAAAAAGGGCTTTGTCCAGTTCCCGAGTGTATCGAATTATTATATGTGTATTCAGCAATCCAAAGGATATCTTTCCAATTACTTTCGGATTGGTGCAACATACACCGTAGATATTGTTCAAGGGTCTGATTTGTTCTCTCAGTTTGACCATCGGTCTGAGGATGGTGGCTGGTCGACAATCTTACGTTAATCTGCGCCAGCTGACAGCACTTTCTACAAAAATGGGAAATGAATTGGCTTCCTCGGTCAGAGACTAGTATGGATGGGAATCCATGTAAGCGAACAATGTTTTCCAGAAATTCCTTAGCTAGGACTGAAGCTGAAGGCAAGCCTTTTAATGGAATGAAGTGGGCCATTTTAGAAAATAAATCCACTATAACAAGGATAGAGTTATATCCACAGCAAGGAGGCAGGTCCGTAATAAAATCCAGTGACAAGGTGTGCCATGGTGCTGGTGGAATGTCTAAGGGTTGAAGAAGACCAGCTGGTCTCCTCTTTTGTCCTTTGTTTTGGGCGCAAATACCACATGACATCACAAAAGATTTAATGTCCTTTCGCCAAGAGGGCCACCAGAATTGTCGTTTTAACTTTTCTTCCGTTTTGGCAATCCCTGGGTGTCCTTCTATCAGGGTATCATGATAACGAGAAATAACTAGTTCTTGTAGTTCTTTGTGTGGCGAAAATAGGCGCCCTTGGAAGTAAGGTAGGTCATCCTTAACAGTAAAGTTAGATCCCTTTAAAATCCAATCTTGCAAGGCTGTAGGGTCCAGGAGTTGCTTAACTCTAGTTTGAATGTCCTCCAGAGTTTGTAAGGTAATCATACCCAGAATTTTTTGTTCGGGGATTATTGGTACTGGTTCTGCGCTTTTATCTATTTCACCCATTCCTATTCGGGAAAGGGCATCAGCTTTACCGTTCTTGCTACCAGGACTATAGGTGATTACAAAATCGAATTCAGCAAAGAACAAAGCCCATCGGAGCTGACGTGATGACTGAGCTTTGGCAGTTTTCAAATATTGCAAGTTCCGGTGGTCTGTGATCACCGTGATGGTATGTCTAGCGCCAAGAAGATAGTGCCTCCAAGCCTTAAAAGCAGATTTAATGGCCAATAACTCCTTATCGGTGATTGCATAGTTAACTTCAGGTGCTGAGAATTTTCTGGACCAAAAGGCTACGGGGTGTAGTTGATTAGATTCGGGATCTCTTTGAGACAGAACAGCTCCCATGGCTAAACTGGATGCGTCGGTCTGAAGTATGTATGGAAGATCCGGGCGCGGGTGTTTCAGTACTGGTGCGGAGGTAAATTTGGCTTTCAGCTCCTGAAAAGCCTGTTCGGCTTCCCCAGACCATTCGAAGCGTTTATTTTTCTTCAAGAGTGCAGTGTTGGGTTGAACGATCTGCGAAAATTCCGAGATAAATCTGCGGTAAAAGTTGGCAAAGCCAAGCATGCTTTGTACGCCTTTCACAGAACTAGGCGATGGCCATTGGAGGATGGCATCCACTTTTCGTGAATCCATTCGGACTCCTTTAGGTGTCAGGATGAAACCAAGAAACTCGACTTCTGTGGTATGGAAAACACACTTTTCAATTTTCGCAAATAGTTTGTGTTGGCGCAGTTTCTCGAGAACTGCCTTAACATGCCTTATATGTTCAGATTCCGAAGAGGAGTATATCAGAATGTCATCGATATATACGATGACACAAACATCTAGGAGTTCTCGAAGGACATCGTTCATGAAGTTTTGGAAGGCAGCAGGGGCGTTGCACAATCCGAAAGGCATTACTTGGTACTCGAATAGTCCATATTTGGTACGGAAGGCGGTCTTCCATTCGTCGCCTTCTTTTATTCGCACCAGATGGTAAGCCCCCCGGAGATCTAACTTGGTATATATGCAGGCCTCCTTTACTTGGTCAAGAACTTCGGGGATCAGGGGCAGAGGGTAACGGTTTTTAACAGTTATCTGGTTCAATGCGCGATAGTCGATACAAGTTCTGAGGTCGCCTTCTTTTTTTGGCACGAAGAACAGGGCCGAGGATGCAGGAGACTTTGACGGGCGAATGAAACCATTGGCTAGGTACTGATCTAAATATTGTCGCAAATGAAGATTTTCAGGTTCCGTAAGAGCATAAATTCTGCTACACGGGGGTTGCGCACCCGGTATCAGATCAATTTGGCAATCGTATGACCCGTGAGGGGGTAGCGTGTTGGCCTGTTCCTTCTGGAAGACGTCTTGAAACTCCATGTACTCCGGCGGTAGCTGTAAAGTGACAGGGGTTACTGTAGCCAGGCCTATCTTTGGATAACAGGTTTGTGCGCAATCAGGAAAGATTATCCTCTTCACTCGCCAATCAATTCGAGGATTGTGTGTTTCTAACCAAGGGATTCCTAGAATTACTTGAAACTGCGGGGCCTTGATTACGTCAAACACAACAGCCTCCCGATGCCCGTCCTGACCTACTAGTGTCACCTCTGCAGTGGAATGTGTTACTGGCCCAGAGGCAATTTCGGATCCATCGACTGTGGTGATGACTTCTTTAGTGGTTTTTGGACGAAGAGGGAGGTTGATCCTAGAAGCCAATTCATGATCCACATAGTTCCCAATAGCTCCACTGTCGATGTATGCCTTTATAGCATGCAACTGTCCAGGCTGTTCCGGATTCACAAGGATCATTGGCATGATGAAGTGCGAGGTCTGAGAGTCCGTTTTCAGGCTCGACAAGTGGACCTCTACGCTTGTCGGGCGTGGTCTTTTCCCGAATCCGGTTCCTTATGATTCTTATCTGCAGCTCCTACCGCTTTCTTGGGTGGTTTCACCAGGCAATCTCGTAAAAAGTGTCCAGAAGCCCCACAATAAAGACACAATTGCATTTGTCGTCTTCTTTCACATTCCTTTTGAGACCCCTCCAATTTGCATAGGTTCGGTAACATCGGCATTCTTGGGGTTAACGTGGGTCTTGACTAACACGCGAGTCTCAAACTTGGACCGATCTGCTTTTCTATTTTGAAGCCTATGGTCTAATTGGACCACTAAGTCTATATATTCCATACAGTCTTGGGGTGGATTTACAACTTGGGCTAGAATATCTTTAAGTTCCCCACGTAGACCTCGATGAAATAACGTGATTCTCTTATCCTCTGGCCACCCAGTCTCCACTATCAACCTATTGAAGGTTGCGATATAGGCTAATAGATCCTGGACAGAAGTTCGTTGTCCAGGGCCCGTCCCTGAGAGTGCCGAGCAAATAATCTTTCCATGCGTGTCTGAAAACCTTGAAAGTCTCGGAGTATCGGGTCGTCTTGAGTGACCAGTGGAACCGACCAATCTGCGCTGAGATATGATAATACGAAGGCTAATTTGGTTTGGTCGTTAGGAAAGGCCCCCGGTCTGCAAAGGAAGTGTAATCGGCATTGATTCATGAATACAGCAAATCTTCTGGGGTCCCCCGCAAAACGTTCAGGTGGGGCCAATGGCATATTTCCGGGTAGATTAATTTGCACAGGGTTGCTTGAAACCATTGGGGCGGGAATACCCCCCGAACCTGGTAGAGGAGTTTGTCCAGCTTGACCTTGCAACAACTGCCTGGCAAGGTCATCAGTTCATTCCTTAGATACAATTATTTCCCTCCTGAGAGCGTTGGTTTCCTGATGTGCGGAATGCACTTCGGCCCGTAATTCCCCCAATAGGTGGGCCAGCTGATCGGTTTTGGAAGTCTCCATAGCGTCCGGGTGGGAAATTGTAGGAAGGCTTCACGTTCTGTAACGCTCACCTGACTCTCACGGAGACGCTGACCAGGTCTGGGCTGCTGCGGCCTCTTCTAAGGTGATGCGCAGGACTCGGAAACCGACTAGGCCGGACCCCCAAACCTCGCCTGTCTGATGCGTAGGAAGATCTTTCTGTAGATGGGGAAAAGGATTTTAATCACCTGCGGAGTGACGAGTCGAACCCCTCCTTTCTCCTTTTACTCTCTCTTCAAACCACCTCTGAACCTTCCCGTTAATTCTCACCTTAAGATTTGAAATGATGAGCTCTCCAACCTGCTTCTGGTGCAGGGGTGCGGTAGAATCCAGTTACTTCACTGGTTATTGGACGGGCATTCAGGTCCAGTTGCTTCACTGGTTTTTTGGATGAATAAGGCGCTTTTGTAAGTATATGACTTATCAAGTTCAAGGGTTGTTCTCCCTTCCTTTTTGGCCTTTATTTTCAATGGACTGCTTTTAGTCTTTTAGCACAGGTGCTGAGCGAAGATTCCACGTAGAGAAGACAATTCGCTGTGGATAATTCAGGTGAGCTTATGTTGGGGTGGTTTTTCTAATGTCTGTATGTTCACCCACTAACGCGCATGTTCTTTTTTCCCCATAGGGGCCGGGGCGCGGTACTGCCAAAAGGCGTGCCGACCCGAGATGAGGAAAGATTCTCCCCCACCAATCGCCAGGTAAGCC
Organism: Ambystoma mexicanum; assembly: GCF_040938575.1. NCBI lineage: Eukaryota > Metazoa > Chordata > Amphibia > Caudata > Ambystomatidae > Ambystoma > Ambystoma mexicanum. The sequence goes on from NC_090926.1 coordinate 565,206,222, forward strand.
TTCTGGCAAATCAGTTTTTTCCCAATGTTTTCTCTGGCTCACCTTTTGTTCTTCTCTTTTCCTTCCTAGGTGCTGGAATGCAGCGGAACGTGCGGATGGTCGTAGGAGTACGGAATTCCTTGTGGACAGGTGAGTTGAGCGCAGCGCTGCAACGAGCAACGCGAGGAATTCAAAAATAATGTCTTTTCCTTTTGGATCATCGGCGTGTTGGCTCCGGATCCCATGCAATATCAGGTAATGTCCTTTATTCACCTTCTCTTCCTCTCTTCTTCCTTTTAGGTGTTCCAGGACTGAAGCAGGCATGGCTGGAGTCAGGATGCAGGAGCAGACACGGTGAGCGTCCAGCTGCTAGGAGCAGAGCAACGCAAAGCGTGAGCTGCTGTCTGGGCGTGGCTTAAATAGCCTCCAAAGAAGTTCCAGTATGTATCCTTCCCCAATCAGGTATGTATCCTTCCCTGACCACGTCCGAGTAGCAAAATGGTCCCACAGGGTAAGTAGTTCCTTTCAGGCCTCAAAGAGGTCTGGATCTGGCAGCATGGTCTGCATCAGGTAAGTCCACCAAAAGCACTCCCTTTATGAGCCTGGCGCCTACGGCGCCAGGACTGCTGTCCAAAATGAGTCTGGCGCCTACGGCGCCAGGACTGTGTCCAAAGGGCCCCTATTTGGGGTTGCTGGACCTTCCCTTGTGTACCTGATGTGTGCTTCCGGGGCTGCCGGTCTTGGACTGGCTCTCCGGGAGTATGCATCATGACACCTTGGGTACCTGATGTGTGCTTCCGGGGCTGCCGGTCTTGGACTGGCTCTCCGGGAGTATGCATCATGACAGCTCCTTTGAAATTGACTCAGGGTCGTAGGCTCCCAGCTCAACCATGGTTCACAGACCAGCTCCGAGCATCCTGCCTCCAACTTAGGCAAGCTGAACGCAAATGGAGTGCATGCTATCGTGCCGCGCTTAGAGAGCTATATAAACTTAATTTGGCCACCTATCTGACCAGCGTAAAACTGGCAAAATCCAGTTTTTTCGCCCCGAGAATTGAACACATGCTGTGCAAGCCTAAGGCTCTCTTCTCCATTGTGCACTTGCTAGCCTCCTCGGAGACTCTTACCTCTATGGTTAAACCGTACCAGGATTTGTGTAATGACTTGGCTTCTTTTTTTATTACTAAAATTGACGTTATTCGAGCCAACATCGCAAAATATCTCGCTTTATTGCCTCCAGACACCACCTGTTTTGTCCCTCCGCTTCCAGCTGACACTCTTGCGAGTTGGTCTTTCCCCCTGTTCACCGAGGCAGAAGTCTTGGTGGGCATCTTGAAGATCAAATCATCCTCCCCTGAGGATGCTATTCCGGCTGTTATGATGAAAACGATTGCCCCTGACTTTTTATCTGACATCACGAGGGCGATTATTAACTCTTGCCAGACTGGCCTGGTGCCATCAGAGTTGAAATCTGCAAGGGTTATTCCTCTCCTGAAGAAGCCCTCCTTGGACCCCACTGTCCTGGCTAATTTCCGTCCTATTTCTCTTCTCCCTTTTCTGTCTAAACTTTTGGAATCGTTGGTTACTCCTTTACTGTCCCCTTTTCTGGAGTCCTCTAAAGTCCTTGATCATGCACAGGCTGGTTTCAGGCCAGGTAGAGGTACTGAGAGTGTCCTTGTCTCTGTGCAAGATGATTTGTCCAGACTTGTCGATGCTGGCGGAGCTGGGGCTCTGATCCTGTTAGACCTCTCCGCCGCTTTCGACACGGTATACCATTCCATCATCCTCTCTCGCCTCTCACAGATTGGGATCTCCGGCTCTGTTCTTGCCTGGTTCACTTCTTTCCTTTCGGATCGCACGCAGACCCTTGCAATGCCTCCTTTTCTATCTACTCCATGCTCCCTCACCTGTGGGGTCCCTCAGGGATCCTCTCTGTCCCCGATTTTGTTTAATATATATATTTGTGCCCTGATTTGTCTCATCCGTTCTTATGGGCTTAACTGTTATTCCTATGCGGATGACACACAAATCTTAGTTCACTTGGATCAGGATCAATCCGAGGCTGCAGTCAGCCTCCATGACTGTCTTAGTGCAGTCGGGATATGGATGGATCAGAACTGGTTAAAGCTTAATGGGGACAAGACGGAGGTTTTGTTAGTAGGATGTCCTCCTAGTCCCCTACTATGGACCCCTGCTTTCTGGCCTCGCTCTCTGGGGCCCTTGCCTGGCCCAGTTGGTAAAGTGAAGAACCTGGTGGTTTTCCTCTCCGCCTCCTTGTCTATGGCTCACCAGGTGGCGGCCGTCTGTCAGTCCACCCATCATCAGATCTAGGTCCTTAAGAGGGTCATGCCTTTGATCCCTGAAGCCCTTCGTCCTCCCGTGGTGGCTGCGTTAGTGCTCTCACGGCTGGACTATTGTAATTCATTATACTTGGCACAACCGATTGGTCTCATCCATCGTATCCAGCGAATGCGGAACCTTGCAGCCAGGCTAGCCACTGGCTCCCCTTATGGGGCTCACATCACGCCAGTCCTACGCCAACTTCACTGGCTGCCGGTGAAGCAGCGAATCCATTTCAAGACTTTGTGCATCGCCCACCGGGCTATTCATGCCCAGGGTGCTGAATTTCTACAGACTAAATTCACTAGATATATACCGGTTCGGGATCTCTGTTCTGCGAGCTCTAACCAGTTGATCGTTCCTAGAGCTAATCGGAAAAGGTTTGGCGGCAGAGCATTTTCTATTGCCGCGCCCAAGCTGTGGAACAGTCTCCCCCCGGTAGTGAAAGCCATTGCCGACCATCTTCGTTTTAGAAGAGCTCTGAAAACCTACCTGTTCTAAGCTCTGGTCTTCCATTGGTTCTCTCTCGGCTGAGCAGCCTCCTTTTCTAGCACCATGATGCCTCTGGGCGACTGTGCGCTCTACAAATTGCAATAACATAACATAACAAACTACATTGTGGGGACTCCCACCTGTGAAGGGACATTTTCCCTGTGGAAAATGTGTGATGTGTGCCACGACTAAAGAAACCAAACAGATTATGTTGAATCCAACTACACAGTGGACACTGAATGATATGACCAATTGCAACACAGAAAATGTTGTTTATTTAATCACGTGTCCGTGTGGACTACAATATGTAGGAAATACAAATAGAAAATGTCGCACACGGATGATAGAGCATCGTAGTTGCATAAAAAATCAAGTCCTAGTAGCACCTATGGTTAAACATTTTGTTCAAATAAAACATTCCCACGAGGATTTCAGATGGGTAATCTTGAAGAAGATCTGTGGTAAAAATAAGTCAGAAATAGATTGTAAACTTATACTATTTGAACAGAAAACGATCTATAGATGCCAAAGTCATATCAATGGCCTCAATGAGGAAATAGACTGGCAACACATGCAGAAATAAGGTGGCAAATGTGGGATATGTAATACTGTGCTTTTCTAGTTTCAATAATTTTTAGCCTCTTGGAACTGATGTGGTAATATGAAGGCATGGATTGTTCAGTAAATCTCAACAGAAATTGTGTCTTTTAATGGAAAAATGTATTTGATGTCTGAAAAGATTTTGTTCCTTTTTTGGACCAATATGTATCATCAACTGATTATGTACTGTACTGCAAGATATTTTATGCAGTTTTATTTAATTGTTTAGAAAAATCATGTTCATAAATGGTTAAAGAACTGTTTAAGGGTGGTTGTTCATGGTCCTTGGAACAACATGTGTCACCCAAATAACTTATGTGGTTTCATTGTCTAGAATAGTTATGTTGGAAGTGGCTAGTGAGGTTCTCCAACATGGAATCCAGTGCCGACTCAATTTTGAGTCCCTGCTCCTGCATGGTTTTTCTGCACATGACATAGTCCTTTTTCTATGTCCTCGGTCCCGCCACGGCCGTGAATTAGAGTGCCATACTATCCTTTTACAATCCGCTTTAATAATTTTAATTTTATATGTGGGCTACTATACTATGAGGGCTATATTGAGAACGAAATAGTTGAGTTTCCATTCTGGCGTTATTGTTCCGTACATGTTACAGTCGTGTTTGCATGACTATGCCCCCGAATTGGCCATGAATTAAGATCCTTCCATTAACCGCTTTAATAACTTTTATAGTTCACACGTGGGTAACCATCTCTTGAGGGATACAATGGGCATGAAATAGTGATGGTTTTCACGAGTGCATCTGCGGCCATGCAATCTGCTTTTTACTTCTATGAAGTAGACAATGTTAGTCCGTTGTTTATGTTGATCCTAATACGGATGGCTATGAATCTCCAGCGCTCAGTACGAGCAGGACGCTAGGAGTAACACCGCGGGACGGGTCTGGTTAATGCACTGCAGAATCGGAGATTTTATATATTGGAAGTTCCATCCTTTTACAAGGTAACTTCTAGATATATGCTGAATATTAGGATTCTAGATGATTAATAATTGGATGGTTTTACATACTGAATTGTGGCGTTTTACTTCTACCGTCATTATTTTAAGGTTGCTCACTTTGACAGCACATTGGCAATGTGAGGAGAGAATAATAATTAGGACCGTGGAAGGGACTACGATCGGTTACTTTGCGGGTGTACACCCACTGCAGACGAGGTAACTTGGACACCGTACATGGTGAAGGTTTTAGCCTCAAATAGCACTGTAATTTTTGTGGACATGCATGATGTAATTATTTTAAGTGCACGGGTGGGCATGATCGAGGTGGGCACGCAGCTACTATATTTTGATAAGCACAAGATGGTGCTGAATATGGTGAAAATAACGGCAAGGTGATGGGACTACATCTTTTAAGTGGTGGTTGTGTTTAACACACCACTATGTTTTGTGTGTTCCTTTGCAGCAGTGACCAGGATCCGGCTTATTAAAGAACCATTAAGAAAAATGTTCAAGGACTTGATTATAGACGTCTGAGGTTACTCGAGTGCATATATGCCCACCAGCACTACGAATATCCTATTTAGGAGGTATGTAGTTGTTTTTTGTAACGTTTGGGTGGCATGGTTGACAGCAACCATTGTACCTCCACCAGTACATTGCATTTAAGCAGCACGGGTAGTGGTGTCTAGCTATTAATGTGGAGCTATCTCTGACTTACATGTTTGGGTGGTGTTGATGTGTAGTGATACTCCCCCTTTTTTCTTTATTTGTTGGCTTTAGGAGCACTATTTTGAAATCTCTGTGTGGCCCTGGATTACATGGTGGAGAATTAGAATAATAGAGTTCTTCCCCTGAAGAAAGTTCATGCATTCAGCGCAATGAGGAACTGAAACATGTCGGGATCGCTTTACCTGAGTTAATAACACTCCGTGTGTTGAAGAAGTGTCAAAATCATTTTTTGTATGTTTTTGTATTGTGTTGTATTTTTATAGGAATATATGTGTGTGGAACTAGTGATGTGTACTGTATTTACATCTACCTTGTGTTGTTGGGTCATTTTTTGAAATAATTTGTTTTAAGAATTGTTTTAAAAGTATTGTTGTGATAAACTTTATTAAAATAAACTGTTTTGATACTGTGAAAAAATATTAGGTACTAAGTCTATTTTTTCAAGACAAATTGTACAGGGAGGGACTTTCACACCATACTGGATGTATGGATCAGCATTGTGTTTAGAAATGTAATTTTTGTCTCCTTTATATGATAAAAATGTGTGGTCGCCCCCTGTCCGTGAGAGAGAGGGAATATTCCATAAGGGGTATGATGTGCCTTTAATAAGGTAGATATATATTGGACTGACCAGGAGGGTCTGATGGACTAACAAGAGTGATTCACTCTGATAAGTATGAAAGGGTGTGGACAAAAAGCCATCTTTTGTGTGTTGCCCATTAGTTTAATAAAGTAATGCATTTGCTTATTGATAGCCAGTGCACTTTTCTCCTGGTTTATGAGAGGCTTCTGTAAGGTAATATTCAGTATTGCCTAAAGGCATTATTCTGTGTGATACATATTTTTTATTTTATTTGAGGAGTTGTCCATGAGTGCCCAGAGAAGGGGCATTGTATTGATCCAATAGTAGTGCCTATTGTAGTTTGGCAAAGAATGAGAGATTCCTAGTAGAAAGGAAAGGTTTGAATGCATGAAAAAAACATTTATTTATTTATTAGAATTCATGCAGCACACAGAAGCCCGTAGGCATCGTGGTGCTGTTACAAAGAAGAGGCTTGCAGATTACAATGAAAATGGCATACACAAGTGGTTGCATGCCACAGCTTCACCTGTAGTTAGAGGACAAATAAATACATACTGTAATGGATGAGCTGCATGTTTAGCTCATGTTGGATAGAGTAGACATTGAGTAAACACAGGGTATAGAGGTTAATTAAGCAGCAGGTGGGTGCGTATAGATACCGCTGGGGGAACTGATAGGGTTAATTAAACAAGGTAGGTTTGAGGGTTTTTGGCTACAAAATGAGGACGGATGGTTCTTCTCTAAGTTTGCTAGAGGAAGCATTCCATGGTTTGGGAACAAGTCGGGAAGCTTAGCCACCTGGCATTAGCTCCTTTGGTTAGTGGGACTTGTAGTTGAGTGACATGGTGACTTCTTTTGGGCCAGAAAGAACTGACTCTATTAACAGCATCAGTTAGATATACTGGTGCTGTGTGAGAAATACATTTGTGATTTTGAAATTAACGGTTCCCTCACGGGTAGTCAGTGAGCAGCTCGCATGGCATGAGTAATATATGTTCTTTTTTGAATACTGAGAGTTGCACACAGCATCACTGCGTACTTTTAGAGCTTGTGAAGATTTTTTGCTAGGAGGTCTGCAAGGATGGTAGTGTAGTAATCCAATTTAACTCTGATTATGACACGGTAAATGAATGAGCAGTTTTGCAAGCATTGTGGGGAAAGGAAATGGCCGATGGCATTAGTGAATGTGGTAGTGAAGCAGAAGCAATGGCACTCAAATGATAAGTGCAACAGAACAGATTGTAGCATGTGACCTGGTATGACATGGACATGGGTGAGTGGAGTAACACTCCTAAGGGTTGTTCTTTTTTCGGGAGCTCCAACGTGAGTGATAGGACAGCCTGAATGGTGTTATACCAGGGGTGGTATTTTACAATTTTTGAGGCCTTGGCGGCTGGCGTGGAGAACATTTTTTTTTATTAAACAGGGAGAAACCCTTTTGATTCAGGACGATCAGTTGAGATTCTGGTATTATAGGGTTTAGATGGATGAAGAAAGGACTGAATGACAAAACATGAAAGCATGATGATGGTGTTTAGGTTACCAAGGAAAGCATGTTTGTTTATTTGGGACATGCCCACATTAGACACAAGCTCAATTTTGAAGGCATGAAAGTGGCAGAAGGCCAATGAGACTGTTTGGGTGAAAATTAAAAGATTTCATTATTGTAGCAGCATGATAAATACAGCCAGGTGTATGACCTGGTGGAGAAATAGTGACAATATTTTATAAATACAGGCGCAGGCCATGAACATTAATGAACATTTATGAACAAGAGGAAGAGACAGATGACCTCCAGGAAATTAAATGCAGCCATAACATAGGGAAACATGAGAAATGATTAAGAAGCAAACAGAATGAAATAAGAATCATGAAGGACAGTAATGGTTCAGATAAAAATATTTAGGTTAAACAACATCATAGATAACAATGCAGCCATATAGGGGTTAATGGAGTATGAAATGGTACTTTCCTTACAGCATCACGCAGAAAGACAAAGGAAGTGTGTTTTAGTATACATGAAAAACAAAATAATAATGAAATAAATTCCCAAAATAAACAAGAAATGATTAGGATAAAGGATTAAAAATGTTAGGGAGGCTTTTGGGCCTCTGTTACACAGGATCAGGAATAAATAAATAAATAAATAAATAAATAGATAAATAAGGAAAAGATTAAAATGATTGATTATCTTGAATAAAAAATGAATAAAAGAAAATTGAGGGAGGGAACAATTGGGCAAATGAATAAAAGAGTAGGGAATAAACTCAAAAGTGTAAGCGATATTCAATCAACACTACAGCCAAGTCAATGCCTAGTCTGGGATGCTAAGGAAAACCCTTATTAATGTATTTTTACATCTAGTTCAGTACTCTGGATGACCACCCTTGTATAACACCCCCCTCTTAGAATCCCCCTGATCTCACTGAGCCAAGAAGTAGGTTTGTTTTGCAAATTAAAAGGTTTATTTGAGAATTTAAACAATATATATATATATATCACACTTTATAATAAATTAATATCTGATAGTACACTTAGACATATGATGTTGATCAACAATGGGTAATCTGGCACTAGCACACTTCTTTACAATCAATGAAGAGTTAGTATAGGATGGATAAAGTAGCAAAAATACTTTTATGATTTCAAGGGAAAAGCAGTGAGGAATAAAACGCAGTACAGAAATACTTGATATGATTTTAGCAAAAGATAAGATAATCACTTTTTCTCTGGCAATTCACCCCCCTCCCCTATGCAATGTAATAAATGGAAGGAGATGGAAAGAGGAGCACACAGTTCTCAGGAATGTAATCAAATACAATACGAAATTCAATTCCCACCCCAGCAAGCTTAGAGAAAACAGGTATGAGTTTTAAAACACAGGCCCAAGTGCTTTGAATGTGGTGGCAGTGAAGTGAGAAATATGCTGAAAATGCTTTTAATTCCCTTTAGGAGGTTAAGGGTGAGTGAGAGATACTTGGGATGAGCTCAGGCTCACTTTAGCAATGATTCAGGGATGGTTATTAAGAGACAAACTAATTTTTAGCACAGGAAAGCAAAAAGCTGCTATCTTTTTACAGGTAAAGAAATCAGGCCAAATCGAAAATTGCGGCAAAATTCGCGAGAGCGTGAATCGCGATTACGGCAAAAGTATGAGGAGTAGCAAGTCGGTTTTAGGTTTGTTGGAAAGCTTAGATTCTAAATTTCGTTCCTAGCCCAAACGGTTCCAGAGATACGGACGATTAAATAAAGGTTGTTTTTCGGATTTAAAGTAAAACTCAAAATGACAGGTGACAGCTTGCAGCTTCAGAATTGACAGGTGACAGTGTGCAGCTTTACAAATGACAGATGACACGATTTCTAGGAGGCTGTTCTACTTAGGTTAAAATAGTTTGGATTAGATTATTTTAACTAAGGGATTGGTTCTGCACAGTTCTGCTAGGTACTCACAATATAAATTTGAAATAGGCCTCGCCACGGATCTGGTCAGGTTTTGGACTGGACTCCGGTTCTGGTCTCGGCACTTCACAGTGATCTGGGTCAGCTCTCTGGTTCTGCTCACAGCGGTCTGGGTCACTCTGGATCCCTGGTCTGGTCTCTGGCAATTGTTCTTAGCAAAAGAATTCAAACAGCTCGCCCGGCTGTGGAATAGTTTGCAAATTATTTTAAGGTTGCTGAGGCCTGCTGAGAAGAGTTCTCAGTTTGTGGGTTTAGGCCCTTGCTTTAAGTTCTGAAGTAAAGTTCTGGTCTTTGGAGATTGATGGATTTGAAGCCTGGATCTCTGGATGTGAAGTCGTCGGTCAGCATGCTCCGCAGCAAATGGAATTGAATGTCTCTACCTGTCCCAGCAGTCTCTTTTTATGTGTTTTGAAAATGGGTGTGTGCCTGGGCCTAGCTAAGCCTGCCCCTCTCTACTTGTCATTGGCCCAATTCTCCCCTCTCCCATGATTGGGGGAAGGAAATGGATTATCATCATGATGAGGTCTGTTTATGGGTCAGAGGATAATCCCCTGGTCAGTTTGCCCACACATCTATATTTGATTCAAATACATCTTTCCCAGATATACAATTTGTTGAAATTACATGTGCACATTATATATTCCTTATGGTCCATGCTTGTCCGCCTCTGATCTTCCTGGGGGCTTGCATTCAAAAATGACAACATTTTGCGCTTTTTAACTGGTTTTGCAATATCGGACATTTACCCAAAATTACACACATGTGCGCAAGGAGTATGGACATTAATTGATGAAGTGTCAGATTTTTAACCTGCAGACATTTGGAGTGAGACCCTATTTTCCGCTGGCAACCCCCCAGAATACACCACAGGGTCCTAACGCCTCTCAAAATGTTCACAGAAAAATCACAAAAATAATGATATTACTTACATAATTCTGACAAGTCCGCACTATGAGTTATCTATCTTTTTAAAATTATGCCCTGGTCAAAAAGGGGTGTGGCTTCCCACATCACAGGGTGTGAGGGATGATGGCTGAAATTGTGCACACACAAGACACCCCTTCAAGTATTGGTCGAGGTCCTGCCCCATGTGTGGCCAGTATGCAACCTCTCTTAAGATTTCCAGTGTTGTGCGATACCCCCTATGACCGGCGGTGGCCGCATCATGGGCGTGACTTAACATCAGGCTTCGGAATGAGGTAGGAACCACCCACTGATCATGGCCAGCTTGGGATTTCCTTACCAACAAACCGTCTTGGATTCGGAGCATTTTTGGACATTTCATCAACACTCTTAGGTCCTCTTTCCCAATGTAATCGGTATCCATTAGGGGAAAGTTCTCAGGGTCCTCAAGGTGTTGGTAAAACTTACCAATAATTGGATCCCCCTTCTGAGCTGTAATTAAATCAGCATCAGGGGTCTCCTTACTCCATTGTGCAGTTGAAAGATCATTGTGAGCATTTGTCTGGGACCTAGTAATAGCAGTGACCTGGATTTCCCCCAATAGGGGCTCTATTTCTATTAGGTCCCCTTGGATGGCCCCGGTTTTGGCCAGCTGATCAGCTAAGTCATTTCCAGTTTTGTCTGGTCCCTCTACTTTGGAATGACTCTTGATCTTTTTCCAGTAGATGGTCATCCCATTCGATGTGACCAGATAATCAATGTTTTGGATTAACTTCCCGTGTTTCAAGGGTTTGTTATTAGCACATAACATGCCACTGGTTTTCCAATTAACCAGGTGCTCCACGAACCCGTCCCGTACATAATCCGAATCTGTGATTATGACCAGTTCGTGGAGTTGATGTTGGACAGCAGTGAGGTTGGCCTGATGCACAGCCATCAATTCTGCCACCTGACTACTTCGGGGACCAATTTTGTATCCAGCGGAGGGTTCTGGGAACTCCTTCACCCATGCATTCCCTACGCCAGCCACCAGTTCTTTCTCCCCGTCGTTGTCAACATGGTAGAGCATCCATCCACATAGACAGTGGGCATTCCCTCACACTTGTCTTCTTCAAAGACTTTGTGTGGGGAATTAAGGTATGCCTCCATGTTGTCCTTGATTTTTAGACTTTCGTCCTCGAGACAGTTTTCTCTGGCACAATCATGCAAGTCAGCCAGACCTTGCACGAGGGGACTCTTCTTGTTTTGGCCATATCTGACCTCCACAGGAAAGCCTTGCATTGACAGAATCCAGGAAGTTATTCGGGAATTACTCACATTTCCGGCCCGGATTCTGTCACTTTGGAGATATTGCAGAGGCTGGTGTGGAGTCTCCACTATGATGTGTTCCCCCTGGATAAACAGGCGGTAATTCTTCAATGCCCACACCGTTGCCAGGAGTGCCTTCTCACAATCATTGAATGTTTCCTCCACAGAGGATAAAGTTTTGCTCGCATAGGAGATTACTTTATTGACCTTGTCATGCGTTTGGTATAATACTGCCATCAAGCACGTATTAGAGAACCCCGTCTCCAGGAAGAACTCCTTGTTTCTGACAGGGTAAGCTAGGCAAGGCGCTTGTGAGAGGCTTCTTTTGAGTTGTCTTACCGCCTCAGATTGTTCTGGACCCCATTCCCACTTGACCCCTCCCTTCAAGAGATGAATCAGGGGTCTAGTGATCTCTGCGTAGCCTTCAATGAACTTTCTGCTGTAATTAGTCAGTCCAAAGAGGCTCCTTAGTTCCCGCAGAGTTGTGGGGTCTTTCAGTTTCTGGCATGCTTCCACTTTCTTTTCTTGGGGACAGAGACCCTGAGGAGTAATCTCATGCCCTAAGAAATTAACACGGGTTCTACACCACTGTGCTTTCTGAAAGGAAAGTTTTGCTCTGGCGGCCCTCAACTGTGTCAGAACATAACGGATCTCCGCTATGTGTTCTTCCACAGACGAACTTTTGATGAGGACATCATCTACATAAGCCAGGTTACCCCTCGCACCCAGGTCGGGCATGGCCTTATGTAGGAAAATGTTGAATTCATTGCCGGAGTTGAGGTATCCGAAGGGAGTCCGGGTCCATGTGTACTGCTGGCCCCCAAAGGTAAAAGCCAGTTTGTATTGGTCCTCCCTACTGACAGGCACGGTCCAGTATCCATTGGTCAGGTCTATTGCTGTGAATACCTGTGACCCCTGAATCTGGGCCAGCCCTTTGTCAATGTAGGGCAGAGGCCATCGGGAAGTATGGACCCGTTTGTTGAGCTCCCTAAGGTCGGCGCAGAGTCTCCACTGGCCGTTTGGCTTCAATATTCCCAGCACCGGATTATTGAAAGTGCTGCGGACTGGACGGATTGTTCCCCGGGACTCAAGGTTCTTAATTATTTCAGTAAGGGACTCCATGGATGCGAGAGGCAAGCGATATTGCTTCACAAACACTGGAGTCATTCCAGGGTCCATGGGAATTGTTGTGGTGTGGATGTCGGTGCGACCACAGTCATATGAGTCTACCGCAAAGAGATCTTGGAAATCCAAGAAAACTTGTTTCAACTTTTGCTTCTGTTCCAGAGTCACACAGGCATCAGCTAGGTTGACTCTCTCTTCCACCATCTGCCTGAATCCTGGAAAGACTTCTGGTTTGGCTATCTCAGCGGCCTCCTCCAGCTGGGTGGAGAAGTCCCTGGTCAGAGTGCTGATTTGCACTGGAGGCTTCAGGTGGGAAAGGCAGCCCTCATGGACCTGGAAAATCACCTCATCCCTCCTGAAGTCACAAGTCACATCTTCCTTACCATAAGGGCAAGAAGTGTACACCAGGAAGTTCCCCCCATGCCGGTTGAAAATCCTGTCTGTTGTTGTATTGTCCTCACTGTCACTGTCAAAACAGTCCTTGGGGATTGGTCCTAACAGTTCATTTCCTAAATCAATGGAGAAATGTCGGTCATCAATCGCCATTCCAATAATGGTGCCTGCGGCTAGAGTAATACTCTTTAAGTCGCTGTTATCCACCTCTATTGGAATGGTGTCATGTTCTATGTTGACTAATGGTGTTGGGTTTACCCCTAACCCTTGCTGTTGGAGAGAAGCATTTAGATGGATATAAGCATCAGGGATTTTCAATTTTTGTCCTCTTTTAACTTTCACTTCCAGGGAGAATTGTCGGGTCCTTTCTGGGATGGTGACTTCCTCTTTGATCTGAATTTCAACTGCATAAGGTAGCAATTGAGCATACCTAAATGCTTTTTCTGGATCATCAAAGCCCGTGGGATTATCCGCTAATCGGGACCAAGCTTTGAAGTTTATTAGGTCCAAACTAATGGCAAAGCGATTGAGAATGTCACTGCCTAAATAAAAGGCGGCAGTGACGTCTCGCAGGACCCATCAGTTATGGACTATGCTCTTGTTGCCAATGGAGATTTTGAGCATACACCTGCTTGGCAGGAGATGTTTGGAATTGGGTGCTTCCAGGTCCATTTCCCATTTGTCTATCAGTTTGAATGTGGGAATGGCTGGATCTTTTGGGAGTTGGCTGAACATGGCTTCGCTGATGAAGCTCTTACCATTGTTCACACAAACTCGAGCGACAACAGAGTCCTTCCCATCATTTAACTGAACAGGGATGAACAACTGCTCTCCAATTTGCTGAATATCAGCCAGGCTCTGAGCTGATTTCACATCTTTCTGGACTATAGGAGTGGGAGTTTCTGATTGTGGATTAGTAAAGAATTTCAGGGTGTTTCCTTCCAGTGTGGAATACCACCTTAAACTGGAAGGAAGGTTGATTTTCAGAAATAGAGAGGACCCCCCATCACCAGTCTGTTGTCCTACTGCTATTACTGTCACGTCTGGAGTTTGGTTGTTCTGGAAGTGAAATTCTACTTGGTCAGATTTTTGTTCAACCATGTGGCAGGTGCCGTTTAAACTAACATGGTTGAGACTCTGTTTTAATTTTATTGGTCGGCTAATCTGGGTCCAGAGGACCTTGTTTACACAATCTATTAGGGGTGACAACCTTCTCAGGAGGTCATTCCCTAGTAAACAAAGGGTGCCCTCTGGAGTCACTACTATGACCGGGTGTTTCACCTTGTGTCGCCCAATTTTAATGTCCAAGTCTGCAGTCCCCTCAATGGGAATTTCCTTCCCGTCAAAGTTCTGCAGTTGTCCAGGAAGAGAGGTGAGAGGAATTCAGTAATTCACCCCCCTTCCTGCATTTAGTTCCTCAAAGGCCCTTTTGGACAGAAGGGTAGCTTGGGATCCAGTGTCCACCAGTGCCAAAATTGTACCCTGCCCCTGTACTTGTACCAGGGCATAGTATCTTCCCTCCTTCTCCTCAAGGGGGCACAGATAATGCACATTTTTGGACAACTGGTGGGCTAACTTTCTGGTTTTGGACATGGCGAGAGAAGAGATTTGGGCAGAATTCTGTGGAGAGTCTTGGGAATCTGAAAGAAAAAGTTGGCAACTGGAGATCAGAGCCATTGTGGGTTCCCCTGGTTCTGGTTCTTGGCCGCCCGCCCTTTTTGGAGGCAGTCATCAGGATGGGTTTGACCCTTGGGATTTTGGTATTGTCGGTTCTGGGATGAGATGATGGGTGGTGGTAGCTCAGTCTCCACATCTCCCCAGTCTGGATTGGAATCCCTTGGGACCCATTTTTCCTTGGGAGGAGTTCCCCCATCTCTGAAGGAGAAGATCCTTTTCCCAGGATCTTCTGAGGATCCCTCTCCCTCAAATTGGAAGACCTGTACCTCCTCCACAAAGTGGGTCTGTTTGGGTCCTTTGTTTCTCCTACCCCTCCTCTGCTCCTTGGGAGGCAGGCTTTCAGGGGCAGGAGATTTTGTTTCCGGTTCCTGGTTTTCCAGGGGCTGTTTACAAGTTGGGAAGGAAGCTTCCTCCAAGGCTTTACACCCCCTTCCCCTTGTGCCTCCTCGCTGGGAACCGGTGGGTTATCGGGGTTCTGCCCCGTCATTGTTCTGGAGCGCCAGGTCCAGAGTTTGGGGCATTCTGCGGTGGCATGCTCATCTGAGGGTTCTGTTGAGCCCTCAGTATGTGACCCAGATCCCGTGCCATATTTTGGACCTGGCGCTCAAGTTGTGAAACCCGCTCAGGCTGATACAGGGCTCTATTTTCGCCCCTGGGCTGATCCCGGGAAGGGTAGCTATCCCTTCTCTGGTAGTACCCCTGGTTGGGAACATTTTGGTACCCTTCCACCCTTGGCCTCCCCTCTCCCGGATTAGGTTGTCTGGGCTCAGGGAATTGGGGAAAGAAGGATGGATGATTTTGGGGCTGGAAATTGGGTGGATACCTGGGGAAAAAGTTTTGCCCAGGATTTGGAGAATTTCTGCCCTCCTGTGGGAAGTTGGGAGGGAAGTTCCCCGGGTCAGGTGCTTGCCTGGATCCCCCCCTTGGGCTGGAGGAGTCCACACATAACCCAGGATGGGTCGGTTTCCCTTGTAGCAGTGACTTACATAGTCAGGGGAGCGGGGGACCCCATTTGTGGGACTACCTCCTCGACTCCCTGTCTGTGACTGGCCCGAGGGCCTTCTGGGCTGTGAATTATTTGGTGCAGGCAGGTTTTTAGGCCCCCCCATCTCCAAATCTAAAACGGGGGCAACCTTTACCTCTGCCACCTTGGCAGCAGCAGGGGTGCTGTTGGTTTTGGGGTTTTTCGGCACATTATTTTTATTTTCGATGGGCTTCTGCACCTCATAGATCCGGGTAGCCTGTTCAATGACCCAGTCTAAAGATCTTTTCTCATGAAAATCTCTCACGAGCTGGGTCATTATATATTTGGGTAAGGCATGGAAAAACGTATTGATAAATTCTCTGCTATCCGTGCGCACCCTTCTGGTGGTCTGCGCAAAAGCACGCTTTAATTCTTGCACAAACTCTTGTGGGGCCTGATCCTCCCCACATTGCAAATTGTAGGCTGCCTTGCGAGCCTCTTGAGGATTTCTGTGCACAGAAAAATGTTTCAAGATGGCCGCCCTGTATGTGGACCACCTTGAATGGTTTTGATCCTCCAGCCCCGCAAAGAAACTGGAGTATTCTGGTGAGAAGGTCCACTTTACATATTGAATATAGCTTTGGCTGTGTTCCCAAACAGAATACTTGGCGTTCTTATGATAAGGCATGATGACACTCCTTATTGCCTTTATTTGTTTCAATGGGTCCTTAAGCAAGGCCCTTTTTGCCTTATTGGCCTTTTTGGTTCGGGTAACCCTGGTCCATTCATCCTCCGACTCCCGGATTCTGCGAGCCTGGGAATGGCTGGCAGAATGTGGGGACCTGGTCTCCTGTGTCCTGTGACATTCAGAGGAGTCTTCAGATCCCTCCTTGCTACCAGGATTTGCTGGGTATCCCCCCCACTGACCTAACTGGGCAGAGGTTTTCAGGATGCCCTTAATGGGCCTACTCTCCTGGGGTTCCCCACTAAATTGCACTGTGCTTGGGTGCCCATACCCGGATACCCGCCCATCCATTCCTGGGAGGTACTGGCCTATGAGCCCCATACTTCTAGCTGGATAGTAATCTGCCATCCCCGTGGCCCTGGGCTCATGTGCGCGAGGGGACATGGGGGTGGCAGAGTCCAGGGACTGGGAGAGATGAAGGCCTCTGGTACTAGGGCTCCTGAGGTTATGCTCAGGAGTTTCTCTTTCCCAGCGAACCTCATCTCTATCCGCCCTGCTTCCTGTTGCAATGCAAGAGCCTGCGCTTTCAGTTCCTCAGTTAAGGCCTTACTTGACTATATCAGTCTCTCCTGCATCGCTACCTGTTGCTGGAGCCTATCATTGTGCTGACAGAGAGCCTCATTTTCTCTCTGTGCCTCCTGATTGGTCCTGGAGTACTGGGCCAGTCTCTGCTGCAGGAGGGTTACCTCCTGAGCTGTGTCCCTATTGGCCTGCTCCTTTCTTGCCAGAGCATCCTCCACCCTCCTGGTGCGCTCTAACACGTTCTGGTGTTCTTTTTGGAGGTCACCCAGTCCCGGGAGGACCAGGTGATTTTCTTCCATTTTCCTTTTTAAGTGGCAGACTTCCTGGCCTAAGGTATCCCTTTCCTGACTAAGAGCCTGCATCTGTGCCGCCAGGTCGTCCCTTTGCCTTTGGAAGGCACCAGCTTTCTGGCGCTCCTGATCAAACTCTGCCTGCGTATCCAGGTCTTTCAGAATCAATTTATTGCTTTCCTCTTTCTCTCTGTCTAATCGAATTTGCAGGGTGGCTACCTGCTCTGTGCATGCCCTGTTGAAGTCCAGTTGTTGCTCCAGCTTTTTCTGGCTCTGCAGAAGGGAGTCCAAACCTTCTTGGTACTCCTTCTGCAAGGCCAGAAATCTGGTTTCCTGGTCTGTCTTTTCCTGTTGCAGTATATCCATGTCCTCTTTTATTTTAATGATATACTGCCTACTATCAATTTCTGACTCCTGGCTCCTCTGCAGCCTCTGCTCAGAAGAGACCAGGTCAGATTGGGCCTTTTATAACGCCATCTGTTGCCTATTTGCCAGGTGTTGGCCTTCAGCACATTTGTCCTGCATGGCTCCCATATATAGATATAAATATGCCGCTATCCTAACCATCTTGTCGTGTTCATCTTTAACTTTAGGAGCCATGTATAATTCACTCAGGGCCACATGTAATGGACCCTGATCTCTCCATATCTCTGGCCCTGTTTCAGTGACCTGTTGCGCGATTGCCTGCAACCAGACCATTTGGTCCTGATGAGTCCACTCACCTCTCACAAATAGCTTATGTAAGAAGTGCTCTCTGGCTATTTTCATATCTACCAAGGTCTTCATTCTGGAATTTGAGTTCCTTCCTGACTTACAGAAGTTTGTATTTTATTTTGCAAAACAGACCGTTTCCTTAGAGCGTTCCTTTGAGGGGTGCTTTCACAGTGTAAAACAGCGTGGTGATCTAACCGGATATGTGTATCTGGTCAGTTGGCACACTGTATTAATCTGCACAAATGGTAAATCTAACCCAGAATATCCCAGACGAGCCCCCACTTTTGTAAGCGATATTCAATCAACACTACAGCCAAGTCAATGCCTAGTCTGGGATGCTGAGGAAAACCCTTATTAATGTATTTTTACGTCTAGTTCAGTACTCTGGATGACCACCCTTGTATAACACCCCCCTCTTAGAATCCCCCTGACCTCACTGAGCCAAGAAGTAGGTTTGTTTTGCAAATTAAAAGGTTTATTTGTGAATTTAAACAATATATATATATATTGTTATTGTTATTGTTATTTTGCACTTATATAGCGCCTTATATACCATTGGTATGGTCTGAAGGCGCTGGTAGGTTGAACGCCCTTGGGAACCGAAGTTCAGATCAGTAGAGAGAGAAGGGAGAGTCAAAAGGTGCGTGTGTGCACCGGATATGTGTGCAGCTCGTGTGGTACACGTGTAATAGCTGGTTCTTATCGGTAGGTGTGGTGGTTGAGAGATCAGGAGAATGTGTTTGTTCTGGCAGGATTAATCCGGAACGGATGTGGCTGCGTTAGGCCTGGGGAAAACGCCTGGCTGAGGGTGTGAGACCAGCAGTGTTTACATAGAATGATGTGGAGTAAGCAGCGGATGTTCGTATGAGAACAGTTATACCGAATGGTGTCATAGTATCCCTGTGTTCTAGTTGAGTGGTGATGTAAAGGAGAGAGTAAGCGTGGGGTGTGGTATGAATGGTTATATGCTATTTCAGTGTGCAAACTTCAAATGCAACTATCCCAGATAGGGTACTGGGCGAACTTCTAAGTTCTATTTTCCACAGAGAGGCTACTAGGCAAACTTTTAAGTACAATTTTCCATACAGAGGCTATTGGGAACATTTCTAAACTCAATTTATCAGCGAGGCTACTGGGCACACTTCTAAGTGTAACTCTTGCAGAAGTTATTGGGTACACTTCTAAATGCAATTTTCGCACAGCGTCTACTGGGCACATTTCTAAATTCAATTTTCCAGAGAGGTTATTGGGCGAACTTCTAAATGCAACTTTCCAGAGTGTCTATTGGATACACTTCTATAATCACTTTCACAGATGCTATTGGTAGCACTTCTAAATGCAGCTTTCACAGCGTGGCTAATGGGCACACTTCAATGCAGCTTTCACAGAGGATATTGGGCGCATATCTAAATTCAGTTTTCCACAGAGAGGCTATTGGGCGCACTATTAAATCCATTTTCAGCGAGGCTATTGGGAGTACTTCTAAATTCAATTTTCCAGTGAGGCTATTGGGAACACTTCTAAATTCAATTTACCAGGCTATTGGGCACACTTCTAAATGTAACTCTTACAGAGGCTAATGGGTACACTTCTAAATTTCATAGAGGGTTATTGGGCACACTTCTAAATACAACTTTCAGAGAGTGGCTATTGGGAACACTACTAAATTCACAGCGAGGTTATTGGGCACACTTCTAAATGCAACTTTCCAGAGTGTCTATTGGGTACATTTCAAATGCAGCTTTCCAGAATGTCTATTGGACACACTTCTAAATGCAATTTTCACAGAGTGGCTATTGGGCACACTTCTAAATGTAACTCTCATGGAGGCTAATGGGTACACCTCTAAATTTCACAGAGGGGTTATTGGGCACACATCTAAATGCAACTTTCACAGAGTGGTTATTGGGAACACTACTAAATTCACAGCGAGGATTATTGGGCACACTTCTAAATGCAACTTTCCCGAGTGGCTATTGGGCACACTTCTAAATGCAACTTTCACAGAGGATCTTGGGCACACTTCTAAATTCAATTTACCAGAGAGGCTATTGGGCACACTTCTAAATGAGACTTACACAGAGGATCTTGGGCGCACTTCTAAGTTCCATTTGCCAGAGAGGCTATTGGGCACATTTCAAAGCTTGATGGAGAGGCTGTAGGGCACACTTTCTAAATGCAACTTTCACATGCTAACCTTCACAGTTCCATCTAGATGCGACGCAGGCCAATATTCATAATTCCATCTAAGAGTGGACATGCTTAACTTTCACAATTCCATCCAGGAGTGGACATGCCGAAGTTCAAAATTCCATCCAAGAGTGGACATGCCAACCTTCACAGTTCCATCCAAGTGTGGGCATGCTAACATTCACAATTCTATCTAAGAGTGGACATGCCAACCTTCACAGTTCTATACAAGTATGGGCATGCTAACTTTCACAATTCGGTCTAGGAGTGGACATGCTAACCTTCACAGTTCCATCTAAGGGTGGGCATGCTAACTTTCACGGTTCTATCTAAGGGTGGGCATGCTAACCTTCATAGTCCCGTCCAAGAGTGCTAACTTTCACAATTCCGTCCAAGAGTGGAGATGCAAACTTTCAGAGTTCTATCTAAGAGTGGACATGCTAACTTTCACAGTTCTTTCTAAGAGTGGACATGCTAACTTTCACAATTCCGTCCAAGAGTGGAGATGCTAACTTTCACAGTTCTATCTAAGAGTGGACATGCTAACTTTCTCAGTTCTTTCTAAGAGTGGACATGTTAACATTATGGCAGTCTATGTTATTCGGAGGTAAAATAGAGTGGCATGGGCTTTCTGGAGTGGAGTGATTGCTCTACTCCCCCACCCATACCACACTCACGGTTTTGGTGGTGTCTGTTAGTTGACTTTGTAATAAATTAATATCTGATAATACACTTAGACATATAATGTTGATCAACAATGGGTAATCTGGCACTAGCCCTGGTCAAAAAGGGGTGTGGCACTTGGGCCTGTGTTTTAAAACTCATACCTGTTTTCTCTAAGCTTGCTGGGGTGGGAATTTTGTATTGTATTTGATTACATTCCTGAGAACTGTGTGCTCCTCTTTCCATCTCCTTCCATTTCTTACATTGCATAGGGGAGGGGGGTGAATTGCCAGAGAAAAGGTGATTATCTTATCTTTTGCTAAAATCATATCAAGTATTTCTGTACCGCGTTTTATTCCTCATTGCTTTTCCCTTGAAATCATAAAAGTATTTTTGCTACTTTATCCATCCTATACTAACTCCTCATTGATTGTAAAGAAGTGTGCTAGTGCCAGATTACCCATTGTTGATCAACATCATATGTCTAAGTGTACTATCAGATATTAATTTATTATAAAGTGTGATATATATATATATATTGTTTAAATGCTCAAATAAACCCTTTAATTTACAAAACAAACCTACTTCTTGGCTCAGTGGGGTCAGGGGTATTCTAAGAGGGGGGTGTTATACAAGGGTGGTCATCCAGAGTACTGAACTAGACGTAAAAATACATTAATAAGGGTTTTCCTCAGCATCCCAGAGTAGGCATTGACTTGGCTGTAGTGTTGATTGAATATCGCTTACAAAAGCATAAAATGGACAAAAAAATCAAAACATTGGAAAACGTATGAGGTTTCCTGGCCAACAGCAAAAAGGGAGCATAGGACAATAAAAAGCATCAGAGACCATGAAGACCAAGAAAAGGAGTATGGCTGACAAAAAATTGGTTCCCCAAACAAGGGAAAACCACACACAAGCAATTTTAAGAAAGTATAGTGAGGTAAGTAAAAAACGATTTTTTGAGCACCTGTAACGATTTTGATTTATTTTACAGACAAAGGTTATGGACCTTTGTGTGGAAGCATGAGAAATGTCTGCATGGCCTTAAATTAGGGAGAAAAAGAAAAAGGTAAGTACTAGTTCACACTAAAAGGGTGTGGACACACAATTGATCAGCACTAAAAGTAAGAGGATCCAGGTGAGTAACAGGAAAAGAGGTAGTAAGAGACACACAGGGTAATTCATAGAATTTCGCAGAAAAGTGTCGCAAGCGGCTGGCGCAGAGTGTCCGCGTGCGATTGTCTGCGCCAGGCACGTGCGCTAAAACCGATTTCCGCGCACAGCGTATTCATGGATTTTAGGCTCCCAAACCAGCCGTGGCGCAGAGTATCGCAGCGACCCTGCAGCAGCGCCAGTAACGCCCCCAAGAACGCCCTCGCGCAAGGAAAAGCCATCAAAATCGCTAAATCATCGCAAAGGGCTGCGCTAACCTTGGACCAGTCTACAGGGCTGCCAAACAAGGAACGCAAAGCGGGTAACGTGCATATCAGGGGTACGCGTGAAGTTATACACGCGATTAGCCAGGGTACGTGTATTACAGGGGTACGCGGGAAGTTCTACACGCGATTGGCCAGGGTACGTGTATTACAGGGGTACGCGTGAAGTTTTACACGCGATTAGCCAGGGCACGTGTATCACAGGGGTACGCAGGAATTATCACACGCGATTTGGCTGGGTACGTGTATTACAGGGGTACACGGGAAGTTCTACACGCGATTCAGCTGGGTACGTGTATTACAGGGGTGCGCGGAAATTCTCACATGCGATTTGGCCAGGTACGTGTATTACAGGGGTGCGCGGGAATTATCACACGCGATTTGGCTTGGTACGTGTATTACAGGGGTGCGAGGGAAGTTCTACACGCGATTGGCCAGGGTACGTGTATTACAGGGTTACGTGGGAATTATCACACGCGATTTGGCTGGGTACGTGTATTACAGGGGTACACGGGAAGTTCTACACGCGATTTGGCCAGGTACGTGTATTACAGGGGTGTGCGGGAATTATCACGCGCAATTAGGCTGGGTGGGTCCTCACAGGTGTTCCCTGTACACCCTCCACGGCCCCTGCAGGCAGCCCACAAAACAGGGGACTACCCTGCACACCTGCTCATGTCCCCCTGCACCCCCACCCCCCAGCAGTGCAGGGGCAGCCTCCACCAGGCCCCCACTCATGTCTCCCACCACCCCCACCCCCCAGCAGTGCAGGGGCACCCTCCACCAGGCCCCCACTCATGTCCCCTATCACCCCCACCCCCCAGCCACCAGGGGCACCCTCCACCAGGCCCCCATCCATGTCTCCCACCACCCCCACCCCCCAGCAGTGCCGGGGCACCCTCCACCAGGCCCCCACTCATGTCC
Organism: Ambystoma mexicanum; assembly: GCF_040938575.1. Classification (NCBI taxonomy): domain Eukaryota; kingdom Metazoa; phylum Chordata; class Amphibia; order Caudata; family Ambystomatidae; genus Ambystoma; species Ambystoma mexicanum. The sequence continues at coordinate 565,229,219 of NC_090926.1, forward strand.
CCTATCACCCCCACCCCCCAGCAGTGCAGGGGCACCCTCCACCAGGCCCCCACTCATGTCTCCCACCACCCCCACCCCCCAGCCACCAGGGGCACCCTCCACCAGGCCCCCACTCATGTCCCCTATCACCCCCACCCCCCCGCCACCAGGGGCACCCTCCACCAGGCTCCCACCCATGTCTCCCACCACCCCCACCCCCCAGCCACCAGGGGCACCCTCCACCAGGCCCCCACTCATGTCCCCTATCACCCCCACCTCCCAGCCACCAGGGGCACCCTCCACCAGGCCCCCATCCATGTCTCCCACCACCCCCACCCCCCAGCAGTGCAGGGGCACCCTCCACCAGGCCCCCACTCATGTCCCCTATCACCCCCACCCCCCAGCAGTGCAGGGGCAGCCTCCACCAGGCCCCCACTCATGTCCCCTATCACCCCCACCCCCCAGCCACCAGGGGCACCCTCCACCAGGCCCCCACTCATGTCTCCCACCACCCCCACCCCCCAGCCACCAGGGGCACCCTCCACCAGGCCCCCACTCATGTCCCCTATCACCCCCACCCCCCCGCCACCAGGGGCATCCTCCACCAGGCTCCCACCCATGTCTCCCACCACCCCCACCCCCCAGCCACCAGGGGCACCCTCCACCAGGCCCCCACTCATGTCTCCCACCACCCCCACCCCCCAGCAGTGCAGGGGCAGCCTCCACCAGGCCCCCACTCATGTCCCCTATCACCCCCACCCCCCCCGCCACCAGGGGCACCCTCCACCAGGCCCCCACTCATGTCTCCCACCACCCCCACCCCCCAGCATCCAAGGGCACCCTCCACCAGGCCCCCACCCATGTCTCCCACCACCCCCACCCCCCAGCCACCAGGGGCACCCTCCACCAGGCCCCCACTCATGTCTCCCACCACCCCCACCCCCACCCCCCAGCAGTGCAGGGGCAGCCTCCACCAGGCCCCCACTCATGTCCCCTATCACCCTCACCCCCCGCCACCAGGGGCACCCTCCACCAGGCTCCCACCCATGTCTCCCACCACCCCCACCCCCCAGCCACCAGGGGCACCCTCCACCAGGCCCCCACTCATGTCCCCTATCACCCCCACCCCCCAGCCACCAGGGGCACCCTCCACCAGGCCCCCATCCATGTCTCCCACCACCCCCACCCCCCAGCAGTGCAGGGGCACCCTCCACCAGGCCCCCACTCATGTCCCCTATCACCCCCACCCCCCAGCAGTGCAGGGGCAGCCTCCACCAGGCCCCCACTCATGTCCCCTATCACCCCCACCCCCCAGCCACCAGGGGCACCCTCCACCAGGCCCCCACTCATGTCTCCCACCACCCCCACCCCCCAGCCACCAGGGGCACCCTCCACCAGGCCCCCACTCATGTCCCCTATCACCCCCACCCCCCCGCCACCAGGGGCATCCTCCACCAGGCTCCCACCCATGTCTCCCACCACCCCCACCCCCCAGCCACCAGGGGCACCCTCCACCAGGCCCCCACTCATGTCTCCCACCACCCCCACCCCCCAGCAGTGCAGGGGCAGCCTCCACCAGGCCCCCACTCATGTCCCCTATCACCCCCACCCCCCCCGCCACCAGGGGCACCCTCCACCAGGCCCCCACTCATGTCTCCCACCACCCCCACCCCCCAGCATCCAAGGGCACCCTCCACCAGGCCCCCACCCATGTCTCCCACCACCCCCACCCCCCAGCCACCAGGGGCACCCTCCACCAGGCCCCCACTCATGTCTCCCACCACCCCCACCCCCACCCCCCAGCAGTGCAGGGGCAGCCTCCACCAGGCCCCCACTCATGTCCCCTATCACCCCAACCCCCCAGCCACCAGGGGCACCCTCCACCAGGCCCCCATCCATGTCTCCCACCACCCCCACCCCCCAGCAGTGCAGGGGCACCCTTCACAAGGCCCCCATCCATGTCTCCCACCACCCCCACCCCCCAGCCACCAGGGGCACCCTCCACCAGGCCCCCATCTATGTCTCCCACCACCCCCACCCCCCAGCAGTGCAGGGGCACCCTCCACCAGGCCCCCACTCATGTCCCCTATCACCCTCACCCCCCAGCAGTGCAGGGGCACCCTCCACCAGGCCCCCACTCATGTCCCCTATCACCCCCACCCCCCAGCCACCAGGGGCACCCTCCACCAGGCCCCCACCCATGTCTCCCACCACCCCCACCCCCCAGCAGTGCAGGGGCAGCCTCCACCAGGCCCCCACTCATGTCCCCTATCACCCCCACCCCCCGCCACCAGGGGCACCCTCCACCAGGCCCCACCCATGTCTCCCACCACCACCACCCCCCAGCCACCAGAGGCACCCTCCACCAGGCCCCCACCCATGTCCCCTATCACCCCCACCCCCCAGCAGTGCAGGGGCACCCTCCACCAGGCCCCCACTCATGTCCCCTATCACCCCCACCCCCCAGCCACCAGGGGCACCCTCCACCAGGCCCCCATCCATGTCTCCCACCACCCCCACCCCCCAGCAGTGCAGGGGCACCCTCCACCAGGCCCCCATTCATGTCCCCTATCACCCCCACCCCCCAGCAGTGCAGGGGCAGCCTCCAACAGGCCCCCACTCATGTCCCCTATCACCCCCACCCCCCAGCCACCAGGGGCACCCTCCACCAGGCCCCCACTCATGTCTCCCACCACCCCCACCCCCCAGCCACCAGGGGCACCCTCCACCAGACCCCCACTCATGTCCCATTTCACCCCCACACCCCCGCCACCAGGGGCACCCTCCACCAGGCTCCCACCCATGTCTCCCACCACCCCCACCCCCAAGCCACCAGGGGCACCCTCCACCAGGCCCCCACTCATGTCTCCCACCACCCCCACCCCCCAGCAGTGCAGGGGCAGCCTCCACCAGGCCCCCACTCATGTCCCCTATCACCCCCACCCCCCCGCCACCAGGGGCACCCTCCACCAGGCCCCCACTCATGTCTCCCACCACCCCCACCCCCCAGCATCCAGGGGCACCCTCTACCAGGCCCCCACCCATGTCTCCCACCACCCCCACCCCCCAGCCACCAGGGGCACCCTCCACCAGGCCCCCACTCATGTCTCCCACCACCCCCACCCCCCAGCAGTGCAGGGGCAGCCTCCACCAGGCCCCCACTCATGTCCCCTATCACCCCCACCCCCCAGCCACCAGGGGCACCCTCCACCAGGCCCCCATCCATGTCTCCCACCACCCCCACCCCCCAGCAGTGCAGGGGCACCCTTCACAAGGCCCCCATCCATGTCTCCCACCACTCCCACCCCCCAGCCACCAGGGGCACCCTCCACCAGGCCCCCATCCATGTCTCCCACCACCCCCACCCCCCAGCAGTGCAGGGGCACCCTCCACCAGGCCCCCACTCATGTCCCCTATCACCCCCACCCCCCAGCAGTGCAGGGGCACCCTCCACCAGGCCCCCACTCATGTCCCCTATCACCCCCACCCCCCAGCCACCAGGGGCACCCTCCACCAGGCCCCACCCATGTCTCCCACCACCCCCACCCCCCAGCAGTGCAGGGGCAGCCTCCACCAGGCCCCCACTCATGTCCCCTATCACCCCCACCCCTCCGCCACCAGGGGCACCCTCCACCAGGCCCCCACCCATGTCTCCCACCACCACCACCCCCCAGCCACCAGGGGCACCCTCCACCAGGCCCCCACCCATGTCCCCTATCACCCCCACCCCCCAGCAGTGCAGGGGCACCCTCCACCAGCCCCCACTCATGTCCCCTATCACCCCCACCCCCCAGCCACCAGGGGCACCCTCCACCAGGCCCCCATCCATGTCTCCCACCACCCCCACCCCCCAGCAGTGCAGGGGCACCCTCCACCAGGCCCCCACTCATGTCCCCTATCACCCCCACCCCCCAGCAGTGCAGGGGCAGCCTCCACCAGGCCCCCACTCATGTCCCCTATCACCCCCACCCCCCAGCCACCAGGGGCACCCTCCACCAGGCCCCCACTCATGTCTCCCACCACCCCCACCCCCCAGCCACCAGGGGCACCCTCCACCAGGCCCCCACTCATGTCCCCTATCACCCCCACCCCCCCGCCACCAGGGGCATCCTCCACCAGGCTCCCACCCATGTCTCCCACCACCCCCACCCCCCAGCCACCAGGGGCACCCTCCACCAGGCCCCCACTCATGTCTCCCACCACCCCCACCCCCCAGCAGTGCAGGGGCAGCCTCCACCAGGCCCCCACTCATGTCCCCTATCACCCCCACCCCCCCCGCCACCAGGGGCACCCTCCACCAGGCCCCCACTCATGTCTCCCACCACCCCCACCCCCCAGCATCCAAGGGCACCCTCCACCAGGCCCCCACCCATGTCTCCCACCACCCCCACCCCCCAGCCACCAGGGGCACCCTCCACCAGGCCCCCACTCATGTCTCCCACCACCCCCACCCCCACCCCCCAGCAGTGCAGGGGCAGCCTCCACCAGGCCCCCACTCATGTCCCCTATCACCCCAACCCCCCAGCCACCAGGGGCACCCTCCACCAGGCCCCCATCCATGTCTCCCACCACCCCCACCCCCCAGCAGTGCAGGGGCACCCTTCACAAGGCCCCCATCCATGTCTCCCACCACCCCCACCCCCCAGCCACCAGGGGCACCCTCCACCAGGCCCCCATCTATGTCTCCCACCACCCCCACCCCCCAGCAGTGCAGGGGCACCCTCCACCAGGCCCCCACTCATGTCCCCTATCACCCTCACCCCCCAGCAGTGCAGGGGCACCCTCCACCAGGCCCCCACTCATGTCCCCTATCACCCCCACCCCCCAGCCACCAGGGGCACCCTCCACCAGGCCCCCACCCATGTCTCCCACCACCCCCACCCCCCAGCAGTGCAGGGGCAGCCTCCACCAGGCCCCCACTCATGTCCCCTATCACCCCCACCCCCCCGCCACCAGGGGCACCCTCCACCAGGCCCCACCCATGTCTCCCACCACCACCACCCCCCAGCCACCAGAGGCACCCTCCACCAGGCCCCCACCCATGTCCCCTATCACCCCCACCCCCCAGCAGTGCAGGGGCACCCTCCACCAGGCCCCCACTCATGTCCCCTATCACCCCCACCCCCCAGCCACCAGGCGCACCCTCCACCAGGCCCCCATCCATGTCTCCCACCACCCCCACCCCCCAGCAGTGCAGGGGCACCCTCCACCAGGCCCCCATTCATGTCCCCTATCACCCCCACCCCCCAGCAGTGCAGGGGCAGCCTCCAACAGGCCCCCACTCATGTCCCCTATCACCCCCACCCCCCAGCCACCAGGGGCACCCTCCACCAGGCCCCCACTCATGTCTCCCACCACCCCCACCCCCCAGCCACCAGGGGCACCCTCCACCAGACCCCCACTCATGTCCCATTTCACCCCCACACCCCCGCCACCAGGGGCACCCTCCACCAGGCTCCCACCCATGTCTCCCACCACCCCCACCCCCAAGCCACCAGGGGCACCCTCCACCAGGCCCCCACTCATGTCTCCCACCACCCCCACCCCCCAGCAGTGCAGGGGCAGCCTCCACCAGGCCCCCACTCATGTCCCCTATCACCCCCACCCCCCCGCCACCAGGGGCACCCTCCACCAGGCCCCCACTCATGTCTCCCACCACCCCCACCCCCCAGCATCCAGGGGCACCCTCTACCAGGCCCCCACCCATGTCTCCCACCACCCCCACCCCCCAGCCACCAGGGGCACCCTCCACCAGGCCCCCACTCATGTCTCCCACCACCCCCACCCCCCAGCAGTGCAGGGGCAGCCTCCACCAGGCCCCCACTCATGTCCCCTATCACCCCCACCCCCCAGCCACCAGGGGCACCCTCCACCAGGCCCCCATCCATGTCTCCCACCACCCCCACCCCCCAGCAGTGCAGGGGCACCCTTCACAAGGCCCCCATCCATGTCTCCCACCACTCCCACCCCCCAGCCACCAGGGGCACCCTCCACCAGGCCCCCATCCATGTCTCCCACCACCCCCACCCCCCAGCAGTGCAGGGGCACCCTCCACCAGGCCCCCACTCATGTCCCCTATCACCCCCACCCCCCAGCAGTGCAGGGGCACCCTCCACCAGGCCCCCACTCATGTCCCCTATCACCCCCACCCCCCAGCCACCAGGGGCACCCTCCACCAGGCCCCACCCATGTCTCCCACCACCCCCACCCCCCAGCAGTGCAGGGGCAGCCTCCACCAGGCCCCCACTCATGTCCCCTATCACCCCCACCCCTCCGCCACCAGGGGCACCCTCCACCAGGCCCCCACCCATGTCTCCCACCACCACCACCCCCCAGCCACCAGGGGCACCCTCCACCAGGCCCCCACCCATGTCCCCTATCACCCCCACCCCCCAGCAGTGCAGGGGCACCCTCCACCAGCCCCCACTCATGTCCCCTATCACCCCCACCCCCCAGCCACCAGGGGCACCCTCCACCAGGCCCCCATCCATGTCTCCCACCACCCCCACCCCCCAGCAGTGCAGGGGCACCCTCCACCAGGCCCCCACTCATGTCCCCTATCACCCCCACCCCCCAGCAGTGCAGGGGCAGCCTCCACCAGGCCCCCACTCATGTCCCCTATCACCCCCACCCCCCAGCCACCAGGGGCACCCTCCACCAGGCCCCCACTCATGTCTCCCACCACCCCCACCCCCCAGCCACCAGGGGCACCCTCCACCAGGCCCCCACTCATGTCCCCTATCACCCCCACCCCCCCGCCACCAGGGGCACCCTCCACCAGGCTCCCACCCATGTCTCCCACCACCCTAACCCCCCAGCCACCAGGGGCACCCTCCACCAGGCCCCCACTCATGTCTCCCACCACCCCCACCCCCCAGCAGTGCAGGGGCAGCCTCCACCAGGCCCCCACTCATGTCCCCTATCACCCCCACCCCCCCGCCACCAGGGGCACCCTCCACCAGGCCCCCACTCATGTCTCCCACCACCCCCACCCCCCAGCATCCAGGGGCACCCTCCACCAGGCCCCCACCCATGTCTCCCACCACCCCCACCCCCCAGCCACCAGGGGCACCCTCCACCAGGCCCCCACTCATGTCTCCCACCACCCCCACCCCCCAGCAGTGCAGGGGCAGCCTCCACCAGGCCCCCACTCATGTCCCCTATCACCCCCACCCCCCAGCCACCAGGGGCACCCTCCACCAGGCCCCCATCCATGTCTCCCACCACCCCCACCCCCCAGCAGTGCAGGGGCACCCTTCACAAGGCCCCCATCCATGTCTCCCACCACCCCCACCCCCCAGCCACCAGGGGCACCCTCCACCAGGCCCCCATCCATGTCTCCCACCACCCCCACCCCCCAGCAGTGCAGGGGCACCCTCCACCAGGCCCCCACTCATGTCCCCTATCACCCCCACCCCCCAGCAGTGCAGGGGCACCCTCCACCAGGCCCCCACTCATGTCCCCTATCACCCCCATCCCCCAGCCACCAGGGGCACCCTCCACCAGGCCCCCACCCATGTCTCCCACCACCCCCACCCCCCAGCAGTGCAGGGGCAGCCTCCACCAGGCCCCCACTCATGTCCCCTATCACCCCCACCCCCCCGCCACCAGGGGCACCCTCCACCAGGCCCCCACCCATGTCTCCCACCACCACCACCCCCCAGCCACCAGGGGCACCCTCCACCAGGCCCCCACCCATGTCCCCTATCACCCCCACCCCCCAGCAGTGCAGGGGCACCCTCCTCCAGGCCCCCACTCATGTCCCCTATCACCCCCACCCCCCGCCACCAGGGGCACCCTCCACCAGGCCCCCACCCATGTCTCCCACCACCACCACCCCCCAGCCACCAGGGGCACCCTCCACCAGGCCCCCACCCATGTCCCCTATCACCCCCACCCCCCAGCAGTGCAGGGGCACCCTCCACCAGCCCCCACTCATGTCCCCTATCACCCCCACCCCCCAGCCACCAGGGGCACCCTCCACCAGGCCCCCATCCATGTCTCCCACCACCCCCACCCCCCAGCAGTGCAGGGGCACCCTCCACCAGGCCCCCACTCATGTCCCCTATCACCCCCACCCCCCAGCAGTGCAGGGGCAGCCTCCACCAGGCCCCCACTCATGTCCCCTATCACCCCCACCCCCCAGCCACCAGGGGCACCCTCCACCAGGCCCCCACTCATGTCTCCCACCACCCCCACCCCCCAGCCACCAGGGGCACCCTCCACCAGGCCCCCACTCATGTCCCCTATCACCCCCACCCCCCCGCCACCAGGGGCACCCTCCACCATGCTCCCACCCATGTCTCCCACCACCCCCACCCCCCTGCCACCAGGGGCACCCTCCACCAGGCCCCCACTCATGTCTCCCACCACCCCCACCCCCCAGCAGTGCAGGGGCAGCCTCCACCAGGCCCCCACTCATGTCCCCTATCACCCCCCCCCCCCCGCCACCAGGGGCACCCTCCACCAGGCCCCCACTCATGTCTCCCACCACCCCCACCCCCCAGCATCCAGGGGCACCCTCCACCAGGCCCCCACCCATGTCTCCCACCACCCCCACCCCCCAGCCACCAGGGGCACCCTCCACCAGGCCCCCACTCATGTCTCCCACCACCCCCACCCCCCAGCAGTGCAGGGGCAGCCTCCACCAGGCCCCCACTCATGTCCCCTATCACCCCCACCCCCCAGCCACCAGGGGCACCCTCCACCAGGCCCCCATCCATGTCTCCCACCACCCCACCCCCCAGCAGTGCAGGGGCACCCTTCACAAGGCCCCCATCCATGTCTCCCACCACCCCCACCCCCCAGCCACCAGGGGCACCCTCCACCAGGCCCCCATCCATGTCTCCCACCACCCCCACCCCCCAGCAGTGCAGGGGCACCCTCCACCAGGCCCCCACTCATGTCTCCCACCACCCCCACCCCCCAGCAGTGCAGGGGCAGCCTCCACCAGGCCCCCACTCATGTCCATTATCACCCCCACCCCCCCGCCACCAGGGGCACCCTCCACCAGGCCCCCACTCATGTCTCCCACCACCCCCACCCCCCAGCAGTGCAGGGGCAGCCTCCACCAGGCCCCCACTCATGTCTCCCACCACCCCCACCCCCCCGCCACCAGGGGCACCCTCCACCAGGCCCCCACCCATGTCTCCCACCACCACCACCCCCCAGCCACCAGGGGCAGCCTCCACCAGGCCCCCACCCATGTCCCCTATCACCCCCACCCCCCAGCAGTGCAGGGGCACCCTCCACCAGGCCCCCACTCATGTCCCCTATCACCCCCACCCCCCAGCCACCAGGGGCACCCTCCACCAGGCCCCCATCCATGTCTCCCACCACCCCCACCCCCCAGCAGTGCAGGGGCACCCTCCACCAGGCCCCCACTCATGCCCCCTATCACCCCCACCCCCCAGCAGTGCAGGGGCAGCCTCCACCAGGCCCCCACTCATGTCCCCTATCACCCCCACCCCCCAGCCACCAGGAGCACCCTCCACCAGGCCCCCACTCATGTCTCCCACCACCCCCACCCCCCAGCCACCAGGGGCACCCTCCACCAGGCCCCCACTCATGTCCCCCATCACCCCCACCCCCCCGCCACCAGGGGCACCCTCCACCAGGCTCCCACCCATGTCTCCCACCACCCCCACCCCCCAGCCACCAGGGGCACCCTCCACCAGGCCCCCACTCATGTCTCCCACCACCCCCACCCCCCAGCAGTGCAGGGGCAGCCTCCACCAGGCCCCCACTCATGTCCCCTATCACCCCCACCGCCCCGCCACCAGGGGCACCCTCCACCAGGCCCCCACTCATGTCTCCCACCACCCCCACCCCCCAGCATCCAGGGGCACCCTCCACCAGGCCCCCACCCATGTCTCCCACCACCCCCACCCCCCAGCCACCAGGGGCACCCTCCACCAGGCCCCCACTCATGTCTCCCACCACCCCCACCCCCCAGCAGTGCAGGGGCAGCCTCCACCAGGCCCCCACTCATGTCCCCTATCACCCCCACCCCCCAGCCACCAGGGGCACCCTCCACCAGGCCCCCATCCATGTCTCCCACCACCCCCACCCCCCAGCAGTGCAGGGGCACCCTTCACAAGGCCCCCATCCATGTCTCCCACCACCCCCACCCCCCAGCCACCAGGGGCACCCTCCACCAGGCCCCCAACCATGTCTCCCACCACCCCCACCCCCCAGCAGTGCAGGGGCACCCTCCACCAGGCCCCCACTCATGTCCCCTATCACCCCCACCCCCCAGCAGTGCAGGGGCACCCTCCACCAGGCCCCCACTCATGTCCCCTATCACCCCCACCCCCCAGCCACCAGGGGCACCCTCCACCAGGCCCCCACCCATGTCTCCCACCACCCCCACCCCCCAGCAGTGCAGGGGCAGCCTCCACCAGGCCCCCACTCATGTCCCCTATCACCCCCACCCCCCTGCCACCAGGGGCACCCTCCACCAGGCCCCCACCCATGTCTCCCACCACCACCACCCCCCAGCCACCAGGGTCACCCTCCACCAGGCCCCCACCCATGTCCCCTATCACCCCCACCCCCCAGCAGTGCAGGGGCACCCTCCACCAGGCCCCCACTCATGTCCCCTATCACCCCCACCCCCCAGCCACCAGGGGCACCCTCCACCAGGCCCCCACTCATGTCTCCAACCACCCCCACCCCCCAGCAGTGCAGGGGCACCCTCCACCAGGCCCCCACTCATGTCCCCTATCACCCCCACCCCCCAGCATCCAGGGGCAGCCTCCACCAGGCCCCCACTCATGTCCCCTATCACCCCCACCCCCCCGCCACCAGGGGCACCCTCCACCAGGCCCCCACTCATGTCTCCCACCACCCCCACCCCCCAGCAGTGCAGGGGCAGCCTCCACCAGGCCCCCACTCATGTCCCCTATCACCCCCACCCCCCGCCACCAGGGGCACCCTCCACCAGGCCCCCACTCATGTCTCCCACCACCCCCACCCCCCAGCCACCAGGGGCACCCTCCACCAGGTCCCCATCCATGTCTCCCACCACCCCCACCCCCCAGCAGTGCAGGGGCACCCTTCACAAGGCCCCCATCCATGTCTCCCACCACCCCCACCCCCCAGCAGTGCAGGGGCAGCAGGCAGTCAGGCAGCAGCAGGAGGGAGCGTGCTCGGGGCTCTGGGGGGCAGTAGTTCGGCCTTCCGGGCAGGAGCGTGGTATTCCGTGTGCGTACGCGTGGCCATCTTGGTACGGAGTGATTTGGCACGTGAAAATCCTGCACGTCAGCGTGAAAACCGAGGAAAGGCCCTCAGCGCGTAAGCGCGTCTGTGACGTGACCCGCACGGGTGTTTCCCACACAGCACGTGATGACAGAGCACACGTGGAAAGACTGCACGTCAGAGTGTAATCGCGTGTGATTGGTGGAAATGGCCCTACACGCAGAAGTGACAAAGCGTGTGATTGGTGGAAATGGCCCTACACGCAGAAGTGACAAAGCGTGTGATTGGTGGAAATGGCCCTACACGCAGAAGTGACAAAGCGTGTAATTGGTGGAAATGGCCCTACACGCAGAAGTGACAAAGCATGTAATTGGTGGAAATGGCCCTAGCGCGTACACGCCACTTAAGTGACGCTGGACGTGTGGCCCTGTATAAAAGGTACGTGTAGAACACGTTTTCCTTGTACGTGCTTTTCGTGGAGAGCGAGTGGGTGAATTCTGTACTTCTTGTCGTTTCACACGCGATTTACTTCACGGCGTTTCAAGTTCGTATTCCCTGTTACCTCTGACAGCTTTTTCTCTTTATTCGCTTTTACTGGTTTACCTGGGCCTGTTCCCTCAAAAAGTGTTCCCTTCTACTGTTGTCCTGTCTCCTCAGACAGCGTACAAATCTTCTTTTGGCGGGGGTGTTGCCAACCAAACGTGCTCCTTTTACACGCTCGTTTACCAGGCAGACGGTGAGTCACGCACGTATCTAACATCTGTGCTTGCCCCGTGTGTAGCCTACCCCTTCAGAGGTCATTCTAGGCTGCGTGTGACACGCATACGTTCATTCTTGTGTTACTGGGTGCCACAGCGTAGTGCAGGTTTTTCTTTCTGCACACGTGGTCTAGGAGGGGTTGCGTGCACGTCATCTCCTTTTTTTTGGGGCTCCTGTGCGTAGCGTGACCCGTCATCTTTCCCCAGGGGTTACAATCAGCCTTGCAAGAGCACTAGGGTACAATTACCATCTGGTACCCAACCCCTTTGACCCCCAATTGCCCAGGACAATAGTTTACAGCCACTCCCATACGCACATTTACATCACTGCCATGGCTGGGAGGCGAGGATTCCGTAAGGGTGGCAAAGGTGGAAGAGCCACAAGTGGTGGCTGTGGTGGATCCGGTAGGGGACGTGGTCGTTACTTGCAGGGTGAGCCTGTCCCCCCATGTGTGGAGGACCAGTCAAGGGCACCCATAATCCCCCCCCCCTCCCGTTGAGGCTGATGTGGCTGACACCATCCATGCTCAGCCCTTGTTGGACCAGCCCATTGTGGCACCAGATCTGGCTGACTCCATGGCTGACTTCCAGGTCAGCAGGCCTATGACACGTGCGCTGGTGCACGTTGATGTCACCATGCCACGTGCATCTGGGCCAGCAAGGTCATCTGCTGCACCAAGGAGGCAGGGCGGAGAGGCTGCAGGGGCAGCTGCGGCTCCATTCACCCCAGCCCTCACACACCCAGCCAGGACAGTGTCGGTCCTAGTCCATGCTGCTGACATTCCCCCTGACACCATCACGCTAGAGCCAATGCCTGCACCAACTCCCATGCTGAGTGTGCAATCCCACACTCCTGATACAGAGTCCACCAGGGCTCCTGCCCCTAGTGTCCAGAGCGGCGCAGGACACTCAGGATCACCACCACCTTCCAAGCGGAAGAGGAAGAGTGCTCGTCCGGCACAGGCTGATGCCCCAGACACAGCTACACAGTCCGGCCCGTCCAGGAAGCCCAGCTTCACGGATGACGAACTGAATGCACTTGTCGAGTATGTGTCCGGACATGACAACGAGATGGTCATTGTTGCAGGATTCAAGACCACACCTGCACAATGCCAGGCACATTGGCAGACCGTTGCGGACATCGTAAGTGCCCTTGGAATCGTGAGGCGCACAGCCAATGATTGCTATAAGCGCTGGAATGACCTAAAGCGCAGGGCAAAGAGTAAGCTGGCCTCAAGTCATGCCGCAACTCTAGTGACTGGAGGTGGGTCTCCAGTAGTAGACATGGAACTCACTCCACATGAGTCAGTCGCTGGGACCTACGTCACGGAGGAACAGATCCAAGGCGTGGGAGATCTGGCTGATTACGAGGCATTGTCCGGTGAGTGCACATGCATGTGTGTGTCATCCATGTGCATGGTGTGTGTGTGAGGGCTTCTGTTTGTGTGCCAGGTGAGAGTGTGTGGGCCTGAGTCGTATGGGTCAGCCATGTGCTTCATGCAATACTTCCTGCGCAGCTGCATTTGGCCATAGCAGTATCCCTTCTGCCAACAGTAGACATCTAGCCCAACTGCACGCCAGTTGCCCTTGAAGTGTCACCTTGCCACAACATAGTTGCTTATTTTTCACTGTTCATTCAGTCAGATTGTTTGCATTCCACCACTTTTACTAGGCATGTCGCTGTCCACTAGTCACATGTCTGACATGGCTATGGTAAAGTGGAGTGACTTTGTTACCTGGATATCATTTGTACACACATGTCCCTGTGCAATTGGACCATTTCAGACTGGCAGCTCCAGGTGAAAAATCTGACCTGTTAGAATTAGAAAAGCGATTACATGCGGGAACTGGACTGAATGAATAGGTGCTGCCCTCCTCTCCATCTTCACTCAATAGCAATGGTACATGCCATCTGTGTGATGGCATGTGTGTTTCACCTGGCAATCACAGGCCAATGTGTGATGCCCCTGCATGGCAGCATGCAGAAAATGTGTTCATCTTCCATCTTGGTGTCATCAGTGTGTGCCATTTGCCTGCACTTCATACGCAGTGAGGGTGCATGCATGGGAGGGTTTTAGTCATGTGGGACATGTGTCAATCAAGTACTGGTTCTCTTGCTTCTCAGCCCTCATTGTGTGCCATGGTGCTAATGCCTGTTTCCATTTCTTTGTTTTCATGTCTTTGCAGGGGAAGACGCACCTGATACTGCTGGGGTTGTGGAGATGGTGCAGACCCAGGAGGGGTCCGAGGGCCGACCAACCACCAGTGAGGGACGTGGTGTGGTGGTGGGGGAGAACCCACAAGTGCTGCAGGTCGTGCTCTCAAGGGGTGTCTCTGGCTGCACCTCCCCCGAGCTGTACTCAGGTGTTGATTCGGATGAGACCTACGTGCCGTCGCAGGTGAGTGTTCCAGGGAGGGATTCTGTTCTGTCTCACCCACCTGCACCAGGGTCAGAACCCTCCATGGGGATGTCAGTGTTGGCAGCTACGCCTTTGGTGGTTACGGATGCAGGGTCACACTCCGCGACATCTGATCCTGTTCCTGGGCCAGCAGATCAGAGGGGGAATGCAGTCCTGCAGCCTCAGGCAGTGCCGGCACAGCAAGGCGCAGTTCGCCTTGCCCCAGACAGGTGTGGTGCCCGCCGACGTGGTGGCCGTACGCCACCTGGCAATACCGCATGGGAGCAATCCATTTACGGCATGGCAACCCAACAGGCTGCATCATCCGAGATGATGGCTCAGGCCATGGATAGGGTGGCCACTTCCATTGTCCCCCCAGAAAGGCTGATGGAGCGACTAGAGCAGGCAACCGACTCCATCTGCCAGTCACACAGGGAGGACATGTTGGGGTCCAACAGGGACAGGCGGGCGGCACTGGCGACTCTGCAGGAGGCCATCTCCATTGAGTCCCAGGGCCACAGGGAAGCCCTGAGGCAGGAGCTCCTTCACCTCAGGACGACTCTTGTTGAGCTTGAGGCTTCAACACACCAAAGGACAGAACAGCAGCTGGAGCGTCTCACCCGTACGCTCTCAGCTGAGATGCAGGCAACGAGGGCGGAGGTCCGGGCATCCCGTGAGTTGTTGCATGGGGACCTCCGCACACTCATCCTCCAGAACCAGACCTACCACACCCGCATGCTTGCAGCCATGGAGGAGCAGACTAGGGCCTTGCGTGGGCTGCCTCCCATAGTGCAACCACCTCCGGATGCAGCTGCACAGGGTGATATCAGCGACAGCAGTGATACTCCCACAACAGGGCACCCTCCACCAGGCCCCCACCCATGTCTCCCACCCCCCCACCCCCCAGCCACCAGGGGCACCCTCCACCAGGCCCCCACTCATGTCTCCCACCACCCCCACCCCCCAGCAGTGCAGGGGCAGCCTCCACCAGGCCCCCACTCATGTCCCCTATCACCCCCACCCCCCAGCCACCAGGGGCACCCTCCACCAGGCCCCCATCCATGTCTCCCACCACCCCCACCCCCCAGCAGTGCAGGGGCACCCTTCACAAGGCCCCCATCCATGTCTCCCACCACCCCCACCCCCCAGCCACCAGGGGCACCCTCCACCAGGCCCCCATCCATGTCTCCCACCACCCCCACCCCCCAGCAGTGCAGGGGCACCCTCCACCAGGCCCCCACTCATGTCCCCTATCACCCCCACGCCCCAGCAGTGCAGGGGCACCCTCCACCAGGCCCCCACTCATGTCCCCTATCACCCCCACCCCCCAGCCACCAGGGGCACCCTCCACCAGGCCCCCACCCATGTCTCCCACCACCCCCACCCCCCAGCAGTGCAGGGGCAGCCTCCACCAGGCCCCCACTCATGTCCCCTATCACCCCCACCCCCCCGCCACCAGGGGCACCCTCCACCAGGCCCCCACCCATGTCTCCCACCACCACCACCCCCCAGCCACCAGGGGCACCCTCCACCAGGCCCCCACCCATGTCCCCTATCACCCCCACCCCCCAGCAGTGCAGGGGCACCCTCCACCAGGCCCCCACTCATGTCCCCTACCACCCCCCAGCCACCAGGGGCACCCTCCACCAGGCCCCCCACTCATGTCTCCCACCACCCCCACCCCCCAGCAGTGCAGGGGCACCCTCCACCAGGCCCCCATTCATG
The DNA here is from genome assembly GCF_040938575.1 of Ambystoma mexicanum. Lineage (NCBI taxonomy): Eukaryota > Metazoa > Chordata > Amphibia > Caudata > Ambystomatidae > Ambystoma > Ambystoma mexicanum. The sequence goes on from NC_090926.1 coordinate 565,245,279, forward strand.
TCCCCTATCACCCCCACCCCCCAGCAGTGCAGGGGCAGCCTCCAACAGGCCCCCACTCATGTCCCCTATCACCCCCACCCCCCAGCCACCAGGGGCACCCTCCACCAGGCCCCCACTCATGTCTCCCACCATCCCCACCCCCCAGCCACCAGGGGCACCCTCCACCAGACCCCCACTCATGTCCCATATCACCCCCACCCCCCCGCCACCAGGGGCACCCTCCACCAGGCTCCCACTCATGTCCCCTATCACCCCCACCCCCCCGCCACCAGGGGCACCCTCCACCAGGCCCCCACTCATGTCTCCCACCACCCCCACCCCCCAGCAGTGCAGGGGCAGCCTCCACCAGGCCCCCACTCATGTCCCCTATCACCCCCACCCCCCAGCAGTGCAGGGGCAGCCTCCACCAGGCCCCCACTCATGTCCCCTATCACCCCCACCCCCCAGCCACCAGGGGCACCCTCCACCAGGCCCCCACTCATGTCTCCCACCACCCCCACCCCCCAGCCACCAGGGGCACCCTCCACCAGGCCCCCACTCATGTCCCCTATCACCCCCACCCCCCCGCCACCAGGGGCACCCTCCACCATGCTCCCACCCATGTCTCCCACCACCCCCACCCCCCAGCCACCAGGGGCACCCTCCACCAGGCCCCCACTCATGTCTCCCACCACCCCCACCCCCCAGCAGTGCAGGGGCAGCCTCCACCAGGCCCCCACTCATGTCCCCTATCACCCCCACCCCCCCCCGCCACCAGGGGCACCCTCCACCAGGCCCCCACTCATGTCTCCCACCACCCCCACCCCCCAGCATCCAGGGGCACCCTCCACCAGGCCCCACCCATGTCTCCCACCACCCCCACCCCCCAGCCACCAGGGGCACCCTCCACCAGGCCCCCACTCATGTCTCCCACCACCCCCACCCCCCAGCAGTGCAGGGGCAGCCTCCACCAGGCCCCCACTCATGTCCCCTATCACCCCCACCCCCCAGCCACCAGGGGCACCCTCCACCAGGCCCCCATCCATGTCTCCCACCACCCCCACCCCCCAGCAGTGCAGGGGCACCCTTCACAAGGCCCCCATCCATGTCTCCCACCACCCCCACCCCCCAGCCACCAGGGGCACCCTCCACCAGGCCCCCATCCATGTCTCCCACCACCCCCACCCCCCAGCAGTGCAGGGGCACCCTCCACCAGGCCCCCACTCATGTCCCCTATCACCCCCATCCCCCAGCAGTGCAGGGGCACCCTCCACCAGGCCCCCACTCATGTCCCCTATCACCCCCAACCCCCAGCCACCAGGGGCACCCTCCACCAGGCCCCCACCCATGTCTCCCACCACCCCCACCCCCCAGCAGTGCAGGGGCAGCCTCCACCAGGCCCCCACTCATGTCCCCTATCACCCCCACCCCCCCGCCACCAGGGGCACCCTCCACCAGGCCCCCACCCATGTCCCCTATCACCCCCACCCCCCAGCAGTGCAGGGGCACCCTCCTCCAGGCCCCCACTCATGTCCCCTATCACCCCCACCCCCCAGCCACCAGGGGCACCCTCCACCAGGCCCCCATCCATGTCTCCCACCACCCCCACCCCCCAGCAGTGCAGGGGCACCCTCCACCAGGCCCCCACTCATGTCCCCTATCACCCCCACCCCCCAGCAGTGCAGGGGCAGCCTCCACCAGGCCCCCACTCATGTCCCCTATCACCCCCACCCCCCAGCCACCAGGGGCACCCTCCACCAGGCCCCCACTCATGTCCCCTATCACCCCCACCCCCCCGCCACCAGGGGCACCCTCCACCAGGCTCCCACCCATGTCTCCCACCACCCCCACCCCCCAGCCACCAGGGGCACCCTCCACCAGGCCCCCACTCATGTCTCCCACCACCCCCACCCCCCAGCAGTGCAGGGGCAGCCTCCACCAGGCCCCCACTCATGTCCCCTATCACCCCCACCCCCCCGCCACCAGGGGCACCCTCCACCAGGCCCCCACTCATGTCTCCCACCACCCCCACCCCCCAGCAGTGCAGGGGCAGCCTCCACCAGGCCCCCACTCATGTCTCCCACCACCCCCACCCCCCCCGCCACCAGGGGCACCCTCCACCAGGCCCCCACCCATGTCTCCCACCACCACCACCCCCCAGCCACCAGGGGCACCCTCCACCAGGCCCCCACCCATGTCCCCTATCACCCCCACCCCCCAGCAGTGCAGGGGCACCCTCCACCAGGCCCCCACTCATGTCCCCTATCACCCCCACCCCCCAGCCACCAGGGGCACCCTCCACCAGGCCCCCATCCATGTCTCCCACCACCCCCACCCCCCAGCAGTGCAGGGGCACCCTCCACCAGGCCCCCACTCATGCCCCCTATCACCCCCACCCCCCAGCAGTGCAGGGGCAGCCTCCACCAGGCCCCCACTCATGTCCCCTATCACCCCCACCCCCCAGCCACCAGGGGCACCCTCCACCAGGCCCCCACTCATGTCTCCCACCACCCCCACCCCCCAGCCACCAGGGGCACCCTCCACCAGGCCCCCACTCATGTCCCCTATCACCCCCACCCCCCCGCCACCAGGGGCACCCTCCACCAGGCTCCCACCCATGTCTCCCACCACCCCCACCCCCCAGCCACCAGGGGCACCCTCCACCAGGCCCCCACTCATGTCTCCCACCACCCCCACCCCCCAGCAGTGCAGGGGCAGCCTCCACCAGGCCCCCACTCATGTCCCCTATCACCCCCACCGCCCCGCCACCAGGGGCACCCTCCACCAGGCCCCCACTCATGTCTCCCACCACCCCCACCCCCCAGCATCCAGGGGCACCCTCCACCAGGCCCCCACCCATGTCTCCCACCACCCCCACCCCCCAGCCACCAGGGGCACCCTCCACCAGGCCCCCACTCATGTCTCCCACCACCCCCACCCCCCAGCAGTGCAGGGGCAGCCTCCACCAGGCCCCCACTCATGTCCCCTATCACCCCCACCCCCCAGCCACCAGGGGCACCCTCCACCAGGCCCCCATCCATGTCTCCCACCACCCCCACCCCCCAGCAGTGCAGGGGCACCCTTCACAAGGCCCCCATCCATGTCTCCCACCACCCCCACCCCCCAGCCACCAGGGGCACCCTCCACCAGGCCCCCAACCATGTCTCCCACCACCCCCACCCCCCAGCAGTGCAGGGGCACCCTCCACCAGGCCCCCACTCATGTCCCCTATCACCCCCACCCCCCAGCAGTGCAGGGGCACCCTCCACCAGGCCCCCACTCATGTCCCCTATCACCCCCACCCCCCAGCCACCAGGGGCACCCTCCACCAGGCCCCCACACATGTCTCCCACCACCCCCACCCCCACCCCCCAGTAGTGCAGGGGCAGCCTCCACCAGGCCCCCACTCATGTCCCCTATCACCCCCACCCCCCTGCCACCAGGGGCACCCTCCACCAGGCCCCCACCCATGTCTCCCACCACCACCACCCCCCAGCCACCAGGGTCACCCTCCACCAGGCCCCCACCCATGTCCCCTATCACCCCCACCCCCCAGCAGTGCAGGGGCACCCTCCACCAGGCCCCCACTCATGTCCCCTATCACCCCCACCCCCCAGCCACCAGGGGCACCCTCCACCAGGCCCCCACTCATGTCTCCAACCACCCCCACCCCCCAGCAGTGCAGGGGCACCCTCCACCAGGCCCCCACTCATGTCCCCTATCACCCCCACCCCCCAGCATCCAGGGGCAGCCTCCACCAGGCCCCCACTCATGTCCCCTATCACCCCCACCCCCCCGCCACCAGGGGCACCCTCCACCAGGCCCCCACTCATGTCTCCCACCACCCCCACCCCCCAGCAGTGCAGGGGCAGCCTCCACCAGGCCCCCACTCATGTCCCCTATCACCCCCACCCCCCCGCCACCAGGGGCACCCTCCACCAGGCCCCCACTCATGTCTCCCACCACCCCCACCCCCCAGCCACCAGGGGCACCCTCCACCAGGCCCCCATCCATGTCTCCCACCACCCCCACCCCCCAGCAGTGCAGGGGCACCCTTCACAAGGCCCCCATCCATGTCTCCCACCACCCCCACCCCCCAGCAGTGCATGGGCAGCAGGCAGTCAGGCAGCAGCAGGTGGGAGCGTGCTCGGGGCTCTGGGGGGCAGTAGTTCGGCCTTCCGGGCAGGAGCGTGGTATTCCGTGTGCGTACGCGTGGCCATCTTGGTACGGAGTGATTTGGCACGTGAAAATCCTGCACGTCAGCGTGAAAACCGAGGAAAGGCCCTCAGCGCGTAAGCGCGTCTGTGACGTGACCCGCACGGGTGTTTCCCACACAGCATGTGATGACAGAGCACACGTGGAAAGACTGCACGTCAGAGTGTAATCGCGTGTGATTGGTGGAAATGGCCCTACACGCAGAAGTGACAAAGCGTGTGATTGGTGGAAATGGCCCTACACGCAGAAGTGACAAAGCGTGTGATTGGTGGAAATGGCCCTACACGCAGAAGTGACAAAGCGTGTAATTGGTGGAAATGGCCCTACACGCAGAAGTGACAAAGCATGTAATTGGTGGAAATGGCCCTAGCGCGTACACGCCGCTTAAGTGACGCTGGACGTGTGGCCCTGTATAAAAGGTACGTGTAGAACACGTTTTCCTTGTACGTGCTTTTCGTGGAGAGCGAGTGGGTGAATTCTGTACTTCTTGTCGTTTCACACGCGATTTACTTCACGGCGTTTCAAGTTCGTATTCCCTGTTACCTCTGACAGCTTTTTCTCTTTATTCGCTTTTACTGGTTTACCTGGGCCTGTTCCCTCAAAAAGTGTTCCCTTCTACTGTTGTCCTGTCTCCTCAGACAGCGTACAAATCTTCTTTTGGCGGGGGTGTTGCCAACCAAACGTGCTCCTTTTACACGCTCGTTTACCAGGCAGACGGTGAGTCACGCACGTATCTAACATCTGTGCTTGCCCCGTGTGTAGCCTACCCCTTCAGAGGTCATTCTAGGCTGCGTGTGACACGCATACGTTCATTCTTGTGTTACTGGGTGCCACAGCGTAGTGCAGGTTTTTCTTTCTGCACACGTGGTCTAGGAGGGGTTGCGTGCACGTCATCTCCTTTTTTTTGGGGCTCCTGTGCGTAGCGTGACCCGTCATCTTTCCACAGGGGTTACAATCAGCCTTGCAAGAGCACTAGGGTACAATTACCATCTGGTACCCAACCCCTTTGACCCCCAATTGCCCAGGACAATAGTTTACAGCCACTCCCATACGCACATTTACATCACTGCCATGGCTGGGAGGCGAGGATTCCGTAAGGGTGGCAAAGGTGGAAGAGCCACAAGTGGTGGCCGTGGTGGATCCGGTAGGGGACGTGGTCGTTACTTGCAGGGTGAGCCTGTCCCCCCATGTGTGGAGGACCAGTCAAGGGCACCCATAATCCCCCCCCCCTCCCGTTGAGGCTGATGTGGCTGACACCATCCATGCTCAGCCCTTGTTGGACCAGCCCATTGTGGCACCAGATCTGGCTGACTCCATGGCTGACTTCCAGGTCAGCAGGCCTATGACACGTGCGCTGGTGCACGTTGATGTCACCATGCCACGTGCATCTGGGCCAGCAAGGTCATCTGCTGCACCAAGGAGGCAGGGCGGAGAGGCTGCAGGGGCAGCTGCGGCTCCATCCACCCCAGCCCTCACACACCCAGCCAGGACAGTGTCGGTCCTAGTCCATGCTGCTGACATTCCCCCTGACACCATCACACTAGAGCCAATGTCTGCACCAACTCCCATGCTGAGTGTGCAATCCCACACTCCTGATACAGAGTCCACCAGGGCTCCTGCCCCTAGTGTCCAGAGCGGCGCAGGACACTCAGGATCACCACCACCTTCCAAGCGGAAGAGGAAGAGTGCTCGTCCGGCACAGGCTGATGCCCCAGACACGGCTACACAGTCCGGCCCGTCCAGGAAGCCCAGCTTCACGGATGACGAACTGAATGCACTTGTCGAGTATGTGTCCGGACATGACAACGAGATGGTCATTGTTGCAGGATCCAAGACCACACCTGCACAATGCCAGGCACATTGGCAGACCGTTGCGGACATCGTAAGTGCCCTTGGAATCGTGAGGCGCACAGCCAATGATTGCTATAAGCGCTGGAATGACCTAAAGCGCAGGGCAAAGAGTAAGCTGGCCTCAAGTCATGCCGCAACTCTAGTGACTGGAGGTGGGTCTCCAGTAGTAGACATGGAACTCACTCCACATGAGTCAGTCGCTGGGACCTACGTCACGGAGGAACAGATCCAAGGCGTGGGAGATCTGGCTGATTACGAGGCATTGTCCGGTGAGTGCACATGCATGTGTGTGTCATCCATGTGCATGGTGTGTGTGTGAGGGCTTCTGTTTGTGTGCCAGGTGAGAGTGTGTGGGCCTGAGTCGTATGGGTCAGCCATGTGCTTCATGCAATACTTCCTGCGCAGCTGCATTTGGCCATAGCAGTATCCCTTCTGCCAACAGTAGACATCTAGCCCAACTGCACGCCAGTTGCCCTTGAAGTGTCACCTTGCCACAACATAGTTGCTTATTTTTCACTGTTCATTCAGTCAGATTGTTTGCATTCCACCACTTTTACTAGGCATGTCGCTGTCCACTAGTCACATGTCTGACATGGCTATGGTAAAGTGGAGTGACTTTGTTACCTGGATATCATTTGTACACACATGTCCCTGTGCAATTGGACCATTTCAGACTGGCAGCTCCAGGTGAAAAATCTGACCTGTTAGAATTAGAAAAGCGATTACATGCGGGAACTGGACTGAATGAATAGGTGCTGCCCTCCTCTCCATCTTCACTCAATAGCAATGGTACATGCCATCTGTGTGATGGCATGTGTGTTTCACCTGGCAATCACAGGCCAATGTGTGATGCCACTGCCAGGCAGCATGCAGAAAATGTGTTCATCTTCCATCTTGGTGTCATCAGTGTGTGCCATTTGCCTGCACTTCATACGCAGTGAGGGTGCATGCATGGGAGGGTTTTAGTCATGTGGGACATGTGTCAATCAAGTACTGCTTCTCTTGCTTCTCAGCCCTCATTGTGTGCCATGGTGCTAATGCCTGTTTCCATTTCTTTGTTTTCATGTCTTTGCAGGGGAAGACGCACCTGATACTGCTGGGGTTGTGGAGATGGTGCAGACCCAGGAGGGGTCCGAGGGCCGACCAACCACCAGTGAGGGACGTGGTGTGGTGGTGGGGGAGAACCCACAAGTGCTGCAGGTCGTGCTCTCAAGGGGTGTCTCTGGCTGCACCTCCCCCGAGCTGTACTCAGGTGTTGATTCGGATGAGACCTACGTGCCGTTGCAGGTGAGTGTTCCAGGGAGGGATTCTGTTCTGTCTCACCCACCTGCACCAGGGTCAGAACCCTTCATGGGGATGTCAGTGTTGGCAGCTACGCCTTTGGTGGTTACGGATGCAGGGTCACACTCCGCGACATCTGATCCTGTTCCTGGGCCAGCAGATCAGAGGGGGAATGCAGTCCTGCAGCCTCAGGCAGTGCCGGCACAGCAAGGCGCAGTTCGCCTTGCCCCAGACAGGTGTGGTGCCCGCCGACGTGGTGGCCGTACGCCACCTGGCAATACCGCATGGGAGCAATCCATTTACGGCATGGCAACCCAACAGGCTGCATCATCCGAGATGATGGCTCAGGCCATGGATAGGGTGGCCACTTCCATTGTCCCCCCAGAAAGGCTGATGGAGCGACTAGAGCAGGCAACCGACTCCATCTGCCAGTCACACAGGGAGGACATGTTGGGGTCCAACAGGGACAGGCGGGCGGCACTGGCGACTCTGCAGGAGGCCATCTCCATTGAGTCCCAGGGCCACAGGGAAGCCCTGAGGCAGGAGCTCCTTCACCTCAGGACGACTCTTGTTGAGCTTGAGGCTTCAACACACCAAAGGACAGAACAGCAGCTGGAGCGTCTCACCCGTACGCTCTCAGCTGAGATGCAGGCAACGAGGGCGGAGGTCCGGGCATCCCGTGAGTTGTTGCATGGGGACCTCCGCACACTCATCCTCCAGAACCAGACCTACCACACCCGCATGCTTGCAGCCATGGAGGAGCAGACTAGGGCCTTGCGTGGGCTGCCTCCCATAGTGCAACCACCTCCGGATGCAGCTGCACAGGGTGATAATAGCGACAGCAGTGATACTCCCACAACAGGGCACCCTCCACCAGGCCCCCACCCATGTCTCCCAACCCCCCCACCCCCCAGCCACCAGGGGCACCCTCCACCAGGCCCCCACTCATGTCTCCCACCACCCCCACCCCCCAGCAGTGCAGGGGCAGCCTCCACCAGGCCCCCACTCATGTCCCCTATCACCCCCACCCCCCAGCCACCAGGGGCACCCTCCACCAGGCCCCCATCCATGTCTCCCACCACCCCCACCCCCCAGCAGTGCAGGGGCACCCTTCACAAGGCCCCCATCCATGTCTCCCACCACCCCCACCCCCCAGCCACCAGGGGCACCCTCCACCAGGCCCCCATCCATGTCTCCCACCACCCCCACCCCCCAGCAGTGCAGGGGCACCCTCCACCAGGCCCCCACTCATGTCCCCTATCACCCCCACGCCCCAGCAGTGCAGGGGCACCCTCCACCAGGGCCCCACTCATGTCCCCTATCACCCCCACCCCCCAGCCACCAGGGGCACCCTCCACCAGGCCCCCACCCATGTCTCCCACCACCCCCACCCCCCAGCAGTGCAGGGGCAGCCTCCACCAGGCCCCCACTCATGTCCCCTATCACCCCCACCCCCCCGCCACCAGGGGCACCCTCCACCAGGCCCCCACCCATGTCTCCCACCACCACCACCCCCCAGCCACCAGGGGCACCCTCCACCAGGCCCCCACCCATGTCCCCTATCACCCCCACCCCCCAGCAGTGCAGGGGCACCCTCCACCAGGCCCCCACTCATGTCCCCTACCACCCCCCAGCCACCAAGGGCACCCTCCACCAGGCCCCCCACTCATGTCTCCCACCACCCCCACCCCCCAGCAGTGCAGGGGCACCCTCCACCAGGCCCCCACTCATGTCCCCTATCACCCCCACCCCCCAGCATCCAGGGGCAGCCTCCACCAGGCCCCCACTCATGTCCCCTATCACCCCCACCCCCCCGCCACCAGGGGCACCCTCCACCAGGCCCCCACTCATGTCTCCCACCACCCCCACCCCCCAGCAGTGCAGGGGCAGCCTCCACCAGGCCCCCACTCATGTCCCCTATCACCCCCACCCCCCCGCCACCAGGGGCACCCTCCACCAGGCCCCCACTCATGTCTCCCACCACCCCCACCCCCCAGCCACCAGGGGCACCCTCCACCAGGCCCCCATCCATGTCTCCCACCACCCCCACCCCCCAGCAGTGCAGGGGCACCCTTCACAGGGCCCCCATCCATGTCTCCCACCACCCCCACCCCCCAGCAGTGCAGGGGCAGCAGGCAGTCAGGCAGCAGCAGGTGGGAGCGTGCTCGGGGCTCTGGGGGGCAGTAGTTCGGCCTTCCGGGCAGGAGCGTGGTATTCCGTGTGCATACGCGTGGCCATCTTGGTACGGAGTGATTTGGCACGTGAAAATCCTGCACGTCAGCGTGAAAACCGAGGAAAGGCCCTCAGCGCGTAAGCGCGTCTGTGACGTGACCCGCACGGGTGTTTCCCACACAGCACGTGATGACAGAGCACACGTGGAAAGACTGCACGTCAGAGTGTAATCGCGTGTGATTGGTGGAAATGGCCCTACACGCAGAAGTGACAAAGCGTGTGATTGGTGGAAATGGCCCTACACGCAGAAGTGACAAAGCGTGTGATTGGTGGAAATGGCCCTACACGCAGAAGTGACAAAGCGTGTAATTGGTGGAAATGGCCCTACACGCAGAAGTGACAAAGCATGTAATTGGTGGAAATGGCCCTAGCGCGTACACGCCGCTTAAGTGACGCTGGACGTGTGGCCCTGTATAAAAGGTACGTGTAGAACACGTTTTCCTTGTACGTGCTTTTCGTGGAGAGCGAGTGGGTGAATTCTGTACTTCTTGTCATTTCACACGCGATTTACTTCACGGCGTTTCAAGTTCGTATTCCCTGTTACCTCTGACAGCTTTTTCTCTTTATTCGCTTTTACTGGTTTACCTGGGCCTGTTCCCTCAAACACTGTTCCCTTCTACTGTTGTCCTGTCTCCTCAGACAGCGTACAAATCTTCTTTTGGCGGGGGTGTTGCCAACCAAACGTGCTCCTTTTACACGCTTGTTTACCAGGCAGACGGTGAGTCACGCACGTATCTAACATCTGTGCTTGCCCCGTGTGTAGCCTACCCCTTCAGAGGTCATTCTAGGCTGCGTGTGACACGCATACGTTCATTCTTGTGTTACTGGGTGCCACAGCGTAGTGCAGGTTTTTCTTTCTGCACACGTGGTCTAGGAAGGGTTGCGTGCACGTCATCTCCCTTTTTTGGGGCTCCTGTGCGTAGCGTGACCCGTCATCTTTCCCCAGGGGTTACAATCAGCCTTGCAAGAGCACTAGGGTACAATTACCATCTGGTACCCAACCCCTTTGACCCCCAATTGCCCAGGACAATAGTTTACAGCCACTCCCATACGCACATTTACATCAGTGCCATGGCTGGGAGGCGAGGATTCCATAAGGGTGGCAAAGGTGGAAGAGCCACAAGTGGTGGCCGTGGTGGATCCGGTAGGGGACGTGGTCGTTACTTGCAGGGTGAGCCTGTCCCCCCATGTGTGGAGGACCAGTCAAGGGCACCCATAATCCCCCCCCCTCCCGTTGAGGCTGATGTGGCTGACACCATCCATGCTCAGCCCTTGTTGGACCAGCCCATTGTGGCACCAGATCTGGCTGACTCCATGGCTGACTTCCAGGTCAGCAGGCCTATGACACGTGCGCTGGTGCACGTTGATGTCACCATGCCACGTGCATCTGGGCCAGCAAGGTCATCTGCTGCACCAAGGAGGCAGGGCGGAGAGGCTGCAGGGGCAGCTGCGGCTCCATTCACCCCAGCCCTCACACACCCAGCCAGGACAGTGTCGGTCCTAGTCCATGCTGCTGACATTCCCCCTGACACCATCACGCTAGAGCCAATGCCTGCACCAACTCCCATGCTGAGTGTGCAATCCCACACTCCTGATACAGAGTCCACCAGGGCTCCTGCCCCTAGTGTCCAGAGCGGCGCAGGACACTCAGGATCACCACCACCTTCCAAGCGGAAGAGGAAGAGTGCTCGTCCGGCACAGGCTGATGCCCCAGACACGGCTACACAGTCCGGCCCGTCCAGGAAGCCCAGCTTCACGGATGACGAACTGAATGCACTTGTCGAGTATGTGTCCGGACATGACAACGAGATGGTCATTGTTGCAGGATCCAAGACCACACCTGCACAACGCCAGGCACACTGGCAGACCGTTGCGGACATCGTAAGTGCCCTTGGAATCGTGAGGCGCACAGCCAATGATTGCTATAAGCGCTGGAATGACCTAAAGCGCAGGGCAAAGAGTAAGCTGGCCTCAAGTCATGCCGCAACTCTAGTGGCTGGAGGTGGGTCTCCAGTAGTAGACATGGAACTCACTCCACATGAGTCAGTCGCTGGGACCTACGTCACGGAGGAACAGATCCAAGGCGTGGGAGATTTGGCTGATTACGAGGCATTGTCCGGTGAGTGCACATGCATGTGTGTGTCATCCATGTGCATGGTGTGTGTGTGAGGGCTTCTGTTTGTGTGCCAGGTGAGAGTGTGTGCGCCTGAGTCGTATGGGTCAGCCATGTGCTTCATGCAATACTTCCTGCGCAGCTGCATTTGGCCATAGCAGTATCCCTTCTGCCAACAGTAGACATCTAGCCCAACTGCACGCCAGTTGCCCTTGAAGTGTCACCTTGCCACAACATAGTTGCTTATTTTTCACTGTTCATTCAGTCAGATTGTTTGCATTCCACCACTTTTACTAGGCATGTCGCTGTCCACTAGTCACATGTCTGACATGGCTATGGTAAAGTGGAGTGACTTTGTTACCTGGATATCATTTGTACACACATGTCCCTTTGCAATTGGACCATTTCAGACTGGCAGCTCCAGGTGAAAAATCTGACCTGTTAGAATTAGAAAAGCGATTACATGCGGGAACTGGACTGAATGAATAGGTGCTGCCCTCCTGGAAGCTGGACAACCCACAAAAAAAGAATTACATAAACAATAGCAATGGTACATGCCATCTCTGTGATGGCATGTGTGTTTCACCTGGCAATCACAGGCCAATGTGTGATGCCACTGCCAGGCAGCATGCAGAAAATGTGTTCATCTTCCATCTTGGTGTCATCAGTGTGTGCCATTTGCCTGCACTTCATAAGCAGTGAGGGTGCATGCATGGGAGGGTTTTAGTCATGTGGGACATGTGTCAATCAAGTACTGGTTCTCTTGCTTCTCAGCCCTCATTGTGTGCCATGGTGCTAATGCCTGTTTCCATTTCTTTGTTTTCATGTCTTTGCAGTGGAAGACGCACCTGATACAGCTGGGGTTGTGGAGATGGTGCAGACCCAGGAGGGGTCCGAGGGCCGACCAACCACCAGTGAGGGACGTGGTGTGGTGGTGGGGGAGAACCCACAAGTGCTGCAGGTCGTGCTCTCAAGGGGTGTCTCTAGCTGCACCTCCCCCGAGCTGTACTCAGGTGTTGATTCGGATGTGACCTACGTGCCGTCGCAGGTGAGTGTTCCAGGGAGGGATTCTGTTCTGTCTCACCCACCTGCACCAGGGTCAGAACCCTCCATGGGGATGTCAGTGTTGGCAGCTACGCCTTTGGTGGTTACGGATGCAGGGTCACACTCCGCGACATCTGATCCTGTTCCTGGGCCAGCAGATCAGAGGGGGAATGCAGTCCTGCAGCCTCAGGCAGTGCCGGCACAGCAAGGCGCAGTTCGCCTTGCCCCAGACAGGTGTGGTGCCCGCCGACGTGGTGGCCGTACGCCACCTGGCAATACCGCATGGGAGCAATCCATTTACGGTATGGCAACCCAACAGGCTGCATCATCCGAGATGATGGCTCAGGCCATGGATAGGGTGGCCACTTCCATTGTCCCCCCAGAAAGGCTGATGGAGCGACTAGAGCAGGCAACCGACTCCATCTGCCAGTCACACAGGGAGGACATGTTGGGGTCCAACAGGGACAGGCGGGCGGCACTGGCGACTCTGCAGGAGGCCATCTCCATTGAGTCCCAGGGCCACAGGGAAGCCCTAAGGCAGGAGCTCCTTCACCTCAGGACGACTCTTGTTGAGCTTGAGGCTTCAACACACCAAAGGACAGAACAGCAGCTGGAGCGTCTCACCCGTACGCTCTCAGCTGAGATGCAGGCAACGAGGGCGGAGGTCCGGGCATCCCGTGAGTTGTTGCATGGGGACCTCCGCACACTCATCCTCCAGAACCAGACCTACCACACCCGCATGCTTGCAGCCATGGAGGAGCAGACTAGGGCCTTGCGTGGGCTGCCTCCCATAGTGCAACCACCTCCGGATGCAGCTGCACAGGGTGATAATAGCGACAGCAGTGATACTCCCACAACAGGGTAGCCGTGTGGGCCATGAGCCCATGGAGGTGTTTTATTTTCCCAGGATCCACGCAGGTGGGTTCTGGTGTGCATCCTGTCCTCGGACCTCCTGGGTGGCCTCCCCAACCCCCCCGGGCCCATCAATGGCCATTTTTGATTGTTTCTTATTTTTATTTTTATTTATTTTATTCCCTATTTTTTTGGGACGATTTGTTGGCTTCCGTGGTTCCTGTGGGCATACGCTGCATTGTGGCTGGGCACATGCAGGCTTGTAATGTATTTGGTTCAGATGCTTGGGTTTGAGTCACACACACCCCTCCTGCTTCCCGTTTCCATGGGCTTGCAAAGGGTGTGCCCAAGTGACAGTGAATTACACAGTGACGTTGTACTCCCATGCGCTGTGTGGGCAGTCTGTAGTCAATACTGTGTATACATTCCTAGTGCATATTGCTGTTGTGTTGTACACTGCATGTTGCATTGATGTGTAACTCATCTTCTGTGTCTACCTCCCAATTTGCAGGTCCCTTCCTCATGTCTACACAAGGACCTCTAGTCTGGAGATGGGGTCCATGTTGGCAGCAGTGCACCTACAACTCTACATGGCGCCAACACTGCACAGTTGGTAGTGGTGGGAGTGCAGGCATTTCCAGGTGGTGAGACTACTAATATGTAACATTTGTGATGTCATGTTAATGGTAGTACGTGCTCAAGTATGTTGTTGGTCCGGCATTGCTGTGAGCATTTCAGGTGTTGCAGGTTTCTAATAGGGACACTGTACATAGTGACACTAGTGTCATGTTGTGGGGATTACTTTGTTTACCTGCAATTAGCATGACATGGCACGGTGTGTCGTGTGGCGGTGCTGGGGTTGGGTTGGCTGACATGGCACTGTCCTCTTGTTGCATTTTGCAAGTGGGTATTCATTTTAGCTGCTTGAATGTGTAACTTCACAAAACTGCATTGGTGGTGTCTGTGTGGGTAGGGATGCACACATTGTGACACTTCCAGGTGAACAATCTCAGGCTGATATGGTATTCACGGTTCATTCTCCAGACATTCAGGATCAGTGTCAGGTTGAGTCATCATTGATTGTCAGATGGAATGTGCCAGGGTAGTGTGCACTTCACAGGGGTGTGATTTCTATGTGAAGTAATTAGCCACTAGCTGTGTACGGGCTGCCTCCCCCCGTTCCCTTTCCCCTCCCATGCGCAGCGGCTGTGCATGTGGTTGGGGATGTGGGGCCACCACCATGTCCACGGCCAGGCCCCGGCGTGTTGCAACGTTGTGCAGGACACATGCTGCCACTATGATCCTGCACACTACTGGGGGAGCGTATAACAGCTGCCCGCCAGAACGGTCAAGGGAGCGAAAGCGTGACTTTAGCACTCCGAATGTGCGCTCCACTATGCCCCGGGTCGTAATGTGGGCTGTGTTATATCTTACCTCGGGTGGCGTGGTGGGGTTCCGAATTGGCGTCATCATGTGGGGGCTGAGAGGGTTGGCACTGTCCCCTGTGGAGGTGGTGATTGGTATCATTGGTGGGGTTGTGACCTTGCTCAGTATCCAACATGCATGCATGTGCAGTGGCATACATACTCACCAAGCAGCCATGTATCGCCATGCCGCCCAGCTTCTAGGTCCCGGCTTAGGGTGGACATTCGGTAAATGAAGCTGTCGTGGGTGGACCCGGGATAGTTGGCATATACTGAGGTGATGATTCCCTTGGCATTACATGCTACCTGCATGTTGATGGAATGCCAGTGCTTGCGGTTCCTATAGATGTGCTCAGATGCCCTGGGGGGACGTAGAGCCACATGGGTGCAGTCGATGGCACCTAGCACTTTGGGGAATCGTGCCACACCGTAAAAATCCAGGGCAGCAGCATGCCTTTCTGCAGGTGTTCTGGGCAGGTATATGTGCCTGCGGACTGATGGGCGTGCAGTGATGATGTTCAAGACCTGGTGTAGGCAGCGTGACTGGGTGGCCTGTGACACCCCACCCACTATGGCACTTGTCCGCTGAAATGATCCAGTGGCTAAGAAGTGCAGTACATTGAGGACCTTCTCCAGGGGGCTGAGTGCTTGGGAGCACAGGGTGGGTGATGTGAGGTCATCCTCCCACTCACTCACCAGGACCAGTATTATGTGTGGTGGAAACCTGTACCTCCCATACACCTGGTCATCAGGCATCCCGAAAAGGCTGGTTCTGGGTGTGAATATTCTGGCCCTGACTATCCTCCTCCTCCTCCTTTGGTAGCCCACTGCCACTGCTGCTAGGAACGGTATGT
This sequence comes from Ambystoma mexicanum, assembly GCF_040938575.1. Taxonomy (NCBI): domain Eukaryota; kingdom Metazoa; phylum Chordata; class Amphibia; order Caudata; family Ambystomatidae; genus Ambystoma; species Ambystoma mexicanum. Next base: position 565,261,124 of record NC_090926.1, read on the forward strand.
TCATCCTGGCATCTGAGCTTGTTATTGGTAAAGTGCGCAAATTTATGCTTTGCGCGTGTTCTAGGCGAGCGTGTGACCCGCGCACCCCTGGAATCCAGTTCCCAGTCCAATAGCGTGTGGAAATTCACACGCACCACGGGATACAGGTTCGCTGACGTACTTGCGTGTGTAAGTGCCCGCGCACCCATGAAATACACGTACATAGGCCAATCGCGTGTACGCGCACTTTTGTCCAATTACACGCGATGACACTCTGACGTGCAGTATTTCCAGGTGTGCTCCGTCATCACGTGCTGAGTGGGGAACACCCGTGCGGGTCACGTCACAGACGCGCTTACGCGCTGAGGGACTCTGGTCCAATAGAATCGCGTATGCGTGCTGACGCGCTTACGCGCTAAGGGCCTTTCCTCGGATTTCACGCTGACGTGCAGGATTTTCACGTGCCAAATCACTCCGTATCAAGCTGGCCACGCGAAAACACACGGAAGACCACGCTCCTGCCCAGAAGGCCGAGTTACTGCCCCCCAGTGCCCCGAGCAGCCTCCTACGTGCCATCTGCTGCTGCCTGCCTGCCTGCTGCCACCGTGCCCTGCCATTTGGTGCCTGCACATCAGCCATCTGCAGGGGTCCAGTTGCTGTGTCCACCCCTGCTGGAACTGAAGACTCCCGACTGGGATTACATCGCTCCACAGCCCAGCCCCAGGACCCAGTTGCCCACCCACACCTGCCTCTGGGGTTGCCATGTCGGGCACTTCCACATCTGGCACCAGTGGCAACCCCAGGCCAGAGGGGCAGAGGGGCACCAGCTTCACTGACACCGAAGTTGGTGTCCTGGTGGAGCATGTCCTGGGGCAGGATGATGCCCTCTTTGGATCGTCCCGCGCCAGCAAGGAAGGACGGGAGAGGATCTGGGCCGACTGTGTGGTTGCCATCAACGCGGAGGGGGTGGCAACCCGCAACGTCCTGAAGATCAAGAAGCGCTGGGAGGACTTGAGGTCCAGGACCCTTGTGAAGGCCCGGCGCCTCGTGGAGGGGGGCCGGGGCCGCATGAGTTCCATCCAGATGAGGGTCCTGGAACGCATATGCCCAGCGCTCCACTCCCAGATCCTTGAGAGGGAGGCCCGTCTGGAGTTGAGCGGTAAGTGTCCAAGCATTACTGTGTGAGACAGGGCATGTTGCGGTGTGCTGGTTCTATGATACTTTCCTGTATGTGTGCCATAGGCCATGTATGCATGTATGTGTGCAGGGACATCATGGTAATGCATGTGCGACCAGTGATGTGTGACCCACATGGTTGTTGCATGTGTTCAAATGCCGCATGGGGAGCCCTATGCAGATTTTGAACATGAGAGCATGCCAGTCTCTGTACCTGGACATGGGTGGGGGTGAGGGATGGGTGCTGATGCCAGGTACATATATGGTAGCCATGTCTGTGTGCCTGACCTGCGTGTCTGTGACTTGTGCATGCCATGGATGCATGACACATGTGAAGCAGCCAAATTACCCTTGTATCCGCTGTGTTTGGTGTGTTTGGGGCCAGATGGATGTGACTGAGGTGAAGTGTGTCCATGTGATAGGCATGAGCCATGATGCATGTGAGTTACATATCATTGAATGTTTCAAGAGTCCATTGGACATGCATGGAAATGTCTATGGCATGCACCATGCCTGTTACTGTGTGTGTTTTGCCTGGACTGACCCATGTGTTGTGGAGGGACATGATGGAAGTGTACTTTGACAGTGGTGCTCATCTGCTATTGCTTCCTGTCTAGGGGACCATTGTACAGTGCCCTGATGCTTGTGTTCTTTGTCTCCCTCTACGCAGCGGCTAGTGAAGAAGAGGGCGGAGACGGCGCTGTGGAGCAAGGCGGCGGGGATGCCCCCACGGCTGCAGCGGAAGGGGTGGGTGAGCCCCCACAGGGGCCTGCTATGGTGGGAGACGGTGAGGAGCCATCCAGGTTGGTGGTTTGCACAGAGGAGGAGGAGGCCGCCACTGGGGCACACATGGGGCCTGGTGGGGGCATCCCTGCTGGTGCAAGTGGTGCAGTCCAGGGCCAGGGGCAGGAGGCAGCACAGGTCACCGTGGAGGGGCCTGTGCATGTCGCTGTCCCTGACCCTGTGAGTGCACCACCATGCACCAGCAGGGATGCCCCGTCCCAGGCCCGTCCGCAGGTAGAGGGGATGTCCATGTCACCTGACTCCCCTCCACCTGCGGACGTGGGAACCCCTGGCCGTGTGGAGAAGGTCCTGATTGGGGTCGCGATGCGCACGGCTGTGATTCGTGATGCCGTGCGTGCTTCCCGGGAGGAGCACGCACGTCATCACAAAGTGCACCGTGCCGACGTGGCCCAATTGGGATCGGCCATGTTCGGGGGTTTCATGCATGTGTTGTCCAATCTGGCGGCCCTCTCCTCCTCTGTGCAGGCTATACACCAGTCGTTCTCCTTGCCGTCTTCCGGCCCAGATGCCACCAGGGCCCCCTGTGGACCTGCCCCGACCAATGCAGCCAGCTCGGTGGGGATCCCATCCCTGCCACAGTTGGGAGTCGGAGGTCCAGCAGGGGTGGACAACACAGCAACTGGACCCCAGCAGATGGAAGATGTGACAGCATCATCAGGCAGGGCACGTGCACGACGGAGTCGGTGGTTTCCATCAGCCTGGATGCCGTCGTGCTGGCAGAGGCAGTGGCATCGGAGGCAGCAGCAGGCTCGACGTGGGAGGCATCATGGCTCGGGGCCTTCAAGATCAGAGGGGCAGGCATCGGCCGGAGGGCAGGGCAACCCAGGGATGGTGGTGTCTTCCGTGTGGGAGCAGTTGGTCCAGCGGATAGGTGCGGAGCGGCAGCGGGCGGAAGAGGAGCGGCTCACCATGGTCAGGGCGGAGTTCTCCATGCGTCGGGCGTTGAGGCGGGCTGAGTGCCTCGAGGAAGCTCGCAGGGAGTTTGAGCTGGACATGGGGTTATCCCTGCGAGACCTCGGGGCCAGGACAGAGTCCCGCCTCCAGGACATCGACATGGAGTTCGATGATGCCCTGGCCAGCAACATCACCGAGTGAGCCGCAGGACTTGCCCGCTGCCTTTGTATATAGTTATTTAGTTAGTTAGTGTTAGGTTTCCTTTATTAATTTTTATTTTTTTGGACCGCTCGGACAATGGCCACTTTTTTGTATATATTATTTTCATTAGGTAGTAGTAGGTTTCATTTATGGTGTTGGGCTCATGGACCCTGGAATTTTCGTGTATATAGTTTGCTTTTTGAAGAAACATTTTTTTTATTAATTATTGTGTTCACCATGAGGAAATGGTTTTTCATTATTTTCCTTCCACATGATTTTGCTTTGGACAACATTTGTTTTTGGATTACTTTTTTTTTTTATTTTTACATTTGTTCTCGGACATGGACCATTTATTTTGTTATCCCCATTGTTGTATGTTTGATTTGTTTACTTATTTTTCATCTTTAATACATGTTTTTTTAACTTTCACTTGTGGTATTTTCTCATTGGTTTCATACATGTCATGATATGGGTTTTGACATTCACTTGCACCCATTGTGTATGTGTGTGTGATGGACATGTGTTCATTTACAGACTTGCCATTGGGGTTGTATCATGTAATTGCATTCACTATGTGGGTGGATGCAATCCTTGCCTGGGTGTTTGTGCTGGGTATGCTGCCCATTACTGCCATGATTGAGTATCGTCAGGACCTGGGGGCAGGGGGACATGTGTGGGTGCCTGGTGGAGGCTGCCCCTGCACTGCTGGGGAGTGGGGGTGGTGGGAGACATGGGTGGGGGCCTGGTGGAGGATGCCCCTGGTGGCTGGGGGGTGGGGGTGGTGGGAGACATGGGTGGGGGCCTGGTGGAGGGTGCCCCAGGTGGCTCGGGGGGTGGGGGTGGTGGGAGACATGGGTGGGGGCCTGGTGGAGGATGCCCCTGGTGGCTGGGGGGGTGGGGGTGGTGGGAGACATGGGTGGGGGCCTGGTGGAGGATGCCCCTGGTGGCTGGGGGGTGGGGGCGGTGGGAGACATGAGTGGGGGCCTGGTGGAGGATGCCCCTGCACTGCTGGGGGGTGGGGGTGGTGGGAGACATGAGTGGGGGCCTGGTGGAGGGTGCCCCTGGTGGCTGGGGGGTGGGGGTGGTGGGAGACATGGGTGGGGGCCTGGTGGAGGGTGCCCCTGGTGGCTGGGGGGGTGGGGGTGGTGGTAGACATGAGTGGGGGCCTGGTGGAGGGTGCCCCTGCACTGCTGGGGGGTGGGGGTGGTGGGAGACATGAGTGGGGGCCTGGTGGAGGGTGCCCCTGGTGGCTGGGGGGTGGGGGTGGTGGGAGACATGGGTGGGGGCCTGGTGGAGGGTGCCCCTGGTGGCTGCGGGGGTGGGGGTGGTGGTAGACATGAGTGGGGGCCTGGTGGAGGATGCCCCTGCACTGCTGGGGGGTGGGGGTGGTGGTAGACATGAGTGGGGGCCTGGTGGAGGATGCCCCTGCACTGCTGGGGTGTGGGGGTGGTGGGAGACATGAGTGGGGGCCTGGTGGAGGGTGCCCCTGGTGGCTGGGGGGTGGGGGTGGTGGGAGACATGGGTGGGGGCCTGGTGGAGGGTGCCCCTGGTGGCTGGGGGGGTGGGGATGGTGGGAGACATGGGTGGGGGCCTGGTGGAGGGTGCCCCTGGTGGCTGGGGGGGTGGGGGTGGTGGGAGACATGGGTGGGGGCCTGGTGGAGGCTGCCCCTGCACTGCTGGGGGGTGGGGGTGGTGGGAGACATGGGTGGGGGCCTGGTGGAGGGTGCCCCTGGTGGCTGGGGGGTGGGGGTGGTGGGAGACATGAGTGGGGGCCTGGTGGAGGATGCCCCTGCACTGCTGGGGGGTGGGGGTGGTGGGAGACATGAGTGGGGGCCTGGTGGAGGGTGCCCCTGGTGGCTGGGGGGTGGGGGTGGTGGGAGACATGCGTGGGGGCCTGGTGGAGGGTGCCCCTGGTGGCTGGGGGGTGGGGGTGGTGGGAGACATGAGTGGGGGCCTGGTGGAGGATGCCCCTGCACTGCTGGGGGGTGGGGGTGGTGGGAGACATGGGTGGGGGCCTGGTGGAGGATGCCCCTGGTGGCTGGGGGGTGGGGGTGGTAGGAGACATGAGTGGGGGCCTGGTGGAGGATGCCCCTGCACTGCTGGGGTGTGGGGGTGGTGGGAGACATGGGTGGGGGCCTGGTGGAGGGTGCCCCTGGTGGCTGGGGGGGTGGGGGTGGTGGGAGACATGGGTGGGGGCCTGGTGGAGGGTGCCCCTGGTGGCTGGGGGGGTGGGGGTGGTGGTAGACATGAGTGGGGGCCTGGTGGAGGATGCCCCTGCACTGCTGGGGGGTGGGGGTGGTGGTAGACATGAGTGGGGGCCTGGTGGAGGATGCCCCTGCACCGCTGGGGGGTGGGGGTGGTGGGAGACATGAGTGGGGGCCTGGTGGAGGGTGCCCCTGGTGGCTAGGGGGTGGGGGTGGTGGGAGACATGGGTGGGGGCCTGGTGGAGGGTGCCCCTGGTGGCTGGGGGGGTGGGGGTGGTGGTAGACATGAGTGGGGGCCTGGTGGAGGATGCCCCTGCACTGCTGGGGGGTGGGGGTGGTGGTAGGCATGAGTGGGGGCCTGGTGGAGGATGCCCCTGCACTGCTGGGGGGTGGGGGTGGTGGGAGACATGGGTGGGGGCCTGGTGGAGGGTGCCCCTGGTGGCTGGGGGGTGGGGGTGGTGGGAGACATGAGTGGGGGCCTGGTGGAGGGTGCCCCTGGTGGCTGGGGGGTGGGGGTGGTGGGAGACATGAGTGGGGGCCTGGTGGAGGATGCCCCTGCACTGCTGGGGGGTGGGGGTGGTGGGAGACATGGGTGGGGGCCTGGTGGAGGATGCCCCTGGTGGCTGGGGGTGGGGGTGGTGGGAGACATGAGTGGGGGCCTGGTGGAGGGTGCCCCTGGTGGCTGGGGGGGTGGGGGTGGTGGGAGACATGGGTGGGGGCCTGGTGGAGGGTGCCCCTGGTGGCTGGGGGGGTGGGGGTGGTGGTAGACATGAGTGGGGGCCTGGTGGAGGATGCCCCTGCACTGCTGGGGGGTGGGGGTGGTGGTAGACATGAGTGGGGGCCTAGTGGAGGATGCCCCTGCACTGCTGGGGGGTGGGGGTGGTGGGAGACATGAGTGGGGGCCTGGTGGAGGGTGCCCCTGGTGGCTAGGGGGTGGGGGTGGTGGGAGACATGGGTGGGGGCCTGGTGGAGGGTGCCCCTGGTGGCTGGGGGGTGGGGGTGGTGGTAGACATGAGTGGGGGCCTGGTGGAGGATGCCCCTGCACTGCTGGGGGGTGGGGGTGGTGGTAGGCATGAGTGGGGGCCTGGTGGAGGATGCCCCTGCACTGCTGGGGGGTGGGGGTGGTGGGAGACATGGGTGGGGGCCTGGTGGAGGGTGCCCCTGCACTGCTGGGGGGTGGGAGACATGGGTGGGGGCCTGGTGGAGGGTGCCCCTGGTGGCTGGGGGGTGGGGGTGGTGGGAGACATGAGTGGGGGCCTGGTGGAGGGTGCCCCTGGTGGCTGGGGGGTGGGGGTGGTGGGAGACATGAGTGGGGGCCTGGTGGAGGATGCCCCTGCACTGCTGGGGGGTGGGGGTGGTGGGAGACATGGGTGGGGGCCTGGTGGAGGATGCCCCTGGTGGCTGGGGGTGGGGGTGGTGGGAGACATGAGTGGGGGCCTGGTGGAGGATGCCCCTGCACTGCTGGGGGGTGGGGGTGGTGGGAGACATGGGTGGGGGCCTGGTGGAGGGTGCCCCTGGTGGCTGGGGGGGTGGGGGTGGTGGGAGACATGGGTGGGGGCCTGGTGGAGGCTGCCCCTGCACTGCTGGGGGGTGGTGGTGGTGGGAGACATGGGTGGGGCCCTGGTGGAGGGTGCCCCTGGTGGCTGGGGGGTGGGGGTGGTGGGAGACATGAGTGGGGGCCTGGTGGAGGATGCCCCTGCACTGCTGGGGGGTGGGGGTGGTGGGAGACATGAGTGGGGGCCTGGTGGAGGGTGCCCCTGGTGGCTGGGGGGTGGGGGTGGTGGGAGACATGAGTGGGGGCCTGGTGGAGGGTGCCCCTGGTGGCTGGGGGGTGGGGGTGGTGGGAGACATGGGTGGGGGCCTGGTGGAGGATGCCCCTGGTGGCTGGGGGGTGGGGGTGGTGGGAGACATGAGTGGGGGCCTGGTGGAGGATGCCCCTGCACTGCTGGGGGGTGGGGGTGGTGGGAGACATGGGTGGGGGCCTGGTGGAGGGTGCCCCTGGTGGCTGGGGGGGTGGGGGTGGTGGGAGACATGGGTGGGGGCCTGGTGGAGGGTGCCCCTGGTGGCTGGGGGGGTGGGGGTGGTGGGAGACATGGGTGGGGGCCTGGTGGAGGGTGCCCCTGGTGGCTGGGGGGGTGGGGGTGGTGGGACACATGGGTGGGGGCCTGGTGGAGGCTGCCCCTGCACTGCTGGGGGGTGGGGGTGGTGGGAGACATGGGTGGGGGCCTGGTGGAGGGTGCCCCTGGTGGCTGGGGGGTGGGGGTGGTGGGAGACATGGGTTGGACATGGGTGGGGGCCTGTTGGAGGCTGCCCCTGGTGGCTGGGGGGGTGGGGGTGGTGGGAGACATGGGTGGGGGCCTGGTGGAGGGTGCCCCTGGTGGCTGGGGGGGTGGGGGTGGTGGGAGACATGGGTGGGGGCCTGGTGGTGGGTGCCCCTGGTGGCTGGGGGGGTGGGGGTGGTGGGAGACATGAGTGGGGGCCTGGTGGATGCTGCCCCTGCACTGCTGGGGGGTGGGGGTGGTGGGAGACATGGGTGGGGGCCTGGTGGAGGGTGCCCCTGGTGGCTGGGGGGTGGGGGTGGTGGGAGACATGGGTTGGACATGGGTGGGGGCCTGATGGAGGCTGCCCCTGGTGGCTGGGGGGTGGGGGTGGTGGGTGACATGGGTGGGGGCCTGGTGGAGGCTGCCCCTGCACTGCTGGGGGGTGGGGGTGGTGGGTGACATGAGCAGGTGTGCAGGGTAGTCCCCTGTGGTGTGTGCTGCCTGCAGGGGCCGTGGAGGGTGTACAGGTAATACCTGGGAGCACACAGCCAAATCGCGTGTGGAACTTCCCGCGCACCCCTGCAATCCACGTACCCTGCCTAATCGCGTGTGGAACTTCCCGCGCACCCCTGAAATCCACGTACCCGGCCAAATCGCGTGTGGAACTTCCCGCGCACCCCTGAAATCCACGTACACGGCCAAATCGCGTGTGGAACTTCCCGCGCACCCCTGAAATCCACGTACCCTGACAAATCGCGTGTGGTACTTCCCGCGCACCCCTGAAATCCACGTACCCTGACAAATCGCGTGTGGTACTTCCCGCGCACCCCTGCCATCCACGTACCCTGCCTAATCGCGTGTGGAACTTCCCGCGCACCCCTGAAATCCACGTACCCGGCCAAATCGCGTGTGGAACTTCCCGCGCACCCCTGTAATCCACGTACCCTGCCTAATCGCGTGTGGAACTTCCCGCGCACCCCTGAAATCCACGTACCCGGCCAAATCGCGTGTGGAACTTCCCGCGCACCCCTGAAATCCACGTACCCTGACAAATCGCGTGTGGTACTTCCCGCGCACCCCTGAAATCCACGTACACGGCCAAATCGCGTGTGGAACTTCCCGCGCACCCCTGTAATCCACGTATCCTGCCTAATCGCGTGTGGAACTTCCCGCGCACCCCTGAAATCCACGTACCCGGCCAAATCGCGTGTGGAACTTCCCGCGCACCCCTGAAATCCACGTACCCTGACAAATCGCGTGTGGTACTTCCCGCGCACCCCTGAAATCCACGTACACGGCCAATTCGCGTGTGGAACTTCCCGCACACCCCTGAAATCCACGTACCCGGCCAAATCGCGTGTGGTACTTCCCGCGCACCCCTGAAATCCACGTACACGGCCAATTCGCGTGTGGAACTTCCCGCGCACCCCTGAAATCCACGTACCCGGCCAAATCGCGTGTGGAACTTCCCGCGCACCCCTGAAATCCACGTACCCTGCCTAATCGCGTGTGGAACTTCCCTGCAATCCACGTACCCTGCCTAATCGCGTGTGGAACTTCCCGCGCACCCCTGAAATCCACGTACCCGGCCAAATCGCGTGTGGAACTTCCCGCGCACCCCTGAAATCCACGTACACGGCCAAATCGCGTGTGGAAATTCCCGCGCACCCCTGAAATCCACGTACCCTGACAAATCGCGTGTGGAACTTCCCGCGCACCCCTGTAATCCACGTACCCGGCCAATTCGCGTGTCAGACTTCCCGCGCACCCCGGTATACACGCACACGTTTTTTTTCTGTCAGCGCGTGTCTGTGTTTGTGGGTACCCCTTTGCACGTCATTTGTCCTGGAGGGCCACAGTATTGGGCATTCATCATGGCTGTATATAGGTGCTATTTGTTGGCGCACCTTTTGGCGTACATTTCTTCCAGGCGCAGAGACGCTACCGCCTGCTTTCTTTTGGCGGTCGTGTTTGTGCCTGTGAGCTGGTTTGAGCGTGCGCTTTTTTGCCCTATTCTATTCCATGAATACGTGTTGTAGGCGAGCGTGTGGGCGTTCCGCGCACTTGTACCCTGTGCTTCCCCCGTGACGCCCACATTTTGGCAAGTTGTTCCCCATTCCGAGTGGTACGCCCCGTGTTCCGCCTACTTTTGTTGCGTGCGCCGCGCTATGTGCGATTTTCGCTCTGGCCTGTGCGATTTTCGCTGTGACCTGGCGCACGCTGTTTGATGGCCTGTGCGCCAACGTGCGCCGCGCACTTTTTTATCGCACATCCGCTGGTTTTCTCGCGCACGGACTTCCATGAATCGATGTGCGCTGCTTTTCGTGCGATTTTCGCACTTGCACTGCGATTTTCGCTATTCCACTGCGAATCGCACGTTTTTGCCCACTTGCGCCGCGCTAATTATTCCATGAATCGGCCTGATAATGTCTTCAAGTGTTTAGCTGTTTTTCCCAAGATAGGTGCAATCAGGTGTGGAAAGAGTAGAAAATAAATGACAACATGGCCATTTCAGACAGCCACAGAAAACAGAAGTTAAATTGAAGGTGAGTAATTATTTTTGTGTTCATAATGTCAAGAAAAAAGGTTGATGTGCTAAGGGTATGCAATCATTAGAAGCGGCAAACATTGTTGGGTACGATAAAAAATGGAGGCACATAGCAAGAATTGGTGCCATAGTCTCGGAAAACAGAGGTAGGCTAGATTAAGTTAGGCAGGGACGGTGTGCAGTCAAATGCCTCTGTTTTGTCGCCATAGGATGAATGCAAAGCACGAACAAAGCCTATGGTCCAACAAAAGACAAGCAGAGAAAAGGAAGAATGGCTGCTGAGCTGAGGAAGCATGTGCAGCTAACCAGCAAGAATTTACTGCTAACCAGGAAGCATGTGCAGCTAAGCTGAGCAAAGAACCAAGCCTAAACTAAGTATCCTGCGGGGTGGTTGGAAAATAGCTGTTTATGTGCACCAACGAATAAGGGGGAATGATCCAGAAAGCATTTTTGATAGCAGAAAAGGAGGAAAGGGTTGAAGTTGGGAAGAAAACCTGACCCGTCACCAGTACCTGAATGACTTTTGTCCATATTTTGACTTTCTACAGACAACAGGGATCCCCAAGGACGTTTCTGTCATCCGCTACGGACGTGCCTAGAAGACCAGAAAAGAAGAAGACCTCTTTCTTTAATTGTTATTTTTGTCTCTTTAGGGTTGCATGTGTCACCCTCAAGAAGAAAAAAAAATGTGTCCTATGAAGGACAACAAGTATTGTATATTATTAAAACAAACTCATGTTCTAGCCAGCTGACACAGAGCTAGGGATTTTGTTTGTAAGGCAAGAATGACCCATAAAAGGGAAATGTGTTGAAAATGTCTTGTAGCTTTGTCTAGGAGGCAGGAGTGTTCAATAAGAGGGAATGTCTTGCGATTTTTTAGGAAGTAGGGTATGAGAGCTGGAATGTGGAGAAGAGAGGTTGTAAGGACATGGGTTGATAGGAAATGTTTTAAATAGAAGGGACATGCTTATTTTACAAAAGAAACTCATTCAGTTTTATATTGCAGGTATACATCGAGGGACCTGTATGCCTTGGAAAATGAACGTCGAACCGCGTTAGAAAAGAGGGAGGTCGTAGAGAAACCCAGTGGAAGCCCAACAAAAATTGGTCACCTGAATTGTGTCTGCAAAAGACTCCCCCAACCTTGTGTCCCCAAGCTGAAACATCCCCTCTTTTGGACTCATTCGAACAATGTATTTATTGAAAGAGAGACACTCGAATAAAAATTAACTGTGTGTGAAAGAAAGAGAGACAATGGACTCCTGGTCTAAGCATCAAAGAAACATGGGAGACTGACTGTGAAAACAGCTCAAAAGAAAGGACAAAGGCGACAGGACACAGACGGTCCACCAACGCCAAACTAAAGACGAGTAAAGTGGAAGATACGGAAGAAGAAAGTGTGTGGAACAAGAGGGAAAGACACAGTGAGAACGATATATATGCATGGGCAGAAGAAGAAGATCAAGGAGAGATTGTATTTTGTTGGGGTGGGAGTTGCAGACAAGATATGACATACGAAGAGACAATGGGCTAATGGGTTACCTCAAAGCTTTTCCAACCTCTCGAGTCTCACAATGGCTGTGAAATTATCTAAGGCATACCGTTAGTTTAAAGCAAATGATTACAGGAAGGTGGGGCTTGAATGGAAGAAGATGACACACACATTTTTTGTTATAAGAATAACAATATGTTAGTTGTGACAAATTCTAGGATTGTGATAGGATGTTTTTTAGATAAGTATCAAGGAGGGTGGACATGGATATGGTTGAAAGTCATCGTTTTAGCAAACAAAGAACTTTAAAGACGGGGAAATGTAGTGGAGGTGCTGAGATGAAGATAAGGTAGCAACAACTGAATGCAGTAGGGGGCAACCCCCCACTTAAAGTTAGGCAGAGAAATTTGTATGGACTGATTTAGTATTGTAATTATGTGAAAATAGTATTCATAGTAGTAAAGTATATTAGTATTCTAAAGGGTGTCATGTTTATAAAGTCGAAAATGCATTTATCATGGTTTAGTAAGTAGGCAAAGTACAAAATGCATATTATAAAAATTGAGTAGGAAAATGAGTACTTTTTTTATACACAGACAGAAAAGAACTCTGCCATTTACATAACTGACAATGCCTTTAACTGACAATGCCTTTAACTGACAAATGCCTTTAACTGATAGTGCTGTTAAATGGGTGAAAAAAGATGCATAAATGAGGATATTCTACAGAGCGTGTTAGCATGAGTTGATCCTGAAGTTGAACCATTCAAGGCTACCATGCCTTCAGAAACCAGATAAAACGCGCTGAACCCAGACAGTTAATTGAGCTGTGTCTGGAAACTCAGCTAAAGGAAACAGCTGCATGACCATAATTGGGGCAGCGCTACTGGGAAAAACCTGGGATGTGTGCCAGAATATATTTCATTTTTGAAGGTTTAAACAAGATAAGAAATAATTGCCCGGTGCACGTATGTTCAACGAAGAGTATTGTCTGGACAAGTTTAGGAAAGGTGGGGTTTGAATCCTCTTTCTCTGACAAGATATAAAAGGGAGCTCCGTTTTTAGCTGGGTGGAGGAGTTTGTGTACTTGACAACGATGCTGTTCGTGCTCTGTGTCGGCCTGGTATGAAATAAAACCTGATTGAACCTGACTCTGCCTCCTTGCCTGCTGCTTGAATTGCTTTGCTGAGATGCCAGAGAGAAGCAGAGAGCCCTGGAGAGCAACAGAGGGCCCCAGAACCTCCATGAAAGCCTAATAGGATGGAAGAGGTGAAAAAGAGCATGATCGGGGTCATGGCACATCCTCTTCATTCCAATGGAGGTGAGAGTCCCGTCTTCCTTGAAGATTTCTGATCCTTGCAACAACAAAAAAAAGCTTCTCCAACATGGTGTGTTTTCTTGAAGAGTAGCAATGGAATCCTAAAGATCAGAGGATGTAAATTGAATCTGTTCACAGGTGCACAAAGTTGGTGACTGCAGAACCAGTGAAAAAGAGGAAGAGGAATCCAAATGTATCCAAATGCAGGTATGTAGCAAGGCTGAGGAGTCCCCTCAAGAGGCGAAGGCAAAATGCAAAACAACAAAAAAAAGGCAAGACAAAAACGAAAACCTGGGGAGAAGAAGGAAGGGAAGCACAGGGCATAAGGCAAAGTAATGGCGGAAGGATCCGAGAGGCGGGAAGCCAAATGCAAGCATGCAGGAGACAAAAACAGGAAGCAAAGAGGGAGAGAAGCGAAGAGCACACGGCTGGAAGCAGCATCTCACCCAAAGCACAAAGCAAGCGGGTTGCAAAGAGCAGCGATCGTGTTGCACAGCGTTGATGTAAGCTGGCGTGGCCGGGTGAAAGGAAAAAGACTAGCTCACTGAAGCACGTACAAAAGAAATGTGAAGGGGGAATCAATGGTGCTGCAGACACCATCTCTTACATAAGCTCCAGGAGGGGCAGCCGGTGACAAAGATACAGTGTTAGAAATCCATGAATAAGTGGGTGAACCAAAGGGATGCCGGAATGTCGATACAGCAGATTTCACCTGCTTGTTCAGTGAGGATCCTGTTCACCCAGACTCTGAAGTACAGAGGCTGTGAAGCAGAAGGCGTGCAGGAGGGCTGCCTTTCCCCATGTAAGCCCAATTGCAGAGGTTGCTGCACAAGAAACATGTTGGAGACAGAGGTGAGAAGCTGTTGTCAAACCGTGGGTCTCAGGAGGGAGAGTGGCTCCTTAGTCGAGCGGCGAGACCAGAGACACCTTCAGCGCGAAAGGTTTTTGGTCCCTGTGAAGCCAAAAGCAGTAGAAGTTGTGCCTGAAGGCATGGAAGCTGGACAACCCACAAAAAAAGAATTACATAAACCGGTGAGTCAAACCTAACATTCTCATTCCTTGCATGAGCATTGCCGGCAACAATATGCAATTTAAATTTTCACTTGCCTATAAGCAGAAGCGCGCTGAAGTTATTAGTTGAAGTCTTCAACAAAGGGACTATGGGAAAGTAGCACTTGCGTGCAATCGGGTAATTCTCATTGCACTCTCATGAAGAGCAAATAATGCAAAGGCCATTGTTAAACCCTTATATCCTACATTAAGAAATAGTCGTGTGTCTCTCATTAAACTGAATAAACATTGTGAAAGACATTGTTTAACATATAAACTTTATAAAACGCATTAAAGTTTGGTCGTGTGTGCCTAATTTTGTTTCATTCACGCGAACAATCATAACTCTTAAAAGAAGTTAAGAGGTTAAATATTGTATCTGCAGTTGAAGCGAGAGCAAGCAATGCCCAAGCCAAGTGGCTTCCCTATTAAGACTGAAAGCAGCTTTTCAAAAAGCCAGAAAGCAATCCAACTAAGACTGTGAGCCCAGTGAGTTCTTGGAGAGTGGCACAGCACAGCGAGTAGAGCGCTCGCTTTGACATCGGTACAGAGTCTACTGACTCAGGTTCAAATCCCGTCAGGGCCAAAGTCAGCCTTTCATCCTTCTGAGGTCGATAAATGAGCACCCCACATATTGGGTAATAATAAGCAGAACTCAGATACCTGAGGGTTCGTAGCGCTATATAAAAGCTAAATTATTATTATTATTATTATTATTATTATTATTATTATTAATAATAATAGAAGTTCGACCTGGCCTAAGATACCAGTGTGCAAGCATTTCCTGAAGCCAAGAGTGTGTCAGCAAGGCTCCTGGGTAGTTACTTTGGCTAACAGTTTGCAGAGAGGTGAAGGCAATGTTGGCAAAGGGGAACTTGCTGCTTGTGAAGTTTATTTGAAATGAATACAAACTATGTTGCCAAAGACTGTTTGAGAAGGGGAAATGGGTCATAAAGGCAAACTTAGGTTGTTATTGTGGCAGAAAGACAAGAGAGGCAAAGAGGCTACCCCTTTTGAAGAGAGAAATTCAGAGTAAGTGTGTCTTCCCTATTTGAAAGTGAATATTTTCAGAACCTGTCTTGATTCACAAATTACTGAAGCTGTGGTGGTATCACAAAGTACTGATGTGGTGGTGGTATATCTGATTGTCAGCGGGTGTAAGGCTTCATTGGTATAAGTAAAGTGGAATGCTATGAGGCAAAGGATAATGTCCTCATGGCAAACTCTAGTAGAAGCAAAGTTGTGGAAGTAGAATTAGCAGCAGCACTGTGAAGTCATCCTGACAAATATACCTATTGTGAAGCCTAATCTGAATATAGGAATAATGACTGGTGGCCAAGAACTGTGTTTCATTAACAATTGTAGAAGTTGAATTTCTTTGAACTGTGGCAAGTCTTTTTGGATTATTTGAAGTGGTGAATAAGCATCGTGGCTGGTTATAAAAATGATGCTATTCCGAGGAAGTGGAAAGTGTTTATTTCACCAAGAAGAGCTCTATTGTTGTTGGAACTTTGGTTAACAAAACTTTATCTTACCATTGGAACCTCAAGAACTAAATTAACCTATGTGGATTTCCTTCTTTTCTTTGATGAACAGTGGAGTTCAATTAACCATGAATCCTGGGGAAGGGAGTACACCCAATTTACTAAAAAGGTTATCAAGAAACTTTGAATATCATTGTTTATGTTGATTGAATTGCCATATGTATTTCTCTTGGTATTGAATGTTTAAGTGGAGGGCCAGATATCCTGTGTGAGATTGTTTCCCCTTAGTTTTGTTAGGCCGGGGAATTCTCAGCAGAGTAGGGATAGTGAGGCATTTAATATTATGTGTACCTTAATAAAATGGCATGTTTTGAACAATCATCAAACAGTTGTCCACCTCGTATTGCTGACCCCTGATCTAGCTAAAGTTGA
Organism: Ambystoma mexicanum; assembly: GCF_040938575.1. NCBI lineage: Eukaryota > Metazoa > Chordata > Amphibia > Caudata > Ambystomatidae > Ambystoma > Ambystoma mexicanum. Next base: position 565,276,966 of record NC_090926.1, read on the forward strand.
AGCTCTACATAGTTGGCCTCGACCTGACAACTTGAAGGAATTCCAAAGTTGTGGGGGGTTTTGCAATTATTACCCACGATTCCATCCTTTGCAAAAATCAGTCGACCACTGGTGGATTCAATAAAAGGCTATCCCTCTATCCAGGAGAAAGCCCTTTGCCAGTCATCTCCCCAGGAAATGCTCTATCGGCCAAGAGAATCATACAGGGAGTGGTGGGTATCCTTAGGTCAACGAGCTTTTGAAGACCTGAAGAAGACTTTGACAGAGGCACTTGTTTCTGTTATATGCTGATACCAAACTCCCATACATATTATATGTGGACGCCAGTATGGGAGGTTTTGGAGCTGTGTAATATGAAGATATTGATGGGGAACTGAAGCCAGTTGTATTTGCCAGTCGTGGGCTCCATCCTGCTGAAAAGAAGTTTCCAGCTCACAAATTTAATTTCTGGTGTTAAGATAGGATGCGCCAGAGAGATTCCATGACTATCTATATGAAATAAAATTCACTGTAAGCACAGATAACAATCCATTGACCTAAGATTTGAAAACAGCTAAACTTGATGCCACCGGTCATCGCTGGCTAGCTGCCTTGCAAGTGTATGATTTTACAATCCTAGTCGTGCCAATATATATGCAGGTGCAGTGTCAAGAAGACCTCATTGCCCCAAAGAGGACTACAAGTGGGCAGAAATCTCGGGTGCTGGAGCTAAAGCTGTATGCTCACTACTCCTCAATCCGAATTTTGATCCTGCTCAGAGCATTGACTGTTTGGGCACTACTTCTGAGGCAATTCCTGCTGTGTTTGGGGTTGTTGCCAGTCTGGAAGCTCCTGCGATGCTGAGGCTTTAACGTGACGACATGCAGAGTGCCCAGTTAGCTGATCCTGGGTTGGCTCCTTTCATCTAAACCAAGATGAGAGGTAGCAAAGTTCCACCATCAATGGGTGAAGATCCAGAAAGTCATGCTATGTGAGGGGAATGGAAGAACTTTTTGCTGAAAAGAGGAATCCTTTACAAAGAAAGTCATATTAAAGATCGCCTGCTGCATAGATTGGTACTAACACATCATTTCAGACACTGTGGGCTCTATCAGAGCCTTGGCAGTATCCCAGTGGTATTACCACCAGCACAAATAGTGTTACTGCTGCTCGGTTTAGAGCTATTAGTGCCAGATCATGAGTAGCGGTTCAGCAGTATGTCCCTATTTTGCATTGGGTCCGTTGACCCAATGAGCTCGGGGGGGGGGGTGCTATTACCACAAGTGGAATTGCACTGGCAGTAATAGCCTCAAAAACGTCTGAAAACAGGCAGTGAGGGGACATTTTTATCTCCAGCAAAAAGCTGGAGGTAAAACTCCCACTAACCGCCCAACTCATGATTGGGCCACCCCTTAAATGCAGTGGTAATAGCGTTACTGCAGCATTTAAGGGCTAAGGCCCAATTCATGATGAGGTCCTGTGTCTTGTACCGCCTTCATGATCAACATGACCACTTGGGTAGTGAGAGAACCCATGAACTAATCAGAGCTACGTTCTACTGACCCCTTGTTAGTATTGAAAGGGTTCAGTCAATAAGCTTTCCCGTCGGCCAGTCTGTCATGTAGTTTTTCAACAATTTCAGTTGTCAGCATAGGTTGTACCAGTATTGTGACTGTCCAATATCGTTAGTGTTCTGTATTTGTGTTTGGTATTTACCTCATTGCGCCAACTGTATGAGTGAATACATTTTTGCAACAGTGTTAGCTTAATTCATTCCAATAGGTATCGGGGATAGGCGGTACGAACCAGAGGGCAAGCGTACCCGGTTCTACAAAATTTGATCGGTTCTCCCCACTTTGAAACATAGAGTGGATAACCAATATAGAATTCAAAAATGTGCACGCAATTGATGGCGTAAACAAATACAAAAAGGAAAAAAAAGGATAACAGGATTCTGTCTTGAAGATCCACTAGAGAAATGTGGAGAAACAGGTGTAGAGAGAAAGAGAGAAATGAAAACTGTCATATATGAACGAAAGGAAAAACTGTGATTTATAAAAGAATGGAAAAAAACAGTGATATAAAAAAGAAAAAGAAAGTGTGTAACCTTGGAGAAATGAAAGGACACAAAAAAATAATTTGCGGTACTGTGGTGCTATTTGAATGAATTAAGCTCACAATGGTGCAAAAATTAATTCACTCATACAGTTGGCACAATTAGGTAAATAACGAGCACAAATAAAGTTTTACTGATCCCGCTTGGTCTTAGAAGTTGAGAATTACTGCCACCACTGTTCTCAATGCATCCACAGCAAGACACTTGCCAGACCAGCTGCTTTTCTACAACATCTACAAAGCTCTGGTCCTATGGACTTAGTATGCATAGATTGTTTTGTCTGGAGTTTGATTTATCATTAATACAAGACATTTTAGTAGTCACTGACCATTTTACTCGATATGCACAAGCTTTCCCCACAAAGGACCAAAAAACTACCACGGTCATCAAGATTTTGCGGGAAGTATTTTGTGCACTATGGATGGCCTGCTCGAATTCATTCAGATCAAGGTCAAGAGTTTGAATCCAAGTTAATAAAACAAATGCTATAAATTATAGGTGTCCAGAAGACACTCACCTCCCCCTATCGTCCACAGCGAGTTGCACAGGCTGAACGTTTAAACCTCACTCTATTACAAATGATGGGTACTTAGAAGGCAGAAGAAAAGAAATTAGAGTCAGTATGTAACTCTAATTCATCCATACAACTGCACACTAAATGATGCAACAGGATTCTCTCCTTATTACCTAATGTTTGGCAGAGAAGTCCGACTTCCCATATACATATGTTTCAGGACATCCCCAGATGGTACAAGCTATGACAACTATCTACATTATGTTAATCAGTTGAAGCAACAGGTTGAACAGGCTCATCAAATCACACAAGCTGCTGCCAACAAGAATGCTGGCAACAACAAACGTTGGTATGATTGTAAAATGCGATATCAAGATCTACTGCCAGGTGACAGAGTGCTCATAAGAAGTTTAGGAGGTTGCAATAAAATCGGTGATAAATGGGAGTCACAGCCTTGCATTGTAGTAGCCAACTATCAGAGTTACTTGTATATCGTCTTCAGGAGGAAGGTGAGCCTAGAACTATTCGGCCTTTACATCGCATTCACATACTGGCTGTTGGGGATGATGCTGAGCTCCCAAACTGTACCATAAATGAACCGTCCATTACTAAAATGATGAGCAGAAGTTGTCCCAATCCTTTGAGCACACAGATCCAGGATCAAGTTTGCCGACAGTTCCATTGGACACCGTCCCATCACAACCCGGCAATGATCAACAGAATGATCCAAGAAATGAATCCTCTGAAGTTCAGTGAACAGAATGGTCGCCCATACCTGTTTCTGATGAGGTTCAAGAATACAGGCTTAATGGCCCAGAACTATTGGCAGGTCCAGAGTCTGATCAAGCTTCTGAGTTGCATGATGATTCACCCAATACGCCAGCTCCATTAGAAACTTTTCCTGTGCCAGTCTCAGGGGATGAGTCACTTCTCAACATCTCATCAGTTGGAACAAGTTATAGCTCCTGAACCAGTTATACTAAAGTAACGTATAATGCCCCAGGAGCTCAGAGTGAGCTATACATTACAGGTATTCCTTCAAATCACTTTCAGCAACTAACTGTAAGGCATGTGATTTCTTACCCAGAAATATCTAAATCACATGAACTGAGGCATTATTACTTGTTTTTGCCTACTTGGATTTTTTTTACACATTGTATTTTATAGGCCCAGTTTTGTTCTGTTACTTAGAATTCAGATGCAAATGTATATTAGTCAGACTGATAATTCCACGATCCATATTTGTGTTTCTCAGACTATTATCCTCCCCTGAAGAGGACAGATTATTATATAAAAGCATCATTGTGATATCTGTGTAGGCACAATCTATACTGAGTCATCCATGTGTAACAGTGTGACCTCTACATATTACAATTAATATGGAGGGTGATTCTTTGTATTGATTGTGTAGTTCACACCGTGTCAGTCCAGAGGTTCGGTTGTGCTCTCAGAATTTATTAAAATAATTCAGGCTATTAGTCTTGCTACCTTTGCTCCCAAATGTGAGAGTTGAAGGACTGATTACATAAGGATGGAGGATGTGAATGGGGCCTGAGGCAAGAGAAGCTAGTGCCATTAGTGCAATGTCCAGTCTCTAGTCTAATCCTCATGGCTCACGGCTGGCCACACGGAGCAACGCATCCTTCAGTGCACTCACAGTGTTGCAGTGTTTAAGGTGTTGCAGCACACTTCCTGCTTGGCCTTATAGATGATCTAGAAGATGAGCTGTCCTAATCATGTGGCACACTCCAATCGGGGAAAGACCCTGCATTTTACCCTCTCTTGCTCTGGAGGAACTCCAACTAGGGCACCACCTTGTAGCTTCTCCCTCTTGCCATAGGGGACTTCATGAATAGGCTATTCTGCTCCCCCATATGGGTCCTTAAAAGGCGGGGGTGGATCTAAACCCCAGCGAAAGGTCACTCTACTTTTAACTAGCCTGCTACAGGCTCCTCTGATTCCCTCAATACGATTTCCTTTCAGCTCTATTTGCTTTGTCACTACGGCCACTATGTGGGTTAGATGCCCCAGCAAGCTACCCTCTTCCTGCTCTTCTTCACTATCCTCTGGCACTTGACATTGTCTGGATGAAGGACCCCAGCCTGCACCTTGCTACAGTCTCACCTAAAAGTCTGAACTCTCTGAACTGGTCTTTTGACTGCGCTATCTCCTTTTTCTTAACTCTCTCACAGTGCTGCCTATTTGGCTTGGTTGCTTCCTGATGTCTCTAACCGCTGCAACATCCACTCCCTGGAATGCCATCCAAGCGCCCACAGAGTCTAGCGTTTCATCCCTCTTTTTATATTGTGGCTTTGGCACTAAAAGTTCCAATAGCTGTTCTGATTGGTGAGTCAGTTTCTCCATCATTGCAGGGTCATGTGCTTAGTATGGGCTTCTTGGTTCCACCTCCTTCCCATGTGTGTATCTTTTTCCCCCAAAATGTAATCAGGTGCTGTTTCTCCTCTAATAATTCAATTTGGCTAATGCACAGGCCCTGTGGGCCGAGGGTTCACATAGGCAATCCACCATCTTGAGGACAAGCTGCAGCATCATGCTAGATGGACATGCAGTGCTTCAGCGTCTACTGCCTGCAGTTACTGTGCATGCTTGCTGTGGTCCAGTTTGCGCGCGGTGCTATGAATGTCCCGTTTCTTTTCTGCTATTTGCAGTCGCCCACTTTTCCCTGGGTTCTCGTCCATAGGCACCCCTCCTCCGGGGTTTGGGTGCCCCTTAAAAAAGAATCACACTACACAAGCAGTCCTGCGGATTGAGCCCAGGGTACGCAACTCTTATCCCATGTACATGGTTTTCTTTACAAACTTTTCCTGCAGCTCTTATCTTTGGTGTTTCTTCCCCCGACACTGCTGCCTTCTGAATGTTCCACCATGCGGCACCTTCTCTCATTTCACATGCAGTACAATCTCCTTGACTATAAAGTGCATGGTGGGTCAACCGAGAGGAGACAGGTTTCACAGGTCCCTTCCATGGTCTCCCCAGAGGTGACTGCCTCACATAGCTTAAAAAAGGAAGCTAACCTATCTTACGAATATTGAAATGTAGAAACTGGGGCTAATGTAGTGAAATAGAGAGAGTCAAATGTGAAACCAATGTTATGAGTAGAGGAGGAGATGGGAAGAGAGGGAAAGAAAATAGAAGTAGGCGAGGGAAATGAAAACAGAGAGTGAGCAGAAAAATATATTGCCATTTTAGGAGGATTTAAGTGGACGAATGAGAGTCCATCTTTGGGTGGTGGAAAGATAGAAGAAGGAGAGTGATTTTGATCAGATAAGCAAGAAAATGAAAGGTAGATTTGAGAATCATCTGCATAAAAGTGGCAGTCCAAGCCAAAAGCAGAGCCAATAGAGAAGGGGTGGATAGCAATAGGAAGAGAAAAGGACCTTGTTGACAATGAAACACGAACAGCAAAGGAGGATGTTCCTGCCCAGTATACAGTGTAGAAATATTGTGAAATAACAGAAGAGGGCCATTGAAGGACAGTGCGAGAAATACCAAAAGATGAGAGACAGGAGAACAGGATACAGTTATCCGCCAAATTAGAAGCGGCAGACAGGTCGGGAAGAATGACAAAGAGGAAAGTCTAGAGTGACATGCCAAAGTAAGAGTTTTTGTGACCTGCAGAAGAGCATTTCCTATAAAGTGAGCAGCATGTACACCAGACTGGAGAGGAGGGAGAAGGGAGTTACATCAGGGTAGTGAAGGAGTTGCAAGTGAGACACATACCACAGCAGTTTAGAAAGAAAATGGAGAAGAGATATAGGGTGAAATGACAGTGGATAAAGAGGAGTTAAAAAAAACAGTGGGATAAAAGAGAAAACCAGGATAGATTGCAAATATGACAGAGACAGGGAGGGTATCAAGAAGGGCAGACGTATGGTTATTTGTTGAACAGGGTAGATGAGCTCATACTCAGATAATGAAGGAAAAAAACCTGACATGGGCTTAAAGGAGAGGGGGAGAAGGAGGCGTTTATGGGGGATGAAGGAAAGAGAGGAAAAAAGCTTGCCAATGTTGGATGAAAAGTGAAGTGCACATTCCAATGCTGTGAGGCCGCCGCAAGAGGCAGGAGGAGGAAGGTGAGGAGAGATGAGTTCATTGGGAAGAGTAGAGAGACGATGAGGATACGAGGAAAGGGACGTGATGAGATTATGATAACAGAGTTTATCTTTTTGCAGATAATATGTCCTGATTGTGAGAAATGTCAAATAGAACAATACAGCCTGGTAAATTGGGAACTTGGTCTTTTTCGAAATCTTACTCAGCTTCATGGTTTAAGCTACAAGAGAATTTTGTCACGGCTGGGATTGCTCAATGCGGTCTTCTTCCAACGCTGATTCTGTCAAGCCCGTTACCTTGGCTGTGGTTTCTTCCCTTTCCTCCATCCTCTACCCCCTTCTCAAATAGGACAATACAGCCTGGTAAACCGGTACTAGGTCTTTTTCGAATGCCACTCTGCTTCATGAACTAAGCTGCAAGAGAATTTAAGAGTGGATACGCCACGGCTGGGGAAATTTATGGGAGGTTGAAAGAGGCTAGAAGGCTCATGCTAGCAGGGGATCAATCGATGAGTCGAAAACACCTCAAGCTTCACTAGGAAAACAGTGGGTCCATAACTCCACAATGGTGTGATCCCCAGTCTCCCTTATGCCTCACATCAACCTCACTCTTGAGTCACTATCCCTCACATCTCTATTAGTACAAGTGGTAAGTATTTATGGGACAGGTTTCTCTCTCATTCCCAGAACAATTCCATGGTGAAAACCTCCTACTTCCATCTGCAGATTTTAAGAAGCATCTTCACTTGCCTGACATTCCTCATTACTGTTATAGCTCTACTAATCCTTATGCCCAACTGTGCAGAGGGGTTATACCTGGGCCACCCTGCCTACCTCTTATGCAACCTCTAAAGCAAGCAAATCACATCTAGACGATGCCTGCTTTCACTCCACCCCAGCAACTATATTTCTCTTGCTCTGTGCTTTTGTTTTGCCATTGCCTCTTGGTGAATAAAAAGGTACACATCAAAGCACTCTCCATCACCACAAAGCTATTCATGGACAGGGAACCGATTTTTTCAAGAGCAAGCTTTGCTGTTACTTGACCAATTGACCTCTATGTTCGACCATCTCTCTGCTACTGTACTTCTCCCCTTTCCTGAAACTGCATGTAGGCAGAGGGTGCTTTTCTGCAGCTGCTGCTCTGCTCCATAATGGGATCCCATGAACATTCGCCTCATGGCACAGGCTCTCAGTTAAGTATTCAAAACCTGGCTCTTTCACATCAATTCACATTTAGACCCCACTGCTTCCACAACAAAGAGCACTGCATCCAGGTGTGTGCCCACCCAACTGGCTGTGAAATGCACTGACCTGTAACTTTTCAGATTCCTCCCACCAGTGATGGAAATGTATTCTTGGAACCCGCCACTGGCCCAGCATGGAGTGAACACTGGGAGTGGGAGTCTTGATAACTTTCTGTCCGAGCGTCCACGTGCCTCCTGCTCGTACTCTATCCCCTGGGAGGAGTAAACGGGGCAATGTTTGCAGTAGGCATGGTGGGGGGGGGGCTCTCTCTGAAAGTATTCTCCCGGGAGATACCTTTTCATGGTTCGACCATCTTCAGGAGATCTGGATCTATTCCTTATTCGTACTCTTTCATATCCATTCAATCAGTATTCAACACACCATTCATCAATTTATTTCCAACCTTGCCTGGATGACCCCAATCTACCCCTGAAAAGATGCCATTCACCCAACGCAGTCACCAACATCAGACAGCCCTCTGTCAGACGAGGCTCTTATCAGGGTAGCATTCTACTTAACAAGAAACTACTAGAATAAGTTACTTTGGCACTGCACAAATTATTCTCCGTGACAGGAACCCTTCTTCTATTTCTTCTTTTCCATGCCCCTCCCCTATTCCTGAGAGTATAATTCCCCCTTGCCAAAGTATGCTTTAGTTTCTTAATTTACCACCAAAATGCCGAGATCAATTCCATCCCATAATGGGAGGGAGAGGTGGGTTGTTAGTACTCAGGCAAGTACTCGGACAAAGAGTAATGAAGATTACTGATAAGTAATCAGATCGTTACCTCCACCTCCTTCTCCCTCGTCCAGTACTTACTTATAATGCATACCAAAGCCCATGTGTAATAGGTTGAGGAATCAGATTCTGAACAGAAGGATGCTGCGCGTGTACACCCCGCCACCAATTTATTCAAAGGCGTTGGTCAAACAATCTCATTACAAAGTACCTGCACTCACACCGCCCCAACCAAACAAGTATGCCCCTTCTTTGTGCAAATTCAAGTGATAATGTTTATGAACGTGTTGGGAGCTTCCCAAGTCGCAGTCCTACAAATGCCTGCAAATTCACACCCTGGGCTGCTGCCCAGAAAGCTGCCAATCCTCTCGTAGAACATCCCTAAAGCCCATTACGAAGGGACTAGGTGGGCCCCTCATAAGCCGGCTTAATCATATCCCTTATCCATTGACTTATTGTAGGGACAGTAGACTTTCTGCCTGGGTTTGCACCCCCAAAGATGATGAACAGGCTATCCGATCTGTGCATGGAAACAGTTTTTCCAGATACACAAGTATGGCCTCTCTTATATCCAGAGTATGCCACCTCACTGCCGCTGGTGATTCTGAGTCCTGGACGAAGGAGGGAAGGACACTCTTGAGAACTTCGAGAACACCTTGGGTTTGAAAAGAAAGTCACACCTCAAATACTATGCATCTGATTGAGTCTCCAAATGGGGGGGCTTTCACAAAAGAGCCCCAATTTCTCCCAATCTCCTAGTAGAGGTGATAGCCACTAGGAACACCACCGTAAGCATCAAACACATCAAATCAATCTTCTGCACCTTCAAAATCAATGGCAAGTCCTATCGTGGTAAGGCTGCCACTTGACAAGGTCTGGAATTGGTGAACCCCTTCAACAACCTATTTACCAGTTTCTCACTCTCAGTTTCTCTCTCTCAAGTATCTCGCACTGCCTTGATGGCCGCCAATTGGTCCGTAAGGTAGAATGGGCCAGGCTCATATCAAACCCCTCACTCAAATTCTGCAGAATGGCCAGGAGAGGGCACTGCCTGGCAAGCAACCCAATTCTAGAGCACAGCTTCGAGAAATTCCCCCAGTGCCTATCATACACCTTTAATATGGCTGGTTTCCTCGGACGCTGCACCCTCTGTGCAAGCAACAGGATCAGACCCAACCTATGTAAGCCTTCTCTTTCAGTTTCAATGCCCCCCAGCGAGGCACCATAGACACTTCTCCCGACTTCACAATCAACTGACACAGAGAGGTTGGCAGCAGAACTACTGTAGCAACTGCCAGCTCCATTACCAAAGGGTAACCATGATCTCCTCAGCCTTCTGACCATGGATCTGCACACAAACAATCTCGCTGAGACATGCAGCCAACTCATCAAAGACTGGATCAGGTTCTGAAACCTGACCGCTCGTTACTCCAGCAACAGCACCATGCCTTTGGCTGTCCAGAATCTGCCCCGAATAAACTTGAGGTCCTGAGAGGGATGTAGGTTGGACTTTTCTCAATGAACCCCAGCAGGGGCCCTTTGGGAGTTTCTGCAGTCAGCAGTCCTGCCCAGCAGGACGCAGAGACTGCACACTCCAGCTCATCTGGAGTCCCTCGCCGGGCAAAAGCCCTGGGAGATACTCGACCCCCCGTCCAGCCTGTCAGCCCAGCTGCTGACTTTCCTCGGAAGAGCCTGCAACGGTGCCCGTCCAAGTCCAGCAGAGAGATGATTAAACAACGGTAAGTAGCACAGCCACTCACAGGAGTCCCTGCCTTTAGGCAGGAATTTTAAATAAGTAAGGCATGCGGGGGTAAAGGGAGTGTTATACTCCCAGGAGTAGGGGAGGGGCATGGAAAAGAAGAAATAGAAGAAGGGTTCCGGCCATGGAGGCTGGTGCCTCATAAGTAACTACTGGACAAGGAAGAGGGGCGGCATGTAATGTCCTTATGCTTTGGTTCACAATGCTCAGGATTGGCCCGCTTCAGTGGAAACCTCCCCACATCATGATTGCTTTAGCTCCTGCTTGCTTTCACATGGATTTGCGCATGCGCCTGCTGCAACTCAGTCGAGGACCCTTCGGTCTGATTTACAAACATGTTTTCTTGGGACTTTCCTATTTTGAAACATGCTTGTGAATCACGCCCTAAGATCATGTTTACTTCACACAATGCCGATTTTTAGCCGGGCTATGACTGAGTCGTTCTTTTTTCGAAGCACAAAATTGTATTTCGCATTGCCTACTCTTTTCCCCTCTCCTCCTCTGCACAGAGTAACGCACTTGTTCCTGCCTTCAAGGTGATGGGCAAACAAGCGGCAAACTACTTTGGCCATGCAAGATTGACCCAATTTGCTGTCTGCATAACCACAGCTCAGAAGAGATATCCAGAGCTTAATTTGTGTGTGGGGGGGTTTGGGGGGGAGGGGGTGCAAGGGCTGAGCCCTGGCACTTTTTTTTAGCCCCAGCGCTTATTGTCCCAGACTCACTTTAATTCTGAAGTGGTGATAATCAGTGCAATCATCAACCTTAATGAGCAGGAGTGCAGGGGGTGTTGCTAGGTCTGGAAAAGATCAGGGGCTAAGCTAACGTCAGGACTGGCGGAATTCCGGGCTAGCTATAACCTTTTGGTTGTAGTCCCTGAGCTTCTATCCGGGGCTACAAACAAAAGACTCGGGGCTATAGCCCGCTCAGCACCCCGCTCCCCTAGCAACGCCTGAGCTGTAGTGTAACCCAGGGGAGTTGCTAGGTCTGGAAAAGACCCGGGGCTAAGCTGATGTCAGAACTGTTGGGACTGGGGGCTAGCTAGTGTTTTGGCTGTAGCTCCTGAGATTCTATCCGGGGCTACAACCAAAAGATCCGGGGCTATAGCCCCCTTAGCCCCCCCTAGCAACGCCCCTGGTGTAACCCCAAATATGTCGACACTGTGGGGAGCAGCTATGGGTTGTGGCAGCAGTGGTAGGGAACTGCCCACCCGCAGTGTCACAAGAATGCTAGAAAATTAAGCACTGGATATATAGGCGACGGGGAGGGCAATGGCAGTCCAAATAAGAAACACCCCTCCCCTGCTAACACAATTCTGCAAAAGGTGTTCCTTGCCTAGGTTTACTTTCTCTACCATGCCTTCACCTGGATGCAACGTAGCGCGCGATCCAACTTCCGCAGCGTCAAGATCCAGCTTCTGTCAAGAGCCTGCCAGAAACCGATCACCAGTGGGCCCAGAAATTAAATAACCTGTTGCCTGGCGATTCCCTGAATAACCATAAATTCAAGCACAAGTGATTCAATACCACCACTAACAGTAAATAACATATTGTGATAACATTTTGGATTAATATGAACCCAGCTCGCAATCCCTGAATAACACGGCTCAAATATAAATCAGGGGAAGGATCGACACTTTCGCGGTACCGCTCGCCCTGGTGCTAAACATATAAAAATATATGAGGTGAAGATATATATATATATATAAAAAAAAGGGAGAGCGCTTGACTGCAAAATTAAAAACCGCAGACATAATCCCCTTGAAGCCAAAGTGTGGAATCAATATATTAATAACCTTATGCTAGAACTCCGAGAGCGGGAAAAGATGCACTCGGGAGCATTCGGCGCAGTATAAAAGCGCGGGAAAAGCAACGCAGATCCCTAAAACACGGCAGAAAAGCACACAATGCTGGCATCTGATCTGGAAATATGTTAATATACTAAATAAAAACGATTCTTTTGTGGCAGTGATTTTTGTTTTCTCCCTGGCAAGCGCATCCCATATGACGTATTTAGTCTCCGCGAGGAATAACCTCTCAGGTTGGAAACACTTGCCCAATGTTTTAATGAACACGCCTTTCATGAGATGAACTGAGACATCCGCCTGATTATTGAATGTTCGTGCAATGTGCGTGCCATTTTAAATAGGCTACTGAGCGCTCCTGGCCCTGCGGCCATACCCATCGACCAGATAAAAATGAAGGTTTAGTGCAGTCAGGCATTAGGGGGACACAGTTTCATATTTTCTGCAAACTACCTGAGAGAAATAGCAGAGCACACAATGGCGGCAGGGTGAACAATGGCAGCATTAACTTCAGCAAGAGGGGCACATGTATTGTATGTGTAACATATGGGATTATGTCTCCTTCCCATATCTCTGTCCTGCAACCCCAGAAGAAAAGCCATTGACATACAAATACATTGACACATCCTTGTAGGAACACACGCATTTAAAGAAACAAAACATGTGGTGGTCGCAAACAGTAACACATTGGACGGTCCCTGAACCCAGAAAGAAAAAAAAAGGTGAGCCCTAGGAAAAAATGAGTGGGGCATTGCTGCGGAGATTAAAAAACGGAAAGGGTGGTAAGGAGTGCGATTTGTGGGGTCGAGCAATGAAAGGATTTGGAAGGGAGCTTTGAGGGGTATCTGCCAACCCTTAAAAAAGGAAAAGACCCGTTTTTTCGTTGCCATAAAAGGAAACCGAGGAATGGTAGGGTTGGACCGAGGAAAGGAGAGTTGGGTGCCCTAAATAGCAGAGTCAAAGAGGGATGAGGAGAAGGGAGAAATGGTTGGAGAAGGGGGGAGAGAGGGGTAAACCATACATGGACTGAACGCGGAAAAAAAGAAAAGAAAGAAGGAAAGGCAGCACAAAACAACATTCCGCAATCAAGGAGATTATGCAGCCTTGTGTTGCCAGAGAGCACAGTCTGAGTAGACAGAAGTGAGACCCAACCTCATTCACGTAGAACGATACCAGTCACAACAGACACCTGCGGTTTGATACTTTACTGCAGACTGAAAGTGGATGCCAGGATCTGTTCATGAGTCTGCCTACGTGCATGCCAGTGACATAGCAACACACATGCAGAGAGAGTATGCCCCCTAGATAAAGCCCCCTGATGAAGCCCAATGAGGCCGAAACATAGGCTTGTGGTCCTGTGCAGAAAGGACGTGACCTTGCAGTTCAGACTATACTGCTGCATTTGTCGTGGGCAGAAGTCTAATTTGCATATGATTTGACTCCTTCTCTAATAACATGGGAAGCTTGACAGCAGTGGCTGCTCCGGGCAGTCCAATGGTGAAGATGCTTTTAAAGTCTTGCATCCCTCGCTCTCTGCAGTTTTGCTTTTGTCTATATGGAGGCCGGGTGATGCCCACCCCAAGCCTGGTCAGTGTAACAGCAAGTCTTTCACCCAACTGGTGACGGCAGCAGTGCTTTAAAGTCATGTGTGGCAGCACCCAGCTGGTCATGCAAAGATAGATACACAGGCAGGAGATGGTATGACGGAACGGTGCATCATGCCGGATGCCCCCTCCATCCATCACATATCTTTGCACACCATGGTCCTTGGAACAGGAGGCCAGCAGCTGCAGCCACACAGACCGGGCAAGCCAGCTGATTACAGGGAACTGCACCCAGCAGGGGAATAGTGTGGCAGCAGAAACCACCGCTTGTAATTCAGGTCCCCGGAAAATAGGCAACACTCATCCATTGTGGGGGAGCGGGTTGCTAGGGGGGTGTTTCATGAATGCCCCGAGCACTAGTACATGTAGGTCCCCATAAACGTCTGTGAGAACAGCACCTCAAGGGATGCACAGAGACGGCCTGACCACTGTGATGCTGGGACGATGGAGGGCCCAGGGAGAGCCTGTCCGAAGATTGGTGTCTCAGATGACACAGCAGCCTTATGTGGACGGTCGCAATGCCAGCTGTGAGCGGAGGTGCCACGTGGGGTGATAGGGCACTTCATGATACGCCTTGAAGCCAACATGGGGAGGCGCTGGTGCTGAACAGGTGGAACGGAGTCCATTCACGTTGAAACCTGATTCACTATATGCGCGAGCGCGACCATTCAAATGGACACGGGCATCAGGGGCTCTAGGTGGCAGTGCAAGAGGTGAATGCACGTGTGCCCATATCAACAGAAACAGTGTGGGGCAGCCTGCTGTTCTGACACTGCTAAACATTGGTTTGAGGATTGCATGTCAGACACTGCTGTTTTCAGGTGTGCCGTGGCTTTGTCACCCAAACTCATCCAGCTCACCTCCCTCCCATGAGATCATTAAGTGGGTTACATGCACGCCCAGCTGCCTGTATCACATTGTTGTCAGCAGCATCACGCACGCCCGCCCCCTGTTGTTCTGCCCCAACCCATTCTAACCATCAGAGCGTGTGTGGTTTCCATGGTGGGCTCTGCCAGCTTTTGCCCAGTACTACAATGCATGAACTTGGGGCTCGTTGTGAGTACTTTCAGTAACACTAAAAACGTGTGGTCTTTTTGATGCCTTCTGCTTTTAAGGTACCGCCTTGTTATGAGTTGGGATTGCATCAGGCATTCATCACATGTGGCGCCTAGAAAGTACTGCCTGGAGCAAAAGAACCCACATTAACGCCATGCAGTCCTATCCATGTATGCCCTATAGTAAATAGTCCATGTGATTCCCAACCCATAGTTGGGTGGTATTATAAAAACAAGTGGTATATGAAATACCCAGGCCTGGTTTATGAAATACTCTGGGCCTCTTTACAAGGTCGGCCGTACTAGTAAAACCAGGCAGTACTTCTATTACTGCCTATTTTTATCACTTTACTGACTGAACAACGACATGCTTGTGAGTGGCGGTATTACCTCCACTAAACGTGGCAGTGAAGGTGCTGGCTGTATTAACACCTGCTGTAATACTGCCACTTCCACTTATCAATGATGTCCTATGGGACTTCAGAATTTCTGGTAAAGTTAATGCTTAAAATTCACACTGTCACTGAACATAAACAACTGCACCAGATATGTGGTGTCATCATTGATGTCATCAATGATACCATTTGTGATGTCATCTTTGAGGTCTTGGGTGTTAATCTTCCAGTACATGGCAGTGGCACGAGTTATGGTTGCATAGCTTTCCATAATTTGCACATTTCTTTGGTTTTTCAAGTTTACCTTGCAACCATATAATTCCTTTACCAACGTTTTTTCACAGAATTTCAAGTGAACATGTTTCATGACGTTACAGCACTGTATATAAGCTATTAATAACTCCTCTTTGAATATATATAAACCTCCTTTAAGAAACATATTTTTAACAGCACATACTTATGGGTGCCGAATTCAGCCGTGCATACTGGGGATGCAAGTCATGTTTGAATTGCCTAGGTCATGAGCCTCGACCATGACCTTAGCTCCACCAAACCACCTGCATTATCCACTGCACCTAGACGGCATCCTGGTCTAGTGTCCACTATGCACCCATAATGTGACCAATGGCCAGTGCTCATGTTTCAACAATCCATAAGGCATTCACTTTGGCCATGTCACAGGCCCCAATAAGGAAATCAAAGTAGACATATGTCCTTGCCGAGGACCAGGCCCTCAGGCACCAAAGGTATATCACAATTTATTCTACATACAATTTCACACTTTTGAAAAAATAAAACAAAGGACATATTTGCGAACGTATTTGTTAAGGTCTTTGCTGATGCTCCTTGCGCAGGTTTGGTCCAAACCCGCCCAGCACTTTGGGATGTTGCTGCATGCAAAATGTTTTTCCCATTCAATCCTATCCCGATTTCAAAATGTTTACACCCTAGCCGGTCCCAGATGCCAATGCCCACTTTAACCACATTGCCGGTCCCTGGTGGCCATGCCCCGGACAATCTGTCCACTATCTATGGACACAGGCTGTGCTTCAGTCAACAAAGTTATAGCACAATTTCTTTGTAATTGCAACAGTTACACAACCACACTGCGTATGAACTTTGATATAAGATTAATAGAATATGTAATGAAGGTGAAAACAGCACACACTTGTTTCGACCACAAGGTCTTCTTACAGGCTGTTATGCACATATCAAATATCACAAGCATTTGATGTACATAATAAATAAGTAAAAATGGAAAGTATAATAGGGTTGAATGCACGTGTTCACTGTTTTCACCTTCATTAAATATTATATTAATCTTATATCAACGATCATGCGCAGTGTGGTTGTGTAACTGTTGTAATTAGTTTCTTGTTGGCTACCTTGAGCATAGGGTCCAAACTGTCACAACAACCCACTGCATTTACATTAGTGAAACCATTGTTTTTTTGATAACATATTTTATTGTATTTTTGTTACTTAAAACAACAGCATACAATATACAAACAAAACCATACGTACAACAAAGGTATTGTGATTTGTTCCCATAGTTATTTGCATTTGTACAGCTCATAGCAAGTCAACAGTTAGACCATATCTTTTCTGCATATCCACCACATAACAGAATCCCACAATTCTCTACTTATTTACTACATAGTTTGTTCCCATTTCTGCCATATTTTATGGGCTTTCCCAGGGCAGCCCCTTGCTGTATAGACTCGGCGCTCCATTGCTATACAGGCGTCCACGTCCGTTACCCATAGGGTAGATTGGGGGGTGATCTCTGAGCCTCTTGGCCAGCCCCGTGGTCATTGAAAGTAAGAGTTTTTCAAAGCGGGTCATTTCCCCCTCCTCCTCAATTCCCAGCAGCAACAGCTTTGGTTCATTAGGGATTATCCAGCCCATAGCTCTTGATAATACATCACAACATTTTTGCCAGAAATATTGTATGCGTGCGCATTGCCACAGAATGTGATAGAAAGTACCCTCTTCCTGTTTGCAGCGTAGGCAATTTGCATCTGTGATCTTGCCCCAACGGTACAAAGTCACAAGTGGATAGTATATTCTGTGTAACACTTTCAATTGTATTAGCCTGATTCTAGCCGCAATTGCTGTCTCTCTGGGGTACATTAAGGTCAAGGTCCAGACCTCAGGCAACAGTGGGCCCTCATCTCTCTCCTATTTTGCTTTCAGACTACATAATTCTTTTGTGGCAAAGGAAGAAATAGCATTGTACATGACAGATGTAGTTTTGACATTCACGCTGTCCATAACAATGTTCCTCTCTATGGGTGTGCATTCTGGCAGGTCAGCGAGGTTTGGCATATGTTTTTTAAGTGTATGGGACAACTGCGTGTGGTGGTATTGTCCAGTTGGTAGGAGACCATGATTGGCCGATAGTTCAGCAAAAGGTATAATCTTGCCATCCTTGATCACTTCCTGGATTGTTAATATACCTGCCGTTTCCCAACTCGGCCATTTAGGGAGTTTGTAGAGCTCGGGGAGGAATGTATTATTCCAGAGGGGTTGTATCGGGGTAATTTTGTTTCCCCAGCCTATATGTCTGTGCGCCTCCACCCAGATCTGAGCCGTGTGTGTTGTTATTGTGCGAGAGGGAGGGCAGCCCACTATGTCATATAAGCTTTCGATCGGGGAATGCCATTTCTCGCCGCTTTCTCTGCTCGTATGTGCGGTAGCTCTGGATCACCGTGTAGTATATCATTTATGGCGACCATCTGGCTCGCCCAGTAGTATGCTTGAATATGTGGGAGCCCAATCCATCCCTCTCACACAGAGCGTTGGAGGGTGCTCAGTGCTATTCTTGGGTGTTTGCCCTCCCATAGTAGTTTCCTCAATGTCTTGTCTACCTTGTGAAACTCAGCTGCGGGGATGTGTAGGGGAGCATTTTGTAGTATATATAAAAAGCGGGGAAGAGCCAGCATCTTGAAGAGCGCCGTCCTTCCCAATAGGGTCAGTGGCAGCGTCATCCAGTGGTTCACATCTTGCGTGAACCGTTTTATAATTGGATGTAGATTAAGGGCACATAGTCCTCCAATTTGTTCAAGATCAGGATGCCCAAATATCTGAATTGTTCCCTCTCGACTCTATATGGGGAGCCCTCAGGGGGTATACAGTCTATTCCTTTAATCAGGAATAGTATCGATTTACTCTAGTTCACTTTCAGACCGCTGAATCTGCCATTATGTATCAGTAACTTTGTGACTATAGGGCAGGAGACTGCCGGGTTACCCAGGTAAATCAGCAAGTCATCAGCATATAGAGAGACTCTGTCTTCCCATGTTGTGTCCCACCGGAATCCTGACCACATCAGTGTATTTCTCAGCTGTACTGCTAGGGGCTCAATTATTAGTGCAAATAGCATGGCTGATAGGGGGCATCCCTGTCTACTTCCTTTTCCCAGTTGGATGTTACGAGAGGGCCAGCCATTTACTCTTACTTCTGCTATAGGGGCGCTATACAGGAGTTGAACCCAGTTTATGAATTGTTCACCAAAGCCCATTTTCCTCATGATTGCCCACAATGCTTCCCAGCGGACTGAGTCAAAGGCTTTCTTGAAATCAATAGCCAAGAGTGCCAGTGATTCCTGTAGGGCTGTTGCTCTTTCAAGCGCCAAGTGCAGCCTACGGATATTCATCCTTGTGGACCTTCTTGGTATAAAGGCACATTGATCTGGGTGGATCAGGGACGTAATTACTTTTTGAAGTCTGTTGGCGAGTACTTTTGCTAGTATCTTAGATTCACTAATTATCAGGGAGATGGGCCTATAGGAGCTACATGCTTCTGGTGGTTTACCATCCTTTGGTATTACTATTATGGTGGCCTTACGTAAATCCGTCGGGAGCATCCCTGCTGTTCTCGAGTGTTCGAACATATTAAGCAGGTGTGGTGCAATATCGTCATTATTTAGTTTCTTCCAAACGTCCACTGGGAAGCTGTTCGGGCCTGGGGTTTTGCCTGACTAAAGTTGGGAGATGGCTGCCGATATTTCTTCTTCCGTAATGTTTCTTTCCAGTATGTCTGATTGCTCAGCATCCACTGAGGGGAGAGCAATCCCGTCTAGTGCTGTATTATCTATCAAGGTATCCAGGGAGCTATAGAGTTCCGCATAGTAGGATGCAAAGCATTCAGCTATTGTCAGTTGAGACTATTTCTGCATTCACAGTTTTAATATTTCTAATTTGCTGATGACCCTCATCCCGCCTTTCCAACCAAGCTAATAATTTACCTGCCTTTTCCCCTTTTTCACACAGCCATGCTCTCCTGGCTCTGTGTGCTTTCTTGGCACAGTCTAGTGATACATTATGCAATTTCTTCTGTGCCAGTATCAGAGCCCTGTTTGTCTCAGGTGTGTTATTGCCTATATGTTGTGTCACCTCCTGCTCAGCTTCTTCCACCTCTTTCCGGTGTGCCTTTTTCTGCGCTGCTGTCCATGCGAGGATTTCCCCCCGCAGAACCGGCTTATGAGCTTCCCACAGTGTTCCAGGGTTATCTACAGAACCCGTGTTCAGCTCAAAATGTGTGGAGGTAGTATTGCATATTTTTTCCAACAGGTCAGGGAACCCCAGATAATAGTTGTTTAGACGCAAGGCAGGCGGAGTGCGTGGCCTCTCCTTTTCGGGTTCTATCAATAGTGGGGAGTGATCGGATATGCCACGTGGGAGTAGGGATGTGCTATTTGCTTAGTGGTAGAAAAAAGTAGTCTATTCTAGAGAGTGAGGCATGCTAGTCTCGCCATACGTCTCTCAGTGCTAGTGCGGAAGCAAAGTTGCTAGTTTGGTATTTATTGTAGGATTCCTCCCCCTTGTGTGCGTGGTCCAGTGTATTATCCATGACATTGTTGAAGTCACCACCTAATACCCAAATATCTGCTACATTGGTGGTCAGGATGGGTGTAATCTCTTCCAGCAATGTAGATAACAGTGCCGGCGGGGAATACACCGCCATTATCGCAAGAGTTTGATTCCAGATTGTAGCGTTAATATGTACATACCTCCCCCCAGTATCATGGGTCACCTAAGATATTGTTAGTGGGAGTCTCTTTTGGATTAGGATCAGCACCCCTATAGCGCCCATGAAAATTCCTGTGTGCACCGTGGTGCGGTGATTGGTTATTTTAAAGAAGTTGCATATCATTCCAGCCAGATGTGTTTCTGTCAGGAACACTATTTCAGGTGTATGCGTATTTATGAATTGTGTCACCAGGCGTCTCTTGATGCGAGACCCTAGCCCGTTGACATTCTAAGTCAGGAGTTTCAAGCGTTTATTAATTATCACCGTTGGCAGTACCATTGGATGTATAGTTTTTGTGGTCTATTGTTGTACTTTTCGGGGGATGCCTGTCTCTCAGGTACTATCACTTGCGCTGTAGCTATCTTACTTCTGTTTGGTGCAATTGCAGTACCTCTGTGTGTGAAACAATAAACAAAAAACTCGTACCCAATTCCCCCCTCCCTATACTGCATCCCCGACTGAAGCATCTGTCGCCCCATCATAAACCAAAAATCTAGTAACACTCAACACTCATGCATTAACTCCTGTCAACTCAGCGCCCCCAACCTGTGGTGGAGACGGTGCACAGTTAACAGGTTCTGTAATCGAGAGGGCATTCGATGCGACGTGTCGCGGGCCGCGAGCCATCTTGTAAGTTGAAACTTCAGTCATATGTTGGCAGTGCTGCAAGGCAGAACCACAGTTACTCACATGAGATGAACATACTTGCTTGCCTGTCCATTGTTCATGCTTATTCACTGCTCATTTGCGGTATTGCACCCACTTGTTGCTGTAGTCGCTCGTCCGGTGGTCTGTCTGGACGAGGTCTATTCCTTTGGTTTTCTTGCCTCCTCCAGGGGCCCCAATCTCCTCCCAGGTGACGTTCTGCCCAGTTCCATGCCTCTTTTGGATCTGTGAAATGCACCGTCGTGCCACTGTGGTACATTTTTAGTTGTGCCGGGAATAATAAACCATATTTCACCTTCAGCGTCTTCAGGTGTTTCTTATGAGGATCAAACGATTGTCTTGCCTTTTGTACTTCTTTAGTAAAGTCAGGGAAGAAGGCTATGTTGGAGCCGTTGTATGTTATGGCGCCTTTTGTTCTGGCCATTTGAAGCACCGCATCTCGATCCCTATAATTCAAGATCTTGGCAATCACTGTTCGTGGTTGTGCTCCGGGGATCGGTCTGCCAGTCGGTATCTGGTGAGCACGCTCGACGGGGTAGAATTTTGATAAGGACTTTGGAGCAAATAAATCAGCAAGCTATTGCTCTAGAAAGAGTTCCATGCTTGGCCCTTCCGTCTTTTCAGTCAGGCCAAGGATTCGGATATTGTTTCTTCTCGATCGTCCCTCTCCCTCTTCCACATGCTCCTGCAGTGATTTAATGTGTTCCATTACACTGTTCATTTGTTGACCCATACCCCGTAGTTCATCCTCTGCCATGGATATACGAGTCTCAGCCTCTCCCGTGCTGGATGATAGTTTCTGAAGGTCGTGACGCAGTTGGGACACCTCCGTGCTAATGCTGTGCATTTTCACTTCCATGGAAGCTCACGAGCTGGAAATGGCATTCATCACATCTCTAAGAGATATGTTATCTTCAGAGTCTTGTGAGTCACCAGGTTTATTTTGTTCCACTGGGGGTCAGGGCAGATGTCGTAAATTGTTCCATTGTGCTCTGGGTACCTGCTTTCTTGGCCTTCTCTTTGCCCATTTCAGAATCTGTGCTCTGATACCTTGTAATCCTCTAGAATGTGACAGCTAGAGTAACGGACCTCGTTTCACAGTTTGATCCCACTCTGACCTGTATTGCCTGCAATCTAGGTGCAGCACCGCAACTCAATCATGCCATATGTCAATGTAGCAGCGTTATCTCACATCCCTCATGTTTTGGCTTCTCATGCAGCGCATATGTGCTGCCCATGTGTGGGCCCCTGATTATTGGGCCTTCTCCGGTTTTGTCCCAGAGGCACACAGCACAGGTAAGTGCATAGGTGCAGCCGCATTGAGCCAAGTTGGGTTGTGGGTCTGCGTTTGTGTGTGTTACATTAGCACCAAGTATTCACAAGGGTTGGCCGATATCTGCGCTTCCAATGGTAGTATCACAGGTTTTTAGCCTTTATACCCCCCTTCTCCTTACTGTTTCCTCCCTCCGGGATCACAACAATCAGTCTGAGGGGTCTCACCAATCATTGGGACCAACCCTGTAACAAGGTAGGTGAAATTACAGCTACGTGTTCCCCTTGCTTTCACGGAAGTCCACCTCTTTGTGTCATGCTAGAATACATTTGCTGCCTCAGTTTGGCATCAGCACACGCTCATACCTCTCATCGTGCCTCCCGGTGGGGGCATGTGGGGGTATCACTGGGCCTTTAGGCAGGTATGGATGTGGTTCGGAAGCATTAGGGGGTGACGTGTCCGTGTCTGTGGAGCACTTTGTATTGAGTGCCCTCTCAAGTGCACCCCACAGTCACACGGTTACACGGAGGTGCAGTTTTAGAGCCCTTTACCTGTGTGGTCGCCGCGGTATCGCGCAGGGTTCGTTGCTCACGGTGTGTTGTGTTTCCGGGAGCGGGAAAATACTGCAAGTATGACCAGCACAGGAGCTCTGCTGGGTGTCAATCCACATGCACTGCGCTTGTGGTCTCCTCTAAATTGCACAGGGAGATTTAGGGTGAGTTAGCTGCTCCGGGATCACTGCTTCTGTCACCCTGCTATTTTTCCGTGCTTCCGGCTCCTTCCCAGGAGCGTGTTATGTGGGCCTCCCAATCTGCTCCAGCAGTCCGGTTTATTTCACGAATGCCTCACGCACAGGCAGTGTAGAGGGCCCTCCTCCTCACGTGGTCGGTGTAGTGCCTCAGGTCCAGGCTTGATGGGACCTCCCCACCATGCTGGGACTCCCACACGGCACCAGCGGCTGCCCCAGTGGATGGCACGGGCCTGGGCCGGGCTACAGCACAGGGGCCCGACACGCCTTCCTCTTCCACTTAGCTGAAGGTCCTGCCAGGTGGTGATAGAGTGTTCGGGGAAAGTAGGGTCTTGCGGTCCCCGGATTGCACTCCGTCGGCAGGGTAATTCAGAAGGAAGGAGTCGCAACGCTTGTGCAGACAGGCCGCCACAGGCACCACTGCCTCATACTCTCAGCGGCCATCTCCGCTCACCGATTCTGCTCCACACTGCTAACAGATGATGCTGCAGGTATCCGGAGCTGGAAAAGTTATTTTTTTTATGTATGCTGGTTCAATCTTTTTCAATCTTTTGCAGGATATATGTAGGATACGGCTGGTAGCCATGGAGCACCGACGAATCACGTCCTCATCGTGTGCTAGCTGGCCACGCTCCCGAAACAATTAATTACTAACCTGCAATTCGATGTTTAGTATCCACACAGTTCAAGTTATAACACTGACAAGCACTTTGTGGTTCCAGTCGTATGCCACACAATTCCTTTTGAAATTCACAATTTTTGTACCTACATTTTGAAACTTCTCAAAAAATAAAACACAGGATAGATTTACAAAAGCATGCTTTCAGGTCCATGTCAATGCTCCTCGCACAGGTTTGCTGCAAATCCGTCCAGCACTTTGGGCTGTAGCTGCAAACCAAATTATTATTCCCATTCACCCCTATCCCGATTTCATAAATGTTAGGACCCCCCTAGAATTTAGCCCCTACTTGACAAAATCCCTTCAAAGATTCCACATTCAAAGTTGGATCTGTAATCTTTTTCAAAACTTTTGTGCAGATTCATCAAATGTCACCAACGTTAAAAGCCTTCTTAAAATGTTGGGATCTCCTCTCTAATTTTGATGCATCTTGACAAAATCCAACCAAACTTTGCAAAAACATGCAAAGTTGGGCCTATAATATGTTTGCAAACGTGTATGCAGATTCATCAAACGGCACAAGCTTTATAATCGGTCCAAACATTTTGGGACCCCCTCCAATTCTGTCTCCTCTTGGTGAAAGAACACCAAAACTGCACAAACGTATTAAAAGTTGAATCTACATTTTCCTTGCAAGATTTTGTGCAGTTTCGTTGAATGGCGCCAAAGTCATAAACCATCCAAAAACTGCTCTTCATCGACCCTGCAATACAGAAATATGTACGAATGTCCTCAAACATTTGTAAAGTAAGCGAAAATAACAGCAATGTCCCCGAACATCTGACATAGGAGAATAACACCAGATTTTTTGCTTTGTCTGGACATATCTCATCCTCATCATCACTCACTGCCACAGAGATTGTGTCATTTGTTTGACAAGTTTAATATTGTGCTTTGAGTATGCGTTTACTGCGGTATCTGCGGACTACAGGCGCAGTTCGCAAATTCAACATGGCGGCCGTTTCAACTGTTTTGATGCACCTCATATTTTTAATTGACCAATCAGCAGGCGCGTATGATCTCTGAGAACATTACACAGCTCCCTGATTTACTCAGAGGAGTCCACAGACACAGATTCAGGAAGTAAGTCTGCAGACCGGACAGAGATATCGCACATTTTTCTGAATTGCATTTTGGGCATTTTAAATAATTCTAATGGACAGATTAACACCATATTTGCAAAAGCATGTTTTTGGGACCAGGTCGCCGCTCCTCGTGCAAATTTGGTGCAAATCCGTCCAGCGGTTTCGGCTGTAGCCATGAGCAAAGTTATTTTTAATTCAAGTTTATCCAGATTTCAAATGTTTTGGGGCCCCCCTATAACTTTTCCCTCCCTTGACAAAATCACACAGAACATTTCAAACTAATTCAAAGTTGGCTGTATACATTTTGCCAAGTTCTGTGAGAATTCGTCAAACGGCACCAAAGTTATAAGCCTCCCAACAACTGCTCTTCCTATGGGTTGAGTAATATAACCATAACTAGAGGGTCGCTACCACAGACCCAGTACTATGTATGACATGGATTATTTTTCGGGGAGTGGGACGAGGAAGAGGGATGTGGGGTTAATGACATAGATTACTATTGGATATTTAGAGGAGGAAGAGAGTTTTTGGGGTAATGATATGGATTATTATACATAATTTATTTAGTTATTTTATTTATTCATATTTTCAAAGCACACTTAGCCATTAGGCATCAATCCGCTGTTACAAAAACTAATTACACATTCATAAGAAACAGTTGTCATAGACAGGTTATATGTGCAGTTATGCAAATAGCCATGTTTTTAGGGATCTCCTGAAGGTCCAGTAAGATTTTCTTCTCTCAAGGTAGAGGGCAGTGAGTTCCATTGTTTCACTGCAAAGGTCGTAATGCTGGCACCACCAGCTTTAGCACTTTTGGTGCTCGGTTGCAATAGTTTGTTGTTGTAGGCTGCTCTGTGTGGTCTGTTAGACGGATCGCTGGTGGTTTTCTGGATCAGCTAGGGGGCAGAGTTGGAGAGACATCTGTGCATTATGGAGAGACTCAACGATAATGTGCTCTCTGATTTGGAGCCAGTGTACGTTTTTTCTGGTAGTGGAAATATGTTCACATCTTTGGATGTTAAAGGCCGCACAAATGGCATTGTTCTGGATCACCTGGATCTTTGCAATGTTCTGGCATGAAGTGCCTGAAAATAGGGCATTGCAGTAGTCCAGTCTTGATCCAATGATAGCACAAGCAATAGTGAGGCAGCTTGAGAGAGGAAAGATCTGGCTGAATTAATCAGATTTGTTGTGTGCTGAGGATGAAGCAATGGCATTCACTTGGCGAGTGAGCAAGAGTGTGACGTCAAGGTATACACCAAGGATTTTGAATATAAAACAGGAATTTGGATGCCATCGATGCAGAAGGAGGAGTAGAGGGGATTCAGATTATTGATCTTGGTTGGCTGCCCTACCAGGAGGAGCTCCGTCTTGTCATTATTAAGGCAGAGATGGTGAGTAGCCTTTCAGGCCTGAATAGTGGTGTAGACATTGTTTAGGGCTAAGGTGTCTTCGGTATAGTTGCCAGACAGCGCTATGAGGATTTGCGTGTTATCGGCATAGTTTTTGTAGGAAGTAGCGATTGAGTCAAGTAGGACAAAGAGGGGTCTGGTGAAAATGTTGTAACGGGTTAGGTATATGTAGGATCCTTGGGGTACTCCACATGATATGCAGGCCAGTAGGGTACTGTGGTCTCTGCAAATACTCAGATGGGTCTACCTTGGAGGAAGGAGGCCACCCATCCAATGGCTTCAGGTGATAAATGAGCTGTGGCAGTGAGGTGTTGGCATAGGATCTGATGGTCAACCAGATCGAATGCAGCTGAGAGATCCAAGAGAAGGAGGAGGGCAGATTTCCCCTGATCTCTCATCAAGCTGGTTTTTGGGATCAATTAGGGCAGATTCATTGCCATGGCCTGGTCTGAAACCAGACTGTCGAACGCCCAGGATTTAGTGGGTTTCCAGGAATTGTTGGATCTGAATATATGCAGCTCTGTCCAATATTTATAAGAGGAAGGGGACGGTGGAGATGGGCCGGTAGTTGTTGGGAATGCTGGGTCAAGTGAGGGTTTTTAAATCAGAGGTAGAACCCATGCTTCTTTGTGGTTAGCTCGGACTAAACCAGAAGAGAATGGGGCGTTAACAAATTTAGTGATGAAAGGATTCAGTTCATCTGAACAGTCCTTAATAATGGATGCAGGGCAGATGTTGCCTTTGCACCTAGAGGGTTTTAATCCATTTAGGATGGATGTGGCTTCGGTCTCGGAAATGGAGCTGAAGTAAAATAGCAGGGGTGGGTTGGGCTCATGAGTTGTCGCTGTGAGGGGGCAGAGATGGGTGTGGTCACGGGTTTGAGTAGGGATAGCTTGAGGAGGATTTTTTGGTGAAGGATCTCAATCCTATCAAGCATGGCTGTTTGGACTTTGGTGCACCATGCCTCATTTTTGATTATGGCGGGAGGAGGGGTTGCTGGGGTTTATAGTTCCCTCAAGATAGTAAAAATCTCTCTAGTGTTGGATTTGGCACTGGCAACTCTGAAATTGAAGATGGTAGATTTGACCACAATGATAGCTTGTTTGTAGTGTTTAGCTGCCACAGAAAATTGTGTTTTCATGGGGTCTGTGGGTGTTTTTTATCCAACTACCTTCAACCAGGCGTTTGGTTTTGCAAAGTACCGTGACTTTAGGGGTGAACCAGGATTTTGAGTGTTTGACTGTTTCAGATTTTCTGGGGGCTAGTGGGGCCACTGCATCCTCAGACAGGGTGAGGGGCTTGTGTAGAGGTCAGCAAGTATAGAGGGCTAATTAGAGTACAAGTGTTGTGATTGAAGTGCTTATAGTAGGGGGGCTATGCTCTCTTTTGTGAGATTATGAGAGCTCCATGTCCATGTTGGTGGCACGGAGGGACAAGCGTGAGTGGTGTGCTCGAGGGGTGATGTGGTAAATTAGAGTATGTGGTGGTCAGACCAGGTGCAGGGTGTGTTGTCTAGGATGGTTATCTGGCAGTTGAGGTCAGCTATCCAGTGTAGTGTGCGAACTTTGATATGTGTGGGATTCTGGACACAGTGTCTGAGCTATGTTGGATGCATGCAAGTCGGATGGATCATTGAGGCCAAGGTTTATGTCCCCTAGGAGGATAATTCTGGAGGAGGGCTTGATGTTATTACCCACAGCATGCATAAGATCCTCTTCAAAGGATAGAATGGGGCCAGGTGGTCGGTAAATGACATACATAGTCATGGTGGCATTGTGAGAGAGGGACAATTTAGTAGAAAGTAGGTCATAGTTTCCAGCCATTGGTACAATAGTACGTGTGATAGTGATAGAGTCTCCTTGGGAGGGGATCTGTCTGTTATGTGTATGACATATCCAGAGGGAATAGCAAGGGATAATGGTGGACCAGAGACTTGGTGAAGCCATGTTTTTGAGATGGCAAAGAAGTCTAGGTTGTGGGTGCAGATAAGGTCATTTATGTCAAGTACATGTGAACATGACATGCAGAGCTGCTGAATGGAAATTGCAGACCTCAGGCACATCCTCTGACAAACTGGCCTGTCGCCTGCTCCAAAGGAAATATCGTTTCTCTATCCGCTCTAAGAAGAGGGCCCACACTCAAACCTGCATCTCTGGAGCCACTAATGACATGGCTGAACTTTTCAAAATCTGCAAGGAATTCACCATCCAACTGCAGTCTCTGCCTCTTCCCGTCCTTCGGAGACTCTCTGCACTGCTCTGTCCTCCCATTTCACATCTAAAACTCAGGACATCCTCATTCTACTCTCCCGCCTGCTCTCCTGCCTCCCTTGGCACCCATCTGTCCCCCACCCAAACTCTCTTCCTTCTTGCCCATAACACCTGATGAAGTCTCTAAATGTGTCTGCTCTATGAAGGTCTCACCCAAACAGGTGCTCCTCTGCTCTTCCAGAACTATTAAGGACAACATCTCCTCTCTTGCTCATCTCTAGCCAGTTTCTGTAACACTCCAACACCACTGGCTCTTTACCTCTTTCCCTCAAGCACTCCTTTGTGCACCCTCTCCTAAAAAAGCCACCTGCTGGCCCTTCTTGCCCAGCTAGCTATCACCCTATCTCTATCACCCCCTAACTGGGCAAACTCCTGGAGAAGTTGGTCTTCCCCCAACTGATCCATCACACTGAATTTGCTGGCTGTCTCCATGACCATGAATCTGGTTTCCGGCATCCAGAGGCACAGAAACTGCTCTCCTGAACACCCGTGAAGATGTGCTTGCTATTCTTGATTCCAACTCTCTGTCCTCATTCTCCTTGATCTCTCCTTGGCCCTTGACATGGTCAACCATTGTATCCTCATAAAACATCTCTGCGACACCCTTGGCATCATGGGCCAGGCACTGGACTGGCTGACCTCCTTCCTAACGAACCATCCTTCCCAGGTACAACTGGGCCCTTCCTCCTCCACCACCTCATTCTCGACCTGCGGCATTCCCCACTGCTCTATCCTATCGCTGTGGTTTTTCAATATCTACCTCGCCCCTCTTGCCCACCTGATCTCCTCCTTCTCTCCTAATTTCCAGTGTTATACTAATGACACACAGCTTTTCCTTCAAACTTCCCTCCACTACCTCCTCCTCTCTCATTCCCGATTGACTGACCTCTATTCAGGCATGGTGCACGGCTAATGATCTCTGTCTTAAGTCCAGTAAGACTGAGATATTTCTTATTGGGATACCTGTAACTTGTTTGCCTCTTGCACTTTGGCAGCCCTCCTTGGGCCCTCTACCCTCACCATCTAGTGAGGCCTAACATCTTGGGATCATCTTCGATTACTCTCTCTCCTTCCCCCCTCACATCTTGGACCTTGCCAAGAAGGTCTACTTTCATCTTACGAGGCATTCTACCATTTTCTCACCTTCCATCAGTAGTTCAATGTCTCCAGAGATCTAGTCCTCTCTAGGCTGGACTACTGCAACAGCCTCTTCCTCAATATTCCCCTTTCCTCCCTTTGCCCCCTTCAATTGCTCCAGAATAGGACTACAAGACTTATCCTTGGCCTTAAGCCCAGGGACTGTATCTCTCCAGCTCTAAATCCCGCCACTGACTCCCGGTGGCCGCAAGGATCAAATTCAAGACACTCTGCATCATCCACATGGCTTTTTTGGGGCTGGGTCCCACCTATCTCCAACCTTCTCTCCCCAAATACCTCCCTGCTAGAGACCTCTGCTCTTCTAGCTCCAAACCTCTGCTGATCAAACGCTTCTCCAAGCAGAGAGTGGGAGGTAGGTCTCTCTCTTCGGCGATGCCTCCCTTTGGAACAGCCTCTCTGCCCCTCTCAGATTTGAGCTGGATACTTCTCAAAACTCATCTTTTCTCTACCTCTTTCCCTCTCCTGATAATCTCCCCAATGCCGCTGAGACTGGCAGTCTGGTCCTCATGAGTCCTACAGGTTCCTAGGCCTTCTACCCAGTCGACTCCAGCACCCTCCTCCCTCAGCATTGCCCGCTTAGCCCCAGCTGGGCGGCTGTGCACCCCCCTCCTTGGGACACCTCGGCCCTAGCACTTAGCCAGTGGACTCCTCCACTGTCATCCACTGGCAAGTCCCCTCCTGGGCTCCCACTAGCACTTGCCCACACCTGTTCCCTCCTCCCACACCCTCCCTCCTGCACTTCTCATCACTGCACTTGCACATTCTGAATCTCACAAGGCTTAGTAGGGCCATGATTGTTTTTATTTATTGCTATTGCCTTTGTTTATTTACTTCCCTGTTCCCTCCCCTTTTTTGTTTTGTGGCACCTGTAAACACTACTTGTTCTATAGGTGCCTTACAAACACTCAATCCATAAATACATAAATAAATAAATAAATAAATAAATACAATTATTGGGTACTGGGACAAGGGATGCACGAGTAGTGACATGGTTTACTATTGAGTACTGGGACGAAGAATAGAGATGTGGGGGTGATGACATGGATTACTTTGCAGTATGACGACGAGGAAGAGGGATGTTGGGGTAGTGACATTGTGAGAAATGTGACCATCCACACGATGGGTGTGCACCCACCTGGGCTTTTTTGAAATTTTATATGAAATTGAATGATGGGAGATCAACCTCTGGAAAATGTATGGGGCTAATCCGCACACATTTTCCTATGCTCATTGCACGACATACACATAGAACCGTGCACTCTGGTTGGACACAGCCTACAGGTGCAGTCATCCTGTCATATTTAGAAAGGTAGGGCCAAAACCTTCCTCCTGTCATGGCCAGTCTCATTAGCTGTCAAAGGCTCCAATGATCCGCCCCGTCCATTTGTTTACCCTCTGCAGAAGGTGGCAGCAATTAACATAATTAACATAATTAACATACTAATAGAGCATATTTCAAACAGGCCCACATGGAGCCTGGCTGCAGAGGCTACAACAAAGGAGACAGGAAACCTCAACACCCCTTTCATATGCACTGTGTCAATCTGAAGCCAGCTCCTGCCGCTCAGTATCAAGGGCAGTAACCTGTCATGTCTGGGACTATGTATTTACAGTACGTCGTTGCACACTCTCTTTCATGCGCCACTTAAATCAAGAAAACTCCACTCGATTGGAATATGAAAATATATTTCTGTATTGGTGCGGATAGATGCACTTTGTGATGACACGTGTTTCAACGGAGCACGCCGTCTTTTTCAAATCAGGGCTAATACATTAGATAGTGATCCAATACAAATACATAATTACAAAAAAACAGTTGGAGTCCAATGGAACCAATAAATATGTGAAGTGTAACACAGACAGAGAAGGTGGGAAATGGGAAGGATCCAGTGGGTTGAATAGTCTAACAGTAAACGTCAAAACATAAATTTGTAAAATACCATTTATATAAACAAATTGGAGACATAAAAGGGATAGGGGTGATTGGAAAGAAAAGAAAATTAAATTAAATACCATGAATTCATTTATCTCTGGAATTGTAAATACGCAAAGAGAATATCAAATCGTTTTTGAAGTGGATGTATCTTACCCATTATTTAAAGTTGCTTAATTTGGAACGTTGCTATTCAGCTACACATAATGATTTACGGGTTCAATCCCAGCCTGCCAAACAATGTTCGGGTTGTTACATGCTGTATTGATACATTTGTTCGCTTATGATTATCAGTTAATATTCAGAGCTGTATATTTAAATTCATAGTTAGTATATTTGACCAGTTAAGTGGGTTATATTTCAATTATAATTTCCTGTGAATAGAGATAGCGCACCTCTTACGAGCTCTTAAACAATCAAAAGGATAACGGCGTTTGTAGCAGTCGAGAAAAGTAGTTGTGTCATCCAGTCTAACATTGGGCTGCTGCGAGAGTATGCTTAAATGTCACCTAGTACTATGTTGCTCATTAAAACGGTCTTAGGGCAGCAAAATAATCTATTGAGCATGTCTTACCTCTGCAATAAGGCAATAGCACCTCCGTACGATTCTGTCCGCGTTCGCGGAAGAATCCAAAATGGCAGCTTTATAAAGTTGTTGATGTGGTTGTCACAGCAACTTCAATAGTCCTTTGTTAATTACTGATGTGAGCGCCATCTTTTAGTGTTGTGTAAACCGTACTGCCTTTTGGCCAAGATTAGGTGTGATTTTACTTGAGAATAATACGGATTACGAAAAATGATCTTACAAATGTATATGAAGTATAAGTCTGAAATGTCACCCAAATGCAAAGCAAAAATAATTTAGTTTGAGGAACGATTGTCCCGGG
The DNA here is from genome assembly GCF_040938575.1 of Ambystoma mexicanum. Classification (NCBI taxonomy): domain Eukaryota; kingdom Metazoa; phylum Chordata; class Amphibia; order Caudata; family Ambystomatidae; genus Ambystoma; species Ambystoma mexicanum. The sequence continues at coordinate 565,309,400 of NC_090926.1, forward strand.
AATTGATATTATGGATGGATACAGAAGACTTGAAAATACGAACAATCATATAAAGCACGTTAACTTAAATGCAATCGAGTCTAATCATATAGACTAAAAAGAAATTAGAGAATATGCAGTATGTAAGACTTGCACAATAAAAAAAGGTGAACTTATATTGATAAATGTACTTTCCTGTCCATGTATGAAATTGACAATTAGGTTTGAAATATTAACATTCTAAGCTATTGGTTGGAATGCAGGGTAAGCTTATTATGCGTTGACTTTCAAGTACATAACTGACAGAAAATACATAGTTTGTGCAAAATTCAAGATTCAAATGGCTCATAAGAAGGAGGACATCTCATTGTCTGTGTTTAGACCCCTATCTATCGTCCGAAATCTACATATTAATTTCGCCTCCTCTTGTCTCAATCTCTTCTCTTGATCACCTCCTCTCGGTCCTAGTGTTACTATTTTGAGACCCAAGTATGTAATGTCTTGTTTGTTACTTAATTGGTGTTTTCTTTGCCAGTGAGCTGCCAATGGTAAATTGGTATTTTGACTGCCAATGCTGGACATATGTTCACGAATTCTGATTCTCATTTCTCTAATAGTGCTCCCAATGTACATCTTTTTACATTGACAAATAATTGCGTACACAACAAATTTGGTTTTGCAATTGATAAAGTCAGTGATTTTGTACTTGGTGCCGTAAGAATCTTCAAAAATCTCAGTGTTGCGCATTGCATATTGGCACATGGAACATGAACTGCATTTCCGAAACCCTACAGGTAATTGTGGTAACCAGGAAGTTGACTCTACATGTTTTTCTTCAGGTAAAAGTGAAGGACTGAGGATATTTCTCAAAGTCCTTGCTCTTTTGTATGTTATAGAAGGATTTCCATCAATATCGTTTACGAAATGTGGATCCAATTTCAAAAGTTCCCAATTCTTTTTGAGAATTTTACTTATTACAAAATTGTTGGCACGATAGATTGTAATAAATCTGATCCGTTCTGGCTTGTTTTGATTTCGTCTACTAGAGATCAGTGTGTTTTCTCTATTGAGTCCCCTTGCTTGTGCGTGTGCTTTAGCAATGTTTTTTGTGGCATATCATTTGGCTAAAAAACGGGTGGTAAATAGTTTGCACTCCTGATCAAAGGTTGTTTTTGCCGAACAGTTTCTTCGAGCTCGTTTAAATTCCCCTTTCGGGATGTTTTTGATTACGGGATTATGGTGACAAATCGTTGCAAACAGAGTTGAGTTTGCCTCTGTTGGTTTCCTATATGTTTTGGCCATAATCTTGTTTTCTTCTATATAAATTGTTAGGTCTAGGAAATTAACTTCTGATGTACTTGATGTTCCCGTAAATTGTATTCCTAAAGTGTTTTGGTTTGCTCGTAGTTTAAATTCTTGCAGCTGGTCGTCATAGCCCTTCCAGATGAAAAAAAAGTCATCTATATATCGGTTCCATAAAACAACATTTTCTTCATAATTAGGATCCGAGTAAATATGTTGATCTTCGTACATAGCCGTTACTAGGTTAGCAAGTGCTGGAGCATATTTTACTCCCATAGCTACACCACAGGTCTGTCTATAATATTCTTTGTTAAAAAGAAAAATGTTGTTTTTCAAAGTCAAGAGCAGCATTTCTTTGAGCATCTGTATTGATTGGTAACTTGACGCTGTATCTTGTGCGAAAATGTAGTCTATAGCTTCCAAAGCTATGTTGTGCTTTATCGAAGTGTAGAGTGCTGTAACATCCCATGTGACTAGGATGTAACTGGGTTGCCACATGACACTTGTTAATTTGTTAATAATTGCTGTTGTGTCTTTTAAAAAAGACTTGGTTAGATTTACTTTGGGCCTAAGAATGTTATCAATGTATTCTGTCATATTAACTGTAGCCCAACCTATTCCACTAAGGATAGGTCTCCCTTCTGGAATTTTCTCAAATGGTTTGTGAACTTTAGGTAAAAAGTAAATGGTCGGTAATTTAGATGTCTGATTTCCAATGCTTGTTTTTCCTCATCTGATAAAAGACCTTGACGGTGCCAGCACGTGATTGCTCCCATGAGTTCTTCAATAATGTTTGATTTAGGATTTGATGTTAACTTCTCATAACAAAATGGTATCTTTAAATGATTATAGGCCATTGTTATATAATCTTCGCGGTTCATCACCACCATTTTACCACCTTTGTCAGCTGATTTGATCGCAATTGTGGAATCTTGTTGCAGGTCTTGAAGAGCTTTTCTTTCTGTTCGTGACAGGTTGTCAAATTTGTATTTAATTTTAATGTTACTCTTTGTTGTATCAAATGCATCATTAAGGTCCTTGGTCATTGTTTTGTAAAACACATCAATTAGGTTGTCTGGCATTAACTGAGGTGTAAATGGTGATTTATTTCTCATTTCTTTTGGCGCAAGACTGCTTTGTTGAATCCGTAATTCATGTAACATCTCATGTATTGGTCGTTCAGTATTGTCTTCCAACGATCTAAGTAAATGAATATAGTTGAGATCTTCTATTGTGAGTTCACTTGACATAATAGGAACTTCTTTTTGTCGGTGCGTATTCCTCACTTGAGTAGCAAACCATTTTTTTAGTTTAAGTTTTCTGACAAATTTAAACAAATCTATATGGACATCTGTGGTATTGTACTCTATTGTCGGAGCAAAAGAGAAACCTTTGTTCAGTGGGGAAATTTCTTCTGTTTTTAGATGTCGTTTAGATAAATTCAGAACTAGATTGTCTACTTGGTCTTTTTCACTGCCTCTCTCGCTGCAACTCTTGTGAGTCTTCTGAAATCTTCTAATGCATCGGGATTCCCTGGATCTCCCACTCCCACGCTTCCCCCTGGACCTGTGACGGGTTGTTGTCGCGTCATTTGCGGTGGAAGTAAAAAAAACAACTTTTTTCTGATACATGGTACGGTTGCCTTTTTTGAATCTTCTGATTTGGTTCAAGAAACCTAATCTTGTGTTTGGTTGTTCGCCTGTATCTGTTTCCTTATCCATTTCTTTTACTTGATCGCCTTCTGACTCCACATCCGAGCTGCCTGGTGATGAAGTTGGTGTGCTCTCTCTCTCGAGACTGGTTTAGACAATTGTTTGTATTTGTCATGAAATGTATATACTTTATCATCTTGATAATCACGATCATCTCTGAAAAACGTCCTAATTTTTCTTAATTTAATTTCATCTTGATACTCCTTTAAAATTTCGAACATTTTTGGGTAATTTTTCTCTTTTGTAACTTCGAGTGCTTTAGCTTCTTGAATCTCCTTTTTCAAAGTATCTATCTGTTCATTGATTCTTTTATGTTCTCTGGTTGCATGTTCGACCAAAAGGTCTAACATATTCTTGGAGCTGAGATTCAAATTCTTTTCCCATAATTCTGCCAAGTCCTTATCCTCGTCTCGTGTGAAATCAGGGAAGATGAGAATTCTAAGTCCCCTTGGTATTTGTTCTTTACTTATGTAATTTTTAAGGGAAATCATTTCCCAATATTTATCTATTTCACATCGGGACGCTCTCTCAAGTTTAACAAATTTATACCGTAAATCTTCTCGTGGTTTGGTCAGACTGGATGTGAAGGCATGTGCGTTGCTGCCTTTTGGAGTAAATAGTTTTATTGCATCTTCTTCTCTAGTTTCTAGATATTCAGCCATTTTAATGGATATTAGCTAGTTAAATCTTGGTCTGCAAGGTCCCAAGTGTTCTGTCTTGTACAAAAATTAAATCCTGTTGAGGAACCTTTCTCCAAAGAACACTTATCAAAAAATGGACCTCAGCGCCCTTATATCTGTTGTAGAGATATTCTGTGTCGCATGGGTTGCGCAACAGCGGAGAAAATGTGGTTCCTCCACTCCGCTTTATAACTCAAGGAAAAAGAACGTCGTTGCACACTCTCTTTCATGCGCCACTTAAATCAAGAAAACTCCACTCAATTGGAATATGAAATATTTTTCTGTATTGGTGCGGATAGATGCCCTTTGTGATGACACGTCTTTCAACTGATCACGCCGTCTTTTTCAAATCAGGGCTAATACATTAGACAGTGATCCAATACAAATACATAATTACAAAAAAAAAGTTGGAGTCCAATTGAACCAATAAATATGTCAAGTGTAGCACAGACAGAGAGGGTGGGAAATGGGAAGGATTCAGTGGGTTGAATAGTGTAACAGTAAACGTCAAAACAGAAATTTGTAAAATACCATTCATATAAACAAATTAGAGACATAAACGGGATAGGGATGATTGGAAAGAAAAGAAAAGTAAATTAAATAACATGAATTAATTTATCTCTGGAATTGTAAATACGCAAAGAGAATATCAAATCGTTTTTGAAGTAGATGTATCTCACCCATTATTTAAAGTTGCTTAATTTGAAACGTTGCTTTTCAGCTACACATAATGATTCACGGGTTCAATCCCAGCCTGCCAAACAATGTTTGGGTTGTTACATGCTGTATTGATACATTTGTTCGCTTATGATTATCAGTTAATATTCAGAGCTGTATATTTAAATTCATAGTTAGTATATTTGACCAGTTAAGTGGGTTATATTTCAATTATAATTTCCTGTGAATAGAGATAGCGCACCTCTTACGAGCTCTTAAACAATCGAAAGGATAACCGCGTTTCTAGGAGTCGAGAAAAGTAGTGTGCCATTCAGTCTAACATCGGGCTGCTGCGAGAGTATGCTTAAATGTCACCTAGTACTATGTTGCTCATTAAAACGGTCTTAGGGCAGCAAAAGAATCTATTGAGCATGTCTTACCTCTGCAATAAGGCAATAGCACCTCCATACGATTCTGTCCGCGTTCGCGGAAGAATCCAAAATGGCATCTTTATAAAGTTGTTGATGTGGTTGTCACAGCAACTTCAATAGTCCTTTGTTAATTACTGATGTGAGCGCCATCTTTTATTGTTGTGGAAAACGTACTGCCTTTTGGCCAAGATTAGGTGTGATCTTACTTGAGAATAATACGTATTACGAAAAATTATCTTACAAATGTGTATGAAGTATAAGTCTGAAATGTCACCCAAATGCAAAGCAAAAATAATTTAGTTTGAGGAACGATTGTCCCGGGCATTGATGTTATGGATGGATACAGTAGACTTGAAAATACGAACAATCATATAAAGCACGTTAACTTAAATGCAATCGAGTCTAATCATATAGACTAAAAAGAAATTAGAGAATATGCAGTATGTAAGTCTTGCACAATAAAAAAGGGTGAACTTATATTGATAAATGTACTTTCCTGTCCATGTACGAAATTGACAATTAGGTTTGAAATATTAACATTCTAAGCTATTGGTTGGAATGCAGGGTAAATGAGATAAATGAATTCATGGTATTTAATTTATTTTTCTTTTCTTTCCAATAATCCCTATCCCGTTTATGTCTCCAATTTGTTTATATGAATGGTATTTTACAAATTTCTGTTTTGACGTTTACAGTTACACTATTCAACCCACTGAATCCTTCCCATTTCCCACCCTCTCTGTCTGTGCTACACTTGACATATTTATTGGTTCCAGTGGACTCCAACTGTTTTTTTGTAATTATGTATTTGTATTGGATCACTGTCTAATGTATTAGCCCTGATTTGAAAAAGACGGCGTGGTCCGTTGAAACACGTATCATCACAAAGGGCATCTATCCGCACCAATACAGAAATATATTTTCATATTCCAATTGAGTGGAGTTTTCTTGATTTAAGTGGCGCATGAAAGAGAGTGTGCAACGACATTCTTTTTCTTTGAGTTATAAAGCAGAGTGGAGGAACCACATTTTCACCGCTGTTGCACAACCCATGCGACACAGAATATCTCTACAACAGATATAAGGGCGCTGAGGTTAATTTTTTGATAAGTGTTCTTTGGAGAAAGGTTTCTCAACAGGATTTAATTTATGTATTTACAGTAGTCACCCCTGCAAGTGGACCCCATTCAGAAGGTACAAGTGTGTGGATTGATGGAAACAGAAAGTCTGTTTTCGCTGCAGCTTCAAGGTAGACCTGCCTTTAATCAGGAACCACAGAGAGCTCAATTAACCAGAGAGACTCTTTGATCCACAACTGACAGGAAGATGGGTGGGACTTAGTATTACATGTTTTCACCTCTTTACCTTTTCTGTTGCAAAGCACTCTGGTGAGGACCTCACGCATACAGGAGATTGTTGGTGGGGACCCAGGATTGGTTCATTAAGATAGGCTTAGCCTACACCAATCAATGAGGCCCATTTGGCTTTAAAAGAGTGTTGAACCCCTCTTTTGGCAGATCATCTGAATACTTTGCAAGGAGTAACAAGAAGAAGAACTCATTTGGACCATGGCTGGAGATACAGTCTGCCTTACAGCTTCCTCCAGTGAAGGAAGGCCTGGATTTCCAAAGGGGGAAGCACAATCCCTCCCCTACACATCACCCAGGGAACAGAGGAAGATACTGAATCCAGAGGACCCTTCAGCAGCTCCAGAATCGGTACCCAGCCAGCACACAACATGCCCTGCTAGGCTCTGCAAGCAAGCTTCCTAGGTAGGAAGTGCCAGAGAGTCTCTGAACCAAACCCAGGACAAGGCCTCTGCCTGCAACACTCTCCTTAGCTTTGGGACGTCCGCCCTAAATGACGACACAAGCCCAGTAAAGAAGTTAGGATGAGTGCATCGACAAGCATTAACCAGCATCCACCTTAAAGGACATTTTCGAGACAGTCAAGCCCCTCAAGCTGCAATCGACTGCAGCGCTGACTGTTTTCACGCTGCAGTCAGTAACATCATCCAAGACGCCTCAACCAGTGCCTCAGACCCACCAACCAGCAATGAGACAACGATTCCTGACCCCAAGCTGCCATGCAGGCCATCCTGCAGTCATCTGTCCATCCTTGCTCGCCAAACTGCTTGCTGCCCGATACCCACAACTTTCTCCTGTCTTGAACTCTGTCGCAAGAGCTGTAAAGCACCTTGAAAATGACTTGACCCTGTTGAGCACCAAGAACTTCTACAAGCACTCGGTACATTGTGGATCTGTCCCCCAGGTCTTTCTTCGAAGGCTCCTAGTAACATTTTATGACCCATTGCTCTCTTTGTGCTGAAACCAAGTATCCTCTAACTATTTCGATTAATTTCTTTACCGACAACCCTCCTGTCAGTATCGAGAGAGTATCCCTTTTCCTTCTTGAAATTGTCTGTCCTCTGCATCCCTTTACAGGGTGGGGTGCATTTGGTAGTGTGCTAGAACTGTCTGTTGAATAGTAATAAAGTAGATATTTGTATACAATCTTGACTTGACAGTCCCTTTCATAATTAGGTAATAATTGTATTTTAGCTCTGTTGTAACTAATCAACGATCCACGACCTTGCAGAGATAAGCCTGCCGTCTGTCCACGTTATCAAAATTGGACAAGGAGGTTTATAATTTGCTTGTGTTTCCAATCTGTTTGGATCCCTTCTGGTGTACTAGAGGTGATGGTTTAGAAACTGATATTCATCCCTGGACAACTGATGCCCCGGAAGTTGATTCGTCACAGACATGGATTACATTTGGGTTACTGGGATGAGGAAGAGGCATGTGGAGGTAATGACATTTATTACTATTGAGTACTGGGACTAGAAAGAGGGATGAGGGTGTAATGACATTTGATTACTGTTGGGTTACCGATATGAGGATATGGATGTAAGGGTAATGACAAGGATTACGTTTGGGTTACTGGGAAGAGGAAGTGGGATGTGGGGGTATTGCCATGGATTATTATTGGGGTATTTTGATAAGGAAGAGGAATATTGGGGTAATGAAGTGGATTACCTTTAATGTACTGGGACAAGGAAGAGGGATTTAGGGTTAATGACATGGATTACAGTGGGTTCCTGGGACGACGAAGAGGGATGTGGCGGTAATGACATGTATTACTTTTATGTTACTGGGATGAGGAAGAGGGATGTGGGAATATTGGCATGGATTATTATTGGGGTACTGTGATGAGGAGGAGGGATGTGAGGGAAATTAGATGGATAACTTGTGGAGTACTGGGACGAGGAAGAGGGTTCTGGGGTAATGACGTGCATCAATATTGGACTACTGGAATGACAAAGAGGAATGTGGAGGTAATGACATGGTTTGGGGTGCTGGGACGAGGAAGAGGGATATGGGGGAAGTGACATTGATAACGATAGGGTACTAGGACGAAGAAGAGCGATGTGGGGGTATTGCCATGGATTACTATTGGGAACAGGAACAAAGGAGAGGGATGTGAGGGTAATGATATGGATTACTATTGAGTACTGGGACGAGGAAAGGGATGTGGGGGTAATGACATGGATTACTATTGAGTACTGTAAAGAGGAAGGGTGATGTGGGGGTAAAGACACAGATTACAATTGGGTTCTGTCACAAAGAAGAGGGATGTCGGGGTAATGACATGGATTACTATAGGGCCACTGGGACGAGGAAGAGGTATGTCAGGGTGATAACATGGATTACTATGGGGTACTGGGATGAAGTAGAGGGATGTGAGGGTACTGACATGGATTACTATCGGGGTCTGGGGATGAGGAAGAGATATGTGGGGTAATGACATGGAATACTATTGGGATAGCAGGGAACTGTAATGAGGAAGCGTGAGGTGGCGGTAGCGTGGCACAGTGAGGAGGAAGAGTGAGGTGGAGTTAGTCATGTATTGTGATGAGGAAGGGTGATATGGGGTAGTGCAGGGACTTTGAAGAGGAAGAGTGAGTTATGGGCTGTGAAAGACTGTGAGGAGGAAGAGTGTGGTGGGGTTGTGGGGGATTGACAAGGAAGAGGGAGGTATGGTAGTGGACGACTGTGACGAGGAAAAGTGAGGTGGGAGTAATAGGGGACTGTGATGAGGAAGAGTGAGGTGTCGGTGGTGAGGGACTGTGATGAAGAGAATTGAGGTGGGATACAGTGGAACTGTGATGAGAAAGAAGTAAATGGGGGTAATGGCATGGATTAGTACTGGGACGCAGAAGAGGATTGTTGAGGGAATGACATGGATTACTCTCGGGTACTGGGACAAAGAGGAGGGATGTTGGGGTAATGACATTGAATACTATTGGGATAGCAGGTAACTGTGATGAGGAAGAGTGGGGTGGTGGTAGCGGGGAACTGTGGGAAGGAAGAGTGAAGTGTGGGTTGTGGGGGACTGTGACAAGGAAGAGTGAGGTGGGTTATTCTGGTACTGTGATGAGGAAGAGTGAGGAAGAGTGAGGTGTGGCTAGTGGGGTGCTGTAACGATGATGAAGTGGGGGTAATGGCATAGATTATTATTGGGGTACTGCAACTAGGAAGAGGGGTGTGGCAGTAATGAAATGTATAATTTTTAGGTTCATGAACCCCAGGACCTGGGGCCTTTTAAGACGAGGTAGCAATACTTAGAGATGGATGGGGATGCAGAACGTACTCATACATCAAAAATCAATACATCAATAATCAAACCGATTCAGGAAGTTGGCAAAACGTAGTACTTTTATTAACAAGGATATGAAACAGGGAGTTACAATAGACATCAACGGACGTCGCACAGTACGATCTCAATTCATTTCATGAAAAACAAAATTCTTATACTAGAAATTCATCATCATTGACCTCACACTTCGTGGCAAACTAAGAAAACCTACTTGGGGATGTGATAGACTTAACGGGAACATCTAGGTATACATTCCATACTGACAGGGGTTGTGATTGGGTCTGTAAGATCAGGTGGATACCTAAACCAATCCCAAGTGCAAGTCATCTTCCGTGTCATACTAATCTTCAACACTCTATTGGTCACACAAACTATGGGGCTCTTTGGTACGTGGCCCTTTATAATTGGTTGGCATGCTTGTACCCTTCTGGAATATACCACTTGCTAGCAGCACACAAGCTGGTTACCCCAGGTGCTGGAAGGGCTGGCCTGGTCATGCCTCCCCACCCAATTAGCCCAACATCTATCATCACTCCTGCAGTCTGTCATTCAATTAGGCTTTGAACTTGGCCTTGCAGAAGCTTACTGTGCCTGAGAATAAATAGGGAGTGCGGCATATCTTCTGGTTTTGGTGTAGCTCAACCCAAAGTCTATTTCGATCTGACCATGTGACTGGATACCACGTTTATAAGCTCTTTGGTGCATATAATACTATTAAATGATGAACTCTTGACTCCTTCAGTGTGTTTCCATTCCACCTCAAACAGAAGTGTGTTTCTTTCTCACATTCATGTAGCTTCTTAGCAGACGACCAGGCTCACTGTGGCCTCAACTCTTGGTGCTGGGCCAGCCAGCCTTTCTTGAATTCTCCTTTGCCATCAGCTATTTTCCAACTGCACCACACTCTAGCCCTTTTCCATTCACAGGGTTCTAAGTTTGCTAAAGTGCATTGTGAAACATCCAGATTCTATACATTCCTATGTATATACATTGGTGCATCCCCGCCATCTATTCACTACGTAGCCAGCCTCAGGATTACTTTGTCTACTTGCGTTACAGCATCAGTGTAAAATGAGTTTGCTTTTTCTTTAGTGTTTCTTCGCACAAGCATCTTCATTTCAATCCTAAAATGTTGCTTAACTTCGACACCTCCTCTTCAGATCTTATAGAATGCTTATGTTCCTTTTTCATTTTTGCCTTTCTCTAGGTGTGTCAGTTCTACTTTACATGACATCACCAGTCCTCTTTCTCATTAATTTACGTACTTCTTCTGGGACTCTGTCCAGAAGACCATTATTTCTTTGTGAATGCATGTAGGGTTTTCTCAATGCTTGTCTCAAGATTTCTTTACGGTACAGGCATCCTCACTGGTACTGCACGTGTCGCAATTTCCAGTTCCCAACATATAGGCAACATGGGGGCAGAGCTTCTGGTAGGGGTATTTGGCTCTTCCTCCACATTCATTGATCACTCTCTCATCAATCTTCACATCAAGATATCCTCGTCTGAGGAAGTGCTTCTTTGGAGTCCATATCTTTATGAATTCTTTCAGGCACCCTGCTGATTTCACATGCTCATCAATATTCCAGGTCATAAGACTGCATTGTCCATTGGGACTGTAGTAAATCCATCTTCCCACATACTTCTTGTGGTTCTTCGGATACAGGAACTTTGTTCCCTCAGGTGCATGAATACTGGCCTTTACATAGTCTCTGATTTCTTCATCTGTCAGCTCTTTAGGTTTTAATTATGATTCAGCATCAATCACAATCTTCATTCCTACTGCTTTCTTTGCAGTATTCTTGCATTGTGTGATTATTATCCTGATCCCCCTAGAACCCAAACATGATCATCACCCACAGGGCTCCTAGGAACTTGAAAATGTTCGCCATCCATTGTGGGACCCATGAGAAAATGGACACAAACCAGCTGTCATCAGCAATGTCTTCCACTTCATCTTCCATCTTGATGTCTAGGTTTGTCAGCATTGTTATGGCCTCTTTCAAGGTGCCTTTCTCGTTGTCGTGAGAAGGTATGAATGTGCAACATGATTCTCCGATTTTGGCACAAACACCTCCATCCATAGCTGTAATCATATCCAAGATATATCTGTTCTGAAGAGCCATCAGATGTATAGCTCTTAGCTCCTCCTTGATAGCATTGACTCCTTTTATGGTGGCGTTGAACATCTGCAAAAGCTCCCATCTGGTTATCTGTAACCACTTGGCATTTGCCATCGTCTGAATCCCAGGCATAATGATAGCAGTACAAACTGAATCAGTCTTGCTGAACAATCTGTGTTCATATGGAATGGCATCAAAGGCCTATATTGATTTGGCAGAAAAATAGTTTTCTCTCTTCATTCGATCAAGGAGTTCAGCAGATCTCTTCTTCCTCAGGTGATCATCTGCTTTCGGAAACTCGCCAATGTTTTGGTCACTCTTCAGGATCCCCAATGCTGGAACATGAACAATCACTATAGAACACAGTCCCCCCAATCTCTGGGCAGCTTCATGTATGCTCTGGTTCCGCAGGCCCAGTAGTGATCCATTACCACCACTGTCCCATCTTTCATTCCTGGCACATCAAATATTTGACCGCATTGTTGATTGTCTCCAACTTTTCTCATGCCATTGTTTCTGAAGCATTGCTCTGCACTAGCCAAGGGCACTATCTGCAATGGGCCTAATTTGTCTTCGACCCACGTCAGAAGCTTTGCAAGCCTTGGACCTGAGAAGGTTGCATCCATTTACCACTTGTTCGATAACTGGCGTATGATGACCAGTTACTGCCACAGCTCTGCATATGACTATGCCTTCTTCCCAGCCATCTGGAGAAAGTACTGTTCCCCATATTCACTTTTGGCCTCTTTCTTTGTAGCTTTAAAACTTCATCGGTTTTTCCATGACAGTTGAGCTTCCTGTTTATTTCCCATCTGATTCCAGCTCCCTTCATGCCAGGCTGTTCATATCTTATCATATGATCTCTGGTGTGTGCTCTTGCTCTTGTCTTCAAATCTTGGACATAATCATCTTCTTCTGGGGATGACCATTCTGTCACCCATACCAAAGATGCCCTTCAACCCTGGAACTGACCACTTGTATGACAGAGGCTCAAGGTGAGTCAGGCAATTAGCTGTTTGGACATCTATCTCAATAGTTATGAATATTTTAGATTTTCCCATAGCATAAGGCAAGAGAGCACATACATAGCAATCCACCTTAGAAGGACTCTTTCCCACTACTTTCATGTTTTGATACCACATGTTATTCCCCAACTGTGCTGGACTGTCTAAATAATAATTCAATTCATAATCATCCCCCTTTGCACTTCTCTTAGGTCTCTTTCTTGCCAAATGAGCTTGTATAAGCAACTCATGAAGTACATCAGTATACATTCTTCCTACTGGTGGAATCATAGGGACAGAGAAATTGGTGCCTTCACATGGGCTACTGGAGTAGGGACAATCACATATTGCCTTGGCCTTCTTACAGTGTCTAGTTCTTCAAAGGTAACTGGAGTGGGAAGGATTAATGGGACTCCTTCCCTTTTGGAACCATTAAAGTAAACAGTGTGGATCAACAGAAACAGAAAAACGATAATAGATGCTGAACAGGCATAAATTAGGCACCAATACATTAGGCTCCACCATCAGTGTCTCTCCACATGTCGTTGACTCTGTTCACTTTCTGGAACTGCAATCTGTTCAATAGACCAAATTTTGCCTGTAATTACTTTTAAGGAAGGAAACACTCTTTATACTCAGGTAAATTTGTCAGGTGTTCAGGAAGATGCCTGATTTGCTCTATAATCTCCACGAGTAATGGACTGATTGCAGGACGATTTATAGGATCTCGCAAAACACTTTAGTGTTGGTGTTGTGCCAGACAATATAAGGATGAACTTGAAGTAAATAGTAAAAGATCATGACAAGCAGTTTGTGGGCATCATCGCTAGACAGGACCATTTCTGCATCCAAAGAGAAACTCAGTGAGAAACAAGTTGGGGAACTGCTCCCTTTTCCGGTCATTGAAAAGGAAGTCTAAATCGGGCCTTTTTCCATTTACTTCAGCACTCCAAAGGTCAATGTCAGCAATCCTCTGTGGCTCAAGAACAGTAACTTTCTCACAAACTGCTATAATATCTATAAGGAGTGTTTCAGAGGTGCCACAGTCCAAATGTACACTTTCCTCTATCTACTGGATAGTCTTTGCGTCTTTCTTCCTCATCATCGATCGAGTCTGCACATGCTGAACTTCTTCTTCTTGGCTTGCTTCCGAATGGGTTGGGGGTATGTCAGCCTCTCCAGCGTAGACTTTCACATCTCCTAAGTGAATCCAAGCTTGCCTCCCTTGGACTTTAACTGCTGAGGGAGTAACTTCTTCCACAACAAAAGGGCCACTATATATGGGTTTGTGCCACTTCCTTGTGAAGATCCTTACTAGAACGGTGTCTCCAGCAAATAATTTAGCAACACATAGCTTTTTAGGTCTGGTTGCTGTATAGTCTTCATCTGTGTTCTGAGACCGACACCCATTCCACTTGAGTTGATCTGAAATGACACAGATACTAACGGTAATACTTGTTAAGTACTCATGTACCTCATTTCCTAACAATTATGCAGTTTCCTTGGTATCACTCCTAGTCCTCAAGGGAGGAGTCAGAGGTGTTCTTATCAGCCTCCCTGTAACTAGTTTGTGTGGTGTGAGGTAGTGGTCAGAGCCGGGCTGATTTCTCAATGCATATAATGCAAGGGGCAGGCAATGCAGGCAGCCCTTCTTCAGTGTCAATTTTAGTTTTGCTATCCTTTCCTTGAGAAGACCGTTGAGTCTCTCACATACACTGTTTGCTTGCGGGTGATAAGAAGAAGAAAACATGTTTAATACTAAGCAATAAGCTAATCTGTTCGAATACCTCATTCACAAAATGACGTTCATGGTCTGATCTCACCACCTCACATACTGCCCATCTAGGAAATACTTCTTGAATTAAAAACTTTGCAGAGCAAGTGGCATCAGGATGTGTGCATGGACCAGCCTCAATCCATCTCGAGAAGGGACACACTACCACTATCATATACCTATATCCATTACAAACCTGCAGCATGCCAACATAGTCAATATGTAAATGTTGAAAAGGACCATTTGGTCGAGGAATTGCTCCGGTGACTGTTCGCAGCGTGTGCCCAGCAGTAAACCTTTGACATATGATGCAATTAACTACATAAAAAGCAACATGCTCTAACAGGTTTGGTACAAAACAGTCCTCCATAATGGTTGCTTTGAGGCTCTTCCTAGTAACTGACACAGGATAGTGTAGCTGTTCTAACGCCGCCCTGAATAAGGCTACAGGCATCACTGGTTTACCGGGGCTGTCTTGTCCCCACAGTGCTTCGGAAGGGGATAGAGAACATCCCCTCTGTGTCCACAGTTCTTTTTCTTCCTGCAGAGCTCCACCTTGAATTTCCACCAACTGTGTTCTTGACAAATGATGAAACCCTTCATTTACAACCATTATAACAACCATTTTTTCTTTCACATAAGGAGGATCAAAACTAGAAATGTCAGATGAGTATGTAACCCTTTTGGCCTCTTCGTCTGCAGCTTGGTTTCCATGTGAAATAAAGTCAGTTCTCTTAGTATGTGCTGTGCACTTAACTATTGCGATGACTACTGGGAGTTGCAGTGCTTTAATAAGCCTGTCCAATAATGCGGTGTAATGCACTGGAGTGCCGTCTGCTCAGAGGTAGCCCCTCCTTTTCCAACGTGCTAACCCTGCATGCACTGTTGATGTCACGTAGGTGGAGTCACTATAGACCGTCACTTCCTGCCCTGAGTGATTCTCAACGGTGACAATAAGCACCACCAATACTGCAGCTTGCACTGAATAATGAGACGGAAGGCTTGCACTTGCTATTACTTCAAATTTCCTGTTCGCTCTGTGCTTTACTACAGCTGAACCTGAATGTCTTTCTCCATCAGTTTGATCAATCTTCAAAGACCCATCGATAAAGAGAACCTTGCCAGCTGCTTAAGCATTCTCCTTTACCATTGGCATCTTGTCATAGAACTCCTCATAATTTGAGCAATCATGCACTTGCTCATCTGCTGCCAGTGGTTTGGCTACAAACGTAGCAGGATTCCCCATTTTACACCTGACTATCTTAATTGCTGTATTCGATGTAACCACCTCATAAGCAGAATCTCTTTGAGATGTCAGAGTACCCTTAGGTTTCCCCAAAACAGCAAACAAAGCATGCTCAACAAATAAAGTCATGAACACCCCATCACTATGCTTGCAGATTTCTCGATAGCCAATGTGACTGCAGCCAATAATTGTTCGCAAGGGAACTGGGTCTAAAGTCTGACTATAATATGTCAAGGGTTATACCCCAATATGGTTCTCTGTGTGAGCACTGCTGTCATAACTGTTCCATTTGTGTGTGAAAATAAAAATAACTCGTCAGAATAATTGGGAATTCCTAAAACTGGAGCTGTGCAGATTGCCTTTTTTAGTTCATCAAACCCTTCCTCCATCTCCTCAGTTCATTCAATATTTTCTTTATTCACCTGTGCTTTCTTCAGAGCCTGCAAAAGGGCTCTCGTATATGAACTATAAGCAAATACCCATGCTCTGACAAAATTACACAGTCCCAAAAACTGCTGCATTTGCTTTATTGTGTGCGGTTTTGACGTTTTCATGATTGCCTCAGCTCTTTCAGGTGTAACTTTCGTTCCTTCATACGAAATTAACTGACCTATGTACAACACCTCTTCCTGACAATACTGCAATTTCTCCTTATCCACTTTATATCATTTATCTGCCAGAATAAATATTAGCTGAATCGAGTCTCGTCTGTATTCTTCCTCTGTTGTGCTACAGACTAAAATATCATCTACGTATTGTAGCATAACACTTGGCAAATCAATATTGCTTAGGTCCAGGTGCAGGACCCTATTAAAGATCGATGGAGACTCACAGTACCCCTTGGGCAAACAAGTGCTTTTCAGGTTTGTCTGAGGGAATGTAAATGACGTAAGATCTTGGGAATCTTTATGCAACAGGATTGAAACAAACAAATTTTTCAAGTCAATGGGCCTCATTACGAGCATGTTGGTCTGGTAACAATGGTGCCGGTAAGCCTACCAGCACCGTTCTTACCGGACCGGCACACTCCGAGTCTGCGGGCGGCACCATCCCGCTGGGATGGCACCCGCCCGCAGACTTTCCGGGAAAGCACCAACACCGTTATTAATGGTGCTGGTGCTTCCGTCATCCCCATTGAGTCCTATGAAACTCAAATGGGAATGGGGATTTACATTTTTCCGGTGGCTGACTTCCAGGGACACTGGGGTTGTAATCCCCTGGTGTTTCCGTGGTGCCAGGCACCGGAAAAAATTGCAATGCCGGCGGCAGCCTGCCGGTTTTACTGGCACGGCCGCTGACGGAGTTTTAATGAGGCCCAATTACCATAACATATCATGCTTCTGCTGGAATACTGCATAGAATCGTCACAGGATTTGGATCTAGAGGAAACGCTGCCTCTACAATTTGGTTAATCAGCATCATGTCCTGGATTAAATGCCATGACCCACCCTTCGATTTCTTAATCGGATACACTGCGGTATTATATGGTGATTCTGACGTCACCAGATGCCTTTTTCCTTCATGGCTGATAAAGTCTTAAAAATGCCCTTATCTGCCTCTCGAGACATAGGATACTATCTTGATCAAGGTAAAATTGCTCCTGGTTTCAACTTAATCTTGACTTCTCTCACCCCCTTCAACAGGCCTACATCATAGGGACCCGTATTCCATAAAGAGGTTGGCACTTTCTCCATGACCTCATCATTAAATGCTGGACGCTGCCACACTATCATCATCCGCTGTGGGATCTCTCTTCTTTCTATTCTGATCCAATAAATAATGGCCATTTCGAACACCACTTCGTCGTCTGATGGGTCATCTTTAAACATATCCTCATCAGTGACATTAGTCAATCTGTACCCTTCCCCAATGGCAATCACTGTTCTCCATGGCCTGCCCTCGTCATCAAATCCTTCGAACATGGCCAATTCCCATCGCACTATGGCTGCCTGTAATTCCAGGGAAAAAACCTGTCACCCCTCTTCGTCCATAGGTATCTGTTGTCTGAACAAAAATGAATCAGGGATTCTCATAATTTTTCCCACTAAACCGGGTAGTCACGTTATCAAAATGCATACCCCATAGTGAAAAACTTCTGGCTCTAATGGTGTTCCTCGCAGAGCTATTTGTCCTGTAATTGCCATGATAAATTCACCCACATTCAAATAATGTATTCCTGGTGTGGAACACACTATGGGCCTCATTAATAAGGGCATGGCTGCCTCCAAACTCCGGTCCAGGTCCGGGTTCCCAGAATGGGGAAATACCGGGCCATTCCATCCTTGGAGGGCCCGGTATTTCCCCATTCAGGGAACCCGGACCATCCCCATTCCCATTGAGCCCTTATAGGGCTCAATGGGAATGGGGAGCATATGTCCAGAGGGGGTCCTGCGAGCAGACCTCGTAATAGGGCAGTAAGGGGTTAACGGCTCTGGCACCTTTACCGGTGCCGTTAACCCCTTACCGCCCACCTCGTAATGAGGCCCTATGCCTTTGTCAGTGAAGGAAATCATCATATTTAGCTTTGTCATTAAATCTCGGGCCAGAATATTAACTGGTGTCTGTTTTGAATACAACAATGGGACAGACATATCACACTCTCCTATAGAGAATCGTAATTTCTCAGTGAAAGGAACTCTACTTGTAGTTCCAGAGAACCTTTGAGCATTCATGGCATTTCCTGATAATGAAAATGTTCCCTCTCATGTACATGAGTGAGTTGCCACAGTGTCTACTAAAAAAGAAAAAGATGTGCCTCCTATGGTAGCATCAACCCTTGGTTACTCTTGAGGATTTGGCATCACTGATAGTACTGAACACATCAAGTCACCCTGTGCGCTGTCCTATTGTGGGTACATGCTTATTCCCGTAACTGTAAAAGCATTCCCTCAAGTGACAGTGATCCCCCCTACTCTAGGAGTCAATTACTGTCCTGTGTTTGCTGTATTTGGGTGCGTGCTGTGACTGCTCTTGTGGTGGATTCAATGGTGCTTGCTGTGGTTGCAAAGCTTGTTTTGTTTGCAACACTTCTACTTGATACGCTGTCTGATCTTGGGTGAACCCATCCCTACTTTGTGGGCTATATGCTGGAGGATAAGCTGTCCCCCCTTTTGCAAATTACCCCTTCTGTACATACGCTTGGCTCCCACATGTTCGCGCAATGTGCCCTGTCATTCCACATGTCCAACACGCAGGAGGGAGTCTTCTAATCTGCCCTCTCTGCATGCCTTGATTATCAATCTGCACCTTCTGGAAGCTTCCCTGATTATTCTGAAAGCCCCTTCTTCCTCTAAAACCTGTTCCCCTGCCTCTCGGCATGAATCTGTTCCCTCTTTGATCCGACTGCCATTGATTATTCTCCATGTGAGCAAGCAGATCTTCGCCTTCATGTATTTTGCGTGCCATAATTGCACACATATCTGTCGCAATTATTAAACAGTGCTCCATCATGTGCTTTGCTCTGTGCTGTGACACTTGAGTATCCTGCTCTCATCCAAGTGTCGTCAGCCCTTTCCCCAATGATAGCTGCTAGAAGACCTTTAATGTCCCCTGAAGCTAAAGCATTTCCTCTAGTCATTTTTTCGAATTCATTGAGCCATTTCCCCACCCTCGCCGTTAAGCTGGGCAATTTGCATTTTAAATTGTCCTTATCCATCTGGGGCCATGGGATATATGGTGGTCTGGCCCCTCCTTTTTCTAACAAGGGGAATTGCGATATCCCAAAATCTCCCATTGTCTCCCTATTCATAGTAGGGACAATGGTTCCTGATTGCGTTCTTCCTGGCAAGGACCTCAATCTGCTTACATATGGCGGCCATTCCCTCTCCCTATTAGATAGACTTTTAGATTGATCTGGGTATGCCATAGGCTCTGGCGTACTTTCTTTAGGTTGGTCTAAGTCTGACTATCTTACTTCCTTCTCTGTCTGGAAACATCCCTCAGGACCGCATGCACTAGCCTCCTCCTCACTGAAGTTTTCTCTCTCTTCATCAGACATATCTTGTCCCCAACTATTATGGCTGTCATCTTTCTCATCTCTATTTAGATTCAGCCTGTCCAAAGACAAGGCTCTGTGCTCGAGACTAAACAAGCTTCCCTCCTTGCCTCGTGATTGGGCAATTTCAGATCGATCGTCTTTCCCTCTGTTTCTCGATTGACTTTTTGTCCTTATCTCCTGATAAGCCTTCTCAATTCTGTCTCCAATACTTCCTATCTCAAAATCTCCTCTAGGTTTATCTTAGAGGGTCCTCACATCGCTTCTTGTGACGGGAGAAACTCCTCTAAGTCCTCCCATAATAGTACTGGACTTGGTTCCATCAGCTCTTTCTCGATGCAATCAATGTCGAGTGCTCTCTGGCTTCTCTTTCATTCTATTTCTTCATCAAATTCCCTTTGTTTCCTTGCTTCCTGTCTAGCTCTTTCGTCTTCCTGTTTTTTCGCTTCTCTTCTTTCATTTGCCCTACGCACCTCTTTGTCTCTTCATCTTTGCATTCTTTTTTCCCTTCATTTCTGTTCTTCCTCATCTTCTCTCCTCTTTTCTAGTCTATCTTGTTCTTCGATTGCTCTATATCTTTCTTTTACACTCGTCTTCTTTCAATCACTTCTCTCGTTCTCAGTCTTTTTTGTCTTGCTCATCTTGATCTTCCCCTTGCCTTACTTCCTTGATGCTCTTCCCATCAAGTTTGAGCAGTATCTGATCTCCCATCCATTCGTTCTGTTTGAGCGCTATCTCGTCAGCTTAGTTTTTTTCTCCTTTCCATTTCTTAATTTCCCGTTCTATATCTAGGGTCATACTCTGTCGTTCACTTTTCTCTTTGTCCCGTGGCACTTTAGTGATGACATCCTTTTCTGGAGTTCTTTCTGGGCTCTCGTCACTGCTATACGCAGGTGGCTCATGTATCAGATTACTGTATCCTGTCGCGGCTTTAAGCTCCCTTAATGGATACAATCCTTCATCTTTTGTACTATCGCCATTTACTTCAGGTGTGGTAGGGGGAGCAGAAAGCTCAACACCCCCCTCTTTACACTAGTTAAGCATCCAGTCTTCAGGAGGCGGGTCTTCCCGTTCCTCCTGATACATCTTCCAAAGTTCGAGGCTAGCTAACCTTTTCTCCAATTTCTTTCCGATGTACGCGACATGCAAGTATATAGTCATATTTTGCAAAACTGCTTTTGACAGTGATCCCCCTTGTGGCCATGGCATGAATTTTATCTGCCGAGCCCTTAACCCATTCTGCACTATATTACATCCTCCATTGTGACAAGTGTCAATCAACTGTCGATACTTACCATTATTTTGCACAGAGATACTTCTCAGAAAAACAATGAAATATGAGCGTGCGCCAATTGTTGCTGCACCAAACCTCTATGTCTCACTTTACTTCAGTTTACCTATTCAGTCGATACCATCAATGACTAAATAAATAAATAATTTACTCTTAACCTCTTCAATCAATCTATAATTTGTCGCTCTTCAACATCTTATTGTTTTCTCAATATATAAAATACATACAATACACAAACAGACAAACTGGCTGACCCAAACATATATCTCTTCTCAGCGCTCCTCGCTGCTATTCCTCCCCCTAAATTATACTCATTGTAAGTTCATTTCTTCAAAACATTCAGAGAATGTAGGATTATGGGCTTAATCTGTGACGCTTCTCATCAGATATACCTCTATATGACACTCTTTGTTGTTAACTAAATACCCCACCAACCCTCCGTTACTTTCTTCCCATTATCACTTTCCCCACTCAATGCTCATTCATTTTTTGCCACCTTTCTCAATCTATTCACCATTCGCTTTTCAGCTCCTGACCCTCGGGATTATCTCCTTCTCAATCAGCCACCGTCACCTTTGGTCTGCTCAGCTCCCTGTAGAAACCAGGAGGGGATTTCGTGAAAGAGGGACCCGTCCCACCTATCTCTTTATGTCTTGTGTAGAGGAGGAGCCAAGTACCCCCACTTCACTTGCCCCACCTATATTACCTGAAACGTATGAACCAAAGTATGTGACGTATACTGAACAGTTAAACCAGCAAAGAGAAGAGGGTGGACTATGTGCAGTACTCATAAGAATACCTATACCTAAGAAGATATCGGAGATAAAAAACCTATTGTGGAAACCATACTTGCATCCAAGACAATATGATGGCCATTTGAACAAGATTCCTGATGAAACAAAGAAACTGAATGACCAGGATGAATGGTGACGTCATACAAAGCTGAATCGACACCCATATAGAAAGATAACCAGACCAGAGAGGCAGATGATTTATAAAGAACAGAGGAATACCAAGGATAAGTGACATCTTGAGATCAAAATGAAGAAACTTATGCCACAAACCTGATGAAGAAACTTAGTTAGTTTAAACATGTACAGATGCAATGACACGCAAGCAGCAAAGCAATCATGAAACTAGCCACATGGTTAAATAGATTAGACCGCAGCAGGCGCCAACATATACCTATATACCTCATGAATGCATATCGACAAGTATAGAATGGATGTTAACACTACGTATAAAGCAGTACTGAACAACGAGGAAGGCCTCATTCTAGTGTCGCAGTTGAGAAAAGCCATTTAATTAAACAGAATAAAAGTACGGCTAAGGAGTTGACTGAGACAAGAAAGCCAAGGTCTCATCAAACTAGGAGTTGGCTGACATTAGATACAATTAACGTGAAAGAACAGAAGCTCCTATTCAGAAAGGTCAAACAAAAACAAAAGACATCACAGGCCTATTGAAGAATAAAATCAAATACACAAAAAGGCTTGATTCATGGTGTCCAGTCAAGTGATGGAAGAAAGTTGGACGAGCAAGATGATCACACCTACGCACGGAAGCTGGATAGTACCCATACTCCTTAACATTTTTCAGAGAAAAGTAAAGACTCAAGGCCAACTTCAAAGTACTAATTGACACTGGACCATCGAGGTGATGATGGATCACATTTTTAATTGGTAGGAAGCTGGTATCAAGACAAGCTCACCCGCACCTGGTTGTTCGGTCTGCCTGCTGTTCACGTAGGTGGAAAATCACTGACAAGGGTTAGTAACCAACCAATTGTAAGGGACCACGTAGTTTGGGCCCTATAGTTTGTGTAGCCAATGGGATGTCATACATTTAGTGACGTTCATAGAGGCCATTTTGAGGGGAGGGCTTAGTTGCCCCACCTGATGTTAACTATCCCATTACCTCTCTCCGTTACTCCATACAGATATAGAACCTATGCTTAGTTATTCACTTAGAACCAATCCCGCTTTCCAATAAGTTCTGTAGTTTGCCACGTAGGATGACGTTGGTAATGATGCAGGTCAACAAGTCAGCTATGACCAATTATGGGTATAAGAACCTATCCTTTTTATGAAGTAGTTAGAGTCAGAGTATTGAGCTATTGCTGATGTTTGTTGTACTCCCTGTTTTAAATGCTTGCATTAAAACAGACAAACTTTTGCCAAACTATTAGTGTCATCCTGATTACTGACGTTTGATTAAAATCTACATCCCCATCTATCTCAAGGGTACCACTACTCATCTTAAAGGGCTGGAAGCCTTCAGTTCACTTGGTAGCAAAGATTTGATGGTTAGATAAGATACCATCGGCCGTTGACATAAGTAATTTTTGAGTCACGGCACTATCGCACAACCTTTGCCATTCGGTTGACAGGACATGAAGCTCCCCGTAGATAGTAGTTAGAATAGGAAAAATCTTTGCAAGGAAAGGTTTGACAGGACCCCTATTTTTAGATAGAAACCCCTCCCACAGCTACGAGAAGCGGATTGGAAAATGGCTTGAAGAGGTAGTAACAAAGGCAGTGATCCTGAGGGTCTGAAGATGAAAAACAAGCAAACGGTGAGTGAAAGACCAAAAAGTATGGCAAGGGAATACATGCATAGTAAATAACAGAGAGTAATGGAGGGAAGCCGGATAAAATATAATGCAAGACTAAGAGTGTAATATATATGTATATGGGAAACAAGATATTTATTGACCTAAGTGTGGCCAAGTAATATATGAGGAAAAATAGTCGTGGGTTAAGCCACGCTATGAGGATGCGCCCTGTTCCTAGACTTTAAAGAGTGCTTGCAGAAGCTTTTAATTCAGAGCCCCCTTTACGAGGAACATATAGGAGACGAGATTGGTTAAAGACTTACTTAAAGGAACTAGCTTAAGCTCCAATCGGAGCAGACCTAGAGGGTAAAATGAGTCTTAGAAGAAGATTGTGAGTAGTACGTACATGTGGGCGGTCAAGTCTGTCTGTTTTGTTTTATGTGGTTGTAAGGTGTGATGACATCAGAGTTGAAAAAAGAAATGTTTTAAGTAATGGAAAAAACGTGAAGTTTGCATTGTGACGGGATTGGAGCTTACGATGGTTGGTGCTCGCTCCTAAGTTTATGTTGATGGAGACTTAAAAACTGAAAACTGTAACTAAAGCATAAGCGAAGTGGTAGCAAACAGAAAGTAAAGGCTAAGAAATGGAAGAGGTTACGCCATTAGTGCATCTTTGCAAACAGCTACCAAAGCATGTGCTTAAACTTAAACAATACAGTGCAGAATGTGTAAAAGGGACCACAGACAAGATGTTTATGCCATGGCCACAAGGTGGGTCATTATCGAGAGCAGTTCTGCAGCATATGATGACATATTTGCATGTTGCGTACACAAGAAACAAGTTAGAAAAGCGCCTAGTGAGTCTAGAGCTTTGGAAAATGTATGAACACGAGAAGAAGGAGGACCTCCTGTAGATTGTATTCTCAATATATGCAAAGATGGGGAGTGAAGAGCCTTCTGCTCCGCCTGCCCCGTCTGAAATAAAAGACGAGATCAAGAAAGACGAAGGGTTATACCCATTAAGAGAATTTAAAACAGCGACGGGATATAGCAATCCATCATATGAGTCACTTACGCAAAGTTGTGACGAGGGCCCAGAGAAAGACACTGAGAAAGATGTAACCTCCAAAGTCCCGAAGGCCAGGGAGAGACGTGATAAGGAGAGAAGCGATCAAGCAAGCACATCTGTAGACATAAGGAGAGAAATAAGAGATGGAAAGGAGATAAGTATAAAGCTGATGAGATAACGTTCTTACAGAACAAATGGTTGGAAGGTCAGATTTTACTTAAACTCAATGGTAAAGGCATCGAAGATGTAAGACAAAGGGGAGATCAAGACGAACAAGACAGAAAAGACAAAGAAAGGAAGGAACAATTGAAAGATGAAGGAGCGAAAAGAAAAGATAGACAAAGACAAGAACAGCCATATCAAGATGAGCAAGCTAAAAAACAAGAGAGTGCAGAAGAGCAAAGAAAACATGATAATAAAGCGAGAACAGCAAAGGCTAAGAGAGAAAAGAATAGAAAATGATGAACAGGAAAGGATAAGAGAGAAAAGGATACAGAGACGAAGGGATGAGGAAATACGAAGGGCATATGAACCAAGGGATATGAAAAAGAAAGAGGAAGATAGAGAAAGAGAAGAAACGAGAAAGCGCAGAAAAGTCGATGACGACATGTAACGTAAAAGAAGGCAAAGAGCACGAGATCTCGAGTATTTGGAAAGGGAAGTAAGAAATCCCAATCCACATGTAGCATGGGAAGATGTAGAGGAATTCTTTCCCAAAACCGAGTCGTTACCAGGTACGTCTAGCGTAAATCTAGAAGACGAATTTGACTCACGAAGCATTGCGGATACGATTGATAATGTATACCATGAAATGCAAGCCCAGAAAGAATCACAAGGGAAAGGAAAAAATTATTGTCTCGAGAGCACTTAGTTGTATGACACAGAGAAAGCCTCCTGTAGTGCGAGACATAAAGAGCTGTCTTTAGACAGACTAACATTAAATAGAGATGATGATAAGAGGAGTTGCATGAGATGGGCACAAGAAGTATCAGACGAAGAAAGGGAAACCTTCCCGAGGGAAGAGAGAAGTGATATATGTGATCCAGAGGGATATTCGCCTATGGATAAGGGAGTAAGGTGGTCCGAGTTAAAAATACCTATATCTAAGGCACCAGAGCCACTGACACAGTCAGACTGACATAAAGGACAACCCAATGGTCAGAGAGGGGAGTCCCCACCTTATATAAGCAGGCTAAGATCATTGCCGCCATTTAGACGGCGATGTGGGAACATTACCCCAGCTGTAGATGGACAAATGATGAGAGACGAAAATGAGTTTGGAGCGTCACAGTTCCCCTTGTTGGAAAAGGGAGGGCCCAGGTCACAATATATACCATGGACCCAGATGGACAGAGAACTTTTAAAATGTAAACCCCCGAATTTAACTTCTGGCGCTGCAAAATGGATACATGAGTTAGAAAAAATGACGGGAGGGAATACATTAGCTATAGGGGATATTAAAAGTCTTCTGATTGCCATACTTGGTGAGTGAGCTTATGACGTATGGACACGGGCAGGTTGCCCTGGTGTGACTACAGTCAACACAGCGCATGATGGACGCCATTTAACAATTGTAGAGCAGCAATTTGGAAAGTGCTTCAAGTACTATATCCGGACACATCCGATATGGGAGCTATAATGACAAGAAAGATGAAAGAGGGAGAGGATCCATTTTTGTACATTCAAAGTTTTCAAGATGAATGGGTGCTTGAAACACATGAGGCTTGTGGGAAGTCTATACCTGTATTATATCATATATTATGCCATGGGCTGCCAGAACAGGTACAGAAACAGCTCAAGAAATTAGTGGGGATTGAAGCCAAACCGTGATCAGAAATCCAGTTAACCATTTCACATTATTGCAGACTCCTGCAGGAAAAGAATCACAAAAAGGACGATGCATGAAGAGATGAAGAAGCAAAATCAGTTCAGAAAATGTTATCCAAGTATGCCATTGAAGTAAATAACCAAAGACAGTTTGACCAGACTAATGATGGATATGCTCCACGAGGAAGGGGATATCGAGGGAGAGGTTGGCAAGGTAATCAAGGGTATTGGCATAATGATGAGGAAGGGTTCCAGAATATGTAAAATGGTAATCTGAACGTGCAATATGGGCAGTTGGGAAGACAGCTGCTTGTATGTTGGACATGTGGAATGACATGGCACATAGGTCGTATGTGTAGAAGCCAAGGGATGGTGCAAAATGATCAGTTTTCTAAACAGGGAATGCCACATCCACCTGAATATTCGCAGCAGGGCAGAAATGGATTTGCGCAAAAAATCAAACAGTGCAGCAGCAAGCACTGAGAGTGCAACAAGGCTTGCAATCACAGCAAGTAACAGGTAATCTACTGCAAGGACAATCGCAGCCATCTCCTATGCAACTTCAGCAGAACACAAAAACAGAACCGTCTATGATGCCTAGAATAGGAGGTGTTACTGTTGATGGAGGAAATCCATTCACGGGTGATGGAGTGAGACTGTACCTGAAAAAGGACAGCTCACTGGGAGACCTGATGTGTTCAGTCCTATCTATTACACCAAATCCTCATGAGGAGCCAAAGGTAGACGCAATTATAGACGGCAAAGCTTTTTCCTTCTTAGTGAACACGGGTGCAGCGCGCTCGTGCATATGTGAGGGCACATTTTCAATGTCTGGCTATGCGATGAATAGGTAGGGCTTTACAGGAGCAATGAGTTGTGTTCCTTTTACAAAAGAATTACCAGCCTCCATCGGAGAATGCAATATGACAGTGCCACTGCTTTATTCGAGGCAAACACCTGTCAACATTTTAGGACAAGATTTAATGACCAAAATAAATATGACCATGTTCGAAATGACCAGGGCATACGCAGGGCAAATAGCACCTAGAGCGATACCATTGGAACCCAAAGTGTTACATTATGGGATACATGTGTTGTTAACATGGTTGCCAGGTCTAGTAGGCAGAATCATGAGAATTACAGATGAGTTTCTATTTAGACCTCAGATACCCATGGACGAAGAGGAGGGAGGAATGTTCCCCTTAGACATAGAAGCAGCTATAGTCTGAGGAAATATGCTTGGCTTGATGCAACTGATGATAAAAGTAGACGATGGAGCACAATAATTGCCATTGAGGAAGGTTGCAGAGTGATTGGAGATGACATATCTGATGATTTTCTGATGTTTGAAATGTACATTACTTATTGGGTCAAGGCAATTAAGAGAGAAGTCCCGTAGAGGATGATGCTAGCAAAGAAGCGTCCTGAATATTTTGATGATATGGTGAAAGTGCCAACTTCATTATGGAATACTGGCCCCTATGACATAGGCTTACTGGAAGGAGTTGGAGAAGTGAAGATTAAATTGAAAACAGGAGCAATTTTACCTCGAGCACAGCAATATCTCATGTCTCGAGAGGCAGATGAAGGCATTTTCAAGACGATTTCCGCCATGATGGACCAAGGTATTTTAGTGACGTCAGAGTCACTGTGTAACACATCAGTTTATCCTATCGAAAAATCAAAGGGGGGGTTCTTGGAGACTAATACAAGATCTTAGGCCGATAAACAACATTGTAGAGGCCGAGTTCTGAACCCGTCTACAAAATGATGTACTATACCTGTTAATGCACGATATTTCACGGTGATTGACTTGACTCAATCCAATTGCACAAAGACTTGCAAGATTTGCCATCACTTACCTTTAGACAAGTGTGATTAAAAAGCACAAGGCTGCCCCAGTGGTACTGTGGGTCCCCATCAATGTTTAACAGAGTCCTCCAGATGGACTTGTGCAATATTGCTTTAGAGAACGTTGTGCTGCAATACGTGGATGGCATTTTAGTTTGCAGCACCACAGAGGAAGAGTGCAGATGCGATTCTGTTCAGCTGATGATTATACTTGCTGACAAAGGTTATAAGGTTGGCAAATGAAAAGTTATAATATTGTCAACAAGAAGTGTTGTATGTAGGCCAATTGATTTCAAATGAGGGAAAGAAGGTCACCCCTGAAAGAGATGAGGCCATTTTAAAAACAGTCAAGCCACACAAGATAAAACAAATGCAGAGTTTTCTAGGACTATCTAATTATGTCAGAGCATGGGTCTTTGACTACAGCTGGTATACGAGGCCCCTTTTACAGGCCTTGAAAAAAGCACAGGCAACAAAAGAAAAAATTGTGTGGACTGAGGCAATGGAAGAAGGGTTTGATTAATTGAAAAAAGCAATATGCAGAGCCCCAGTTCTAGCGATCCCCAAATATGCAGAGGAATTATTTTTATTCTCACATACAGATGGTACTTTTATGACAGCAGTCCACATGCAGAGAACCACGTTGGGGTACAAGCCCCTTGTATGTTACAGTGGAATTTTGGATCCAGTAATGAGAGGTCACTTTCCATGCAAACAAAGTTTAGCAGCCGCCGCGTTTGCCATAGAAAAGGCTACAAGCATAGTGATGGGATGCTCCATGACGTTATTTGTTGAACACGCATTATTTGCTATTTTGGAAAAACCGGAAGGCACATTGACTACTCAAAAGGCTTCTGCCTATGAAGTAATCAAAACAACTCCAGCGATTAAAATAGTTCAATGTAAAATAGTGAATCCAGCTATGTTTATAGCTGAGCCAATTACTGAAGGAGAGCTTATACATGATTGTGCAAACTATGATGAATTCTGTGATGAGCTCCCTAGAGTAAAGGACAATGCACTTGCAGGGGGAGAGATTGTCTTCATTGACGGGTCTTCAAGGATCAATTAAAAGATGGGCAAAGATATACAGGCGCTGCAGTAGTGAAACATCTGGCAAATGGAGAATTTCGAGTGCTTGTGAGTACTCGATTGCCATCTTATTATTCAGCACAAGCTGCAGAGATATTGGCGTTGATACTTGCATTTGAGAATCACGCAGACCAGGAAGTAACAGTATACAGTGTCTCCACCTATGTGACGTTGAGAGTGCATGCAGGATTAGCACGCTAGAAATGGAGGAGCTACCTCCGAGCGGATGGCACGCCAGTACAGCACACGCCTTATTGGACAGGCCCATTAAGGCACAACAACTCCTGGTGGGCAAAGCAGTCGTTAAATGCGCAGCTCACATGAAAGGGACACATTTTATATTGCACGGAAATGAAGCAGCAGACGCTGAAGCCAAGCGTGTAGCAAATACAGATACAGGGATGATGAATATCGAAACCATTAATGTGAATGAAAGAATACCTGTGATGACAATTGTGGATGAGGGATATAATCATATGTCTAAAACAAAGATAGTGGAGCTCCAAGGAGAGGCACCGCAAGAGGAAAATAACTTATGGAAGCGAACAGTGTGTTCTTTAAACCCCTCTGAAGCATTGTGGTGACAAGACAGCACTGGTAAACGAGTAATGCCTATAGCCTTATTAAGGGTAGCACTAGAACAGTTACACTACCCAGCACATACAACTAGGGAGAATCTTGCTGTATAACCATTGCTGAGGATTGGTTTGTACCAAACCTAATGGAGCATGTTCCATTTTATATGGTAAATTGTATTGTTTGCCAACAATTCACGGCTGGGCATACACTCCGCATAGTGAGGGGGGTCATCCCAAAAACCAATGGCCCTTTTCAGCACTTGCATATCCACTATGCCGACATGATAAAAGATAGCAGTGGATATAGATACCTATTAATTGTAATATCTCCTTTCTCTAGATGGGTAGAGGCAGGTCGATGTACACACACAGACTCTACCTGTGCAGCTAAGTTCTTAGTGCGCAAAGTATTTCCCAGATGGGGAGTGTGCAAAGTAATGAGATCAGATAATGGACATCACTTTGTCAATACAGTTTTCGAACTGCTCACCTTGTTGCTTGGTATAAAACACATGTTTTCTTTGGCTTATCTTCCGCAAGGAAACGGTATCTGTGAAAACCTCAATGGCCTGTTAAAAGAAAGAATAGCTAAGTTGAATCTGACTTTGAAAAAAGGGTGGTTGCACTGCCTACCACTGGCATTGTATGCATTGAGGAACCAACCAGGTTCTGACCACCATCTTATGCCGCACGAAATTGTGACAGGAAGGCGAATGAGAATACCTTTAATGCCTCCATCCCGAGTTACAAGTGATGCTCAGCCAATGTCTACCCAGGAGATAAGGTCCTAATTTGTAATCACACAAAGAGAAAGTGGGACAAGCCCCGTTTCAACTGTCCTTTCATTGTTGAGGACGTGACGCCATCTGCTGTCAAATTGCAGGGTAGGCGAGCTTGGATCTTCCTGGGAGATATCAAGATCTACTCCGGAGAGACCGCTCTGCCTGCACCCATCGCGAAGAAGCTACAAATATCAGGGAGGAACCACACCACGTGCAGACGAGATCTATGATGAGGAAGAAGGGCGCATGACCCGACAAGTGGAAAGAAAGGAATTTATTAGTGGACTGTGGCTTAATTTAGACACTTACTTTTTAGCTATAAATAAAAGGGTAAAAGGACACATTAGAACACTCTGTGCATCTTAGTTGCAGAGTAAAAGAAGATATGCATTCTTAAAAAGCCAGAGTAGCTTATTGACTTTGGGCTGAGGCATACTTGAGCCATGGTAAAAAATAAGGATATGCCAAATTTTGATTGTGGACAAAGCAATTGGAAGAGGGTACAGTACCCTGATTCCTTCTATACAGAGTTCTTGTTTGGTTCTACTCATGGTGTTACCCAGTGATGACCTTTCTAAGTTCATACTTACATATCTTGAGTGGGTGTTACTTTCTTATCCTACGTTGATGGGGAGAACTTGCTGCATTCCAGTTTTTATTCAGAATCCTGACAATGAAAAACTTATTAGAAGACTGCTCATAATCATCAATGAATAGTTTTTGAAGTTGCTTGAGTTCAGTGAGGAAAACACAAATGCCCTTATCAACCGACGCAGCACATAGACTGGTCAGTGTGGTGCTCTTTTGTCTAATTGAAGAATACCTGAATCTCGTTGGAAGACACACAAACGTGGTAACTTTCCTAAGAGATCCAAGAAACACTGCAAATTTTAATGTGATCCTGGAAGGAATTATCATCCAAGTGGCAATAATTTATTCTGAAAGAAATCACAGAGCTGTGTAGAAACTTTTCTCAGAGGGACAAATCGAGAAATTGAATGAAGGACAAAACTCTTTGTTCACGTTGACAGGGAAGCAACATGTCATCTGGACTGAAGCAGATTTGAGGCATTGATTGGGAACTAATAAATGAAGCAGATTTCATAGAAGCTCATCGCGGACATTTTTCATCACGATAAAGGAACATTTGCATCCTGATTGGTGAAAAAACGGATTCAAGAGAGAAGGATAAAGTCACTTCTTAAATCATCTAGAAAGCACATCATTGATAGAGGACTAATACTGAAAGGAGACAACAGCTTCCAGAAATAATCTAAAAATGCAGAGCCATTAAAGTTGTTTTTCCTTCTTTGGCATCAAATATTCGAGATGGGAAACCAAAGTAGCAATATTGTGTTGCCCCATGAGGACATACCTACAAATTGTCCCAGAAGCAGATGCTGCAGGATTACTTACCACTGCATCATCTAAACATGTATTATATTCATACTCATATTACTTTTGCTGACAGTGAGAACTGCTTTTTATATAGGAGCACATGATGCTAAGACTCCTGTACATGTTTCTGAGCAGAAGGAAAAGGTGAGCGTGGCAACTAAAAGGCAGCCTAGACCCTACATAGTCATTCCCATCTCAAGAAAAAATGGGAAGATACCTGAGCTTGAAATGGATGTTATCAGTAATAAATCACACACAGCACTTGCTTCAAACACTGCTTTTAAACACCGGAGACATGGTTGCCAGATCAGACAAAATAAGGGGTTGACAAAGGTTGGGCCTACACAGATAATGCATGCAGACACACCTGGTCCAGTGACAAGAAACCCAAGCACAAGTCCCACAGAAAAATCACGTGCAGAGATGATAGCAGAATCTATATGGCTGTTTTTAGCTATTCACTATATGAAAATGAGAAAAAGATTACCCCTCTGTATTCTGATTGAAGGTCGGAATGGTGTTTTTTTACATAGTAAACAGGTCAACCCATTCACATATCAGTACATAATGGATACGTTTCTATTATGATGTACAAACACATAATTGGTAAAACACACACATTTTATTTAATGCAAAAGTGTTCAATTTATTAATAACTTGTTAAAACCACAGAAAAAGAATTCACAAATAATTCAAAAACAACTCAAGAAACAATTCAAGAAAGAGAAACTAAAAAAATTAAAGCTAAATTCGACGTATTCGTTAAGAATATCATTCATATAGGGGTCCGTTTTACTAAGTTCACACAGAATCTTAATAATTCACAATCTTTCCAGATTGTTGACATGTTTCAGCCATTACAGTTGCATTAGACACTATCTCTAGTGTCACTTCACACAACAATTTTTTGGGCCTTCTTCAGGACATGCTGATTTCTTCGATTCAGTAGTAATACTATCTTGTACCCCCAGATTGTTGTGCAGATTCTAAAAATGTTTTTTTAAAAAGACGACAATTACATAAAGTGGTGGTTCCTATGTGTTAGCTAGTGCTTATTTCATACGATGTTCTTGACATTCCTCCATCACTGAACATTAACCAAAATGTTGCACTGGTACCTTATTTAATACTTTATTTAACCAGTGTTTCAAAAAAATTCTATAACATCCATTAACTCCAAATAAGCACAACCAAACCTTCACTTACTTCGACAAACGGTATGAGCACTTTTGTTCCTTTTATGGCTGTAATTGTCCAATGGAATTCTGATTTTTAGGTTGAAATGATTCACATTACTTCATACCCACAGTTTTAATCAGTTCTAGGGTTCAAGACGCCTTCCTTGTTCCTATACAAAAGGGAAAAAGGTCACCTGGTTACTCATTCTGCCTTTGTGGTTGGAGTTGCTTGACAATATCAGGCAGTTTTTCTCCGCATATTTATAAATATTATTGACCTATTGATCATCACAAATGATTATGGGGCGGGAGACCTATACTAGTTACTTACTTGCGCAAGATGTCTCCTAGATGTAACTTGTCACTTGCCTTTGTTCAATGTTATGTGAGTCGGTCACTTCTTGTTTAGAATCATGACATCAAACGACATCTATGTTCATCAATATCTGCATGGATAATAACGTTATATATTAGTCTTACACGTGCATACTGCTCTTATTCTGAACTTCTATAGAAATGTATAACTCCCGTATCCTCAACACTGGGACCAGCTAGTGCTTACTTGTTCTATGTCAAACGAAACACACTTCTTAATAGTAAGCGGTTCTCAAAATGACACGCGTTTCATTGGTCACGGGCACAATAATCTTTTTTTCTTTCTTTTCTTTTTTTCTAGATTGGATGCTCTAGTCAGTGTTCATCTGACTCTATACAAAATAAAGAGTAAGATAAGAATTATGTTTATATCTTTAATAGGGTGGGGAAGAATATTTTTTCCTCACCCGTGCAAGCGGTACCTACAATTATACTTTCCTATTTAAGACATTCACAGGGTACCAAGGCTAAACTTCCTGGGAATTTGGAATTCCTATTGAAATTTTTGTCCCTTATTTCATAGATTAGCACACCTTGCTCAATAGCATTAGTGCGGTTGGCAAGCCAAACCCTAAATCGTATTATGACAGATTTCGAGCAAGACACAAGACAAAGTGCCAGACACTTGGAATGCGTATTCGTAATGTGTCACGGATCAAAAAAATCAGCATTGGTCCAGGCTTACCTTACTTCTGCTGCGAGAGACGTTATAAATCTACGCGTTGCTCCTCTGGTTGTCACGATCGAAGAACTAACGGACTTCCGTTTGTCTTTTATACCGTTGCGTTTAGGGCGTGTATGTTTTTGGCCGACCATGTGTGGTCACCTGACTAGCACGTTACTGAATACCTTCTGTTGGCCTTAAAGGAACAGTAACCTTAGCCTTACAACAGAAATACACTAAACCACAAATTAGTTTCATATATACAGATGAGATCTCATATTGATCTAGAAACAGATTAGCCAAATCGGGGGCAAACGTTGCCCCCATACCGGTCCTGTGTACTTGTCCATAGAACGTCCCATCGCACATGTAATTGTCATTTTAAAAAAAAAAGAATCTGCAAAACAATCTTGGGGTACAAGATAGTATTACTACTGAGTTGAAGAAATCAGCATGTCCTGAAGAAGGCCCAACAAATTGACGGGTGAAGTGACACTAGAGATAGTGTCTAATGCAACTGCAATGGCCGAAACATGTCGACAATCTGCAAAGATTGTGAATTATTAAGATTCTGTGTGAACTTAGTAAAACTGACCCCTGTATGAATGATATTCGAAATGAATGCCTCGATTTTAGCTTTCATTTTTTTAGTTTCTAATTCTTGAATCGTTTCCTGAGTTGTTTTTGAATTATTTGTGAATTCTTTTTCTGTGTGTCAGGCTCCAATCTTCAAGCGCAGGAGTGGTACGAACCAACAACCCCCTCCGCGGTCTGGGTGCCTGCAAGTCACAGCTTACACAGACCTCCGAGACCCCGGCGGGGAAAGAGGGTTAGGGAATCGTTGGTTGGACAGGAACAGGTTTTCAGGATAACCGGAAAAAGGGTTAGGAGAGGGAAGGTGGACAGGACTGGGGGAGTTTGGTTAAATTCGAACTAACAATTAAACATGCATACCCAAACCAGCATTTACATTACATGCCCACATTACAGTCTGTCATCAATGAGGCAATTAGAGCAAAAGGACTTATCTCTGTTTTTGAGTGCTGGCCTCCTGCCTGCGCACTCTCAGGTCCGGTCTCCGGAGCAGATAATGCTGCAAAGAGAGTTATGAGTTATTACCTTGTGGGTGTTTCCTCACACACACAACAGATGCATCCAGTGGGTAAATGACATTCCTTCATGCACCTCCACTCATCTCCAAGTTGCCACGTTCTAACTTGTATGCCCCCTTGAATGGGTTTAGCCCTGATATGCGGTTAAGCCGTGTTAATATGCACACGTAGATTAAATAATAAACGTGCCGCTAGCCGTACGTGGCGCAGTGCGACTTCAGTACAAGTCACACCGTGTTCCCAGTTGCGGTTCCCTTAGCTGGCGCACATGGCTAATTATGCATGCAAATAACATTCACTGCTCGTGGGATTGCTGCGCTTCGGTGCGGGTCTTGCGCGGGTCTTAGAAGGCTACTACGTGCAGCACTTATCTTTTGCCGAACAAGAGGACTTCATGAGTCTGGGCGGTGCCCCCTTGCGTGTGTCGCGCTTCACGTGGGAGTTTCCTAACTGTTCGCCCCTGAACGCGGCTTTGCTGCCCAAGCGCGTGTTTCCCAGCATGTGCTGAAGCTGCTCCCCTGCGCTTGCGGTACTTATCTCAGGCGTATGAGGAGCCCGGGTGATGGCTGGCTGGGGTGTGGCTCCTCGCGTGTGTCCCCTTCCTCGGAGCTGCGGTGAACACGTCCTCTTCGTTCGGGAGTTCAAGCACAAGCCCTGTGCTAACGTGCACATGCGCATGCGCGGATGTGCTCCACCCAACGTGGGTGGGGTTTTGTAGTTTCCAGCCAAGGGCCTGCTGGGAAATGGAGTTTGTAGGCCTTTGTTCCTGCAAAGAGGGCACAGAAGCCTTCTATAAGGCAATATCTGTTTGCGCTGGGGTTTTTTGTGTTTCCCCATGTGTGGACCACGTCCACAGCTCACTCCAGGCTCCCCTCCACACAACCCCAATGCCTGCACCCTGACACTGTGGTTTTAACGCGTTATTAATAAATTGAAGACTTTTGCATTGAATAAGATTTGTGTGTGGTTCCAATTGTGTGTTTGTACATCATAATAGAAACATGTACATTATGTACTGATATGCGAATGGGTTAAACTGTTTACTATGTAAAAGCACCACCATTTCTACCTTAAGCTGGTATAGAGAGGTGTAATCTTTTTCTCATGTTCATATAGTGAACTTATACTGGTCTTCCGTTTGGAGAAATTGATCCCCTGTTAAAACATTTTTTGGGAGTCTCCCTTATAAAAGGTAGTTTTTAGCTATTGCCAGAAAAAGACAGATGGGTAAAGAAAGACTTGCTGAACATTCTTCTACGCAGGGAATTCGGATGGATGATCTTGCAAATCGACCAGTCAGGAGAAGCTATACTGATGAATTCAAAGATGTAGCTATAGGTAACTACATGAAGACTTTGAGAACCAAAAGAAGTACCCAGGAAGATAATTGTGAACTAAATGATTATCTGGATAGCACAGCACACTTGGGAAATAACATATGGTACCAACATATGAAAGAAGTTGGAAGATGTCGTCAGATGAAGAATGCCTCGTTTGTGCACTCCTGCAATACAGCATGTGGAAGTCGAAGATCTTCATAGCTATTGAAATAGATGTCCTGACTGCACACTGTATAGTGCACCTAGTGTTCTGTAGTACAAGAGGCCAGTTCAAGGGTCGAACAGCCTCTCTCAAATGGGTAACTGAAGGAACAGATCCAAATGAAGATGACTATGTTCAAGACATAAAAATGAGAAACAATGCTAAAACAAAGAACATTGTGATAAGGTACATGAAACCTGGAGTAAAAGGAACCAGAATAAGAAGAGAATTGAATAAAAAACTGAAAGTTCCAGGACACTCCACAGAAGACATCCGCAGATGGAAAAACAGAGGAGAGATACAGATTTGGGGAACTGTTCTATCATTAGATGGCTGGGAAGAAGGAGTAGTAATCTGCAGAGACTGGGTAATAATGGGTCACTACCAACTAACAATTGAGAATGCACAAATGTTGTGTAAGCCATTATAGCCAAAACTTGCGAAACTCCTGACATGGGTCGAAGACCCCTGCAGATAGTACCGATGGAAAGTTCTAAATTGTGCTTTAGGAACACTGGTACAAGAAAAAAGGGGGGAAATCAGAATTGTGAACAAATCTTCAATGCACCAGGAATGAATATTAGAACAGCAGTAATTATGGATCATTTATTGGGCGTTTGAATCCAAAGCCTATATCAGACTGCCAAAAGATTGGGGAGGAATTTGCACATTGGTGAATGTCCATGTTCCTGCATTGGTGATTCCTAAAGGAGACCTGCACATTGATAGTCTCTCAAAAGCAGATGCTCATCTAAGAAAGAAGAGATCTGTGGAACTAATAAACCAAAAGAAGAGAGAGAACTACTTTTAAGCCAAATCAATAGAAGCTTTTGATGCTATACCATATGAACATAGACTATTAAGCCAGACTTCTTCAGTGTTCACGTTGATCTTTATGCCAAGGATCCAGGTTGGAGCAAATACCAAGTGGCTTCAGATCACCAGATGGGAATTACTGCAGACAATTAACACTACCATAAAGGGATTCAATGCAATCAGAGAAGAGCTAAGAGCTGTAAGATTGATGACCCTCCAGAACAGATACATGCTGGACATGATCACAGCGATGGAGGTGTTTGTGCCAAGATTGGAGAATCATGTTGCACAGTTTTACCTTCTCATGATGACGAGAATGGAACATTGACAGAGGCCATAAATATGCTAATGAAGCTCCATTGCCAGATGATAGAAGAGGTTGAAGACATTGCTGATGACCGCTGGTTCGGCTCACTCTTCTCATGGGTTCCACAATGGATGGCAGATATATTCAAGTTTTTAGGAGCTTTATTATTATTAGTAATGCCTGGATTCTGTGTGATCAAGATAATAATCTCACAATGCAAGAAGACAGCAAAGAAAGCCATAGGGATGAATATTATGATTGATGTTGAACCAGGATGGAAGCCTAAAGATCTAACTGATGAAGAAATCAGAGACTTTGTAAAGACCAGTATCCATTCACCCGAAGGAACAAAGTTCCTGTATCCAAAGGACCATAAGAAGTATGTGGGAAGATGGATCTATTGCAGTACAAGTGGACAATGCATGCTCATGACATGGAACAAGGATGAGCATGTTAAATCAGCTGGATGCCTGAAGGAGTCATAAAAATATGGGTCCCTAAGAGGCATTTCTTCAGACCAGGATGTCTAGGTATAGAAGATGATATGAGAGTGGTTGATAAATCGCCCAGAGGGGGGAGTGTAGAGGAGGAGCCAAGTACCCCCACTCTGCTTGCCCCACCTATATTACCTGAAATGTATGAATCAAAGTATGTGACGTATACTGAACAGTTAAACCAGCAAAGGGAAGAGCGTGGACTATGTGCAGTACCCATATGAATACCTATACCTAAGAAGATATGGGAGGTAAAGTACCCATTGAGGAAACCATACTTGCATCCAAGACAATATGATGGCCATTTTAACGAGATTCCTGATGAAATAAAGAAACTGAATGACCAGGATGAATGGTGACATCATATAAAGCTGAATCGGCACCCATATAGAAAGATAACCAGACCAGAGAGGCAGACGGTTTATAAAGAACAGAGAAATACCAAGGATAAGTGACATCTTGGGATCAAAATGAAGAAACTTATGCCCCAAACCTGATGAAGAAACTTAGTTAGTTTAAACATATACAGATGCAATGACACGCAAGCAGAAAAGCAATCATGAAACTAGCCACATGGTTAAATAGATTAGGCAGCAGCATGCACCAACATATACCTATATACCTCATGAATGCATATGGACACATAAAGAATGGATGTTTTCACTATGTATAAAGCAGTACTGAACAACGAGGAAGGCCTCATTCTAGTGTCGCAGTTGAGAAAAGCCATTGGGCCTCATTACGACCCTGGCGCTAATGGGTTAACAGTGCCGTAAAAGGCTGTGGTGCTGTTAACCCATTAGCGCCTGATTATGAGGTCCCTTTGAGGGACCCGACCTTAACGGCTGGTCTACACCAGCCGTTAAAGTAGGGACCCGCAAAGGGACCTTGGTGCTAAGTACGGTACCGCAATTTGCAGTACCATACTTAGCGCCTTCCCCATTCCCATAGAGCCCTATGGGGTGAAAATGGGAATGGGGAAGGGCCATGGTTCAATTGGGAATTACCGCCCCGCCAACCTTGGAATGGGGTGGTAATTCCCCATTGAACCATGGCGGACCTGTTACAACACCGCCACCAACCATGGTGCTATTAGCGCCATGGTTTAGCGCTGGTGTTGTAATGAGGGCCATTGAATTAAACAGAAAAAAGTACAGCTAAGGAGTTGACTGAGCCAAGAAAGCCAAGGTCTTATCAAACTAAGAGTTGGCTGACATTAGATACAATTAACGTGAAAGAACAGAAGCCCTATTCAGAAAGGTCAAACAAAAACAAAAGACATCACAGGACTATTGAAGAATAAAATCAAATACACAAAAAGGCTTCATTGGAAATACGAATAACAGAACAGCACCTCAAATTCAGAAAATTGCTAAAAACATGACTCTTTGACTCATTAAGCCAAACAGGAAACATCATTGAAGGTAAACAGCCAACACAACACAAGAGAAACAACAAAACCTAATGAACCAACACCTGGATACCCCAACTAAAGAAAGCATCTGAACACAAACCACCAT
Organism: Ambystoma mexicanum; assembly: GCF_040938575.1. NCBI lineage: Eukaryota > Metazoa > Chordata > Amphibia > Caudata > Ambystomatidae > Ambystoma > Ambystoma mexicanum. The sequence goes on from NC_090926.1 coordinate 565,349,411, forward strand.
AGAAAAATATGAACCCTGCCTAACCAACATAACCAACGGATAGACAGGCACTGACCACTAACATCACTAACTAACCCTACAAGAAACTTTCAGATATCCTGCATAAGCACCCACAGACACCAAATAAATCACACATCACACATACCTGTACCACAGCAGAAACTTGAAACCAAAAAATGCACACACTCAGCTGCACCCAACTAAACACAACACTCCACAGGAAACATAACCAGTTACACACAAATCTTCCCACACACACTCATACAACAAACACAACCTAACTCTCACCAACTAAGAACAAACCCAGCATACAGTGACCGGTTTCTTTCGAACTGAAGCTAACAACAGCACATACAAGCTCTCTATCGCTTTCTCTCTCTGTCCCAACAACTAAGCCCTCCCATCACACCTTCCTTTTAAGATCCGACAAAGCACCTGGAGACCATGAAAATGGCAGTGGTGTGCGGTATACATCACAATAACATGACATAACTATTGGGATAGTGGGGAACTGATGTGGAAGAGTGAGGTAGGGTAGCAAGGGGGTACTTTGGTGAGGAGGAGTGAGGTGGTGGTAGTGGGGACTGTGATGAGGAAGAGTGAGGGTGGTTGTGGGGGTCTGTGATGATGAAGAGGGATGTGTGGTAGTGGGGGACTGTGATGAGGGAGAGTGAAATGGAGTAAAACAGGACTGTGATGAGGAAGAGTGAGGTGTGGGTGGAGAGGGATTGTGACAAGGGAGAGTGAAGTGGGGTATAGTGGGACGGTGACAAGGAAGAAGTAAGTGGGGGTAATGACATGGATTAATATTAGGTTATTGAAATGCAGATGAGGGTTGTTGAGATAATGACATGGATTACTCTTGGGGTACTGGGACGAAGAAGAGGCATGTGGGGGTTATGACGTGGAATACTATTGGGTTAGCAGGGAACTGTGATGAGGAAGAGTGAGGTGGTCTAATGGGGGACTGTGATGAGGAAGATATATTTGGGGCAGCGGGGGACTGTAACAGGGCAAGTGATGTGGGGTTAGTCTGGTACTGTGATGAGGAAGAGATAGGTGGGGTAGCAGCGGACTGTGGCATGAAAGAATGATGTGTGGGTTGTAGATGACTGATTGGGAAGTGTGAGGTGGTGGAAGCAGTGGACTGCGACTGGGAAGAGTCAGAAGGGGTAGTTTGGGAGTGTGACGAGTAAGTGTGAGGTTGGGTATTAGGGGACTGTGATGAGGAAAAGTGAGATGTGGGTCGTGGAGGACTGTGATGAGGAAAAGTGAGGTAGGGTTGTGGGGGACTGTGATGAGGAAGAGGGGGGTGCGGTAGTGGGGGTCTGTGACAAGGAAGAGCAAGGTGGGGGTAATAGGGAATTGTGATGAGTAAGAGTGAGGTGTGGGTAGTGGAGTACAGTGACAAGGAACAGTCAGGTTGGGTAGTAGGGGTCTGTAACTAGGAAGAAGTAAGTGGGGGTCCTGATATGGATTACTATTGTGGTACTGCAATGAGGAAGAGGCATGTGGGTGTAATGACATGGATTACAATTGGTGTACTGAAACGAGGAAGAGGTATGTGGGGGTAATGGCATGGATTACTATTGGGGTACTGGGACAAAGAAGAGAGATGTGGGGGTAATGACATGGATTACTATTGGGGTACTGGGATGAGGAAGAGGGATGTGAGAGTGATGACAAGAACGGAGATGATGGATTTTGGGGTAATGACATGGGCAAGGATAATGGATGTGGGGGTAATGACGTGGAATACTATCGGGATAGCGGGACCTGTGATGAAGAAGAGTAAGTTGTGGGTAGCAGGACACTGTGATGAGGAAGAGCGAGGTGGTTCTAATGTGGGACTGTGATGAGGAAGAGTGAGGTGGGGTTTCGGGTACTGTGATGAGGAAGAGTGAGGTGGTGGTAGAAGGGGACTGTGATGAGGAAGAATGAGGTGGTGGTAGTAGGGGACTGTGATGAGGAAGAGTGAGATGCGCTAGTCGGGTACTGTGACGAGGAAGAGTGAGGTTGGGTAGCGTGGGACCATGACAAAGGAAGAGTGAGTGGAGGACTGTGATGAGAATGAGTGAGGTGGGGTAGTGTGGGACTGTGATGAGGACGAAGAAAGTGGGGTTAATTACATGGATTACAATTTTCATTTGCCACTTGAAAACTAATCTCGATCTGAATCTCACCCTTCATAATGGCCGGTTATCAGAAATGAAAAGGCTTCGGACCAGTAATGCATCTTGGGAGATATGACTAACATTTTGGGTACAGTGGCACTCTGCTCTACACCAAATTTAAAAAACTACTGGACAGATATTTTGCCAAACCAACAAAAGATTTCCTAGGGTGCTTTGGGTCCAACTTGTTTCTGATTTGGCAAAAATGCATCCACCAGTTTGGGCTGTGCTTGTGAGCAAAAGTTGGACATTATCCCTATGGGAAAACCAATGTAAAAAGTGAAAAACACACCCTTTATATTTTTTGAACTGCAACACTGATTTGCACGGATTTATCCAGTTTTGGGTGGCCTGGGCTAGACATATTGATTGGAGAATTTCATGCTGATCTGTCCTATGGCTCAAAAGTTATTAGAGATAGAATTTTCACATTTCCTATTGATGTTAGGTTTCACCTTAACTATAGGGTGATGCTATTTAAGTGAACGAAGGTCCTGAATAAGTCACAATCCGTAATCAGGAGACTCAGAGATGGGCTGAAAGGTATCCAGTTAATATGTCGAAAATAATATTTTGAATCACAAAAATCCTGAAAAAGAAATCCTGAAAAAAATTTTTTGAATGTATTCTTTTTTTAATTTACATGTATTTTTTTGTTTTGCGAGTAAAAAAAAGGGTTTAAAAAAAAGGGGGGTTAGGGGGAACACCCCCATTTCAAACAAAAAATAACAAAAAAAAGACATCCGACATTTTTTTTTTGGTATAATGTTTTCGACATTTTTACATTCGAAATTATTACATTCGAAATATTAACTATAAACCAGGCTGAAAGATAGTGAGCTAAAGAATCTGGGTAAGGCCCTCGTAACCAGGACTAATGTCTGGCAGAGAGACTCCCAGGAACTCCTTGTTAATTTGCAGTCCTATGTATGGCCCACATCAACTGGTATTAGTACATTCTTGAAGTTTTGCTCTCCTGTCTTGTTTCAATCATTTTCCTTTATACACTGAAATTACTATCATTCCCATTCTCCTTGATTAATTCTCCTTCTGAGAGCAGCCAATTGTGAGTGGTCTGCAGAGGCCCGTGGGTGGAGGGAGACGTGGTGGGTAGTTGGGCCAGTGTTGAGTGTGGGGAAAGCAAAAGAAGAGAGAGGATCTAGGGAGAACAAAATCTCCTAGCTCCCCTTAGCTCATTTAGAATGTCCTACACTGTTCTTAGTTTGATATGCTGCAGTCACCTTTCTTACCAGTTACTGCTATGGGTACACAGTCTTTCAGGGATTGTGCGTTGGGAACGACTGCACACAGCACCAACACGGGAGACTGTAGGCCTCATTACAAGTTTGGAGGTATCTGGAAAAGCAAGCAGTAAAATAATTAGTGCCTGTTTTTTTCAGTCCGCCTGATTATGGATTTATTAATCTAGAAGTTGTAAAACATGCGTATCTGTATTAACTCCAAACAAAAAATGGTGGTAATGGTGTCGGCAATATTACCACCAGGATGAATGCCTCCATTCCCCATTGAAGTCCAATGAGACGTCAGAATGGCATTGCACAGAGAGCAGACCACCGCAGGCAGAGGGCCTTCTGGTACCCGATCCCTGCGCATGGCTGCAGGAATCCCCTGCCACACAAGCAAACTGTGACAGATATCATCAGCCCACGCACCAGCAATCAACCCTGACAGCAGCAGCAACCAACCCTGACAGCACCAGCAACCAACCGCAACCAACCCTGACAGCAGCAGCAACCAACCCTGACAGCACCAGCAACCAACCCTGACAGCACCAGCAGCCAATCCTGACAGCACCAGCAACCAACCCTGACAGCACCGGCAACCAACCCTGACAGAACCAGCAACCAATCCCGACAGCAGCAATCGCAAAGGTTCTTATATATCAACAAAAGAACCTGGGCAGGTAAGAGGTGGAGGAGAACTCAACCCCCAGATGAGATCACTGAATCGCGCCTACAGAAGGATGCATGTCTTTACTTGCCATACATTCAATTTGTCACATTCACCTCTTCAGACCTTTACGTCTTCAGTCTTTCACTTCTTCGTACATTCACTTTGTCATTACAGGGGGAGACCCAATGTACCACCCTCGTTCCTAACCCATACACTTCCCCCTAAACCCTCCTCCACCCCAACCTAACTGCTAGCCTTACCATATCCATTGCCACCTTGACAATATGAAAATGCAGATGAAGTAAAGGTAAGAAGTAAACGCACGAAGAAGTAAATGTCTGACGAAGTGTACACTGAAGAAGTAAGTGTTGAAATGTTTTTAGCAAAGTAAAGGCTATATAGCCTTACACACCCTAAAGATCTGTACCATGACATCCCTGCAACATCCAAGTGAGCGGTTATCACTTGAGACTGACCAGAGTTCCTCTAAGTCATGTCAATGGAAGAGTTGTACTTTAAAAGCCCCACACAACATATTACATACTACAATTACACATACAGCCTTGACGTGCAATTGTAGAAAGTACGGAAAGCAGAATTCGAGAGCATCATAGACATTGATTAATGGTACAGAGAAGGTAAATGGTCAAGCCCCACCTTCACCTACCTCCCATCTCTCAGGAAGCAGAATTTGATCAGCAATTAAAATGATCCATCATCGCCCAAGTGGTAGCACCCAACCCCTTTAGCTCCTGGCACATTAATCAAAGATTCTGAAGCACCAAGTGCTTCAGTATTAGTGTCATTAAAAAAACAGTTTACAGGTGCGCTAAGAAGTCAGTTTCCATTTGTGATTGTTTATATGGACCAGGTGTTTCCTTTTGACTGAAGCATCCATCTTCATTTATTCTTAAATAGCTTTTTAATGTGTGGAGCAGATCTAATTTCCCGCGTGACCCGGCTAATCTAGGCAGATTCTTTCTTCCTCCAGCTTCCTATGAAGGCGTTTCGGTGAAGAGTGATAAGACCAGTTTGCGTAAGGCGGGAGTAAGACATTAATGAGGGCCAAAAACGTCTAACATATGGCATGTTTACTGCCATTGTCAGCAAGCCAACAACCAACCGTGCGTCAATGTAAAACGTAACACACTAATGCTTATTTTCGTTTGTGGTCATTTCATCTAAAAACACTGCATCTAATGCCATTCCATCCAAATTTTTCCATCTAAAAAATGTCCATCCAATGCATTTTTTTAGGGTTTTTTACCCTTGAAAATGCACCTAAACAAAAATTACCCCACTTGCAGCTTGGATGACTCCACCTTTTCCACTCCCAAAATTAGGAACCCACACCAGCCATGACAAGATAAAACGTTTGTGGAAATGTGTTTTCACATACCGGAGAGTCAAATGGTGCATCACCATTGTAACATACACACACCATCACAATATGGTGTTCCGACTTTTTTTGCAAATACACCCTCTGCATGGATTGGTAGATGCTAAGAAGATTGAAAATAAGGACAGACTAAAGAGTCACACATTGGAGACAACTTTTGCAAAATCCCACATGTTCTGTGGTAAATACCCACCATGTCCCAATTGCACATGAACTCGGTATGCACTACAGCTGAAATAAAGACAGTTCTAGAGATGGGTCATCCGAAGATTGCTACTAGACAGCATGTATGTGGCCCAGCCCCTCTTGGCAATGTCTTTACGTGGATGGATCATGTGTCTTGGTGATTGACCTGTAGAGGATGGTTGGTGACCACCATACTTTGACTTTGAATGTCAGTGGATCTGGACTTTCTAAGAACCTCTAGATACTGGGAACAGCACTGAGCTGTGCTGGGGCCATTCTGGCCACTTCCCGGTTTTCCATCAGGCACACCCTTCTGCTCCCTCTACTGCTGGGTTCATTGCAGCATTTCTGCTGTGAGAGCCTGCGCAGAAACTTTGTCCCTCGTTTGACTTGGTGGGACTGCATGGGTCACCCAAACTGTTAAGAGGGCCCGAGTTTCCGACAAACCCATATCGTTTTTTGTTCTTTTTCTCAGACTGGGTTTCTCCAGAGTCATCCTGGCTTTTTGTTGTGCTTCATTTAGGCGTGTCTTCTTTTTTTGCATGAACTCTTGTCAAGTGCCAAGGTGCCTCTTCGGAGGTGAAGTAATTCTCTTTAAAACAAACACCACTAAAAATGACGAACATTCATTTTCCCCAATCTTTAAAAAGACAGCAATGTCTTAGGCTAATAATAGTTCCTTGATTTAACAACTCATCAATCAGGCTCCTCTTTTGACTCTCCACTAGTGATTCTATTGCTCCTGCTCTTCTATTCCTTCAATGGCTATCCTTTGAATCTTGTCTATTGTTTCACTCTCTATTTATTCTCCTTAAAAGCCTCTACAGAACGGCACCTCTCTATCTTTCTCCCTCGTCTCTTTCTATGTACCTTCCCGCGCTCTATGCTCTAAGGCTCAATGTCTTCTGACTGTCCCTCATTTCCTTTGTGCCCAATATCTATTTCGTTCTTTTTCACTTCTAGCTCCCAAGTTCTGGAACACCCTCCCTCTTGATATCCAATCCATTTCCTCTTTATTTTGATTTTGCATTTTACCTGTACCATCTGTATTTGTTGAGCGAGTTGGTGTAAAGTGATGTAAAATTCAATAAAATACATATTGGCTTGTAATTCACTATTACCCAGTGCCCCTTTCTTTTTGTAACCAGGAAAAATGACTGTGGAAGATCACCAAAGAAAGTGTCCAGGCACACAGTTATCTCCCTCTTTGTCATGTTGGCCATACTGCACAAAGGCAAAGTATGGGATCATCTGTCAGTCTGGTTGCATGGCCTGCCTTAGCAGCAGAGCAAATCTATTCATTTGGTGGCTTTCTATACCACTAAGACTTCCTTAATGCATCGTCAAGGTGCTTGAGAGGTTGAAGCTGCAAAAGGTGAGCAGTCAAGTGGGGTGGATGTTCAAGCCCAGGCAGTCCCCGGACAACTGACCGGGCCAGTGTGGCAATGTGCAGTCTTCATGCCACCCAGACAGAAGGCACCAAGGAACAAGTCAAGGCGTGGGCAGACCTGAGTCATAAGAACTCTGCAAAAGTCTTTTTCAAGGTTGAGGTGGAGGGAAAAGAGAGTAACAGTATTTGGAGACATGTGACTGGGCGGACCGCCCCCAAATCAGTTATACTTAGCTGGAATGCTGGCTACTCTGTTCAAGGGGAATGACGAGGGCGGTGTGCAATTCTAGCGGCTGCTTTTAGAGGCGAGAGAGAAGGCGTATTCCGGGGTTTCCACCTACGGCTTTTCATCTACGGTTTTTGCAATTGTTGGCCTCTCCCTCCGGTTTGATTTCACACCGTTTAAGATTTAAAAATTTGGAATATTCTCGATCCTTTTGCAGAATTGAGTCCATTGCGGCTTCGATTAAGAGTTTGAAACATTTTAAGATGTAAATTCATTTGCATCATCAGTCCAGCTTGGGTGGCGGATCGAAACAAACATATTTTTCGGCACCACTTTTGGACCAACTTAGGGTCAATGTCTCCAACAGACTTCCAGATCTACAATCAAGCCTTTATGAATTGTACAAAGATTTTACCTGTGAGAACTACTGAATGATAGATCAAAATTCAAGCATTAGTATGTTCTAGGTTCATATTTGCAACATTTAGTGCGCCCTGAAGAAGGCGACTACTGGCTCGCTGGCACTTAGCACTTTTTTTGCATTCAGTACTTTATTTCTTTGTTAACAATTTGGCACTTAGCACTTGGTTGCATTTAGCACTTTATCCAATTGTTAACTATTCATTTTCTCTACAGCAATTCCATTTTTTGAATGAAATTTAAAAATGAGACAGCGATGCTTTACCTTGAGTAATACAAGGTTATGAATTGTGGCAACTAAACTGCGATTGAATGTTTTGAGGCATGAGATTTGACAAGAATTTTATACTAAAATTAATTCATCTATTTTATTGTTGTTTAGATGTTGATATATTATGCAATTTTACAATGGTAATAAATTAAAAATGAAAATGTGAATATTTATGTCTGGGCTTCCTTCTCTTCCTCGCCTCTATTTTTATAATTGAGTACTCAAACTAATACAGTACTCTTCCATGTGAACCCCCTTTTTTCCCTTTGGGATTTTTTTGTGCTACTTTGTTGTTCCCCAGTTCCATGGTTTAGGGGTTACCCATCCGGTGTGATATATTATAAGGCTGTAGAGCCTGGAGACAAACCTTGGTATCCATCCATGTAGAGACTTCAGAGTAAGCAAACGTGTTCCTTGGTCCAAAGTCAGTGCAATGCCTCCAGGACTGAGGTGATAGGACCAGGCCAAAGATGAAACGAGAAGTACAGTTCTATTATGCCTGAGGTTTGTGGGTGGTTTCTGATGGACGGTATATGCAAGGCATTACAAGTCCAGTCTTACGGTAGAAACTGCAAGGACCAAGCATTTTCGATGAGACATTGTTAGCAAGGGGAAGATTCTGCAAAGGATTCATAAGTGCCGGAAGACAGTTTTTCTATGCATGTTCATTTCAGGGTAGAGGGTCTTGCCAGCATCTATCACGATCAATGGTGTAGCAGAGCCCTCGCCCCTGCCCTCTGCAGCCCTGCGGTCCCATATGTCCTGGTGGGCTACAAAAAGAAAAGGTTTCTTTCTGAAGTCACTCTGACTTCATAAAGAAATTATACAGTCTTGTAAAAGAAATAATCTCCTTATTTAGTCAGAAGGACTTCAAAAATAAACTATTTATTTTTGAAGTCATAGGGGTCCTCAGCACACCGTGACATGGAGGCCTCCCTCTGCATGCCAGGAATAAGCCTTTCTGCTGCAGTGGAGGCCTCGTTCCCTCTCCTGGATCATCGGATTGAAAGGTAAGTAAACGTATTTTGTGTATATGTGTGTGCGTGCATGTGAATGAGTGAGTGCATGATCTATGGGTGGCTGCCTGGGTGTGCATAAGTGAGTGCATAGTGAAAGGATGTACATGTACACGTGTGGGTGACTGGGTGCACATGCATGAGTGTATGGTGAATGCTTTGATTACTTACTGGTAATCTCCATTACTCCTAGTCCTACTCTCGTCCTTGAGGCACATTGCCTCATACACAAGTACTGGGACGAGGTAGAGTGATGTGGATGTAATGCATGGCTTAGTTACCTGTAGTCTTCATTACTACTGATCCCACTCTTCCTTTTCCTAGTACTTACCTATGAGACAAGGTGCCTCGTAGGTAAGTACTGGGATAAGGAAGATGGACGTGGAGGTAAAGGTGTGTGCTTGTGTTTAATGCCTGGGTTACTTATTGGTAATCTTCATGACTCCTAGTCCTACTCTTCCTTGTCCCAGTAATTGTGTATGAGGCATTTTGCCTCATATACAAGTGCAGGTGCGAGGTATAGGGATATGGATGTAATCTCTTGCTTAATTACCTGCAATCTTCATTACTTCTAATCCCACTCTTCTTCATCCTAGTACTTCCCTATGAGGCAATTTGCCTCATAGGGAAGTACTGGGACGAGGAAGAGGGACATGGAGCTGATTTTGGTGGTTGGGGTGGTAGTCTAGGCCAGCCCATAGTATGGAGCGACCCGTAATTTGTTGCTGAAAATGTGGGGCCCTCAGCAAGACTCGCAGGGGGCCCCCCAAATTGTGTGCTACACCAATGATCACAATGCTTAGGTTGCACACTTTCTGCATGCGAAGAGGAGCTGATCCCATAGACTTGCATGTGAGCCAGACAACTCGCAGGCTGCTGCCAATCATTTGCATTCTCTTGGGGTTGAGGTGTAGCTGGCATTCCAAGGCAGACAACTGGTACCTAGCACTGTAGGATTGGATTATTTTGTCCCAGGTGGCATGTTCATGCTGATAATAAGAGATGGTGTTAATTCCTGCAGTGCTTCACATGTGATGTTTTTATCCGAAAGAGGAATGTTTTGAGCTTGGCATGGTTGTGTAGCAAATCATGGGCCATACGTCTGTTCCTTGCTACCTCTGTCATGCTGTCAAATTAGCACTGTGCGATTGATGGTATTGAAGGTGGCAGAGGGGTTCAATCAAAGAAGACCATGATCAATGAACGCGCCTACTTCCTTTTGTATTTTAATAATGTAGTCGTGGTCTCTCGGCAAGGTCAATAGCCAAGTTTGAGATGGTTCAGATTGCTGTTCGCATCTATGTGGGCAGTGGCTTTTGCAGTAACCTGAGTCTGGAGCACCTCAGCTATGTGTGGTGTCCCCAATATGGATCATTAGTTTGAACACGGCTGCATTGCTCTTTTTGAGAAGAGATGTCACAGTGGAGTGTTTTATATCTTTGGGGCCATGTCAACTCATTTGTCAACAGTATGCTTCATAACCAGAAACTTTCTCTAAATAATGAAGTGCAATAGTGCATTTTTACAGCAAGAAATCCATACATTTGGGTTAAGAGCCAAGGAATGTACAATCTGCTCTATGGGATAACACACGCCATTCACCAGTAGATGCCAGATCACCAACAATGCACAGGAATGTTTCACAACACATTATTTTGATGCTGTCCGTGGCGAAAGAAAATCCCGAGGCCTGCCCCAGCAATAAATGTCGGTATTGTCACTGTGTACCACATGTGCATGCTGCTTGTTCCCAACAGGGTCGGACTGGGGCATACAATTGTCTCAGGCGCCAATGAAAAAGTGGCCCACAGTTGCAAATGGCAATTCATTCCCTTTGGATTTTGATAAAATGTGATGCAAATTGTACATTTTAAAGAATATTTATTCAGTAACACTGGTCAAAGCTTCTAGCCGCGTGGTGAAGTAACTTATCAAACTGGATCACATGGCCCACAAAAGTGGCCCACTTTAGCAGTTTGCGTTTTTGGTTTGGGCATTGCCCTATTGCCCTATTTCCCTATAGGCCAGTCCGAGCCTTGTTCCCAAAGAAAACAAGGAGACCTCATTCAACAATATGTGCCAGCATGGTGAAGTTAGGTGGATATGATGAATGATTGGATTGGAGAGGTGATGAATCAAGGCGCTAATGTAGGAAGTAAGGAAGTATTCAAACCAGTTGATGTAGGCCTCTTGCAAAACCTTTCAGGAGAGACCATTGAAGAAAAGTATTGTTACTCCCCCACAGGAGAATCACTGAATAATCCTTGCAGGAATGAGCTTTAATAGTGCAGCTTCTGTGAATATGCTCATTGAAATAGGGATTGGTCTAAAAGAGCACTTACTGAAGAAAGCGCTTTGCACCATTGCTGCATGCTTCACATACGCATCACATAGTAAGTAGTGCATCAAACCAAATGATGATGGGGATGGATGGAGCTGGAGACAGAAAAGAGGTTAGCATTGTGAGGGATAGCCATCAGGTAAAGGTATAAAAGCCCTGGATTATTTTGATTTTTATTGATTAATAATATGATGGGGGTAATTCCTTCTCTGACTGTGTAATCGGCTGATCAGACTCCACTTTCATAAGCTCCATGCCAAAAGCACAGTGTGTATCTGTGCCCTGATCCATCAGCCTCCTAATCGGCAGCACCTGCTCTATCCGTGGCACAGCACAGGTTCAGAGGTCACAGTGGCCCATCTGATAGCTTCAGTGAAAGCCAAGTCCCTGCAGTGCAGGGGCTGCATTAAAGATATGAACCCCTGTACCAAGACTATGATGGTGGCAGGGTAAACTCTCAATATAAGCTATGCCTAGGCTAAGACATGGTGCATGGCAATACCCATGATCGTTTCAGACACATCCAAATTGATATCACACATGTGTCAGCTCCTGTGAACCAGCTCGGCTCTGGAAGGTAATGTGTATTCTGACCATACAGGGTGGTCCTGCCAAATGACAGGACAGGGATCTGAATGGCCAGGCCCCTGCTTTGATCTCTTTATGAGGTAGTTAACACCCTCCACCAGAGACAGACACTCTAGAGGAAGCTGTCCTGGGCCTAGGCATCAAAGGAACACACTTTTTCAAAGGGAGTACCTCCACACCAGGGTGCTGCATTTATAAAGGCCTTTGACCCTAGTGAGAAGGGAAGGGGCCAGGGGAGAGGAGCTCTGTTCAGTGGAAGAAAACTTCCACCATCTTGTTTCTCTCTACCTCTCTCTCTCCTTCCTGTTCCCTCCACTTCCTCTAGAGCAAAGCATTTTGGGTGTGTTCTCTGAAGGGCAAAGCCCACTTCTTTCACAGGCAGAGATTGGACCCATAAAGCAGGCTACCTATATTCCAATCACCTACAGGCTTTTGCTTTTAAAAGAAGAGGTCTTCAACCACTTCTTCAGGTCATTTTTTGGTCTCCAACCCTGAGAGAAGATTTCACCGGGAGAGTTGACTTTCTAGAGCCCCCCAACAGAGAGGTGATGGCTGATCATTCAAGGCAGAAGCAAACCCTTTTCTCTACCCATCCCCAGGGCGTATTGGGGGTCAACCTAATGCTGGAACAAGACTTGCCCCTCTGCCAGCACATTGCTGCCAGGCCCTCAGCTTGGTGAAGGACCCATGAAGGTGTGCACAAGCCTCCCTTCCTGGGAGCCAGAGAACAAGGACTGAAGGTGTCTCTGAGTCACTTGACTGGTACTCACAGCATCCATTGAGCCAAGATAGCCCATAACCATCTGCATTATTTCATCAAACCGGTCAAACTGTCATTGAGCTGAGTTCACCGCATTTCAAACCAGAAAGACCCTCCCAAGCTGTCTTTGGCACTCACCAAACTTTTCGAACTTGAACTGCTCATTCAAACTTGTTTGCCACCGCCCTGCACTAGCTGAATGTGTTGTTGCCTTTGTTAAAACTACAAGTGCCTTTGTGTCATCTGCCACTGTTGAACCATCACTTGCTCCACCAGCTCTTTGCTGCTGATCATCATCACCAGTCGAACCGACCCTGGTGGATCTGCGAGCCCTGACCATTGGACACCGCATTGAATGACTTGAACCAAAAATGCACATCCAGTCACCAGTGTCTTCACCACTTACTCGACCATCAAACCGACCATGGTGGCCCTCATGATCTGCATTGCCTCAGACGTTTCATCAAACCCATCTGGCTGACCAGTGTATCCAGTCAGCAGCTTCTTCGAACTGACTGTCAACCCGACTCTGACAACCGTAGGATCCCCTTGTCTCCCCACATTGATTTTTAACTGCAATGAACTCTGTTCTACCTCTTCTTGACACCGACCGCTACCTGTCTAGGACACTGCGACCACTGCACTTGAATAGTCTTGAACCACAGTAACAGCACCAAACAACCTGATACACCATTGATGAAGCCCTAAGAAGTTACTATTGACCCATAACTGCCCCCTTTGTCCATTTTGGGCCCTAGAGACTAGTCAGGCCACTTATACACCTTTTCCAAAAGATATATCCTTTTACAAAGAACATTGCAGTTGCTGAAATTGCCTTCTCACCCCTATATTCTCTCCCAGAGTGTTGTATTCTCTCTGTTCTTGCATCTCTTCTGTCCTTTCCACTGGGGTGGGTTTTAGTACAGTTTTTATATTTCGATTTCCTGCAGATGGTGTGTTTAATTAAAGTATAAAAAAGGTAGCAGGCGCCCCTCTCTCGAAAGAACAAGGCATGACAACATGTTCAGCGGTAATTAACCACATTGAGAGTTCGCAGCCATTGCTTTTTGCTCACTGTACCTTTCACAGATGGGAAATATCCATTTGCATATCAGTCTTTGTTCCGCCAACAAGGGCAGTCCAGCACCGAAATGCTATGGCAATTCCTCTCTGAACAAGAATACCATCAGCAACCCCATACATGTGTTTCAGCCTTGTTGGGCATTATCAGTGAGGTGCGAACTCTCAATGTGGTTACTAACCACTGAACAGGTTATCATGCCTTGTTCTTACGAGAGAGGGGCGCCTGCTACCTTTTTTGTATTTTTGAAAGGAACTTTGTGTTGGTCACCCTAGGTTTCCTGGGGGCAACCAGACGTGGACTCCCTGCTCACTGTGCTTAGAAAGGCTCAGCTTCACCTCACTGGTGATGCCCAACAAGGCTGAAACACGTGTATGGGGTTGCTGATGGTACTCTTGTTCAGAGAGGAATTGCCATAGCATTTCGGTGCTGGACTGCCCTTGTGGGCGGGACAAAGACTGATATGCAAATGGATATTTCCCATCTGTGAAGGTACAGTGAGCAAAAAGCAATGGCTGCAAACCCTCAATGTGGTTAATAACCACTGAACAGGTTATCATGCCTTGTTCTTTCGAGAGAGGGGCGCCTGCTACCTTTTTTGTATTTAATTAGTGTATATATATATTTTTTTTATAAACCCTTCATTGGACATGCCCTTTATTTTGTGCTGTTGGGTCACTACTGAACCACATTCGCACCCCTCTTAAGAGTATAGCCTTCCCTCGGCCCAAGTTACCATAAAAGGCAAAGGAAGTATATCTTTTGATTGTGCTTGTTTTACCTTTATGACTGTGTTGGCTCTTGGTTTGTAGAAATGTGAGGGTTGAGTGGGCACTTGAGCCTCTTCTCATCCTTGTACTCTCGCAGGACAGGAGTCAATTTGTCACAAGAACAAGACAGGTTTCGATCTTCTCCCGTCTGTTGGTTTCCCTTCACTTCACCTCTATCAACAATGCCTCGATGAACTTAGCATACTTTTGGTTAATGTCTTTCCCTTTTTTCTCCACCTCTGTTCCCCTCAGACAACCTCTTGGTATATTCAATCCTCCTCCCATTCACTGCAACATCCAACCCAATACCTCCTTACTGGCTCTTCCAGGCTCCTGTCTCCTCAACCTTGTTGAGACTTAAGCTCCCAGCCCCCTGAGTCAACATCAGCCAGATCTCTTTTAAGGTCCTCTTGCAAGATATATTTCACTCTCCAATGTTGTAGACCATGCCAAACTCTTGAAGTAACCACCTTCACCTCCTCACTTTAGCTACTACCTGCTCCAAGTCACTGGCACTAGCACATCCTAGGGTGTCCACCTCCATCTTGTCACTGTCACCACCTCCTGATGTAAGTTCAACCTCCTGGTCTCCGACACCAGCACCTCCTGCTGTAACCACTTCTGCTTTAGCACTGTCACCACCACATCCTGCTGTAACAGCCACCACCTGGAGTCTAACACCACTTTCTGGTGTAATCACAACTGCCTCCTCCCTCCCACTTACCAGACTTTTCTCCCCCTCCACTCCTCTGTCTCTCAAACCTCCTCCATCTATCCATCTCCTGTTCTATCCAAAGTGTTTCACTCTCCAAATTCGACTCCAACCTCCTAGTCCAACAAACAACACTTCTACAATAGGCTGCCTGGGTTTTATGCTATGCTCTTTCCTTCCCTTGGGTGTGACTCTGGGTAAGGCTCTGCACCTGCGCTCTATAAGTAAGACAGGGCTGCGATTGGTTGCTGTGCCTGAGTAAACGTTTGGCTACTTTGGATTTAGGGGGCTGGTCCAAGTCTATTTCAGGACCATTGTAGGTGAACACCAAAGCTTGGTCTCGGATAGCTCCCATTGCAGCACATGGCACTCTCTAAAGAGGCTCCACCATGGGGGCATGGCCGGCTGAAGAGGCATGCCGACGCATCTTCTCTGAGTTCTGTGTCACACCACCCGTCAGCTGCTTTCCCACCTCATCAATGTGATCAGTGGTGGAATTGCCTACACTCCGGGTTGCTGGAGTGTTTGGAGCACCCTGTGTTGAAGAGGTGGGTTCCACTGTGGCGAGAATCAGGAATTAACTTGGCCAAAGACTAACGCTCCCTCGTCAACATGTCACATGGAGCGGCATCGGAGTGCCCTGCTGAAGGCAACTTGCAGGACTACTGGAGCTGCGCCCTGGTGTGGATCCGGGGGAGCTGCTATGGCGGACCCGACCACCAGAGAATGGAGGAGTGCAGGGTGAAGCAGAGCGCACTGCTGGAAGGGCGGCAGCTCGACGAGTGCCTAAGCAGACTGGGAAGCAGTGGTCCACGGGCGGATGGTGCATAAAGCTGAGTTCTGGTGAAACAGCCTTATCAATGTGGCATTGGATGGTCAGGGATCAAGGATCCCCACTGTCGATGCAGAGCCTAGAGGAGCTGTGATCGGAGGCTCTGAGCCCCCATGTTGAGTCTCGATTGAGAAGCATGTAATGCCGGCATATGTAAGGCTGCAAGTCCCTATAGAAAGTTCAGCTCAGTGAGAAGGGAGCCGGGCTGGAAGTGTAATGGAGCTCCAAAATACTCTAGTGCAAGTGGAACAGACAGGCCAGGAATTCATGCGCCCAATAACAGAAATAGTGAAGGTAAATGGCGAAGTTCAGCTTTATTAATGATCCATATAAAGCAGGTACAACATTTATAGCGCAAGTCTCCAAAGCACTCTGATTCTGTAATACGAAACATCAGCTTTTAACCAGAAAATACATCATAATTGATGTCACATTACAATCTTAGTTGCAAAAACCTACGAGATGGAGGAATTGGTTAGGGGAATTGTCTACGTATAGTTCATATAGGGGTTAGTCCTTTCATTGGATATAAGTATCTGATGGCCCCACCTTGGACCACCCCATAATTAATAAAGGTAAGAAAGGCCCAATTTTCATGGCAGGTAATTTGGTAATGCAATAGTTACAACATAGCATCATTTTGAGAGTTGTGATTTTTTGGCATGGGTCTTACCAATCTTGAACACTTGGAAGGTCATCAGCAATTGAGCAGAAAATAGTGGTGGGGGAACGACAACAAGGAACTACTTCTTCCAATTACAAAATACACCATCCTTTATTTCCTAGGCCACAGGCCTTGGCCTCTCCCTCTGAACTTGGCCTTTTCTGGCATCTCTTCCACTGAGAATTTGTGGGAGTGAAAGCAGGTGCCTAATCTGTCTGGAGTTAATGTCTTCCAATTATAAGTCGTGTGTGAGGAGACCAAATTTTGAATTATTCTACTTGGCTTTTACTAGGATTTTAGCTCATATTAATACTGGTGTTATTACTCTCTTTGGCCACTGGAGACTTGGTCGATCCATTCACTATGCAGTATTTAAGTTTTGAATTAATGGGCACCTGGCTGTCAAAGGCTATTTTTCTCCACTTAATATAAGAGAAATGTGCCTTATGCTTTAGAATTTGTATCTTCTGTTCTCTTTGGACCGATGCAGACCTCCCAATTCCCTTGAAACCTTTGATTGGGGCCAGGCAGTCCCTATCTGACCTGCACGGATCTGTTTTTCAGCTAATTCAACAAGTCAAATCTTCCTGCAGCTTTGAGGCTTCTTTTTGTTCAAAATGGCCACTAGTTAACATTGCATTTCTACGTTTAGCAAGCCATATATGTATATCGTTCATGCTGCGTTTCAGCATATACATAGACTAGGTTATGTTCTTCATGTCTATATGTTGCAGGTAATAGTCTTCATGTCTAAATACATATTTCACTTTGTGTCTATTTTTCTTCATCTTGAGTGCATATCTGCTTCATGTCTATTGTTTTCGTACATCTGTTTGGCAGTCAGGACTTGTTCGCACCATCTTCAGTTACAACATGTTCAATTCTTCTTGCGTTTGAAGGTTTATTTCTTCTTCTTTTGTTCCAGGATAATATCAGAAGGGTTGCCTTAGTGAATAGTTTAGAGGAGCAGGTAAATGTGTTCTCACTAGTTCCCGCCCCTCTCACCGTCGTACTAGAATATTCAGTGAAGAGCAGTAAATGGGACTCCCTGTATTGTTGCCATACCGCATTGAGTGTATGAGAGACAGCCATACAGAATGTACCCTCATGTTGAGCCAATGGAAGGATGTCAGCACTCAACTATGGACATCATGGAACGCTAAGTGAAATCTGATGAGGGCCATGTGATGTCATGAAGAAGATGTCTGAACCTATGCTAAAACGATACGAAAATACTCAAGAGTGATACTGTAAGTTACGTAATGATCAATAACTGTAAATACACAGTAATGCAAGCTAGAAAGGAAACGCATAGAAGCTTACTATAGAGAAATATATAACGTGACTAGGATGGCCATAATAGGAAAATGGATGCTGGCTCGTTTCAAATTCACCCACGCTACCTCAGAGACAAACCAAGCCTTAAGAATCAGGAGACGTGGAAGAACAACTCTGTGTGCAGAACCGATGATGAGTCAAGGTTGGCCTAGTAGTAAAGATGCTATTTTTAATTAATAAGCACAGAGCACAAAGGGAGTTACATGGATAAGCTCTGAATGTAGGAGACAACTGGTGGTCAATTAAAAGTGTGCAAAATTCATATGAGATAGAGTGAGAAAGTCTCTAGAGGCCAAGAGGAGCAACAGCACCCTGCATAATTAAATCAAATAGCAGTAAATAAGAGGCTGTAATGGCCAGATGTGTGGTCTGCTAACCCGTGACTCATAAGTCGAAAACAAGGGCTATTCGTTAGAGCCTCAGACAAAGATAGTGGTGTGCTAACACTCCCTTGAATGTTCCAGGACAAAAGGAAGACTTTGGACCTCATTACAAGTGTGCCGGTCCGGTAACAACAGTGCCGTTAAGCCTACCGTTGACACTCCGAGTTGACACTCCGAGCCTGCGGGCGGCTGCCAACCCGCCCGCCAGCTAATACCTGGCGGGCGGGATGGCAGCCACCCGCAGACGTTCACAGAAGCACCGGTATTAACAGTGCCGGTGCTGCCATCATACCCATTCCCATTGAGTCCTATGGGACTCAAATGGGAATGGGTATTAACGATTTTCCAGTGCCTGACTTCTAGGAACACCAGGATCGTAATCGCCTGGTGTTTCCGGCAAGCCAAGCGCAGGAAAATATTGCTAGTCCGGCAGCAACCTGCCGGCAGCACCGGCTGGGTTACTGCCGGACTTGTAATGAGGCCCTTTGGCTTAAGCATTTTTTAAAGAATTTATTTACATTTTTAAAGCGCTCACACAGCCCACGGGCATCGAGGCGCTGTTAAAGGAATTGTTTGTTTTTTAGTTGCATAAGTGTTTTTCTTTTTTGTCTTAGTTGCGTATTTATAATGAGCTTAAACACCCAGAGGTTTATAAGCACGGACCCGGGGATCGAACTGGTGTTGCTTCGTGTCGTCTTGCTTCCAAGGCGCGCACGTTGCCGCTGAGCTATCCTCCTGAGAGGATAGCTCAGCTTAAGGCCTGCCGATGAGAAATGATAAACTAATTGGGTAAATGGGGAGTAGTCTGACGGGATTCAAAGACCTAAGTTTTGTTTCCTGTATGTGTTGCTAAAGAGTTGAAAGTACAAGGTTAGGATGCTATGCCAACCAATCAGTAGGTTTGAGGGACAACCTAACACACAATGTTGCATAGACGAATCTACTACTATTTTGTCTTCTATAATCAGTACTAGGCATGTTTAGAGGTGGTTCAAGGTGTGCCCTACAGATAAGGGGTAGCCAATGATGCACTAATATTTATATGTCGTATAAGTAGATATGTTCACTTAACCAATCCCTTCCCTCGATGGGTTTTGTATTTTGCCATGTAGAATGACATCATAGATGACGCCTATTGAGGTATAAGACATCTATGTAGTCAGGCTACTGTTTGATGTGCATCCATCAGTCTGATCTTTTTCAGGCCTCCCTGCTTTATTAAATGAGAATAAAGTAGTACTTTGCCATATTGCTTGAGTCTGAGATAATGGCCCTTGGAAATGTGCACCTGTTACTGGATGGGATTACACCAGAATAATTCTGAGTCCAAATAACCAGACAAACTCAAGAAGATGTCAAGTTGCTGTTTTATTAGCAATTATCTAAAACAGGGAGTTTACAATGAACATCAAAGGATGTATGTTAATTCTCAGCGTTTTCCACATGAAATACAATAACATACTTTCTTTGTGCATCAGAATGATGTCATGCTCCGTGGCAATAGTAAAAAACCTATCAAGGGTTGGAATTGGTTAAGGAACTGTAAGAAGATTAAATTCAACACTACAGCTAAGTCAATGCCTAGTCTGGGATACTGAATGGAAACCCTTATTGATATATCTTTATGTCCAGTTCATGAGTTCTGGATGACTACCCCTATATAACACCCCTCTCTTGGAATCCCCCTGACCCCACTGAGCCAAGAAGTAGTTCTGTTTTGCAAGTTTAAAAGGTTGATGTGAGAATTTAAACAATATATATATATCACACTTTATAATAAATTAATATCTGATAGTACACTTAGACATATGATGTTGATCAACAATGGGTAATCTGGCACTAGCACACGTCTTTACAATCAATGAGGAGCTAGTATAGGATGGATCAAGTAGCAAAAATACTTTTATGATTTCAAATGGATGCAATGTTGAATGAAAATGCAGTACAGAACTAACTAATATGGTTTCACAAGATATCATATGTTCACTTTTCCCCTGGTGGCGATTCACCCCACTCCCCTATGCAATGTAAGACATGGAAGTAGATGGAAAGAGGAGCACACAGTTCTCAGGAATGCAATCAAATACAATACGAAATTCAGTTCCCCCTCAGCAAGCTTAGAGAAAACCGGTATGAGTTTTAAAACACAGGCCCACGTGCTTTGAATGTGGTGGCAATGAAGTGAGAAATATGCTGAAAATGCTTTTAATTCCCTTTAGGAGGTTCAGGGTGAGTGAGAGATACTAGGGATGAGTGCAGGCTCAATTTAGCAATGATTCAGAGATGGTGATTAAGAGGCAAACAAATTTTTAGCAAGGAAAGAAATGACTGCTGATGGTTACACGTTGCTGGATTTTTAACCAAATCGCAAATCGTGGTAAAATTTGCAAGTGCGTGAATCGTGATTGCGGTAAAAGTGTAAGGAGTAGGCTTGTTGGAAAGGTAAGATTCTAAGCTTTCAGAGGAAAGTTAAAACAAGTTCCTAGCCTAAACGGTTCCAGAGATACGGACGATTAAATAAAGGTAGTTTTTCGGATTTAAAGTAAACTCAAAATGACAGGTGACAGCTTGCAGCTTCAGAATTGACAAGTGACAGTGGTGCAGCTTTACAAAATGACAAGTGACAACTTCTAGGAGGCAGTTCTGGTTAGATTAAAATAGTTTGGATTAGATTATTTTAACTAAGAGATTGGTTCTGCACAGTTCTGCTAGGTACTCACAATATATTTTTGAAATAGGCCTCGCCACGGATCTGTTCAGGTTTTGGACTGGACTCCGGTTCTGGTCTCGGCACTTCACAGTGATCTGGGTCAGCTCTCTGGTTCTGCTAACAGCGGTTTGGGTCACTCTGGATCTTTGGCCTCTGGTTCTGGATATTGCTCTGCTTTCTCTGGGTACAGATCTTTCTGGTGCAGGGTTTCAGGCCAGAATCAACAGCTCAGCCCGGCTGTGAATAGTCTGCAAATGATTTTGGGCCTGCTGACAAATACTTTTGCTTGCAGTGGGCCTTCTTGGTTCAAAGTTCTGTAGTCTCTGTTTAGCTTGGAAGTCTAAGTGTAGGATCTCTGGATGTGAAGTCGTAGGTCAGCATGCTCTGCAGCAAATGGAATTGAATGTCTCTACCTGTCCCAGCAGTCTCTTTTTATGTGTTTTGAAAATGGGTGTGTGCCTGGGCCTAGATAAGCCTGCCCCTCTCTACTTGTCATTGGCCCAATTCTCCCCTCTCCCATGATTGGGGGAATGAAATGTGAGTCAGAGTGATGCTGTAGGTTATATGGGTCAGAGGATCCTCCCCTGGTCAGTTTCCACACAAATCTATATTTGACCCAAATACATATTGCACAGATACGCAGTTGTTTAAAATTACATGCACCCATCACATATCACATGAGGTATACTCTGTTCAAACTCTGCTCTTCCTGGGGGCTTGCATTCAGAAATGGCAACATTTTGCGCTTTTTAACTGGTTTTGCAATATTGGTTTTTCATTAAAATTTATACAAATGTACACCCTCCTACTACACAGATCTCAGTAACTTTCCAGGTTGCTAGCTTAAACACAATGTCTACAATATCAATAAATAGTGGGGTTTTGCCCCAGAACATCACACAAATTGGAGTTTGGGCTTGAATTGTAGGCAAAGTTTCCATTTTAAGGTTCCCCACATTTCACATTTCTGTCATGCGGTTACCAAGAGTTATCAGTGTTTCTGTAAAATATATATTTTGCTTTCAATTCAGTTCTCAGAGTGTTGGAGTCCGCCTCCAAGACTTGGGTGGGTCAGTGATCACATGTGTCCCCTGGCCGGCAGATCTTTGTTGACAGGAAACAGTCAAAATCAACATATTCTATTCAAGTGCAAGAGCCTATTGTGTGGTCTCCAGGAGGCTGCCAGCCAGTCTGCCTTCTATCAATCAAGAGGTCATGTGAGATTCTAACTCCTGGTGTGAATCTCTGGAGGTGAGAGGTTTCCCAGCCTTTTGGCCTGTTAATTAAATCAGATTGTCTTCTGGGAACAGCATGTGGTTAAGATTTTAATTAACTCCCAGCCTTTGATGTAAAGGCCTCTCCTGCAACTCCTGACATGCAGTTTCCCTGTCAGAGTTTAGACCGCTAGCGCCGCCTTGAGGTATCTATCGGTACTGCATCCATTTTTTGGATCAGTCTTGAATGAATGCATTCCAAACAAGAGATTTTACATGGAAGTATATTATCCAGGTTCAGCACATGGCACTGGTGTGGTTCTGCAGTAAAATAATGTTGTGCCCGTTGAAGGAATGAATTCCCAATAGTTGTGGGTTGCTTTTGGCAATCAGCATTGCCCCTTTTGCAATGGTTTCAGGCTACTGTGTGGGTAGCCCAATGGTGGTTTTAGGCAGTGCCCTCCTGTGCTCACCTCATAGGCAAAAATGGGTGGCAGCCTATTCTTCATGCATTTCCCTGTGCATTTTCTGGGAAGTTCTGGCCATCATGATGTTTTCCATGCCAGTACTGCACAGTTTTCCTATTCTGGCGTACATGTGGGCTTTTTGGCCATCTTGGATTTTCTAAGCCCACAGCACCAAATGTTGCAGCATGATAGCTCAAACGTGGGTCAGGACACCCAACAAAGCCCCCCCACGCAACTGCACTTTGAATTTGAGTCGATGGGGAGTCGGGTGCACAGAAGGTTTTGACCCACGCACTGGTATGTCCGCATAATCTTCTTCCAATTCTGAAATGGCACAGTTCAGCATCTTTTCCTCCCTCCAGTCGATCAATCAGTTCTCCTTGCTGGTCCTGATGGGAGGATTGGGCGGTACCCCGGGCCCCTCAGGTCTCTGCTCCCGGTCTCCAGATCGTCCTCCTTGGCCAGTCTCCAGGTTTTCTTTCTCCTAGGACGACAAAGAAAGAGCGGCAATACCTATTCATGGACATTTCTCCCCCACCATTGATATAGTGGGGTGGCATATATATTTTAGAACTCAACAGATATGAACATGCACATTTTTTTAAATTAAGAGACAGGAACACATAAACTTGAGAAACACAGAATTTGATAGGCTATATGTAGGATCTTTTAGGGTTGGAATTGAATTACGCTGGAGCGGTACCCTCTGGGATTACCGAGGACTCCTCCAGTTGCTGCAAAGTGTGCCTGGGATGGCAACACTTCAACTGGTTTATGTGGACCCACTTGTCTTCCCCCTCTACCAAACCGCCTTTGGGGATGCGGATCTTGTAGGCCACAGGGGAGATCTTGTCTATAATCGCAAAGGGTCCCTTCCATGTAGGCAAGAATTTTCGCTGTTTGGCCTGGTTCCTTTGGAAATTGTATAGATAGGCCCGATCACCCACCTTATATTCCTTTCGGGTAGTTTTTAAATCATAGTGGGTCTTCATGCTCTCGGCTGATCTTTCTAGATTCCGCTGAGCATAGGCAAAAGCATGCTGAAGGTGTTTCCTTAAATTCTCCACATACTCATGAGTTGTGGAGGCATTTATCAACGTTTTCTCTTGGGTTCTGTAGTGCAAATGCTGAGGAAGCACCATCTTGCGTCCAGTCATCAACTCAAATGGTGACATTTTGGTTGCAGATGAAGGGGTAGATCTGATGGCCATTAGGACCAGAGGTAATCGGATATCCCAACTTGGCCCAGAATCTGCCACAAACTTTTTTAAGATGCTCACAATTGTCCGGTTGTAGCGTTCCACTGCTCCAGAAGAAGCTGGCCTGTAAGCAATGTGTAGCTTTCTATTGACCCCCAGTATCTCCCACATCTTTGTCATCACTTTACTGGTGAAGTGGCTACCTCTGTCTAACTCAATCCTTTGAGGTAGACCAAAACGGGAAAAGATGTGGTTAATCATCAAGGCAGCTGCCGTTTCTGCCTTGCAGTTTGGGGCTGGGAGACATTCCACCCACTTGGTAAACAAGCATGTCACAGTCAACATGTACTTATTCCCCCTAGCGGAGCGAATCAAGGGGCCTACAAAGTCGATTTGTAAATCTGACCATGGGAGTGTCATTCCCCTCTTTTGGAGAGGCGCCCGGTGTGTGAGGGATGGTGGCTGAAATTGTGCACACACAAGACAACCCTTCAAATATTGGTTGAGGTCCTGGCCCATGTGTGGCCAGTAGGCAACCTCTCTTAAGATCTCAAGTGTTGTATGAAACCCCCTATGACCGGCGGTAGCCGCATCATGGGCGTGACTTAACATCAGGCTTCGGAAGGAGGTAGGAACCACCCACTGATCATGGCCAGCTTGGGATTTCCTTACCAACAAACCGTCTTGGATCCGGAACATTTTTGGACATTTCATCAACACTCTCAGGTCCTCTTTCCCAATGTAATCGGTATCCGTCAGGGGAAAGTTCTCAGGGTCCTCAAGGTACCAATTATTGGATCCCCCTTCTGAGCTGTAATCAAATCAGCATGAGGGGTCTCCTTGCTCCATTGGGCAGTTGAAATATCATTGTGAGCATTTGTCTGGGACCTAGTGATAGCAGTGACCTGGATTTCCCCCAACAGGGACTCTATTTCGATTAGATCCCCTTGGATGGCCCCGGTTTTGGCCAGCTGATCAGCTAAGTCATTTCCAGTTTTGTCTGGTCCCTCTACTTTGGAATGACCCTTGATCTTCTTCCAGTAGATGGTCATCCCATTCGAGGTGACCAGATCATCAATGTTTTGGATTAACTTCCCATGTTTCAGGGGTTTGTTATTAGCGCATAACATGCCTCTGGTTTTCCGGTTGACCAGGTGCTCCACGAACCCGTTCCGTACAAAATCCGAATCTGTGATTATGACCAGTTCGTGGAGTTGATGCTGGACAGCAGTAAGGATGGCCTGATGCACAGCCATCAATTCTGCCACCTGACTACTTCGGGGACCAATTTTGTATCCAGCGGAGGGTTCTGGGAACTCCTTCACCCATGCATTCCCTACGCCAGCCACCAGCTCTTTCTCCCCGTCGTTGTCAACATGGTAAGAGCATCCATCCACATAGACAGTGGGCATTCCCTCACACTTGTCTTCTTCAAAGACTTTGTGTGGGGAATTAAGGTATGCCTCCGTGTTGTCCTTGATTTTTAGACTCTCATCCTCGAGACAGTTTTCTCTGGCAGAATCATGCAAGTCAGCCAGACCTTGCGCGAGGGGACTCTTCTTGTTTTGGCCATATCTGACCTCCACAGGAAAGCCTTGCATTGACAGAATCCAGGAAGTAATTCGGGAATTACTCACATTTCCGGCCCGGATTCTGTCACTTTGGAGATATTGCAGAGGCTGGTGTGGAGTCTCCACTATGATGTGTTCCCCATGGATAAACGGGCGGTAATTCTTCAATGCCCACACCGTTGCCAGGAGTGCCTTCTCACAATCGTTGAATTTTTCCTCCACAGAGGATAAAGTTTTGCTCGCATAGGAGATTACTTTATTGACCTTGTCATGCTTTTGGTATAATACTGCCGTCAAGCATGTATTAGAGAACCCCGTCTCCAGGAAGAACTCCTTGTTTCTGACAGGGTAAGCTAGGCAAGGCACTTGTGAGAGGCTTCTTTTGAGTTGTTTTACCGCCTCGGATTGTTCTGGACCCCATTCCTACTTGACCCCCCCCTTCAAGAGATGAATCAGGGGTCTAGTGATCTCTGCGTAGCCTTCAATGAACTTTCTGCTGTAATTAGTCAGTCCAAGGAGGCTCCTTAGTTCCCGCAGAGTTGTGGGGTCTTTCAGTTTCTGGAGTGCTTCCACTTTCTTTTCTTGGGGACAGAGACCCTGAGGAGTAATCTCATGCCCTAAGAAATTAACACGGGTTCTACACCACTGTGCTTTCTGAAAGGAAAGTTTTGCTCCGGCGGCCCTCAACTGCGTCAGAACATAATGGATCTCTGCTATGTGTCCCTCCACAGATGAACTTTTGATGAGGACATCATCTACATAAACCAGGTTACCCCTTGCACCTAGGTCGGGCATGGCCTTGTGTAGGAAAATGTTGAATTCATTGCCGGAGTTGAGGTATCCGAAGGGAGTCCGGGTCCATGTGTACTGCTGGCCCCCAAAGGTAAAAGCCAGCTTGTATTGGTCCTCCCTACTGACAGGCACCGTCCAGTATCCATTGGTCAGGTCTATTGCAGTGAATACCTGTGACCCCTGGATCTGGGCCAGCCCTTGGTCAATGTAGGGCAGAGGCCATCGGGAAGTATGGACCCGTTTGTTGAGCTCCCTGAGGTCGGCGCAGAGTCTCCACTGGCCGTTTGGCTTCAATATTCCCAGCACCGGGTTATTGAAGGTGCTGTGAACTGGACGGATTATTCCCCGGGACTCAAGGTTCTTAATTATTTCAGTAAGGGACTCCATGGATGCGAGAGGCAAACAATATTGCTTCACAAACACTGGAGTCATGCCAGGGTCCATGGGGATTGTTGTTGTGTGGATGTCGGTGCGACCACAGTCATATGAGTCTACCGCAAAGAGATCTTAAGAATCCAAGAAAACTTGTTTCAACTTTTGCTTCTGTTCCAGAGTCACACAGGCATCAGCTAGGTTGACTCTCTCTTCCACCATCTGCCTGAAGCCTGGAAAGACTTCTGGTTTGGCTATCTCAGCGGCCTCCTCCAGCTGGGTGGAGAAGTCCCTGGTCTGAGTGTTGATTTGGACTGGAGGCTTCAGGTGGGAAAGGCAGCCCTCATGGACCTGTAAAATCACCTCATCCCTCCTGAAGTCACAAGTCACATCTTCCTTACCATAAGGGCAAGACGTGTACACCAGGAAGTTCCCCCCATGCCGGGTGAAAATCCTGTCTGGTGTTGTATTGTCCTCACTGTCACTGTCAAAACAGTCCTTGGGGATTGGTCCTAACAGTTCATTTCCTAAATCAATGGAGAAATGTCGGTCATCAATCGCCATTCCAATAATGGTGCCTGTGGCTAGACTAATACTCTTTAAGTCGCTGTTATCCACCTCTATTGGAATGGTGTCATGTTCTATGTTGACTAATGGAGTTGGGTTTACCCCCAACCCTTGCTGTTGGAGAGAAGCGTTTAGATGTATGTAAGCATCAGGGTTTTTCAAATGTTGTCCTCTTTTAACTTTCACTTCCAAGGAGAATTGTCGGGTCCTTTCTGGGATGGTGACTTCCTCTTTAATCTGAATTTCAACTGCATAAGGTAGCAATTGAGCTGACCTAAATGCTTTTTCTGGATCATCAAAGCCCATGGGATTATCCGCTAATCGGGACCAAGCTTTGAAGTTTATTAGGTCCAAACTAATGGCAAAGCGATTGAGAATGTCACTGCCTAAGTAAAAGGCGGCAGTGACGTCTCGCAGGACCCAACAAATATGGACTATGCTCTTGTTGCCAATGGAGATTTTGAGCATACACCTGCTTGGCAGGAGATGTTTGGAATTAGGTGCTTCCAGGTCCATTTCCCATTTGTCTATCAGTTTGAATGTGGGAATGGCTGGATCTTTTGGGAGTTGGCGGAACATGGCTTCGCTGATGAAGCTCTTACCGTTGTTCACGCACACTCGAGCGAGAACAGAGTCCTTCACATCATTTAACTGAACAGGGATGAACAACTGCTCTCCAATTTGCTGAATATCAGCCAGGCTCTGAGCTGATTTCACATCTTTCTGGACTATAGGAGTGGGAGTTTCTGATTGTGGATTAGTAAAGAATTTCAAGGTGTTTCCTTCCAGTGTGGAATACCACCTTAAACTGGAAGGAAGGTTGATTTTCAGAAAAAGAGAGGACCCCCCATCACCAGTCTGTTGTCCTACTGCTAATACTGTCACGTCTGGAGTTTGGTTGTTCCGGAAGTGAAATTCTACTTGGTCAGATTTTTGTTCAACCATGTGGCAGGTGCCGTTTAAACTAACATGGTTGACACTCTGTTTTAATTTTATTGGTCGGCTAGTCTGGGTCCAGAGGACCTTGTTTACACAATCTATTAGGGGTGACAACCTTCTCATGAGGTTATTCCCTAGTAAACAAGGGGTGCCCTCTGGAGCCACTACTATGACCGGGTGTTTCACCTTGTGTCGCCCAATTTTGATGTCCAAATCTGCAGTCCCCTCGACAATAATTTCCTTCCCGTCAAAGTTCTGCAGTTGTCCAGGAAGAGAGGTGAGAGGAATACGGTAATTCTCCCCCCTTCCTGCATTTAGTTCATCAAAGGCCCTTTTGGACAGAAGGGTAGCTTGGGATCCAGTGTCCACCAGTGCCAAAATTGTACCCTGCCCCTGTACTTGTACCGGGGCATGGTATCTTCCCTCCTTCTCCTCAAGGGGGCACAGATAATGCACATTTTTGGACAACTGGTGGGCTAACTTTCTGGTTTTGGACATTGCTAGCGAAGAGATTTGGGCAGAATTCTGTGGAGAGCCTGGGGAATCTGAAGGAAAAAGTTGGCAACTGGAGATCAGAGCCATTGTGGGTTCCCCTGGTTCCGGTTCTAGGCCGCCCCCCCCTTTTTGGAGGCAGTCACCAGGATGGGTTTGAACCAGGGGATTTCAGTGTTGTAGGTTCTGGGATGAGATGATGGGCGGCGGTAGCTCAGTCTCCATATCTCCCCAGTCTGGATTGGAATCCCTTGGGACCAATTTTTCTTTGGGAGGAGTTCCCCCATCTCTGAAGGAGAAGATCCTTTTCCCAGGATCTTCTGAGGATCCCTCTCCCTCAAATTGGAAGACCTGAACCTCCTCCATAAAGTGGGTCTGTTTGGGTCCTTTGTTTCTCCTACCTCCTCTCTGCTCCTTGGGTGGCAGACTTTCAGGGGTAGGAGATTGTATTTCCGGTTCCTGGTTTTCCAGGGGCTGTTTACAAGTTGGGAAGGAAACTTCCTCCAAGGCTTTACACCCCCCTTCCCCTTGTGCCTCCTCCCTGGGAACCGGTGGGTTATCGGGGTGCTGCCCCCGTCATTGTTCTGGAGCACCAGGTCCAGAGTTTGGGGCATTCTGCGGTGGCATGCTCATCTGAGGGTTCAGTTGAGCCCTCAGTATGTGACCCAGATCCCGTGCCATATTTTGGACCTGGCGCTCTAACTGGGAAACCCGCTCAGGCTGATACAGGGCTCTATTTTCTCCCCTGGGCTGATCCCGGGAAGGGTAGCTATCCCTTCTCTGGTAGTACCCCTGGTTGGGAAGATTTTGGTACCCCTCCACCCTTGGCCTCCCCTCTCCCGGATTAGGTTGTCTGGGCTCAGGGAATTGGGGAAAGAAGGATGGATGATTTTGGGGCGGGAAATTTGGTGGATACCTGGGGAAAAAGTTCTGCCCATGATTTGGAGAATTTCTGCCCTCCTGTGGGAAGTAGGGAGGGAAGTTCCCTGGGTTAGGTGCTTGGCTGGATCCCCCCCCTTGGGCTGGAGGAGTCCACACATAACCCTGGATTGGTCGGTTTCCCTTATAGCGGGGACTTACATAGTCAGGAGAGCGGGGGACCCCATTTGTGGGACTACCTCCTCGACTCCCTGTCGGTGACTGGCCCGAGGGCCTTCTGGGCTGTGAATTATTTGGTGCAGGCAGGTTTTTAGGCCCCCCCATCTCCAAATCTAAAACGGGGGCAACCCTTACCTCTGCCACCTTGGCAGCAGCAGGGGTGTTGTTGGTTTTGGGGTTTTTCGGCGCGTTATTTTTATTTTCGATAGGCTTCTGCACCTCATAGATCCGGGTAGCCTGTTCAATGACCCAGTCTAAAGATCTTTTCTCATGAAAATCTCTCACGTGCTGGGTCATTATATATTTAGGGAGAGCATGGAAAAATGTATTGACAAACTCTTTGCTGTCTGTGCGCACCCTTCTGGTGGTCTGCGCAAAAGCACGCTTTAATTCTTGCACAAACTCTTGTGGGGCCTGATCCTCCCCACATTGCAAATTGTAGGCTGCCTTGCGAGCCTCTTAAGGATTTCTGTGAACAGAAAAATGTTTCAAGATGACCGCCTTATAGGTGGACCATCTTAAATGATTTTGGTCCTCCAGCCCCGCAAAGAAACTGGAGTATTCTGGGGAGAATGTCCATTTGACGTACTGGATGCAGCTACTGCTGTCCTTCAAATGGAAAGTCGCCATCATTTGCTCATAGAGCTCCAAGTGTTCCCAAACGGAATACTTGGCGTTCTTATGATAAGGCATGATGACACTCCTTATTGCCTTTATTTGCTTCAATGGGTCCTTAAGCAAGGCCCTTTTTGCCTTATTGGCCTTTTTGGTTCGGGTAACCCTCGTCCATTCATCCTCTGACTCAGAGGCACTGCTCCCAGAGTTTCCTGTCTGCTCTTCCAGGTTTTCCCGGATTCTGCAAGCCTGGGAATGGCTGGCAGAATGTGGGGACCTGGTCTCCTGTGTCCTGCGCCGTTCAGAGGAGTCTTCAGATTCCTCCTTGCTGCCAGGATTTGATGGGTACCCCCCCCCACTGACCTAACTGGGCAGATGTTTTCAGGATGCCCTTAATGGGCCTACTCTCCTGGGGTTCCCCACTAAATTGCACTGTGCTTGGGTGCCCATACCCGGATGCCCGCCCCTCCATTCCTGGGAGGTACTGGCCTATGAGCCCCATACTTCTGGTTGGATAGTAATCTGCCAACCCCGTGGCCCTGGGCTCATGTGCGCGAGGGGTCATGGGGGTGGCAGAGTCCAGGGCCTGAGAGATATGAAGGCCTCTGGTACTAGGGCTCCTGAGGTTATGCTCAGGAGTCTCCCTCTCCCAGCGTACCTGGTCTCTATCCGCCCCTGCTCCCTGTTGCAATGCAAGAGCCTGCGCTTTCAGTTCCTCAGTTAAGGCCTTACTAGACTCTATCAGTCTCTCCTGCATCGCTACCTGTTGTTGGAGCCTATCATTGTGCTGACAGAGAGCCTCATTTTCTCTCTGTGCCTCCTGATTGGTCCTGGAGTACTGGGCCAGACTTTGCTGCAGGAGGGTTACCTCCTGAGTCCCTTCCCTACTGGCCTGCTCCTTTCTTGCCAGAGCCTCCTCCACCCTCCTGGTGTGCTCTAACAAGTTCTGGTGTTCTTTTTGGAGGTCACCCAGTCCCTGGAGGGCCAGGTGATTTTCTTTCATTTTCCTTTTTAAATGGCAGACTTCCTGGCCTAAGGTGTCCCTTTCCTGACTAAGAGTCTGCATCTGTGCCGCCAGGTCATCCCTTTGCCTTTGGAATGCACCGGCTCTCTGGCGCTCCTGATCAAACTCTGCCTGGGTATCCAGGTCTTTCAGAATCAATTTATTGCTTTCTGCCTTTTCCCTATCTAGGTGGCTTTGCAGGGTGACTACCTGCTCAGCACATACCTTATTGAAATCTAATTGTTGCTCCAGCTTTTTCTGGCTCTGTAGTAGGGAGTCCAAACCTTCTTGGTACTCCTTTTGCAAGGCCAGAAATCTGGCATCCTGGTCAGCCTTTTCCTGTTGCAGGATGTCCATATCCTCTTTTATTTTAATGATATACTGCCTACTATCATTTTCTAACTCCTGGCTCCTCTGCAGCCTCTGCTCAGAAGAGACCAGGTCAGATTGGACCTTCTCTAACACCATCTGTCGCCTATTTGCCAGATCTTGGCTTTCAGTACATTTATCCTGCATGTCTCCCATATATAGGTACAGGTATGCTGCTATCCTGGCAATCTTATTGTGTTCATCTTTGGCTTTAGGAGCCATATATAGTTCACTCAGGGCCACATGTAATGGACCCTGATCTCTCCATGTGTCTGACCCTGTTTCAATGACCTGTTGCGCGATGGCCTGCAACCAGACCGTTTGGTCCTGGTGAGTCCACTCACCTCTCACAAATAGCTTATGTAAGAGGTGCTCCCTCGCTATTTTCATGTCTACCAAGGTCGTCATTCTAGAGATTGATCTCTGTCCTGACTTACAGAAATTAGTATTTTATTTTTGCAAAACAGACCTTTTCCTTAGAGTGTCCCTTTGAAGAGTGCTTTACAGCGTAAAACAGCGTGGTGATCCGACCGGATGTATGTATCCCGTCAGTTAGCACACTGTATTAAGCTGCACAAGTGATAGATCTAACCCAGACGTCCGGCTCGAGCCCCCAATTTGTAAGAAGATTCAATTCAACACTACAGCTAAGTCAATGCCTAGTCTGGGATACTGAATGGAAACCCTTATTGATATATCTTTGTGTCCAGTTCATGAGTTCTGGATGACTACCCCTATATAACACCCCTCTCTTAGAATCCCCCTGACCCCACTGAGCCAAGAAGTAGTTCTGTTTTGCAAGTTTAAAAGGTTTATTTGAGAATTTAAACAATATATATATATCACACTTTATAATAAATTAATATCTGATAGTACACTTAGACATATGATGTTGATCAACAATGGGTAATCTGGCACTAGCACACTTCTTTACAATCAATGAGGAGTTAGTATAGGATGGATCAAGTAGCAAAAATACTTTTATCATTTCAAATGGATGCAATGTTGAATGAAAATGCAGTACAGAACTAACTAATATGGTTTCACAAGATATCATATGTTCACTTTTTCCCTGGTGGCGATTCACCCCCCTCCCCTATGCAATGTAAGACATGGAAGTAGATGGAAAGAGGAGCACACAGTTCTCAGGAATGCAATCAAATACAATACGAAATTCAGTTCCCCCCCAGCAAGCTTAGAGAAAACCGGTATGAGTTTTAAAACACAGGCCCAAGTGCTTTGAATGTGGTGGCAATGAAGTGAGAAATATGCTGAAAATGCTTTCAATTCCCTTTCGGAGGTTCAGGGTGAGTGAGAGATACTAGGGATGAGTGCAGGCTCACTTTAGCAATGATTCAGAGATGGTGATTAAGAGGCAAACAAATTTTTAGCAAGGAAAGAAATGACTGCTGATGGTTACACGTGGCTGGATTTTTAACCAAATCGCAAATCGCGGTAAAATTCACAAGTGCGTGAATCGTGATTGCAGAAGAAGTATAAGGAGGAGGCTTGTTGGAAAGGTAAGATTCTAAGCTTTCAGAGGAAAGTTAAACCAAGTTCCTAGCCCAAACGGTTCCAGAGATACGGACGATTAAATAAAGGTAGTTTTTCGGATTTAAAGTAAACTCAAAATGACAGGTGACAGCTTGCAGCTTCAGAATTGACAAGTGACAGTGGTGCAGCTTTACAAAATGACAAGTGACAACTTCTAGGAGGCAGTTCTGGTTAGATTAAAATAGTTTGGATTAGATTATTTCAACTAAGAGATTTGTTCTGCACAGTTCTGCTAGGTACTCACAATATATTTTGGAATAGGCCTCGCCACGGATTTGGTCAGGTTTTGGACTGGACTCCGGTTCTGGTCTCGGCACTTCACAGTGATCTGGGTCAGCTCTCTGGTTCTGCTTACAGCGGTCTGGGTCACTCTGGATCTCTGGCCTCTGGTTCTGGATACTGCTCTGCTTTCTCTGGGTACAGCACTGCTTCTGGAACTTTCTGGCGCAGGGTTTCAGGCCAGAATCAACAGCTCAGCCCGGCTGTGGATAGTCTGCAAATGATTTTGGGCCTGCTGACAAATACTTTTGCTTGCAGTGGGCCTTCTTGGTTCAAAGTTCTGTAGTCTCTGTTTAGCTTGGAAGTCTAAGTGTAGGATCTCTGGATGTGAAGTCGTCGGTCAGCATGCTCTGCAGCAAATGGAATTGAATGTCTCTACCTGTCCCAGCAGTCTCTTTTTATGTGTTTTGAAAATTGGTGTGTGCCTGGGCCTAGCTAAGCATGCCCCTCTCTACTTGTCATTGGCCCAATTCTCCCCCCTCCCATGATTGGGGGAAGGAAATGTGAGTCAGAGTGATGCTGTAGGTTTTATGGGTCAGAGGATCCTCCCCTGGTCACTTTCCACACAAATCTATATTTGACCCAAATACATATTGCACAGATACGCAGTTGTTTAGAATTACATGCACCCATCACATATCACATGAGGTATACTCTGTTCAAGCTCTGCTCTTCCTGGGGGCTTGCATTCAGAAATGGCAACATTTTGCGCTTTTTAACTGGTTTTGCAATATTGGTTTTTCATTAAAATTTATACAAATGTACACCCTCCTACTACACATATCTCAGTAACTTTCCAGGTCGCTAGCTTAAACACAATGTCTACAATATCAATAAATAGTGGGGTTTTGCCCCAGAACATCACACAAATTGGAGTTTGGGCTTGAATTGTAGGCAAAGTTTCCATTTTAAGGTTCCCCACATTTCACATTTCTGTCATCCGGTTACCAAGAGTTATCAGTGTTTCTGTAAAATATATATTTTGCTTTCAATTCAGTTCTCAGAGTGTTGGAGTCCGCCTCCAAGACTTGGGTGGGTCAGTGATCACATGTGTCTCCTGGCCGGCAGGTCTTTGTTGACAGGAAACAGTCAAAATCAACATATTCTATTCAAGTGCAAGAGCCTATTGTGTGGTCTCCAGGAGGCTGCCAGCCAGTCTGCCTTCTATCAATCAAGAGGTCATGTGAGATTCTAACTCCTGGTGTGAATCTCTGGAGGTGGGAGGTTTCCCAGCCTTTTGGCCTGTTAATTAAATCAGATTGTCTTCTGGGAACGGCATGTGGTTAAGATTTTAATTAACTCCCAGCCTTTGATGTAAAGGCCTCTCCTGCAACTCCTGACATGCAGTTTCCCTGTCAGAGTTTAGACCGCTAGCGCCGCCTTGAGGTATTTATCGGTACTGCGTCCATTTTTTGGATCAGTCTTGAATGCATTCCAAACAAGAGATTTTACATGGAAGTATATTATCCAGGTTCAGCACAGGGCACTGGTGTGGTTCTGCAGTAAAATAATTTTGTGCCCGTTGAAGGAATGAATTCCCAATAGTTGTGGGTTGCTTTTGGCAATCAGCATTGCCTCTTTTGCAATGGTTTCAGGCTACTGTGAGGGTAGCCCAATGGTGGTTTTAGGCAGTGCCCTCCTGTGCTCACCTCATAGGCAAAAATGGGTGGCAGCCTATTCTTCATGCATTTCCCTGTGCATTTTCTGGGAAGTTCTGGCCATCATGATGTTTTCCATGCCAGTACTGCACAGTTTTCCTATTCTGGCGTACATGTGGGCTTTTTGGCCATCTTGGATTTTCCAAGCCCACAGCACCAAATGTTGCAGCATGATAGCTCAAACGTGGGTCAGGACACCCAACAGAACACATCTAGAAATACAATAATATAGGAGCTACGTTTGGTATTGCCTTTCAGATATCCGGTGGACAACTCATGACTACATCTTCATACGTGTCATTTAAGAAAAATCAGTTACACAGTGATTCATTGGTTTCTCAAGCTATAAGGTCCTTCGTTATATGGACTAATACAATTGGCTTGGCAAGATTGTGTCATGCCTGGAACATTCGGTTCAATTAGCAGCACATAAGCCAAGACAC
The DNA here is from genome assembly GCF_040938575.1 of Ambystoma mexicanum. NCBI lineage: Eukaryota > Metazoa > Chordata > Amphibia > Caudata > Ambystomatidae > Ambystoma > Ambystoma mexicanum. Next base: position 565,385,218 of record NC_090926.1, read on the forward strand.
AGGTGCAAGTAGATAGGTCATGAAGCTGCCCTACCAGCCAATTAGCCCAACATCCCTCATCATCCATGCCTTCTGCCATGAAATTCTCTTTGTACTTGGCCTTGCAGAGCATTATTGTCCTAGGAATGCAACGGGAGTCAGGGCACTCGCTATCGTATCTGCAACTCCAAGTTCAAGCCCTATTTTCAGCCTTGACTCACGTGATAAGTGACCACAATTCTGTTCATTCTGCAAGCTTTTAAAGGTTTTAATGAATTAAGACTTGGCATCTTCTGTGTTCTTTTTTGCTGCACCCTAACATAAGAGGATTCTTCCTCTGCACGCATGTTCATCTTCAGTGTTGATAGCTGACCTCACCTTCTCAGTTCTTGACTTCAGGCCAAACAGCCTCTCAATGCAGCTCCAACAACCTGATATTCTACTGCGACACAGCCTTTCATTTTCTCTTCGTGGTTCTTTGTCTTAATTATTTCATTATACCAATGTCCAGTTTCTGTACAATGGCAGCTCCGCCTGCATTCTAGTCACTACTTGGAGTTAGCATACACAATGACTTGATCTATCTTGCATTTCAGCGTTTGTACATTCATTATACTTCTGATTTCTGCAGTCTAATCTTTTTCATTTACAATTTTAAGGTTCGCTTGATTCTTTAGTTCATCAATTCCCTTCTAGGATTCATACATTGTCTTCATTCAGTATTTCAGGACTTTGTGCACACTTTATTATGACGCCATCAGTCCATTTTCTTAGCTCTTCCTCATATTCTTTCAGGGATTTCCTCCTGCAGGTTGTCATCAACTTGAAGATACATTTGATACGGCTGTCTTAATGGATACCATCTTCCAACTACTCGCTGCAGTATTGATAAAATAGCTGGTGTTAGACAAGGCACAGTCTCATGTCTCCAATACAGAGGAGATAGGGGGATAGGATCTCCTGCGTATGTGTACGTCTGCTCCTCTACAAGTCTGTCTGATTATTTGGTCTGAGATCATTATTTGTAATTGAGTCTAGCACAAAAGACGCTTCAACGTGCTAGAGCACAATTGCATCTCTCACATTTGTGGTATAGAGGGTGGGGAGGGTCAGACGCCATGAATAACGCATTCATCTGCCTCTTAACAGAAATATTTAGCCCCATATAACATTTATAGTGGCATTTGGGGTATTTGACACTGTGCGGGGTACCTGCGCTGTATTTGTAGTGCTGTGAATATAGCTGGGCCCTTTTGTGGGCATATCTGCTGGTGAGACTACTCTGAAAGGCTCCTTTGGGAAAGGAGAGGGGGAGAGGTACCTCCAAGTGCATCCTCCCTGTAAGCAGTTTGGATTTGGAAGAAAGGAGTGCTTTTCCCACAATGGCTAAACAGACAGCTATTGCTGAAGGTCCGCATAGAGGGGACATTAAAACACTGCTGCAGGTGCTGGAGAGTGTTAAGAGGAATCAAGTGGAGTGCGCACCCAATAAGTGGTGGAAATTAAGGACAGTGTAACAACCCTGTCCACGACAATATATAAACTGGGTAAGCAGGATTTGGCAGTTGAAATAAGGGTCGATGAAGCCAAAACAACCCTATGCAAGCAGGTTTATGAGCAGCAAGAACTCTCAAAACGGGTTGGGAAACTTCAGCAACAGCTGGACATGGTGTTGAATAAACAGGTGGATGCAGAAAATAGATCCAGACAGAATAATATACGGCTGTGGGGATCCCTAAATCTGTGTCAAATGCAGTTTTAGAGGCTTATGTACGTGCTCTATTCTGACAGATCCTGATAAGGAAGTGATTGTTCTTGATCCACGCACTGAGTGCATACTGCATACAATCAGAACAAGAATGTACTCCTGGATATTCTTAACAGGGCCGATCTGTTTAAATTGGAGGAGAGGATTATGGGGGCGGCAAGGCAGCAAGACGTGACCAGGTTTAAAGGCGCCTCTCTGAAGATATATCAAGATTTAGGAGAAAGTGCCTGCGGATGGTGACTGGGTGGTTGCGTGACAAGGGCATGCACTATCGCTGGATATTCCCCTGTGGTCAGAGATTCGAATATCGTGGAAAAGCATACAACATTACAGAGGAAGAAATGGTGGCAGAGCTGTGGCAAGGGGATGGAGTGAATTGGCCTGTTGAAGTGCTGCAGGACAACAAAGTGGATGGGAAGGATACTTGCATGCCTCAAAAAGATGGGTGGAGGCCTGCTCAACTGTATCCTAAAGGAAGAGGAAGGGGGCCGCGTGCCCAGCAGGTTACCCGAGGACAATCTTGACTGTGATATCCAAAGATATCTCCCTAAATTTATAGGAGAGTAATTGTCGTGGTGTGGAGATGAGGGCCTATGTCTGATCTGAAGATATATGCATAATGGAGGGTTTCCGCTGATTGTTAACTTGTTGAGTATAAGGGCTGGGGGGGCATTGAATCTAGCTCTGTGAAGCACGGGATGGTGGTTCAATCGCAGAGGGTGTATCTTGATGGGGTGTTGGGGGAGAGGGAGTTGGGGGACAGGTGAGGGCTTGTTTACATTTTTTTTCTATGCACTGTGGTGTGATGAGTGGAATTAGTGGGAATAAAGAGACGGGCGGTGACTTTCCAGTGTGGGAATGGGCATGGTGGGAGGGCCAAGAATGATTGAGGGCTGATTAAGCGAGCACGTTATAAATAACCTATCATGAGATGATGGTTACCGAGACTGTGCAGGGTCTTAATTCTCCCTCAAAACGTCGGTCTTTATTGAGCAGGTTGGTGGAGATGATGGCATCAATTATTTTTCTCCAGGAGACACATTTGTTAGCTGTTGAAAAGCAGATGAGACATAAGCTTTTCCTCCAACAATATTATGCTTCCTGTAGGGCAAAGAAGAAAGGGGTGGGGATCTTGATTGGAAATAATATTGGCTTCAAAAAAGATTTATGTATAAAGTTCTGGAGGGAGGTTTCTGGTCCTGAAAGGTCTGATTTGTGAACAGGTTTTTACATTGGTGGCGGTTTATGCTCCCAATGAACGACAGGAACATTTCATAAGGATGATGGAATGTTTGGGAGGTTGGAGTGAGGGACAGGTGGTGGTGGGCAGGGAGATGGATCCTCTGATGGACAAAATGCTGCCACCCATGCCTAATAACAGGAGATACAGACAAGAATTGTCGAGGTTCTTAAGGGAATTAGGGCTTATTGAAACCTAGAGGTTTTCTAAACAGGAGGAAAGAGAGTATACGCATTTCTCTGCAGGGTTTTTTTCCAGAATTTATATGTTGATGGTTTCTGCTACACTGATCCCCATGGGCGGTTCTGTGGATATAGGCCTTAGGTACCTCACTGATCATTCCCCGGTTCTGATACAGGTTGAGCTGGGGGGCAGATTGCCAAAAGAAAGGAAGCAATGGCGGATGAACGAACTAGTGCTCACATAGAAGATGCCATTTGAAATTATTTTCAGTACAATGACATGGACGGGATGGACTGGACGGTAGTGTGGGATGCCGCAAAGGCGATACTACGAGGGGAGATTATTGCGAAGATCGCTGCATTTTGGAGGGCGTGGGAGTTGGTAAGGCTAGCCTTGGAACTGGAAGCAGCTACAGCTGAGAGGGCCCATCAACATAAAACCATTTTGAGATTCTGGAGAGATTTGCAGAAAGTCCGAGCATGGTTAGGGGCGCACATGGCAGATAGGTTGTCTCAATTGACACTCCAGACCAAACAGTCCTATTATATTAAAGGAAACAAGGTCAACCATTTCCTAGCTGTAAAATTACGTGGGCAGTGGGCTATTGAGCAATTGAGGATGGCAATTGAGGACGGAGTCAGGAGAGCTGCAGAGGGGGCAGGTGGAAAAACTCAAGATAATGGAAGCTTTTTACAGGCACCTGGTGAAAACAGAGGCTTTGGAAACCACAAACCAAATCGCTTTTTTTGTGGAAAACAAACTTAACCTAGTTGACTGTGGATGATAGGGAGGCTTTGGAAGGTCTGATAGCTATGGGGGAAGCAGAGAGAGCTATTGACTCCTTGCCACCCAATAAGACAGCGGGATCGGATGGGTTTGGGGATGGTTTTTATAAGGCATTTATGCCATGACTAATAAAACCTTTGACCAAGCTATTTAATTTGGTCAGGGAGGAGGGGGTGATCTCACAGGACATGGGTATTTCATCCACGACATTGATACTTATACCGTAGAAGTACCCTTTGGAATGTGGGAGTCACTGCCTTATTTCTCTTCTGACTAATGATGCTAAATTATATTCCAAAATATTGGCCAATTGATTAATGGGGATACTCCCCAAGAATATTCATCCTGATCAAGCAGGATTTATACTGGACCGAAATACACAGATAATAACAGGAGGGCAATAAATGTCATTGATTGGGGTAAGAGAATGGGACAGGCATTTTCTGTGGCAGCTTTGGATGCCACGCAAGCATTCCAATGCATGGATCAGAGCTACCTTAGGAAGACTTTAGAAGCTTTCAGTTGTGGTCCAGGCTTTGTCCAGATGATTATGACAAATTTCCAAATCCCATCCATTAATTTTATGTTAATGGGTGGTTCTCTGGGAAGATTAATATCAGGTGGGGTACACGGCAGGGTTGCCCTCTCTCCCTGATCATTTTTGCTTTGGTCATGTGATTCGAAATGATATCAGAATATTGGGGGTGCATGGTGCTGGGTACCAGCACAAAATAGCTGTATACACCGATACCTCCCAGTCACTGCCTAGGTTAATTCTGGTGCTGGAGGAATTTGCGGGGGTATCAGGATTTAGAATCAATTGCACTAAATCTAAGGCACTTAATATATCTGAGAATCCTGGGGTGATTTCCTCTCAAGTAGTTAAAGACACTTAGGGATACATCTGGAGGCGGAGCATGGAAGTCTGTTTAAAGCTAATATTCCACCACTATGAGCAAGATTAAAGGATGATCTACAGAGGTCACACAAACAGGACTTTACCTGGTTCGCATGTATGGCAGTGCTTAAAATGACACTGTTGCCTAGGCCCTTATACATGGTTAGGTCTCCCCTGGTTACTGTACTGGTGCCAGTGCTTCGGGCATCACAGAGGGATATGTTCTCTTTCCTATGGAACAAAAAGGAGCTCAGGGTCCCCAGACGGGTTCTCACACGGTCCAAGTTGCTGGGGGGTTTGGGAGTTTCTGACATAGAGAGATGTATGGTGGCGGCAGAGATTGCTCCTATATTGGAATGGTTGGTGGAGGATACCATAAAAAGATGGTGCACACTCTGACAGTGAGCTACATCTATCCTACTGGGATCCCTTCCTTTTCTGTGTAACTGCACGAGTGACAAAGGGTGCCCTCTAGCCAACCACTAAATGTTCCCTACGATACTGGAACCCGGCATTGAGATGGATGGCTCTTGACCCCAGGATTAGGTCCCTTTGCACCGGTGAGGCATAATTCAGACCTCGGACCTGGCTGTCTGGGCAGCTTTTGGGAGGGCTGGAGTGCATATCCTGTGCTGACACTGGCAGATTTTTACAAGGAGGATTACCCCCTTTCGTCTGAAGATATTAAAGTGAAATTTGGGTGGGTGAAAGGGATCAGTTTCAGTATTTACATATTAGGCATTGGATCTTCCACAGGGTGGTTAGAGCTGCTGGAACTAGGATACCAATTGGGTTGGAAGTATCAATGAAGGAAGGGGTTCTCCAGGCATATGTACCGCTTATTAAATAAAGTGGCCCCAGAGGATAAGCTCCCATACATGGAAAAATGGGAAAGAACTGGGAGTTAGACGTTTTACTTGATCTACAAATAGGGTCCATGATCCAGTGGGGGGAAATTATGCAGTTATTTGAATGAATCTTCAGATGGTAATATCTACAATCGCCATGTATTGTATTATGATGGATTATTTACCAATAAATAAAGCTTCTAAAAATAAAGCAGGCGTCACCAAAGATTATTTGAAAAATTGACAAAACTAATGTTTTATTGGAGACACTCAAATGGTCAGGCATTCATGGCCTTTACCTGATATCACGCAGAAACTCACAAGAGAATCGTAACAATGCGAGATTCCACAAAGGCCGCAAGATTTCAGGCATGTGGCTACGTAAGGAGCCACTGCCCGAACACACATGCAAGATGTTCGAGTAAGCACTTGCCAGGACCTTCCTGGATCTAACCTGCTCCGGATCTTCTCTTCCTCCACTGCTTGTCTTCAGGTTTTGCTGCCATCTTTCTGTAAACGGCACCTGCAAGAAAGAAAACAAAAGTAAGTCTGAGGAACCCGTTGAAACATGGCATTAGGGAGAAAGTTACATCACGCAAATGATGTGGCCTGTATTTTCATCCCACATATCACACCCGAGGTCGCTCTTGACCTACACTTTACATAAAGAAAAACTGGGGCGGGATTGTTGTGGGCCACACTCCCACATCTGAAAAAAGAGGAAGACCTGGTGCATGAGGAAACATAAAAAGAGCAGATTGTGCACGTTGTGAAGACAACAGCTTTTGCTTGGGGGTGGAGTTTTCAACTCCTATTGCAATCATTCACCTTTAGGACACAGAGGTATTAACTTAGCCGTTGAATCCCCCACAGCTGTTCCACGTTCAGATGTTTGGAACCCAGTTGGGATGTGTCGGAGGAAAACATCACTGCAACCACAATGGAGAATATATCGAACCCTGCATTCCATTCAGGGGAATGGCCTAAGCCAGGTAAGACATTAGAATCTATCACTGGCCTATGTGTAATCATTGAAACCACTCTCCCCTGCAAACCCTCCCAGGTTCTGTCTTTGTTGAGCTGAGGTCTATTGTATTTCCAGTGTGTGAATAAAATGCTGGAAATACATGGTGAATTGTTTAGTCCCTTTTTTTTTACTAGATAATGTGCATTCATGTGAAAATTGCCACATTGTATCCTCAGCAAGGGAATACTTCACTGGGAGTCAATGCTTTGGTAACTTTGTTTCCCCGGGGCTGCAGTCCCTAGCCAGAATCATTGTATCAATTGTACTCCATCTGGCTCAATGCGTCATTTAACAGTGTGAAATTGACTTTCCTAATGTTCCGGGTGAGCTTATTACAATGTCACAGTGCACACTTCTAATGTCAAATGCAGGATCCTGGCAGGTCCATCTTAACAGTTTTTGGGGTCCAGGGCAGAGACAGCCTTGGCCGCTTCCCCCCCCCCCCCGAATCCCATGTCCCCCCTCCTGTCTCCCAAAACCCATAACCCCCTGAAGCCCATGTCTCCTTCCCGAAACCCATGCCCCAGCCAATCTGCAAAATGAAGCGATAAGTACCTTTAGTCAAATTCAACAGATACTCGTTAAGTCTTTAAATGGATTATCTAGTTGTTAATATCATATAAACATTACCCATCTCTGTGGCCTGCTTACCCCATAGGATGCTCATATTAAAGACATATTCACTTTGTTTGGCACAAAAAGAACCAGTACCAAGAAGTCACCCAATGGGCACACTGAGCTACATTAAGCCAGTCCAGATGTTTCAATCCCCAGGATCCTCCCACTAGCAGTGTACTAGAGCAATGCTACCGCTGTGTTGTCTTAACTTATCAAGGTCTCCCCACTGAGGATATGGGGAAATAACCATGGCAGACAAGTCCAAAACAAATATAAAATACAGGGCCAAATATTATGGACTGTGCAAATGTACATCAAGCAGTGCCAGAGGACGTGAAGCCATAATGCATTGCCAGCCTTTGACTGGTAGAGTCCATGAGAGAAGCTGGAGATGCATTCCCTTTAGTGGCATTATATGTGATCTCTTCTGATGCCCAGTAACGATCAGCATGTAAAGAAACTGAGGAAGAAGTACTTTCAATAACCCTCACAATGTTGACAAATGCTCACTTTTCCAATCTAAAATCAGCCCTTGTATTTACATTTTAATTTGGGCTATTTTGGTGGTACTTGTGCTTCCTATATGCCAAAACGATTGCATTGGAGATCAGCTAGGGCCCAAACACCTAGGGCCTGATTCATAGAAGCAGTTTATAATGGTGCAGTCCCATAGGAAAACGCTCTGTGAATCAGGCCCTTAATGTTGAAATCCAAAACCATACCAGTGAGCAATTCTGTGCAAAAAGGGTAGCCCAGCGACTCAATTTGGCATTCTTGAATAAAACCAAGTGGGAAACAGAGTCCCAGCTATGCACACATTCCAACAACAGTTGCATAGGTGGTGCTCCGACACCCCTGAGCGCAATCCTTACTAGTCAGACAACTTGCTTGGTATCAGCCTGGCTGCATCCCTTGTCTCCACGCAAATTCACTGAACCAAGAGGTACACAAGCGTGCACTTTTGCAAGTTACATAACAAATGTTTGCTGCCATGACCCAAGTTAGTGGCTCTCATTTTATCATCTTCCGGAGGATGATAGTTCCAAATATCACTATGCACTAATAATCTTGATTTTAATGCACTTGATTCGAGTTTTTCCATTTAGGAAGCGCTTTAATAGGCAAATGTTTTGATTATCTTCTGTTCCTGTCAAAGGAGAATAGATGAGCCGGCCCTGCCTGTGTTGGAACCTGTGACTTGATGGTCATGTCAACACCAATCGACTTAATAAGCCACTTAATGAAGGACGAGGGGGCCATGCTCACCCAAACAGGCTTTGAAGAGCTTGCTCTCTTCTGGTTTGTGCTTTGCAATCGAGGGACACATAGAGTTAGTTTCTGCAGAGTCAGACTAGGGCATAAAATTGGCTGGATCACAAATGAAAAAGTGGTCTGATGTTGCAAATTACATTGCCATCCCTGAGTAGTACCCAAGGGAAAGGTATCTGGTAAAATGTGTTACAAATTCGTCATTTCAAATAATATGTCTTCAGCAACGGTTATCAAAGCTACTACTAGCTGCATAGTAAATTAACTCTTCAAACTGTCCCACTTTCACCGACAGTAGCATGTTGTGCCTGTATTTCGGTCATCGCCTACTGCCCTATAGGCCAATCCGAGCCAGTCCCCCCTCTAATCCCGTTTTAAAGGAAGGACGGGAATTCCCAGATTGTAATCTACAGTGGTATTGTTTCCAAACACAAACCGTGTGCCAATATTATCTGGAAACCAAGCGTTACACACGATTCTCTGCACCAGGTGCGTTGACCCACTGTATATATTTTATAAAAATGTATTTCCGGAGATGCTTTAAACTCGGATGAGGTGATATGCATCGTAGACCTTTTTGCAACACTCCCACATCCCGGTTAGAGCTCTCATACATTTGACAACCTACGTATTAGCTCTAGCTCACAAAATAGCTAGAATCCTCTCACGTATTCCAGCTTTGCAGGGTTTACCCCATTCCTGGGGCCAGTGCCCAGGAGAAGGAAACCCTAATACCCTGCCAGCCAATCACAATCATGCAAACAATACTATGTCAGCAGGACAAGGGCTGGCTTCTGCGCAGAAACACTCATTGCTGGTCCCACTGAGATACACTTATGGGGGCACTTTGAGCAGGAAAAGGGGTTTGAAAGGAGTGTAGGCATGAATATTGCATTCTCTGGCCTACATATCGGTACGCTTGGCTTCCTGTCCCCCTCCCCCACCTACTAGTGTCATTTAGACCAATGCTAGTTTAGTCGTCAGTTATACATGAAGCTCCATGACACCTTGCACTGAACCACTGGGTCCGAAAGCACAAATTAAAGCCTTGAGTCGCAGGGATGCGAGAGCTTCAATACAAACTTTCCCAGATCATAGTCTCCTGGAAGCTAATCACAATATTCGGCATAGTCGGGACTCAGAACACCTAGCACACCAGACCAAAACATTGAAATATAGGGAGCTGCAATGACAACGCTGCTAAGAGGCATTCATTGCGCTGGAGACAAGAACGGGAACTAAAAATTGCAAAGAGATTATGGTGCACTGCATAACCCTTAAAAGTGCCCCCTTGCTATGATATGCTACGACCATCTTAACACTAGCCATATAGCTGCGCGAGTTACACTTGGTTAAAAAATGCAAGGTGTGTATGGGGGAAACATCTGCGAGTGTCAGAGAGCAGGGACTAGAGCGATAAATCACTGACATGGGACATTGACCCAGGACAAGTCCCACAGTTAAAAGTCAGGCCCGGACCTGTGTATTGATGGTCACTCGGGGTGATGCTGGTTTAACAGCTACCCGAGTTGAGTGGGAGGGTCAGGATGTGGACGGCACCGGTGTGACGTATGTGTGATATTAGACCCTATCTGTCGGAGAGAATGTGCACTGAGCCATGTGTTCAGATGTGGTGGGGTGGCGGCCATGTCCTGGAAGCACGTCGGGATGTGAGGTTATAGCCCAATAGATGGGGGGACCTACCAGAGCATTTGAATTTGTGTCCAATCAAAGGTGCTTCTCTGACGTTCTCCCTTCAAACACAACTCCACTCACTACAAGTACATACACACCAAGAAGATGGTAGGCTCTACTTGGAGGACTACATTACATGCCAGAAAATGAGAACGCAGTGTTAGCAGCCTTAGACATGGTCATGACTCAGTCCTGATTGCTCAGATGATAAACCCTGGTGTCTAGGGCAGTGGCCACTGCATTGAACTGGTTTGCCTCCTTGTCCAATCTACGTAAAGGATTAGTTCACCCCGAGCCTACTTCAGTACAACACAGATGGAGTGCTTCAAGGATCATCAGCCCTTTCACCTATATTGTTTATTGCATACCTTAGGCAATTTGTGCTATTGATCCACACCTGTAGGTTAAACTTCTTTAATTATGGCGGACGTCTAAAGGGACACAGAAAGGAACTGCACAGACTAAACTCACAAGCCATATATTTTTTATAAAATCAATTGATGTTTCAACTCACTTTTCTAAATGAAAAGTTACAAACCCCAAAACACGTACGTACCTGAAGCCTTGGGACCCTCGTGCTTGGCTCATGTCAAGAGGGCTCGCACCACACCCAGTCCTCTTCTCTCGGCATTCAGGCAGCTGGCTGCAGACTGTCAGAGACTGGAAAAGAGACCAGGGTCCAGGTCATCTGACTGGCTACTGAGGTGCACCATGGATTGGTTTATAAGCGATGAAGCAGGGCAACACCAGTTCAGCAGGGGCTGAGCAGAGCCTCAGCCATACACAACACGAGCTGGCTGGCCCGCCACTCCTCCTCGGCCTCTCCATCAACATTGTTGTTGTTTTTTTCATCATTCCTGGCGCCAGGGCCCTGCTTCCACACCACCAGCAGTGAACTTGAGCACGGCCCTAAACCCAGCACTTGATTGGTTGCTTGGTGTGTTGGGGCTGCTGGCAGGGAGAGCAGTGAAAGTGTAATATTACTGTTTTTTTTTAACAATGTGTTGCAAGCTCCGACTCACCAGCTCAGCTGCATCTTCTTTCCAGGCCAACCCGCCCTCTCCACAAAAAACTTTTTTTATATGCGCAAATGTGGCATTTGAAAATTTAAAAAAAAGGCTTTTTCTTTTTTCATAAGCAATGTTTTCTGTCCCAGCCAGCTTCCTCATCCAGGCTGGGCATCAATCTCCACCTCTCAAGGTCCAGGCCCCCCTCCCCCAAGTTGGGCAGCAGGTGGGGACACCCTCCCAAGATGGGGAGGATGTGGGCCTGGGGCACGTTGCCCACCCATAAAGACGCCTCTGGATCCTGCCTCTGTTTAAAGGGCCCTGACTGTTTTACATTTCGTGAATTTGAGTCTGCCTAGAAGTAGCTTCACGCTCCCTCTTTTGGGGCGGAGCTCCCTACTTCTGCCCTGCATGGTCTTGTGTCTGGGGAAGGTAAAGTGTAGCAGGTCTGCACTGTCATAATGAGCTGGCAGACTGCTGAGTGTCAAGGACCGGCAGGCAAGGACTGGCACCAATGATCACTCTGACTGTCTCCTGTCTTGTGATGAGGTCCAAGAAAGGAGGACCTGGGGATCCTCTCCATGCCATCCATGGGCCCAACACCGATTGGCTTGGGGTGGTACCTGCGTACTGCCTCAGAGTCTCCCCTTCGGCAGTCTCCAGAACGAGGCAGTTAACTTTGTTACAAAATATTTAGAGATATGCCCAGAAATGCAATCCATTGGTGATGATGGATAGGGATGATTGTGGCAGAGGAGGATAGCACAATAAAACTCTGGTGGTCTCTTCTGGGTGAAAAGATAGTTCTTAAGTGCAATCCTGCAGAGTGATATTCTTGAATTGTCCTTAACGCCTGGGTGGCATTAGGGTAGAGTGAAAGGTGTAATGGGGCAGTTGAATAAACATGTAATACCCACTACCCATACTCAAATGAATATGCAAATACCAATCCAATCCCTGCCACTCATCAGTATCGTCAAGGTGAGAAACGGTACCAATTAAGACAGCCCTACCGCCACAAAAGCCTTGGGGTGGAAGATGACACCAACTAAAACCACAAAGTTACTGTTATGAATAACATAGATGAGTTGACTAGTAGTGTGACAGATAGTGTTGGCTATATTTTCCCCCCAAGTCTTTAGAGGAACATTGTGCTACGGACGTGAAGAGTGACATTTTCTTCTTCTTCTACGTCGCTTTCACGGAGGCTGCAGGGACAGCTTTTTGAAGCGGTGTAGCGAAAAGCCCTAATTTGCTTTTTACAATCGTAATTAGGAAGGGGCCATCTTGAGAGAGAAATCTTGGGAACGAAGGTACAGAATTGCTTTTGTCGAGTTTAGAGAGGTTTACATAGGTAGTATATTTTCCATCTAATCATTTATCCTTTATATTTTGGCTTTGTCTTAGATATTACTTCTCCTATTGGGAGGTCTAGTATTTCAGACGTATACCAGAGGCTACTGGGACACAAGCCATTAGGCAAACTATTTGAGGTTTGCAGGTATAACTCCAGTTTTGATTGTTTTCTGAAGTATGACTTAGTGCGGGCAGGTGGGTGTAAACAGATTGGGTTGGTTTAGCATAAATAGAAAATGCTCATGTTTAGGAGAGTGTGAGTAACTGCTCTATTCCTGAACTCTGTAGCCCTAAATTAAATTAGGGTATTTTATGGACAAATGAAACCTGATTGATTTTGTCAGTGTTGCCTTCTTCTAAATTTGGTTAGATTAGGCTTATTTGTAAAACACTTAATGATGTTCACAAGACCGTGGCTAAAGAGATGCCCCCTTGGACTGAGAGCTAGTTTTGTTTTCCAATGTTCGGTTATTATTGATAGAGAGATACTGATAGAGGGGTGACAGTGGTATACACTTGTAATTTTAACAATTTCTTTAATTGTATGTTTGTTTGTTTTTAGAATATTGTTAATGTTCGTCCAATCCTGATGAAGACACACTCAATCTGTCAAGTCGAAACAATTTACCAACTGGGAAGCCTTATTTATAAAGAAAAACTATATCTTTAGGAACGAATAGTCAATATGTTGCCTGGAATGAACTATTATCAATAATGATAGGTTGTTGGAAATTATCAACAACATAATGGAAAAGAAATGCATTAATGAAATGAAAAAAATGTGTTTGTTATATCTTAACACATCTAATAATTTTTAGATACTCATCTAGTGAGTGAATGTTGGTATGCATGAGTAGCATAATGTTTTTTAGAATTGATTAAAAGGTTCTATATATTTTTATACAAATCTAAATAAAATGAAATAATGATTTGACTTTTGCATCCTTCTGTTATCCTCTTTTAGTTTTCTCTCGCTTTGTCTGGCACCATCCATGTTGTATTGTTATATGTCTCTACCACCTTGGGTTTGGTTGAGTGAATAGCACATGACATGAGCATTTTTACATAGGGTGTAGTATGCTTTTTTGTGTGTGGTAAGCTTCTAGTGCCTTGGATGCATGGCGGCAGCCTTTGGATGCATGGCTTCAGGCATTGCACCAAAAAGAAAGTCCATTGGTAGCAAGTAGGTTTGACATTGTTGCCTTGGGTGTGTGGTTTGGCAGCACTGTACACATTGTTGGTTGGTGCTGGCAGGCTCAATTGCAGATGGTGAGTGCATAGCACATGACATTAATTTTTTGATATAGGGTGTAGTATGCTTTGTTGTGTGTGGTAGGCTCCTAGTGCCTTGGATGCATGGCAGCAGGCCTTGGATGCATGGCTGCAGGCCTTGCACCGAAAAAAGTATGTCCATTGGTTGCAAGTACGTTTCACATTGTTGCCTTGGGTGTGTGGTTTGTCAGCATTGTACACATTGTTGGTTGCATGGGTGTGGTGATTGTTAGCACGAACTCCAGTTTTGGGTACATGGCTGAGATGGTGGAGTAAACAGTCATGCAGTCTGTCCACTGGGTGAAGTGTAGAAATAATGTGTGTATACAAGTGTATAGGGTTCCAGTGGATGGTGTATGTGGTTGGGTTGTCGCCATTGTGCAGACTACTCAGTACTGAAATGTATTATGCTGTAGTGGTTCTTTGTAGTCAATAGAGTGTTGGGGCCAGGGGCAATGTTGTCAAGATTTTGTGGTTTGGCTGGAAGTAGTAAAATGCTATGTGCATGGAAGTCAGTAGGGGTGCCAGAGGCTGTGTTATGTTTGTGGGTTCTGGTACCTAGTTACATGTTTGCATGCATAGCTGCGTTATTTTGTGTGGGTTGGGAATGACTGCCGGTGTCTGTGTTATGTTTTTGGGTTGTGGTACCTGATCACAAGCTGGCATGCATAGCTGCATTACGCTGCGGTGGGTGTGGCCAAGGCCTATGCTCTTGGTTGCATGCCCGCAAGAGGGTAGTCCTTGGCCACATCCACCACAACCTAATGCAGCCATGCATGCCAACAATGTTATACTGGTGTATGGATGCCACAAGTATGTTTATGGATTAATTTTTTTTCACCTTCGCTCCTTTTGGTAACTTGTTATAACAATACGTTGTTGCTTTGTCCATAGTTACAACTGTGCATCTCTCCGAGGGTGGTCACGTTTACAGAATGCTTGTGAAGGACATTTTAGACTTGCTGGAGCAGTAGAAGTGAGCTGTTAAGCGTACACCTCCATATTGTGTAGGTTACAGTACTTGTTCAACACCTTAGGGAATAATATGCCACTACTTGTGTTTGCTGTGGTTAGCCCCTGAAGATACCTTTAGTTTAGGCAGTACAGTAAGCTATTACGACATGAAAGGAGTTGCTCCGCATCACACATTTAAAATATGCAAAATTTGCACAGCCAGCCGCATATAGTTGACGTTACGTAAAACTTACATTTACCCAAATGGAGAGAAGCTACTCCCTTCCACATGATGCAATGAATGTACAGCTGCTACAGTTTATCAATGCACTTTTATGGGCCTTATCTGCTATCTCTATGTGTAGAGTCTTACGACTGAACGGTGTTGGTTGGCTGACTATGTGTGCGCGATGGTTGCGCATACGTGGGTGTTATGGCCATGTTATGCACTGTAGTGCCTTTTCGGCAAGGACATTCCACACCCTCTTGTTCACGAAAGGAAGCACATTCCTTTACAACTCCTTTACCGATTGTACTTGATTTCCAAAGTCTGCTTTACAGTGAACTGAACTGATTGTGTTGCCTGTGTGGTAGATTATGGCCATTGATGAGAAGGTTTTGTTGGCAAGTGGTACCTGTCAGTGAGTGAAGGTTGTAAGCATGCCGCTATTTTCGTTTCCACCTGCAGTACATGTTGAAAGCATTCTTATTATGCATTGCCTATGTGATTGTAGATGTAAGGTGGAACGAATAACGGAATTGCAAGGCCTACACAATATGGTATGGTTTGCATTTTGTGCCACTTGCTAAAATGCCATGGAATCTCAGTTAGGCATAGATACATAGAAAAAGCGGTCGTTCAGGCTTGTTCTGGAATAACATGATTGCAGAGAGTGCATGTATGTTGCCACATGTAGGAAGTCTCAAAGATTTAATGTATGGGTATGTTTTTGTTTCCCTATATTTGTACTAACTACATGCAAACTTTCTGTGCATCCGCTTGTCTGTTTAATGTGGCCTTACCATTCTAGCACAGTGGTCCTATTCCTGACTTAATCCTGGAATTCTACAACTGTTTGTAGGATTGTTTGCAGCACTTCTGTGCAGGAGTACTATTTGTAAACACAAGTGGTGAAATCTGTTTACAGAACTGTTTTGAAAAATTGCTAGCATGTGTAATACATCATTGATTGGTACATTTGCATAGTAATGTACACCACTTGTATTGCAAAATCTGAATGGACTAGGTAGTTTTGTGTTTGAGTACTGTTTCGTTAGTAGACTTTATAAACAATTTATTTTACACTACAATGGTGTGTTGCTAACAATTTCATATGTGGAAGGTACTTTTGCAAGTTGGTTCAGAAATTCAGCTTACAAAGTGTCCTGGTAATCCTGTGTATTTCTGCATTAATATTAAGAGTTTGTTGTATATTAATTTGTCCTTTCTCGTTGCCTTTCACATGGTGGTCGAGGAACTGCTGCAATGACTTGATAGAGGTGTGCCACCCGTTACACATTGATCTGTACTCTGGGTTGCATTTTCAAGGTGAAACGCTACTGCCTTTCAGAACAGAGGAGCTTACGGCAACTGTGAAAGAATATAGTAAGACAATATGTTTCTTAATGGCATACTGAGTGCATTTGCAGACTACAGTACTTAAAAGGGTCGGAGATGTGTTGGCAGGAAGACTTAGTGTGTATGTGTAATGGTATGGTTTTATATATGAATGGGAACTTGGCAGCATTAGTACTGTTGCAGAGGGGGCACAAGCTTCACTTGTGAGTGTGTTGTATGATGTGCAGTTTAGAAAGTGTGTGCATTGCTGTATGAGTATTTACTTTGAAAATGGGTTACTTGTATTTGTAGAAGGGTGAGAAAAAGTTTCGGAAAGGTGTTCAGCTTGGAAAGGAAAATGTTTTCTTGTTTGAAATTTCATTACCTTTTCTGCGTATATGTGCTTTCCACATCAAGTGGACCAATTATTTCACTTATTGGTTTAATTTATCCACATTTACAATTGCTAGTGTTGTTGATGCACAGATAGTTTTTTCTGCTTTTAGTCATAATGTCATACTCTGTGCAGTGCGCAAGGTATGTGGCAGGCACCCTGTTCTCATGCATGTAATGTATGTAGTTGGTTTGGATCAGTAGGGTGCATTAGGTTCTCCTTTGCTGCAACCATTTTACGAATGTTATATAAGATACATTAGTGCGGACAACAGTTGCACAATTGTTAGACGAAAAGAAGAGATTAACTATTTGGATATTGCAATGGTTGATATGGGTAAATGAAACATTTGAAAGTCCATACCATTGCAAGTGGTATTTGATGGTAGGTGATAGGAGAAATGAGTGTATGTTTCCTGAGTAGCTTAGAGGCACTTCCACCAGATGTGCAAATGTATTGTACACAATATATTGATACCTGTCCTTTCTGGTGGTGGGTGGCGATGTGCATTAGTCTGGATGTATACATTTTGCATACTTTTACAGTTTCTACTGCAGGTGCTTTACGATCACACTAGACTTGTACTGTGAGTGGTTTACGGTACATATGGCGTGTTGTGTAGAAATGATATTGTTAGATGCCGAGGTCTTGGATGTGATTGGTGGATGCATGTGTAACTATTTAACAGTACCTTGTAAGGGAGTGCTGCCAAAAGAGTAGTAGAAAGGGAAGACGCACTGCCCCTTCTTCACTAGGTCGTGGTCCTCGCAGTAGTTGGGGAAGCGCACATGCTACAGCCTGCACTTGTCAGCATGCTGGGCATGAAAATGGGACTGTGGTGAGTATCCAATCAGGTGGTGAGGGTGTCCTTCACTGGAAGGGGCGGTAACACTTTTTTTCATTGCTATGTGTAGTGAGGATGGCAGAGATTGCGAGATGCACCGTGTTGCTTGTAGGTGATGCCCTTGAGCAAGATCTGCACAGGTATGCCCTGGAAACAGGCATTGCTGAAAATTTTGATATAGAAGGAGTGGAGGCTCTGTGGTGGGGTGTGCGTGTGTACAGCTTCGGCACTGTGGTTGCACTTTGCAGACATGTGGCCACTGTTGCTACTGTTCACGTTGTCATTGTGCACTATGGGGCCTTGCATTTGGGTTACATGCATTGTGCACGTTTGCTGCGTCAACTCAAGAAGTGTCTGAAAGCAGTGAAGCAGATTTTCCCCACTGCCACAGTCCTATTTTCATGTATACTACCAAGAAGAGTATGGGATTATCTGAATGTAATTTGTCCGCAGCTAGAAGCATGCTTGAATTTCTGTGTGCATCTGGGATGTTCTACTGTGACAATGAGATCCTTAATCCTAGAAATGTATACTTTTTCCATGCTAATGGCATTTCTTTGACCACCATTGGAAATTGAATTTTGTTTTACAATCTACAGGAATCTTTGAAGAGGTTCCTGTAAGAATGTGAATGTAAGGAGGAGAAGAAAAGGGAAATCCCCCCACCGAAAAAAAGAAGGTGTTTGCTTGCAAGTACCTATATAAGAGCCACAGCTACAGATGAAATCTGCTACCCTCGTTGAAATATGTTCCCTCACGCTGGTGTACAGCACGATATTTCTGTGGATAGCGCTGCATTTGCAGGAAAGCACATGCCTCATCCAGGGTTTTTCAGGATGGTAGGCATGGCATTGGGACTCTGGAGGTTAACGGATTGGTCAGTCAGGTATCTTGGTGTGGTGGGCAGCGTTGTTCCCTGCATTTAGGGGAAATCACGGCCCCCTAGCGATTTTGCACTGTAAAAGCGGCTACCGAAAAATGTAGATACTTTCTGCCATTGGTTTGGAAACTCACAGTTTTTTTGATTCCTTTGCAAACAAATACAAAAAAAGTAGGTAGATTTTTTGGTAGCCGTGTAGCTAGTAGTTGCCCATTGTTTCTGACTAAATACTGTGCAAAAACTGGCACTTGCATGATATTGAAAAAGTCTGGGACAAAAAAGATGGAAGAGCCATTGCAACTGTGCGCCACTTTTTCATTGGTGCCTGAGACAATTTTATGTCCCAGTTCAAATGTGACACTCACCTAGCAGGGGGTCCTGCAGATCAGAAGCTGCTAGGTGAGGTGCTTTGGCAGAGCAGTGCATTGTGTCAGTACTGGAACTGTCAAATTTCAGGCACTTTGAGGTTCCATTAGTGTTCAAACCTGTACAGCTATTTAGGGCTGAACTACTTTCTTGGGTGAAAGCGGACAAGGGCCCAGCAGATGAATTTTATACATTTTTATTGATTTCCTCCACATTACACGGCCCACGGTAGCGGTCGTGTAGTTCTGGTTAACTTTCTAATCTCATAGGAAGACCAATCTTTGGGCGGTTTCTAACTTCTCTCTCCCTGGACAAATACATATAAAACTTTGGCAATAAACTATATGGCGCACTCTGAATTGTTTTGTGAAGTTGGATGACATTTTGTGGAGGGGGGCAAAAGTTGTAGGGGGGCCCACATTATTTTCTTTCCATACACTAAACTTTGTGCAGGCCTATAGTCCAAACGGCTGGACAAATTTTCACCAAATTTGCAGCAGGAGCGACACCATGGTCCAGAAAGAATTTGGTGATAATTAGTCCTGTAGTTCTTTTAAAAGCAGGTAAAATGTACGTGTCAAAAAATGTGTGATATCTGGCTCTGCTCTGCGGTTCCATTTCCTTGTTTGCTTTGCAGTCACAGGTCTGATTGAGCTGGAGTGTGGCGTGATGTTGGTGGACATTGGACGCGCCCGGTGGTTGGCTGGAGGGAAGCGTGATGTGCATCATAGGTTTGGGTAACGCCGCCATGCTGTAGCCGAGGATAATGCAGTGCCGAAAGGGGCTGGAAAACATGCGTTCCGGCATATGTTGGTGGGAAGATGGATGGAAAGGGAGGGGGAGTGTATCTGTGAGTACTGTGCCAATTTGTGGGGACATCCTCACGTGACTCGCTTGTATGTTGACTCCAGGCAGCCTTTGTTACGGCACGATAAGTCCTGTGGCGACCTGTTTGTGTTGTGAGTGCTGGCTGCCTCAATTGAAGATAAGGAGTGGATTGCACATGACATGAGCATTTTGGCATACGGTGTTCTAGGCTCGTGTGTGGTAAGCACCTAGCAGCTGTGATGTCTGACTGGACATGTGATTGTGCATTTCCGATCTTGTGGCCATTGCGCATATTACTGATTACTGCATTGTACTATGATGTATTGGTTCTGTGTACATAATAGACTGCTGGGAGCAGGGGCAATGTTCTGAGAATTTTGTGGTTTGGTTGGCAGTAGAAAAATACTATGTGAGTGGAAGTGGGTAGAGGTGCTGGAGGCTGTGTTATTTTTGGGGATTTTGCTAACTACCTACATGTTTCGATGCATGGCAGTATTATGGTGCTGGGATTGGGTAGCAGTGCCAGTGGCTGTGTTACATTTGTGGGTTGTGGTGCCTGGCCACATGTTCACATGCATGGCTGCATAACGTTGCCGTTGGTGTCGCCAAGGTGTAGGCACTTGGGTGCATGATCATAGGCCGTAGGGCGTAGTAGTGCTGGTGGTTGTATGAAGTTTGTAGGTGCTGGTACCTGGCCACATGTTGACATGCATGGCTGCATAATGTTGCGGTGGGTGTGGCCAAGGCCTAGACTTGTGCGTGCATGGCCAAAGACTGTAGGCCATAGGTCATGCACCCACCGCAACGTTATGCAGCCATGCATGGCAACTGTCTGATTCTGCTATATGGATTTTCTTTTAGAATTGCCAAGAAGGTCTACATTTGGTGCAAATCATGTGTTCCACTGAAGCCTATTTTGCAATGAGCTGTACCCCTGTTGATAGAGAGTTATGGCAAGGTTGCATTTCCTGCCACCATGTGTCTACAAAAACAAAGTCAGGCGGCAAAATGTTACCATGAAATTGTGCATTTCCGCTGCAAAGTACGCCAGTTACGCACACTTTTCGTGTGCACTAGTTGCAAGTAGGTTTCACATTGTTGGCTCGTATGTGTGGTGTGTCACCATTGTACATATTGTTGGTTGAGTGGGTGTGGTGATTTTTGTTCCATCCTACAGTTTTGCATCCATGGCTGGAAATTATGGAGTCCACAGTGCTGCAGTGTGTCCACTGGGTGATGTGTTGGAATATTGTCTTTATGAAAGTTTGTAGGGTTCCAGTGCATGTTTTATGTGGTTGAGTTGTGGCTATTGTGCATATTACAGAGTACTGCATGGTACTATGCTGTATTATGTGTGTGTACTTCATAGACTGCTGCGCGCAGGGCCAATGGTCTGAAGATTTTGTCGTTTGGTTGGCAGTAGAAAAAATACTATGTCAGTGGAAGTGGGTAGAAGTGCCGGAGGCTATGTTAAGTTTGTGGATTTTCCTACCTACGTACATGTTTGTATGCATGGTTGTATTATGGTGTATGGGTTGGGTAGGAATGCAGGTGGCTGCATTAGGTTTGTGGGTTCTGGTACCTGGCCACATGTTATCATGCATGGCTGCATAACATTGCGGTGGGTGTGCCCAAGGCCTAGGTTCTTGGGTGCATGGGCAAAGGCCGTAGGCCATGCACTGAAGGCGGTAGGTCTTGGCCACACCCATTACAACATTATGCATCTATGCATGCCATAAATATGATACTGGTATATGGATTTTGTTTTTGAATTGTATAGGACCTGTACATTTGGCACAATTCATGCATAGCACTGAAGCCTATTTTATACTGCGCTTTCCCCCTGTTGATAGAGAGGTATGACAAGTTTCCATTTCAGGCTACCATGCAGTTATAAAGACAACATTAAGGTGGCAACGTGTTACTATTTGATCGTCCATTTCCAATGCTAAGTACTCCACTTACATACAACTTCTCTTTGCCTACATGGAGACATGTTGATACATTGTACATGGTGCACTGAATGTACAGCTGACACAATATATACATGTACATTTATGGCCCCTATCTACTATTTATATGTGCAGTGAGTTACAAATCAACAGTGTATGTTGGCAGACTCTGTGTGCAATGGGTGCGCATATGTGGGTGTCAGGGCCATCTTATGGAGTTTAGTGCCTTTGGGGAAGGAGATTTTTGGGCCTGTGCTTCATGAAAGGAAACAAATTCCTTTAGATCTGTTTGAAAGATTGTACTTGCTTTCTAATGTGTAGTGACCTGACCTGGTTGTGTCGGCCTGTGTGGTACATTACGGCTAATGGTGTGAACGTTTTGTTGCCACACGACACGTGTATGTGTGTGAAGGTAGCATGGTTGCACTTACTTTTTTTCCATCCGCATTGTACGTGGAAAGCATTCATGTTATGTGTTGCCTATAATATTGCATATCTAAGGTAGAATGATTATCGGAATTGGAAGGCCTATACAATATGCTATGGTTTGCATTTTGTACCACCTGTTGAAATGGAATGGAATCACAGTTAGGTATAGATACAGAGAGAAAGCTTTCGTTAGGGACTTCTTCCGGAATGACTTGCTTGCAGAGAGTGCATGTATGTTTCCACATGTAGGAAATTGGAAAGATTTCATTCATGGTTATGTTTTTGCTTTCCAGTATCTGCAGTAAGTACATTACCACTTCCTGTGGATTTACTTGTCTAATTAACATTCATTTTCTATTGCAGCACAGTACTCCAATTCCTGCCTTATTTCTAAGCCCCTGTAACTGTTTGCAGGATTGTGTGCAGCATTTTGTCCAGCCCTATTATTTGTAAACACAACTGGTGTGAGCTGTTTTAATACATGCTTTAAACACTTAGGGCCTCATCACAAGTCTGGCGGTAACCCTTAAATGCAGCGGTAGCGCTATTAATGCTGTAAACTGGGGTCAAATCCGCTGCGATGTACCCAATTTTCGGCGCTATTACTGCCGGCACTAATACCGCCAGCGGTAATAGCGTGAAAATTCCCCATTGGCCCAATGGGGAATGGGGAATTCCCGAATGGGCCCAATGGAGAATGGGAACTAACCGTTCCGCCAAACCCGTGATCCAGCGCTAATAGCGATGAGGCCCTTAGCGCCATTTACAATACACCATTGCTGGGTGTCGATGTGGATGTATCTGGATGCACAAATCTTGGATAGCTTCACAGAACTGTGTACTGGGATCGCCTGAGACTTGCACTCTAAATGTGTAACGCCATATTTGGAGTGTTGTACAGAACTCATAGTGTTACATGGAGAGGTCTTCAATGTGATTGGTGTATACGTGTGTGACTATTGAACAGTAACCAATGAGAGAGTGCTGCAAAGAAGCTAGTGGAAAGGGAAGAGGGACTGCTCCTACTTTACTGGGGCGCTGCCCTCACGGTACTTGGGGAAGTGCATGAGCCACATTCTGTGCTTCTCATCATGCTGGCCAACAGGAATGGGACTGTGGGGATTAGCCAATCAGGGACTGAGGGTGTGGTTCACAGGAAGGGGCGGTAATACTGTTTTTCATTACTCTGCATAGTGAGGCGGGCTGACATGAAGAGACGCACTGTGTTGATTGTGAGTTTTGCCTTTGTGGTAGATCTGCACAGGTATGCCAAGGAAAGAGACTTTGATGGTGATTTCGATTTTAAAGGAGTGGAGGCAATGTGGTGCGCAGTCGATGTCTTTTCTTTGTCGAGCATTGGTGATGCAATTTTGTTTGCCCATGTACAGGATGCATTGAAGAGTTTACTGTAAGAATGTGAGGAGGAGAAGAAAACACAAAACCCAATAAAAACCGAAAAAAGGTGTTTCTCTAGAAGCACCTAAAAAAAAGACTCTTTTCAGAGCCACCACTAAAGACGAAATCCCCTAGCCTAGTTGCAATTTATTCCACCACGCCCATACACAGCACGAAAGTCACATCCGGGGCTTTTGAGGATGGCGGGAATGGAAATGGGACTGTGGAGGCTAAGGGAAGGCGCAATAACATTTCTGGGTGTTGTGTCTACGCAGAGGAATGTTGTACATAAATGATAGTGTTGCATGGAGAACTCTTTAATTTGATTGGTGGATGCATGTGTGACTATTTAACAGTACCGAATGAGGGTGTGCCGGAAAGAAGATAGTGGAAAGGGAAGAAGGAATGTTCCTGCTTTACTGGGGCATGGCCCTCGCGGTACTTGGGGAAGCGCACGTGCCACATACTACCATTTTTAGCATGCTGCCCATGGGAATGGGACAGTGGGAATTATCAGTACTGGGGGTGGGGTTCACATGAAGGGGCATTAATACTTTTCTCCATTACTCTGCGTAGTGAGCCAGGCTGACATATTTGCCATTCCTTATAAAAGTTAATTTAGCGTAGCAGAAATGGTCCGAAATCAATTACAGCTCTAAGCTATGTGGCCCGCTACTCTGTTCTGAAAATCTACAAACAGAATGTGGAGCTGCTCTAGGGTGTGGCCTTTTGTAGGGCTTCTGTGGAGACCTTGCAACCGGCAAAGAGGCTTACATTGTTCAACCAAATACATACATGTACAATAGCGCATTTTGGGGTGTTTGTAAGCGTGTACTTTCCCAATAACACTCAACTAGATTGCATAACATTGTACTTTTACGCTGTCCGAGGATCCGGATTGTGTCTGCAAAATAAGGGCCCACGGGGAGCGTGCGGGCAGTCACATGGTGACATCGCGAATGTTCTTGATTGGGACGGCTGTCTGCAGGAGGCGTTGTGGGTGGAATACTTTGTGCACATGTGCATATGTGTCCTATGCACACCGTTGGGATCGCTAGACTGATTAATAGTGCGACACACATGCGCCAACCATTTTGGGAGAAGCTGGGTATTTTCAGGGTATAGCAGGTGTGATGTTTATGTGTACAGCTACTTGTAGGACGTGGGTGGGCGCCTTGATCTACTTAAAGCTCATCACAAGTTTCATTGCATATGCTGGACAGGGGCAGTGTTACTAGGAGACAGAGGAAGAGATACGCATGTGTGTACTTGTGCAACGGACAAACGTCCGCTCCCACAACTAATTATAGGTGGGTCACAAGATGCGGACATGCGGTTCTTACTGGAATATCGTATGGATGCCTCCATTGTGATTGCGGATAGGCCGGGTAGGTGTGGTGTCCCTAGGACACCTCCCTTATGCTTAATTGCAGTCATTCCCTCCAGTACTTTGCGCCGCAGAGTCATAACAGGATTTTAAAAACAAAGGAAAAGTACATATTCACTCAGCAACAATTTACATATCAACCTTTATTTCCACACATTCATAGATACTATTAGGAAAGGGAAGGGGTAGCAGAAGTGGATAAATATTGTGGGGAATTGGGGATTTGTACAAGTTGGTCGTGAGGGGAGGAAGGGATTGAGGTAATATCGTAACGTCTCTGATCACACAGATTTTGAGGGTATGGTGGGCTGTGAAATGGGGAAGGGGTACACGTGCAGATCGGGCAGCGGTATTTTATTTTGTCCATAATATGTCCTTTTACGTAATCTTTTAAGGCGGCAGAATTGTTCACCAACTCAACCATTTTGGCTTCGAGGCTGTCCAGTTTGCTATTTACGGAGTGTTTTTCCTTTCCTGTGCCCGTATGCTGTTGTGCAGGGGGTGCCGCATGTGCTGCATTGCTTTCTTTTCCAATATGTTCTCTTAAAGAAATAAAAATCTTTTAGGTGTACATGAAACAATAGATGTTAAATATTTTACGTTTCAGACTGCGGTGCGTACCAACGGGGTTACTATTGTAAGTCATTTTGTCATGAGGGAAATTCTCTTCCAGCCACTCTAAGGTGCTTGCCAATGTAGTGTAAAAAAAGAAACGTTATGCTTATCTACCATTGTATACTGCATCACCTGTGCAATTATCAGTCAAACTTTAGTGTGCTTACTACGTTGTAATGAGGTTCTGGTCTTAGTACTTTCCAGTCCTTACTCTGGCCGCTCGTTCTTTGTTCCTATGTAAAGCAGCAGTGCAGTAAGATTGTTGAAGGCAGATGTCACTTCTCCTGTTGGTGCATTCTGTTATGATGTACTCCCTATGCCTTTGTTCTGTTTCTTTCATATGTACACAGTTTGCAGACCTACTCTATTTTCACTTGCTATTCACGTACATGGTGCTGTTTGTATATGTTCCTTGTGTTTGCTGAATGGTACCACTATGTAAGAGAACCTCTGCCTTTCTGAGCAGGTTGGATGCCACCCGATGTCCGCGACCGAACGCATACTCCACGACTGCTGTGCGCATTAACATGGTGCCAGCTGGTTCAGTATGTTGTACGGTACATCTTTACAAACAAAGGGTATCCTGGTGAAAACCTATGAAATTCAGTGAAAAAATGTTTTTAAATGGATGTTACGTTAAGTTGCGCTACTAACAACCTATCAAATTCAGTGAAATAACATTGTTTAAGGGATGTTATGGTTTAGTTGCCGTACTAAAAAGCTATGAAAATCAGTGCAAAATCTTTTTGCACGGGGCATTATACTTACTTTGCACTAATAACAACCTATTCATATTATGGTTACTAGTAAAACCGAAAAACCCCAGAAGTTCCCCAGTTATGGTAAGCTAAGCAACCATAACTCATGCCACCACTCCAGAAGTTCACCAGTTATGGTAAGCAAAGAAACCATAACTCACGCCACCACTGTGCACTTCAAGGATTAACACCCATGACATCAAAGATGACATCACAAATGTCATTGATGACATCACTGATGACAACACATGTGCATTTACTTTGCATGAAAAGTCTGTAGAAGGGATTCCTTCCATTCCTTCTGTGGCGTGTGTTACAA
Source organism: Ambystoma mexicanum (assembly GCF_040938575.1). Classification (NCBI taxonomy): domain Eukaryota; kingdom Metazoa; phylum Chordata; class Amphibia; order Caudata; family Ambystomatidae; genus Ambystoma; species Ambystoma mexicanum. Next base: position 565,411,843 of record NC_090926.1, read on the forward strand.
GACCAAAATAAAAAGAAATCAACTGGAAAAGGAAAAAAGTTAAATAAAGAAAGCTCCTTTCAGAGTTGAACAATGGAATTGCCAAAGAACGGATGCAGGGCTCCGCGCACCGTATATGCTCCACAGAATGTGCGCTAAATAAAAGGAGGCCTGGCACTCTGGAAAACATTGTAGTGGAACCGGGTAGAAAGGGCTCACTGTAGAAAGAGGTTTCTTTACGTGTTGCAGTGCGTTTTGAAGAGTTTAAGTGCGCAACACCTACTACAAAAATTCTTCCTGATGGCCTAGGCTGTTCGGTGCATGGCCTACGTCCTACGGCCTTTGGCCATGCACCCAACGGTCTAGGCCTTGCCCACTCCCACCACAACACAACAGAGCCATGCAGGTAAAAATGTAGCCAGGTTCCAGAATTCACAAAGGCAACGTAGGCACCGGCACTTCTACCCAACCGCCGCTCCATAATACAGCGATGCATGCAAACATGTTCCAGTTACCATAATCCACAAACATACCACACTGGTTGGCACCCCTACCAACTTCCATTCACAAAGCATTATATTACTGCCAACCAAACAACAAAATCTTGACAACATTGGTGCTGCTCCCAACACTCTAGTAAGTGCATAGAACCAATGCTGCATAGTGCAAGACAACACTTACTAATCTGCGCAATGCAGACTACCCAAGCACATATAAGAACCAGTTCAACCGTACCCTCTTCTATATAGACACTATTTCAACACTGCACCCAGTGGACATGCTGCAGCACTGCTCACTGCAGTATCTCCACCCATGCAGCGACAACTGTAAGAAGTAACTGCATACACGCAATCGTGCAGAGTGCAGTACAACACTTACTAATTAGCTCAATGCAAACTACCCAAGCACATATTGCATCTACTTCAACTGTACCCTCTTCTATACGGGCAGTATTCCAACACTGCACCCACTGGACACGCGGCAGCACTGCTCACTGCAGCATCTCCAGCCATGCACCGACAACTGTATGATGTTCTAACAATCACCACACCCATGGAACCAACAATGTATGCAATGCAGCCAAACCACACACACAAAGCAACAGTGTCAAACCTACTTGCAACCAGTGGACATACTTGTCAGAGCAAGGGCTTCAGCCATAGATCCAAAGCAGCATTTGAAGGGTCTTATAAAGGGCAAACCCTAGCAAACGCAAATGGTCACATGTGACTCCCTAATGTGCAACACATGCAATGACCTACAGCATATGCTAATGTATGCATAGCAGCTCACTTCTGCTGTTCTATAAAGTCTACAATGTTCCCGTAAAGGTCCCCACCTTTGAAGACATGCAGAGTTACAACTGCATTGCTGCATTATGTTGTGGTGGCTGTGGCGAAGACCTAGGCCTAGACTGTTGGTTGCAAGGCCTACAGCCACAACATAACAGAGCTATGCAGGCGAACATGTAGCCATGTGCCAGAATTCACAAAGGCAACATATGGACCAGCACTTCTACTCAAACGCTGCACCATAAAGCAGGGATGAAAGCACACATGTTCTACTTATCATAATGCACAAACATACCACAGTGTTTAGCACCACTACCCACTTCCATTTGGAAAGCATTGTATTAATGCCAACCAAACAACAAAATCTTCACAACATTGGTCCAGCTCGCAACACTGTAGTACATGCATAGAACCAATACTGCATAGTGCACTACAACACTTACTAATCTGCTCAATGCCGACTACCCAAGCACATATAAGAACCAGTTTAACCGTACCCTCTTCTATATGGACACTATTCCAACACTGCACCCAGTGGACATACTGCAGGACTGCTCACTGCAGCATCTCCACCCATACACTGATAACTGTAGGATGTTCTACCAATCACTCCACTCATGCAACCAACAATGTGCAATGCAGACAAACCACATACACAAAGCATCAATGTGACACCTACTTGCAACCAGTGGACATACCTCATTCAAGCAGTGGACATAGTTTTCTGTGCAAGGGCTCCAGCTATGCATCAAAGGGGTTACGAACTTACCACACACAGAACACAACACACCATAGTACATGCTATGTTTAAATTAGGGCTGTACCGAATAGCATATTTAGTATTCGGCAAAATACCAAATAGTTTGTCACCTATTCGGCTGGAGCCGAATAGTGAGCCGAATAGTTGTTCAGGGGAAATGGGGGGGCACATTTCAAAGCGAGGCCGCCGGCGGCCTCATGAGTCTGGGGGGACCGCTCCTGTAGGAGCGGCCCCCCAATGCAAAGCAATGTTGGGCCACTGGCTTTGCACCGGTGGCCCGACCAGCATACAGAAAATGATTGCGGTGAGACCGCGGGGGTGCAGAGCACCCCCGCGGCCTCACTTTGATGAGGGGGGCACCTTTGAAATTGAGGCTGCTGGGGTCGGCAAAGTGCCCCGGCAGCCTCATGAGTCTGGGGGGGCCGCTCAATCAGGAGCGGCCCCCCAATGCAAAACAATGTCGGTCCACCGGCTTTGCATCAGTAGCCCGACAAACAACAATATTATTGCGGTGAGGCCGCAGGGGTTCCCTGTGGCCCCGCGGCCTCACCGTGCTGAAGGGGTGGGGGGGCACATTTCAAATCGAGGCCGCTGGGGTGGGCAAAGTGCCCCGGCGGCCTCATGAGTATGGGGGGGCACTCCTGTAGGAGCGGCCCCCCAATGCAAAGCAATGTCAGGCCACCGGCTTTTCGCCAGTGGCCCGACCAGCATACAGAAAATGATTGCGGTGAGACCGCGGGGGTGCAGGGCACCCCCACTGCCTCACTTTGATGAGGGGGGGCACATTTGAAATCGAGGCCGCCGGGGTCGGCAAAGTGCCCCGGCGGCCTCATGACTCTGGGGAATGTCGGGCCACCGGCTTTGCACCGGTGGCCCGATGAACAACAATATAACTGCAGTGAGGCTGTTGGGGTGCAAGGCACCCCCGCGGCCTCACCGTGATGGGGGATGGGGGGCGGTCATGGTCACTTACCTGGTGATCTCTCCGGGTCCGGGTGCTGGCATCTGCTGGAGCCTGTCCGTTGGCATAGGAAGCGAGGCAAGGGAAGAACTGTTCCCTTCCCTCGCTTCCTATTTCAACACATTAGGCTGGTTCCTCTGTGGTCAGGCTGCAGAAGCCAATAGGCAAACAGCTTGTTTGGCTTCTGCAGCCTGAACACTGTAAAACTTTCTATGATTGGCTGTCATCTCCCAAACAGGGAGAGGGCAGCTAATCATAGAAAGTGGACTTCGGCTTCGAGTCCCTACACAGAAACTATTCTGCCGAAGCCGGATAGCTGTATTTCAGCCGTACTTCGGCAGAATAGGGACTCAAAGCCGAAGTTCGGTACAGCCCTAGTTTAAATGTTCATGGCATGTGGAATGCACTCCCCTTCTGCAATTCAGCCTGCCACCACTCATCACAGAAAGAGATTGCCGCTGGAGCTGTCATGCCATAACGAAGGCTGCCTGCAATCACCACACAAGGTTGTTGCCTGTTGAGGTAACTGCGAATTGGCATTGTATGTACGGATACCGCTGGCACACCACCTTCTTCTTCTAATGAGATATACCAGATGAAGCACTTCTCACTCCCTCACCCTTTCCATCCCTTCTTCCCACCACTAGATGCCATAAAGTATGTTTTCCAGGCCCTTTCGCTACCATATTGTCCTCGGATACAACATGCCGGCGTTATCGATAACTTATGACGCACATCACGTCACCGCACACTGCAGTGCAATCATATTGTTGATCGCGCAGCGAACAGGGAAATAGGACACCGGATCGGAGCCATATATGACTAATGTCAGTGGCCACACTTTTACGGACAAGAGCCCCAGCCATGTACACAATGCCTTAGGGGCTTGCCACACACACTACAACACTATCCTCTGATACACCATGGCGGCGATTCCCAAAAACTTTGACGCACAGCACGCTTGCATCCAGCCAACCACCGGCCGCATCCAATGTTCGCTGACATCATGTCGTACTGCAAGCCAATGAGCCTTCTGTCTGCCAAGCAAACAGGGAAATGGCTCTGCGGAGCGGAGCCAGATATCACACATTTTTTTAGACATACATTTCAGTTTTTTGCAACAAAAGTACTGGTCGGATTTCCACCAAACACACAAAAGCATGCTTTCTGAACCAAGCCCCCGCTCCTGCCACAAATTTGGTGAAAATCCGTCCAGCTGTTCGCCCTGTAGCCGTGCACAAAGTTTTTCCACATTCAGTCTATGGAAAAAAATGTTTTTGGGACCCCCTATAACTTTTCCCCCCTACACGAACCCTCACCAAATTTGCTGAAAAAATCCAGAGTGGGCTGTGTACTTCTTTTTGCAGAATTTGGTGAGGATTCCTCCAGGGGGAGCGAAGTTATAAGCTGCCGAAAAAGTGGTTTCCTATGGGTTTAGCAACTTAACCATAGCTGCCATAGCTACCGCGGGCAGTGTAATATATATATATATAGCGAGAGAGAGAGAAACCTGAGGGTATCCTCACACCTACTCCTCTCAGATCCTCTTATCAGGTGGCCAGAGAAAGGCCATAACCTTTGGGTCTCGACCGTGGGGGTGGAGAAGCGAGGGAGGTTCACCTGGGTGGAGGGTCATTGGGGTTTGGCGAGAGGATAGCCACAGACGAGGCATGGTATCCCCCTTTCCCTTTTGAAGAACAGTCTAACTCTCCCCCGGACTTTTTACGAACTATTGTGACACCCTTTCCCACAGTGTCCATCATTTAAGACACTATGGTAGTGGGACCACAAAGAGGTGACTCAGAGTGATGAACACTGGTAGGTCATTTCACCACAGTAGTACTGAGATGAGGAAGAGGCCTTCAGAGTATGGTGGAGATCAGGATGTCCCTTTAATTATGGTTAGGCGATTGGACTAAGTGACCATTACCTGTGGTCTCTTAGAAAGGCCAACAAGTATTAACATGTAGGCTCTGCAAATGAAGAGAGATCATACAGCAGGTAGGAGTGTGGAGGCGGCTGGAGCTGGAAGCTGGTGTACCGGAGAGACAGGAGAGGGAGGCGCGAGTGCTGGAAGCCGTGTTGGAAGAGGACCAGAGTCGCCAGAGCCAGAGAAGGCCCATAGAGGGTCAGGAAGTCCTGTGCCCCCTTCGAGTCGGGTGCAAGCAGAAGCAGCGAGGCGCCGAAGTGCTGCAGTCACCCTGAACCTCATGGGGAGCCGGTGGTGCTCTCCTCGCCCTGCGTGAGAGCAGTGCAGAGACCGTGGAGGCGGGAAAAAGCTAAGCGAGGAAGAAAACCGAAGCTGACGGGAGCTGCAGCCTGAAGCGGGTGAGTGCAGAAGGGCAACACTCATACCGGGGTGCTCAGCAAACTGTCAATAAGCCTTTCATGCATAACGAATGATACAGAAACTGTTATAAACACTTTTGAATACTGAAGCAAGTGTTTGCAAACTTAAATGAACTGAAAGTATGAATAAACCTGTACGTTTTGAATACTAATCGAACTGAAAGCCTTACTGAATATTATACGAAATGAAAATAGGTAACAAGGATATTTGAACAAGCAATTTTGAATGCCACACGGAAAGAAAGCAGATGATGAGCATATTTTGAATGAAATAAAATCAACGTTGTGCAAGGGGCGAGTGCCACAGAAAGAATTGACTGAAATACAAGTATTGGCAAAGCAATTAAATTTCCAAAAAGGGCACGAGAAGAGCATTGACATAAGTGAAGTGGTCAAAGAACTGCAGGCTAGAAGTAGACCCGTATTGGCAGGGGATATATATTTGAGCGCACCCTTTACTCTGTACAGGGCCAGGGGAATAACGTCAAAAACAAAAAGAATTTCCCCAAAGGAAAGCAAATTACTTATTTGAAAATAAATGTTCAAACTTTCATTGGGGAAGGGGTGACAACATGTTACACATAATTCATTTCCATTGTACTTGACCCAATCCTCGGTAGAAGAGTTCCAACATAGTATGGAACAAATGAGTGACAACTTGGTATTTTTCCTTACAATTTTCAGATTTTATTAAATTACAACAGAGTAATTATTCACTGTGTCTGGTTACAAACATATATCTCTCCTGTCTGGGAAATTGTTTTTGTTTTTGACTGTATTGGCAGGAGCCAGAAAAGTATCAAGAGCACATGCTAGGTTAGCCATGAGAAGGTGTTGGAACAAAGTAAATGTGATGCAAGCATTATTTTTCACTGTTAAGGGAAAGCAGTGAACCATGGTTGATAAAGTAGATGAAAAATGGAGTTGGTTGCGTGACCTGTGATGTGTGGACTATGTGGTCTGTCAACTGCCCCTAGACAGAGTCGACCAAGTATTTTATTTTATTTATTGAGCATTTGTATGACACCTATACAGCAAAAAGTGTTTCCAGGCACCACACGACAAAAAGAAGGGTGTGACAAGGAGAAAAACAACAATAAAGGTCCTACTAGACCTTGTGACATTCAGATCGTGCAAGTGCAGTATCAAGAAGTCCAGGAGGAGGGTGCAGATCAGGGCAAAGGGATGGGATAGGGAGGGGGGAAGGGCGAGTTCCAGGGGAAGCAAGGGTCGGGGTCAGCTAGTGCGAGGATGGGGGTGGACCAGACTCAGTAGGCTTGTCAGGGAAGGGTGTCCGAGGGCAAGTGCTGGTAAAAAGGGAAGCAGGGGGAGACTGGTCGAAGGAGGGTCTGGCCCCAGTAAGACTCATAAGCGACATAGGCAACCAGTCGCAGCAGCAAGTGGAGACTAGCAAGTGAGGGGGAGCAGTTTAGAGGAGGAGAAAAGGAAGGACTTAAGGAGATCTGGCTAAAGTCGGGGAGGGGCGGGGAGGCCGTTCCAGAGGGAGGCTCCTGCTGAAGAAAGAGATCTATCACCCACTCTCCGCTTGGAGAAACATCTGATATGAAGAGAGTTGGAGCTAGAAGACCGAAGGACTCTAGCAGGGACGTATTTAGAGAGAGTTGGATGTAGCGAGGTCCCAAAAAGCCTTGTGGCTGATGCAGTGGGTCTTTAATATGATCCTTGTGACCACCGGGAGCCTGTGTAGGGATTTTAGGGCTGGAGAGATGTGGTCCCTGTGCTTGAGGCCAAGGATAAGTCTTGGAGTTGAAGAGGTCGGAGAGAGGAAAGAGGCAGATTAAGGAAGAGGTTTTTGCAGTAATCCAGCCTCTAGAGAATCAGAGTTCTGGAGACATTAGGCCTCATTACGAGGTGGGCGGTAAGGGATACTGGGCACCGTTAAGGAGACCGGTGCCGGTAATCCCTTACTGCCCAATTCCGAGGTCCCTTAGCGGAAACCGTAAAGGACGTGTGGTCTGACCACATGTTCTTTACGGGACCCGTTAAGGGACCTTGGAGTTAATAACAGGCCTGCGATTAGCAGGCCCGTTATTAGCGCCTTCCCATTGAGCCCTATGGGGGCTCAAATGGGAATGGGGAATGGCATTTGGAATGGGGACTTACCGGGTCCACCTAGGTTGGAATGTCCCAGTAAGTCCCCACTCCACCAGACCGGACCCGGACACGATTTTGGAGGCAGCCATGGCGCTAATAGCTCCATGGCTACCTCCAAAGTCGTAATGAGGCCCATTGAGTTTCTGGGGGAAGGTAAGGAAAGGGAGAATGCCTCAGAGGAGGTGAAGCTGAAGGTGGGCCTTCTTGGCAAGGTCAGCGATGTGAGGTGAGAAGGAGAGAGAGAAGTCAAAGATGACACCCATGTTTTTAGCCTCACATGGAAGGGGAGGAGTTCAAAGCAGGCGGCCCGGGAGTAGGAAGGAATGAGGGGCAGGGGTCCCAATGGGAAGGCTCTCACTCTTACTGGCGTTAGGGCAGATATCTTTAGGCGCACACCATGCCTGGATAGCAGTAAGGCACTCTAGAATGAGAGAGGAAGGAGAGGAGGAAGAGAAGGGAGGCTTAAAGGAGAGCTGTGTTTCATCACCATAACACTGGAGATGTGGAGATCAAGTGGGCAAGAGGGGCAAGGTAAATGTTGAAGAGGCACAGCGAGAGGATAGAGCCCTAAGGGAAGCCGCATGTAGAGAGTGAGGTAGAGGAGGGAAAAGGGCCCAGTTGCACTTGGGAGGGTCGATTCCAAAGGAAAGAGGACAACCAATCCAGTGCCCGGTCAGTGATGCCCAGGGTATCACAGAGTTGTTTATCTGGATGGAATGATTTACCATGTCAAAGGCAGAGGACAGATCAAGGAGGATGAGAACGGAAGGAGAGCTTTGAATCGTAGTTTGAGAGCAAGTCTTCATGGGTGTTCAGGAGGTCTGGAGACAGCCAACAGATTCAGTGTGATGGATTAATTCAGAGATGACCAACTTCTCCAAGAGTTTGCCTAAGAAGTGGGTAGTGGCGATAGGGTGTTAGTAAGCCGGGCAGGAATGGTCAGCACACAGCTTTATTAGGAGGGGGTGCACAAGGGAGTGCTTGAGCAAAAGAGTGGTTGCAGTACTCAACCAAGGAGGGAGCGAGAGAGACAATTATGTCCTTGATAGTTCTAGAGGAGCAGGGAAGCACCTGTTTGGAGGAGACTTTCATAGAGCAAACTGTCTTGGTGACCTCATCCAGTGCAATGGGTGAGGAGGAGAGTAGGGGGGAAGGAGAGAGGAGGGCAAAGGGAGGCGAGTTCCGTTCAGATTTTGAAACGTTTAGCCATGTTGTTTCTGGCCCCAGTGATGCAGGCTTGGTTATAGTCTCTTTTCTTGAAGAGGATGGAGAGTCTGTATTACCGTTAGAGCAGGCGATGGGCCAGTTTGTCCGAGGATGTTCTAGATGCCAGCCACTTCAATTCTGTGACTTTGCACTTGCGTTTCAGCTAGGCTAGGTCGGAATCCTACCAACTGTTGCACTTGGAAGCAGGCTTCATGTGGATCCTTATGGCAGGGCCAAGGATGTCAAAGGTGTTGGATATGGAAAGGTGAAGGTAATATGATATTTGATATCATATTATGGCATTTATAACGCGCCTATACACAAGTGTTTCAAGGTCCGATGCCGCAGGGGAGGGGGAACAGAGGGAAGACAGAGAAAACGATCTTACTAGGCCAGGTGACTTTGAGATTGCGCAAGTGCATCGGAGGGGTGAAAGGGAAAGTATGGAGGGGGAAGTGCAGTGCATAGGATCATCAGTAATAAATAAATAGAACAAAAGGTAAGACGTGCGGTCAGCTTGTGGCAAGTGCAGGGGTAAGTGCAGACATCAAGGGTCAAGAGCTGGAGGGGGCTGTAGGGATACAGAAACAGCCCCCAAGTGCAGGGGTTGCCTGGGAGGCAGTGCAGGTGTGCAGCTGGTGGGGCAGGGGACCTGGGCCGAGATCAGAGGGTTGCCAGGTGACCAGTGCAGTTTCAGTCAGGAGTTCAGCAGGGGAGAGGAGGAGAGAAAGCAGAAGCAAAGAGGAAAGTCGAGTTGCTTCCGGAACCGCAGATGCTTCTCCTCAAGTTTCAGGGGACAAGGAGGCTGTTCCAGAGGGAGGCCCTAGCCAAAGAAAGAGATGTTACCACCATCTCATTGCTTGGAGAAGCAACTGACACTGAGGGTGTTGGAGGCAGATGAGCAAAGAACTTGAGTGGGTAGATATTTAGGCAGAGAAAGTTGAGGGTATCGGGGCCACAGGCCCCAGAAGGCCTTGTGGACAATGCATAGGGCCTTGAACATAATTCTTGCACCCACTGGGAGCCAGTGCAGAGATTTCAGTCCTGGAGACATATGATCCCTGGGCTTGAGACAAAGGACAAGTCTCGCAGTCCTGTTCTGGATGAGTTACAGAGGGCGGAGAGTAGAAGCAGGCAGATTTAGAAAGAGGCTGTTGCAGTAGTCCAGCATAGAGAGATCCAGAGCTCTGGAGACAGTGAGCTTCTGGGGAAGGAGAGGAAACAAAGAATACCTCTGAGGAGGTGCAGCTGGTAGTGTGACTTCTTAGAGACGTCAGAGATGTGGGGAGAGAAGGGGTGTGTGGAGTTGAAGATGACTCTGAGGTTTTTAGCCTCATAGGTGGGAGAAGGAGGAGGGACAAGGAAGGCTGGCCAGAGAGCAATAGGAAAGGAGCGAGCAGGTCATGTGTGCCGATGAGGTGAATCTCAGTCTTACTGGCATTAAGGCAGAAATTATTGGCGGCACACCATTCCTGGACAGTCGACAGGCAATCAGAGATGAGAGAAGGAGAAGAGGTGGCGGATGGGAGTCTGGAAATCAGCTGAGTGTCGTCTGCATAGCACTGAGGGTTGGGACAGAGAGCGGCAATGCGGTGGGCAAGAAATGCCAGGTATTGGTTGAACAGAAAGGTAGAGAGTTTAGACCCCTGGGGAACACCACAGGTAGAGATAGAGATAGAGGAGAGGAAGGACCCAATTTGGAACTGGGAGGGTCGATCACAGAGGAGAGAGGTCCGCCAAGCCAGTGCCTGATCGCTGACACCCAGGTTATCACACAGGCGTTTGAGCAGGATGGCATGGTTGACCGTGTCAAAGGCAGAAGAGAGATCAAGTAAGATGAGGACACAGCGCAAGGGCAGAGTTAGCGTGAGAGTCACTTGCAGGAGTAGGGGGATGAAGGAGATAGTAAAACCAGCTACTGGCACTAACTTCATTGGTCGAATAATGGAGAATGAGGTTGGCAGTGTGGGCAGATGCTTAGCAGGGGAGCCCAGGAGCTCCAGATGGCAGGAGAGGAGAGCATGGTCACATCAGGAGAGAGGAGTAGTGAGAGGGTTAGAGAAGGAGATATCAGCTGAGATGCACGCATACAAGGTGTGTCCAGCTGAGTGGGTTGGACCAGAGGGAAGAATGGTGAGGGAAAGCGAGTCACAGAGGTTGGTGAAGAGTAAAGTGGTTGCATCACGAGAGTCAAGTTTAATATTGAAATCTCTGAGGAGGAAAATCTTAGAGGTGGAGGTCAGAAGAGAAGAGGCAAGGTTGGCCCATACCAAAAGGGATGACAAGGGCCACTCCACCACCAGACCGGTTAGACCTGGACTTGGAGAGGATCTTGTAGTTCTCAGAAGGAGAGTGTCAAATGCAGTGACAGAGCTGGCATTGAACCATGTCTCAGTGAGTGTCTCAGTGAGTGCAAGGATGTCAAGATCAAAAACCTCAAGGAGGGGACAGATGTCAGAGTAGTGTTTGACAGCAGAGCGAGAATTGAGGGTGGCTGGATGATGCTAGTTGTCACCTTTAAAGGTCTTCTGAGGTGGGGTAAAGGGACGAAGTACACCCATCTATGGGTGCGAAGCGGCTAGAGGGGTGGCAGACAGAGGAGGAAAACTAATGAGAGATGGAAGACACCTGTCAAGAAGGAGGACGTTGGGCTGAGAGCCCTAGATCATGATGATGCCATTCTGGTAGATATTAATGATGCACCTAGATGATGGGAAGTGTTCCAAGAGAGCTTCCCATCTGGTTCCACCATTAATGGTTGAAGAATTAAAAGGGGAGAAGATGGAGACCATATGGGGAGTCCATATGTCAGGAGAGGGGACAGTAAAGAGGATGTCAGTGAAGGTTTGCCTGGTAGGAAGCATTGACGTAGGTGTCAGCAATGGGCAGTCCAGGGTTGGAGACCAGGTATGCTTTCTTACATTTTTTCATTCCAGTCTTGGAGAGAAAGGTAGGAAAGGTGATAGAGTAGCAGTTAGAGTAGATAGGAGAGATGCACCATAATTACAGGAGGTGGGGGGGGGAGCTGAGAGCCCTGGACCATGATAGTGCCATTCTGATAAATATTAATGATGCACCTAGATGATGGGAAGTGTGCCAAGAGAGGTTCCCATCTGGTTCCACCATTAATTGTCGAGGAAGAAAAGCAGAGAAGATAGAGACCATATGGGGAGTCCATAGGTCAGGAGAGGGGGCAGTGAAGATGATGTCAGTGAATGTCTTCCTGGAGGAAGTTCTGAAGCAGGTGTCAGCAATGGGCAATCCTGGGTTGGAGACCAGGCATGCTTTCTTAAATGTTTTCCTTCCAGTCATCGAGAGAAATGTAGGAAAGGTGATATAGTAGCAGTTAGAGTAGACAGGAGAGATGGAGAGGACCATAATTGCCAGGGGGAGGGAAGGGGAGAAGAGCTGATAGAGGAAAGGCACAATGCACTCACCAGGCAGCCTAGCGGTAAGCCATTTGAAGAAGAGTCAATTGCAACAAGTGAAACACTAAATCAGAGTGCAATGAGAGATAGGGCTTAGGTTTCAAAAGGCAGGAGGGAGCAAGAACATTTCACAATCTGGGGGTGTAGCCAATAAAGTGAGCATTCAGAAATGAAAGTAAAAGTAGAAGTAAAGGGCCCAGCAATTGACACAACAGTATTTTACAAATAATACTCTGGTTTGAAATTCACACATAGGTAAAAGAATTCTAGCATTTTAGCGCAGCCCGAGGATTTAGGGCACTAGGATTTAATTTTCAAAAGTTAAACAAGGCCAGCAGATTCAAAAACTTCTAGAATCAATTGTAAAGAATACAGTTAAATTTAAAAATTCAGTCAAAATTTGAACAAGGCCAGCAGATACAAAACCATCTAGAAGTGATTATCAAAAATGCAGTCGCATTTGAAAATACAGTCGAAATTTAAATAAGGCCAGCAGATTCAAAACCATCTAGAATCGATTATCCAAAATATAGTCCAAAAGTAACAAAGACTAAATCAATAGGTAATTGCAAAACAGGTAGAAATTACTTTTCATTGAGAGGTGGAAAAAGGAGAGGTTTAATCACAGCCAGCTATTTTAAATAAGCAGAATTTGACTTTCATTGAGAAAAGGGAACCATACTTCAGAACAAAACCGGCAAATTCGAAAATATGCAGATTTCACTTTCATAGAAAGGGGTATAATAATAAATTCGTTTTGTTTTTGTTTTTGTTTTCTATTTTTTAGTATGGTCAGCAACATTAAGGCAGACAAACAGATTTTACTATCATGGAAAAACATACTTATGTGCACAGCTGGAGGATGCAAAAGTACACAGGCATGTACGAATTGTGCAGGGAACTGTGTTACAAATTATAGCCAGGTGTGCATGAAAGCGATGCTGAGCAATCACAGCCAAGAAAGGGGCATCAGTTGCATGACCTCTGATGGGTAGACTGTGTGGTATGTCAACTGCACCTAGACTGAGTGCCCTACATTGAAAAGTAGCTGAAAGGAGAAGGCAAGAGTGTTGATGTTAAGAGGACCAAGTCAATGAAAATGTTCAGAAAGAGACTTGAGTGATTACCAATGTGGATTGGCAAACTACGGAAAGTAACCCTGGTTAGGAGTTTGGGAAGGATCCCAATCCTTGGTGATCTGTTTTGTTTTGAATTGTGGAGCTATCTTGAACTTGGGGAAGAGAACCCAGAGACTTTGTGGAACTGTTTTGAACTTTGGGGAGGGAACCCCAAGACGTTGTGGAACTGTCTTGAACAAGGGGAAGGTAATCCCTAGAGACATGGTGGAACTCTGTTAAATTTGGCGAAGGGGAGCTGGAATGTAAGCCAGGAGATGGAAGAAGCTCTTAACTTTATTTGGAACACTATGTCTTTTACACGCAGAGAGTTTTAAGTTTAACTTCCTGATTCAGACTGTCCTTAGTTTTGTTGGGTAGGCAAATCCCACCCTAGCATAGAACAAGTTAGGCCTTCAACCATCCTGACATTTACGTTAATAAAACCTCTCTGTTTGAATTTTGAATCTGTACATATACACACGAATTACACATAGCAGAAGTGCATGCATTATACAACAAAGATAACATGCACTCCACATTAAGAACACACAATAGGTAATATATGCATTTACACATGAAGAAAACTAATATAGCATCCATAAGATGTGAAGAACATTAACATGACCAATGTCTAAAGGGAATGCAACATGAATGACACGCAAATATAGCTTGCTAACATGGAAGCAAGAGTGTAATTGAGCAGCCATCTTCCCAAAGAATGAAGCTGTAGCATGTCCTGGAACAAGCACAGGCCTCAAGGCCTCAGAAAACTCAAAACGCTAAATCAACAGAAACACACAGAGCCAAGGTCAGGAATAAGGAAGGGAGTTTTGGGTGAGTGTAATGAAAACACCGAATAACTGTTCCCAGGACGAGGCATGGTATACTCCCCAGTTATTTCATTACTGCAGAAGGTAATGCCACCAGGCCCATAATTACAGGCCTGAACATAATTCATATATAGCCAAGATCTGGCTATATATGTATTATGTGGTATGGTGCTGTTAACATTATTTGATTAAATTTTTGCTGGGTGCAGTTCTCTTCTTGGCCTTTAGAGACTTGCTCATGCTATCTCAAATTGACTTTAAGCCTTTTTAATTGTCCAATATTTGGCATCAGTAAATGTTCCTATTCCTCCTAATCTTTGGGAAATATGTCCTAGCGCATGGTCTGCTCGTAGACTCCCTTCGTGCTTTGCCTTCATCTCTCGAAATAGTGGCCTTGATTCGAAGCTAATGTAGTCCCCCATTTTGCAAGGAAAACAGCTTCTTGATCATCTTTCCATATTAAAACTCTAAACTTGTATTTTTGTGGCAATTGGGTTGATTGAAATGAGCCATCAGACATCTTGTTCTGATTGTAGTCCTAAATGTTGAAAATATACCTCTCATAAGCAAGCTTCTATCTATTCTTTCTACCTTGCGTTTCAGTGTATTTATAGTTATTGACCAGTGAACATTTCATGCTTCTTTGTACTCGTAAATCCTGCATCATGGAGTACATGTTTCTCTTAGTATTCCAATTACATTGTCATTCTTAAGTATTTTCATATCGTTTCAACATAGGTTCATATATTCTCTTTTAGACATTCTTTTGTTGTTATAAGTCTTTGTTTAACGTACATCCATGTCATGCACCATTTTATTCATGGCTGCTTTCTGAAAACTCGACAAGGGACATCCGTCTTGATAGGTTTCCTCCACTGTTTCAACATGAGGGTATCTTTTGAATGGCTGCCTCAGTGCATATCGATTTCCACATAGTCGACGTAGTATGGACATGTTGCATAAACTTGTGCATGGGTTCACAATTGTAGCTCCTCATCTGTCATTCCAATAGGGTGGGGGCGAGGGGTCATTGACTAGGGAGAATGCATCCACATGCTCCTCTACAGAATAATAACCAAATTGCATCCACAAAGCAAAACTAACAGATCACAACATATACGCTTAGTGCCATGCTCATACACATGTTTAAACCAATATTTACTTGGAAAGTACAAACAAGCACACATGCAACTTCAATATACCAACAAAAGACACACTTCTTTTCACACATTCCTACATTAACAGCAAAACTAAACAGTAAGTTAAGGTTTCAGCAATGCTGGTTTTATGTTATACAACGCTGATTTTTTAACTAGCATGTTAAACTTAACCATGGCATTTCCATAATTTGCAACCTTTTTCTAGGTACAGACAGAAATAGCTAGATAGATGTAGATGTATACACGTATCTGTACACATACATAAAGGAAATCTCTGTATCAGCTAGGGAGGATGGAAATATGCAATGTTCATGGCACATTCACACCTTTGTAAATGTGTCTCTGTGCAGCAATTCTCGACACTATCGTCAACATGTTTCACCCGAACACGATTTCCTAATGGCTGATTCCTTCATAGACATAGACAACATATTGACAATACCACAAAACAGCATTTTTACTAATCCCACCCCACAGAGGGTGGGATTAGTGAACTAATCCAGAACAAAGCCCTCCGAGCAGCTCTAGGCATAAAAAAGAGAGACCACATTTTGCAACATTGAAGAGGCCCAATGGCTACCCATACGCTAGGATTTTACATAAAACCCTCAACATAGCACACAACTGCATAGCAGGCATAGCACCAAGTTACCTCAACCAATGCCTTACCCGCAAAATCTCAGCCAGAGCACTTAGATCGAACACAGATACACAATTATGCATCCCCTGTTTCAAAAACGTAAGAACAGGTCATTCTAGCTTTCCAGTAGCAGCCCCAGAATCTGGAACTCACTCCCAGCCTCCATCTCAAATGAGCCATCCTTCCCTAAATTCAAAACAGTCCTCAAAACTTGGTTGTTTAATACACTCTAAATAAGCCTAATAACTTTCAACACAGCAACAAACTGTTAAAGTATTCACAAACTGTAAGAATGTAAACTTGTACCACTATGCCTTCGATGAAGCCTAGCTTAGCTATGTAACACTATGTAATTGCTTTTGTGTAAATCGCCTAAAAAAACAAGGTGCCTCATTACGAGATTGGTGGTAGTCATGGCGCTATTTGCACCATTACTGCCACCAATAACGTGTCCGCACCGGTCTCGTTCAACGGGAACTTACCGGTGTAGTCCTACCTTTTCAGGACCGGTAAGTCCCCATTGAAAAAGCCATTCCCCATTCCCATTTGAGCCCCCATAGGGCTCAATGGGAATGGAGAAGGTGCGAATAACGGTACCGCAAATTGCGGTACCGTTATTAGTTTCAATGGCCCTCATTACAACCTTGGCGGAGGACCATGGTGCTATTAGCACCATGGTCCATGCCGCTAAGGTTGCAATTCCGCCATGGTGGATGGCGGAATTACCGCCCCATTCCAAGGTGAGTGGGGCGGTAATTCCCCATTCACCAATGGCCCCTTCCCCATTCCCATTTTTGCCCCATAGGGCATAATGGGAATGGGGAAAGGCGATAATTACGGCACCGTAAATTACGGTGCCGTAATTATCGCCAAGGTCCCTTTGCGGCATGGCTTTTAACGCCTGCAAAAAGCAGGCGTTAAACAGCCATCCCGCAAAGGGAACCTTGTAATCAGGCATTAAGGGTCGGCGCCGTTTACGGCACCGTAAACCCCTTAACGCCTGAGTCGGAATGAGGCCCAATGCCCCTTAACAGGTCCCGTCCATAACGCCTGGTCAGACCAGTCGTTACTGGATGGACCCGCTAAGGGACCTCATAGTAGGGCGGTAAGTGATTACCGGCACCGGTGTCTTTACCGGTGCCGGTGATCCCCTATCGCCCACCTTGTAATGACCCCCAATGTCTGTATGTTAACAAATATGCCAATGTGTACCAACTAAGTATTAAGTAATCTTGTAACCTACGCCGTGATAACAGAGGGTTTGGGCGCATAACCAAATGAAATAAATAAATAAGAAGAAAGAGAAAAGTTACAACTGAGATGTTGGGTAATCAGGCTAAATGCAGAGATAGCTGCCATTTCAAAACACCAGCAAAACTGGCACTGGACAGTCTCACTTTAACTTGTCTTACTGAGATCAATAATTCTAACGTGGAAAATATGTACCATAGTTATTAGTCCAACACAAGAAAACACAATTTATAAATCACTCCCATGTAACCACTCTACTTCCAGTGGGCAAGTATTCCATGTGCACCAGAAAATGTGATACATCAGTTAATGATATTGGACATTAAGTTCCATCAGATTTCTGAGGACTGTATGCACATTACTACCACCATTATACTATAGTTTTGCAAAGGTAGCGGGCGCCCCTCTCTCGAAAGAACAGACTTGATAACCTGTTCAGTGGTTATTAACCACTTGAGAGCTCGCAGCCACTGCTTTTACTCACTGTGCCTTTCACAGATGGGAAATATCCATTTTCATATCAGTCTTTGTCCTGCCCAGGGGCAGTCCAGCACCGAAATGCAATGGCAATTCCAACCTGAACGAGAGTACCACCAGCAACCCCATACATGTGATTCACCCTTGTTGGGGATCATCAGTGAGGTGAAGCTGATGCCTCTCTAAGCACAGTGAGAGGGAGACCACGTCTGGTTGCCCCCAGGAGACCTAGGGTTACCAATCCCAGGTTCCTTGAAAAATAGTTTTGCAAAGGTAGCGGGCGCCCCTCTCTCGAAAGAACAGACTTGATAACCTGTTCAGTGGTTATTAACCACTTGAGAGTTCGCAGCCACTGCTTTTACTCACTGTGCCTTTCACAGATGGGAAATAACCATTTGCATATCACTCTTTGTCCTGCCCTGGGGCAGTCCAGCACCGAAATGCAATGGCAATTCCTACCTGAACGAGAGTACCAGCAGAAACCCCATACACGTGTTTCACCCTTGTTGGGGATCATCAGTGAGGTGAAGCTGATGCCTCTGTAAGCACAGTGAGAGCGAGACCACGTCTGGTTGCCCCCAGGAGACCTAGCGTTACCAATCCCAGGTTCCTTGAAAAATAGTTTTGCAAAGGTAGCGGGCGCCCCTCTCTCGAAAGAACAGACTTGATAACCTGTTCAGTGGTTATTAACCACTTGAGAGTTCGCAGCCACTGCTTTTACTCACTGTGCCTTTCACAGATGGGAAATATCCATTTGCATATCAGTCTTTGTCCTGCCCAGGGGCAGTCCAGCACCGAAATGCAATGGCAATTCCAACCTGAACGAGAGTACCACCAGCAACCCCATACACGTGTTTCACCCTTGTTGGGGATCATCAGTGAGGTGAAGCTGATGCCTCTCTAAGCACAGTGAGAGGGAGACCACGCCTGGTTGCCCCCAGGAAACCTACGGTTACCAATCCCAGGTTTCTTGAAAAATAGTTTTGCAAAGGTAGCGGGCGCCCCTCTCTCGAAAGAACAGACTTGATAACCTGTTCAGTGGTTATTAACCACTTGAGAGTTCGCAGCAACTGCTTTTACTCACTGTGCCTTTCACAGATGGGAAATATCCATTTGCATATCAGTCTTTGTCCTGCCCAGGGGCAGTCCAGCACCGAAATGCAATGGCAATTCCAACCTGAACGAGAGTACCACCAGCAACCCCATATACATGTTTCACCCTTGTTGGGGATCATCAGTGAGGTGAAGCTGATGTCTCTCTAAGCACAGTGAGAGGGAGACCACGTCTGGTTGCCCCCAGGAGACCTAGGGTTACCAATCCCAGGTTCCTTGAAAAATAGTTTTGCGAAGGTAGCGGGCGCCCATCTCTCGAAAGAACAGACTTGATAACCTGTTCAGTGGTTATTAACCACTTGAGAGTTCGCAGCCACTGCTTTTACTCACTGTGCCTTTCACAGATGGGAAATATCGATTTGCATATCAGTCTTTGTCCTGCCCAGGGGCAGTCCAGCACCGAAATGCAATGGCAATTCCAACCTGAACGAGAGTACCATCAGCAACCCCATACACGTGTTTCACCCTTGTTGGGGATCATCAGTGAGGTGAAGCTGATGCCTCTCTAAGCACAGTGAGAGAGAGAGGGGCGCCTGCTACCTTTTTTGCATTTTTGAAAGGAACTTGGGGTTGGTCACCCTAGGTTACCTGGGGGCAACCAGACGTGGACTCCCTGCTCACTGTGCTTAGAGAGGCTCAGCTTCACCTCACTGATGATGCCCAAAAAGGCTGAAACACGTGTATGGGGTTGCTGCTGGTACTCTTGTTCAGAGAGGAATTGCCATAGCATTTCGGTGCTGGACTGCCCTTGTGGGCGGGACAAAGACTGATATGCAAATGGATATTTCCCATCTGTGAAGGTACAGTGAGCAAAAAGCAATAGCTGCGAACTCTCAATGTGGTTAATAACCACTGAACAGGTTATCATGCCTTGTTCTTTCGAGAGAGGGGCGCCTGCTACCTTTTTTGCATTTTTGAAAGGAACTTGGGGTTGGTCACCCTAGGTTACCTGGGGGCAACCAGACGTGGACTCCCTGCTCACTGTGCTTAGAGAGGCTCAGCTTCACCTCACTGATGATGCCCAACAAGGCTGAAACACGTGTATGGGGTTGCTGATGGTACTCTTGTTCAGAGAGGAATTGCCATAGCATTTCGGTGCTGGACTGCCCTTGTGGGCGGGACAAAGACTGAATATGCAAATGGATATTTCCCATCTGTGAAGGTACAGTGAGCAAAAAGCAATGGCTGCGAACTCTCAATGTGGTTAATAACCACTGAACAGGTTATCATGCCTTGTTCTTTCGAGAGAGGGGCGCCTGCTACCTTTTTTGCACCATTATACTATAGCCCACATCCGTCTAGCTGGTGGGGAGCCCCAGAAGTGCAGCGCTTATTAGAGATAGAAATGTTAATTCTCCAAGTGCATACAACAATAAGTGGTTTCCACATCAGGCTTATGACCGAATGCATGATAGAGATCGAAACACGACAACTTGTACTGATCAGAGCTAGGGTGCTGTTCAAAGTGTTTCGACGCAGGATACTCTCTTGCCATGATTTAATTTTTGTATTGCCCTGAGATGTTGCACAGTTCTTGGTTTCAGGGCTGGCATTGTTGAACCAAGGCATTGTAATTTACAGGGTCATATAAACACATGTACAGCATTTGTGGTACTGCAAGTAATGGGTTTATTGATTTTCCAAATCTTGGGAGACAGAGCAGATTGAACTATTTGTTTGTCCCTGATTTGTATCCCTTGCATTACCAAAACTTGTAGAGTCACATATTGACGATACACGCAAATGTACATACACACAAATTCACATATAGATATATATGTAGGTATGAACATGTATATACCTCAAAACAGTGATGCTGAAACAGATGAATCCAGCGTACATGAAAACATTTATTAACACTACAATATTTTGGCTCTGGCCTTCCTTAGGTAGCAGGGAGCTTCGTAGGCTGAATTCACTCTGTTTGCATGGTGGCCATTGCTGGACTGGGGATGAGCCGGGAACACTAGTGCTCCCGGCCCCTATGAGAGATGCGGAAGCACAAGGTGAGGGTGGCGAGGGGGTTGAAAATGTGGAAAATGGGGGTGAAGGTGGGGGTAGGGGGCAGGGGATGTGGAGGTTCGGAGCTGGGTTTTTACCAGTGTGGTAAAGACCCCGTTTTGAGTCTCCTCATTGGCTGGGAGGCTGCCACATCCCCCTCGCCGGGTACTATTAAATTCCGTTCAGTTCAATTCATCTTTATTTCAGCTGTACACCATAAAAGCAGAGCAATCAAATATACAGAAAAAGATATTAAAATCACATCTCATAGTATTGTACAAAGTCAATGAAGCAGTTAAAATAAATTGCAGTTAATACCGAAACTTTGATTGACAGTTCCCCATTGCAGTTCATAGTTGTGGATGCCTCACAAAGCAACATTTTTAATATTTACAAAATGCAAAATTCTGGTCTCTAATTTTTTTTAACAAAGCTCTCCCTTTTTTGAGGGTGGTATATAAATACATAGAAACCGCCTTTAAAGCATTAGGAGACGAGCACCATTTCATGACAATAAGAGCCTCTCTCCTATTGCTGACCGCCTGCAAAATTAATAATGGCTTCAACCAATTGCTCATTTCAAATATGCACATACACTGGTGAGTTTCTTAACAACCGGAGACAGCCATTTTGCCCAGATACATGCGCAGGCGCAGCATATGTTCCCGGGTGCTGCTTCACGCGCTCAGCTGTCATCTAGCCAGGTAGCCAGCACGTGCCCAGCTACACCCTTGACATGCCCAGTTACATCCTAACCAGCTGAAGTACACCATAAACGCGCAGGTGCGGCCTCTTAGTGTCCCCCAAGAGCGAGCCACATTAACTATCAGTTTCATCTTCCCTTTGTTCCTGGCGCCCGTCTCTGGACATCAGCATCCTTTTAGTTTAAGGGGAGGCGAATCAAGAGCATACACAGCTTGATTTTAAGTAAATCTGATTTCATGAAATAAAGATATAAACATGTTCTGAAAAGTAAAATGTACTTGCAGCAGGCGGTGTAGACATGCTGCGATTTAAAGCAATTGTGTAATTATGGGCTTGATTTTGTATGGCTTGCAATATTATACAGCCCAATTACCTGAAGCTCAGAGGATGCTTTTTGGTGATGGCTGCCCTAAGTGAGATTTATGAAAACCTTTATTCATCAGAGTCTGTAATGAGCGGGTTCCTCTTTCCTACACAGTTGCAGATCTGCCCCAGTAATTTAACAAATTGATCCATTAAAAGTCATAATAGGACTGAAAGCCATTCGAGAAAGAACTTACTTAGTAATTTGACCTACATCGTGTTCTTGTTAAATTCATTTGCCATCAGGAAACAACCGGAGAAGAATGCATTGTGCATTCTATTAAAGGGGAAAGCAATGTTTAATTGATACGCGATGCGCACTTTGTGATCACGGCTATTAGTTGTGCATGCAAGTAGCAGACGTCAAGGCGTGATTGCATTACCTTTGCATTATTCCGCTGCAGAAAACTGCAGGGGGGGGGGGGAGATCGCGGTTGCAGGACGGGGAGAGAGAGCTTCCTGGGACATATTTAACGCAGGCAGGCGGCTCTTTATCGGCACCAGGAGACACGATGGCTTGTTGACGATTAAACAGGCGATACAGCTGCCATACCTGTCAGAAACATAGGCCTGCATCAATGAAAAGGCGACAGACAGGCCCCCTCATTGATCTGCGCGGGAAATGTAAAACCTGTTCTTCCTCGTTCTGCTGTTTCTCTCTTGGGCCCGCCATTTTAGGATGCGGGGTAAAATCCCAAGATAGGAACATTTAAAGGGGCAGGTAAACAGTGGTGACAGGCATGTGTCTAAGGCGTCCTGTTTGGGAACCCGTGAAAGGCCAAGTGGGGGATTGATTATCTGGCTGCTCAGCTGCAGGGATTTTTTTGGGGGGGGGGATGCTCCTGAAAAAGGGAGGGAGGAGGCGTTTGGCAAGGAAAATGGTGGAAAGGAGACATCTACTGGCAGCCCCAACATTGCAGACTTGAGCTCCCCAAATACAGGCTCCGCACCAAGAGCTTCCTGTTCTTTTCGATCCATTATTATTATTATCATTATTACGGTATTTATTAAGTGGGGGCCTAGCTTTGGTAAGCAATGAAGCGATTTACAAATCATAGGGCGAGGGACACGTGAGAGAGGTAGAGCTACAAGGGATCTGGGAGCTAACATTGGGGTAGGATGGCAGGCTGGACCAGGGCGAGGGACACGTGAGAGAGGTAGAGCTACAAGGGATCTGGGAGCTAACATTGGGGCAGGATGGCAGAGTGGACCAGGGCGAGGGAGACGTGAGAGAGGTAGAGCTACAAGGGATCTGGGAGCTAACATTGGGGCAGGATGGCAGGCTGGACCAGGGCGAGGGACACGTGAGAGAGGCAGAGCTACAAGGGATCTGGGAGCTAACATTGGGGCAGGATGGCAGGCTGGACCAGGGCGAGAGACACGTGAGAGAGGCAGAGCTACAAGGGATCTGGGAGCTAACATTGGGGGAGGATGGCAGGCTGGACCAGGGCGAGGGAGACGTGAGAGAGGCAGAGCTACAAGGGATCTGTGAGCTAACATTGGGGCAGGATGGCAGGCTGGACCAGGGCGAGGGACACGTGAGAGAGGCAGAGCTACAAGGGATCTGGGAGCTAACATTGGGGCAGGATGGCAGGCTGGACCAGGGCGAGGGACACGTGAGAGAGGCAGAGCTACAAGGGATCTGGGAGCTAACATTGGGGCAGGATGGCAGGCTGGACCAGGGCGAGGGAGACGTGAGAGAGGCAGAGCTACAAGGGATCTGGGAGCTAACATTGGGGCAGGATGGCAGGCTGGACCAGGGCGAGGGACACGTGAGAGAGGCAGAGCTACAAGGGATCTGGGAGCTAGCATTGGGGCAGGATGGCAGGCTGGACCAGGGCGAGGGACACGTGAGAGAGGCAGAGCTACAAGGGATCTGGGAGCTAGCATTGGGGCAGGATGGCAGGCTGGACCAGGGCGAGGGAGACGTGAGAGAGGCAGAGCTACAAGGGATCTCGGAGCTAACATTGGGGCAGGATGGCAGGCTGGACCAGGGCGAGGGACACGTGAGAGAGGCAGAGCTACAAGGGATCTGGGAGCTAACATTGGGGCAGGATGGCAGGCTGGACCAGGGCGAGGGACACGTGAGAGAGGCAGAGCTACAAGGGATCTGGGAGCTAACATTGGGGCAGGATGGCAGGCTGGACCAGGGCGAGGGACACGTGAGAGAGGCAGAGCTACAAGGGATCTGGGAGCTAACATTGGGGCAGGATGGCAGGCTGGACCAGGGCGAGGGACACGTGAGAGAGGCAGAGCTACAAGGGATCTGGGAGCTAACATTGGGCAGGATGGCAGGCTGGACCAGGGCGAGGGACACGTGAGAGAGGCAGAGCTACAAGGGATCTGGGAGCTAACATTGGGACAGGATGGCAGGCTGGACCAGGGCGAGGGACACGTGAGAGAAGCAGAGCTACAAGGGATCTGGGAGCTAACATTGGGGCAGGATGGCAGGCTGGACCAGGGCGAGGGACACGTGAGAGAGGTAGAGCAACAAGGGATCTGGGAGCTAACATTGGGGCAGGATGGCAGGCTGGACCAGGGCGAGGGACACGTGAGAGAGGTAGAGCTACAAGGGATCTGGGAGCTAACATTGAGGCAGGATGGCAGGCTGGGCCAGGGCGAGGGACACGTGAGAGAGGTAGAGCTACAAGGGATCTGAGAGCTAACATTGGGGCAGGATGGCAGGCTGCACCAGGGCGAGGGAGACGTGAGAGAGGTAGAGCTACAAGGGATCTGGGAGCTAACATTGGCGCAGGATGGCAGGCTGGACCAGGGCGAGGGAGACGTGAGAGAGGTAGAGCTACAAGGGATCTGGGAGCTAACATTGGGGCAGCATGGCAGGCTGGACCAGGGCGAGGGAGACGTGAGAGAGGTAGAGCTACAAGGGATCTGGGAGCTAACATTGGGGCAGGATGGCAGGCTGGACCAGGGCGAGGGAGACGTATGAGAGGTAGAGCTACAAGGGATCTGGGAGCTAACATTGGGGCAGGATGGCAGGCTGGACCAGGGCGAGGGACACGTGAGAGAGGTAGAGCTACAAGGGATCTGGGAGCTAACATTGGGGCAGGATGGCAGGCTGGACCAGGGCGAGGGAGACGTGAGAGAGGTAGAGCTACAAGGGATCTGGGAGCTAACATTGGGGCAGGATGGCAGGCTGGACCAGGGCGAGGGAGACGTGAGAGAGGTAGAGCTACAAGGGATCTGGGAGCTAACATTGGGGCAGGATGGCAGGCTGGACCAGGGCGAGGGAGACGTGAGAGAGGTAGAGCTACAAGGGATCTGGGAGCTAACATTGGGGCAGGATGGCAGGCTGGACCAGCGCGAGGGAGACGTGAGAGAGGTAGAACTACAAGGGATCCGGGAGCTAACATTGGGGCAGGATGGCAGGCTGGACCAGGGCGAGGGAGACGTGAGAGAGGTAGAGCTACAAGGGACCCGGGAGCTAACATTGGGGCAGGATGGCAGGCTGGACCAGGGCGAGGGAGACGTGAGAGAGGTAGAGCTACAAGGGATCCGGGAGCTAACATTGGGGCAGGATGGCAGGCTGGACCAGGGCGAGGGAGACGTGAGAGAGGTAGAGCTACAAGGGATCCGGGAGCTAACATTGGGCAGGATGGCAAGCTGGACCAGGGCGAGGGACACGTGAGAGAGGTAGAGCTACAAGGGATCTGGGAACTAACATTGGGGCAGGATGGCAGGCTGGACCAGGGCGAGGGAGACGTGAGACAGATAGAGCTACAAGGGATCTGGGAGCTAACATTGGGGCAGGATGGCAGGCTGGACCAGGGCGAGGGACACGTGAGAGAGGTAGAGCTACAAGGGATCCGGGAGCTAACATTGGGGCAGGATGGCAGGCTGGACCATTTGGCACCGTATTTAATGACATCTCATATCATCTATTTTCTCTCCCTTAGCTCCAATATTTCTGCTTTTACTTTTGTTTCACTATTTGTTTAGCATTGATTATTTTTTAAAAATCTTGTTCATTGATCATGTTCTTTCTTTTTGCCTGGTGGGTTCAGCCATTGTTTTTCAGTATGATTTGAATTATTTTAAGATTGTGATTTTTTTTTGTTTGACTTTATTCCTTTGTGTATGAAAGTTGTTGATATTGATACTTTACTTTTTATTTTTGATGTTGTTTGGCGTTCTGTTGCAACGCGGGCCAGGGACCACTTTATAAATGCCATAAAGACATTTATTTTGCCCTCATATATATTGGGGAAAGGGGCATGCCTTGAAGAATACGTGTACACACTAAAGTTATTATATTCCACTGGATGCCAAATTCCCCCTGCTTTTAAGCACTGTCATAATAGATATATGTAACATGTCCCAATGTAATGGTACTCATCTTAAGAATGAAGGGGTGAGAGAAATGAACCACTGAATGCAGAACGCACACAGATGTCTGAAGTGAGTCATTCAATATCTGGGCCGTCTCACACGTGCCAACATTATGCATTGCATTCGGGAGACACTAGTCGGGCCTGGTTTTAACTTTTCATTCTGGTACTTGTTGCCCTGACTTTATAAGGCGAAATCCAGGACTAAAAGTCCCAGAATGCAAAGTTAAAACCAGGACTGAACTAGTGTCTATTGAAAGGAATGGATAATGATGGCATTATGTTGATGTCACAATCTTTATAGCTACCGTATTCCTACTAATTGAAGCATGCACAGGAGACACTGAGCTTTACTTATTGCATTTGTGGTAAGTGCTTTTGCTCATTAGTGGGGCAACTCTGCTGTACAGCATGAATGTCTGCAAAGATAGGACGTTGGGGATTCTGATTCTCACCATCTAGACTAGTGTTTGTTACAAAGTTACTCCTCTTGATTTAGAAAAAGTAAAAGGACTTGGCAGGACTGTCCTACGTGTGGTGTGCCGGAGTCTCCAATACAGCTTGAAGGATTGATTTCTGAATCAATCATCAAAATACTTTGGAGAAAATGTATTTGTAAAATCTATCCTGTAATGAAAATTAACCTGTAACCAAAAAAGTGATGGGTTGAAGGTTTTGAATAAATCTGAACCACTGGCACGGCTCTGGGCAACCTTCCACACCACTGTTTTTTAGCCCGTCTGCGCCGTTGCAAAAGGGGTCCAGCCATATGCAAAGCAGTCAGGTACGGACACCAATGGGAGAAGCCATCCCCAAACTGCAAGGGCAGGTCCCATCTGCACAGAAACTTAACCTCCCAGCCCCCGCACCCTCTGAAAAAATAAATAATAATTCTACATGAATCAGGGCATTTGGTTGCAGATGGTGGGTGGCATAGGCTAGAGCAAGCAGATGACAACATGTTTGCTGGCCAACCTGATAATTGTGTGCATAATCTTGTAAGAGTGCTCCAAAATGCTGAGATGGGGCTGTTATTGAAACTGCAAGGGATTGCTGCCCCAGTGAAGTAGCCAAGAGTGGCTGTACTTAGGGCATTTCAGCCTCTTGTGGTGTGCTTCCTCCCCAGCATTGTGTGTACTTGTGACTTGTTACATGCTCTTGGAGCCAACTGCACTTTGTGTACCACTGTTAAGCTTACAGGTGACTGTGGCCCTTGAGGAAAGGTGTCGCCAATTGCATAGTTGGTTCTCTGGCTTTTTCTATGCAATAATAAGTGCCAAGAGACAGTGGGCCTCATTACACGGAAGGCGGTAGGGGATTACCGGCACCGGTAAGGGCACCGTTGCCGGTAATCCCCACCGCCCTACTATGAGGTCCCTCAGCGGGTCCCGTCCTTATCGTGTGGTCAGACCACATGTTAAGGACGGGACCCGCTGAAGGACTTCAGTGCAAATTGCGGTACCGTTATTTGCTCCTTCCCCATTCCCATTGAGCCCTATGGGGACTCAAATGGGAATGGGGAATGGTTCCCGGAATGGGGAATTACCGGTCCCGCAAAGGTCGGAGTAGGCCGATAAGTCCCTATTACGGGAACCCGGCCTCCGACGGCGGTAAGGGGGTAGCCATGGCTCTAATAGTGTCATGGCTACCGCCTTCCGTGTAATGAGGCCCAGTGAGTCAAAGCAGCTTGGTGATATCTGCTTGCCTCTCTTTGCAGCTATCCCTCTAGGAACTAGGCACATCTTCAATTTCCGCCACTTTTGAATTTGTCTTTGTTGATACTGTGAGTGGGACTCAATCTCCTGTGGCTTCCTCGCAACATACAGTCACGGCTGAACTGAGCAACACGTTTCTAGTTCTGATGCCAATGGTCAGAGACACTATTCAAGAGTCTGCCCAAGCTCCATTGTATGAACGCTCAACCTGAGGCACCACTGTTTGTTGAGAACCTTCCTCATTTGTGGTATCTTGTGTATACCTTGAAAAAATGGGCATGGCAGGTCAGAATGTAACGTTCTTGTGACCATACCTTGGACGGCTGTCTACTCCTCTTTGTTCAAGCAAGGTCCAATTTGTTGAATGAATAGAGGTGTGAGCAGGTTTGACTCTTGCAAA
Source organism: Ambystoma mexicanum (assembly GCF_040938575.1). Taxonomy (NCBI): domain Eukaryota; kingdom Metazoa; phylum Chordata; class Amphibia; order Caudata; family Ambystomatidae; genus Ambystoma; species Ambystoma mexicanum. The sequence continues at coordinate 565,440,052 of NC_090926.1, forward strand.
CACCCAGTTCATTGAATGCTTTGATAAACTTTGTAGAGATGGAACATTGGATCCTAAGGAGCTCTTAGTCAGTTGTCTACCTGGAGGTCAATGTGTACAGTCACTGTTGCCATGACCTTAATGGAGTGAAGCAGAGTGAAGCAGTTCACAACAGGAGCTGCTCTGGTGCTTTGGCATGTCTCCAGTGGGTAACAGACTTTCACTACGGTCTGCTTACAGTGTGTACTATTGCTGATAAGGGGTTAAAATCCCCAGAACAACACAGAGCGCAGTGGAGTGAGGCAGAGTGAAGCAGTTCACGTTAGGAGCTGCTCTCGTGCTTTGGTGTGTCTCTAGTGGGTAACAGACTTTCACTACAATCTGCTTACAGTGTTTACTATTGGTGAGGAGGAGTTAAAATCTCCGGAACAGCACGGAGCGCAGCAGAGTGAAACAGATTGAAGCAGTTCCCAGCAGTTCCCAGCAGGGAACAGCTAGTGAGAACGACTGAAACTTTGGACTCGATGGAGCCGGACACTGAATTGCCACGGGGGAGAACGCGGCTGCGGACTCGTGCACAAGGTGAGCCCATTCATCTGTTAGTAGCAAACTCCATTGAGACTGGCGTAACAACTTCTGTACCTGTCCCTGCTTCCCTTATGAAGATAGTGGCTGCAAACACATTAAATACCTCTTTTCCGGTGTCTCTCCGCAATGTTATTCTTTTGGGCTGTGCTACTTCAGCCTGGCATCAAGCCGCGACCGCCCAAGCATCAACATCCAGATTGGACGTCACGGACAATGAAATTCTGGGGTTGGAGAAGAACATCCATCTTGCCCTTAGTATGCCACGATGGGGGCAGTACCTAGGGAGAGTCGGCGTAGCAGGGTGTCTCCTTAGCGGGCTGCCAGGAGTGGCCCTCACTTGGAAGAAGAATATTTACCCATACTGGAAATTAAAACATTGAGAGGTGAGAAGGTGATGAAGGGGGTTGAGATCAACACAAATGTCATGGGAGAAGGAGGGGGCCTAGAAAATGCTACAATTTCAGAGTATCATAGGGTGGCTGGATTGGCTCCTCCATTAAGGTTGGAGGCAAACCTTTAGCCCGGTGCTCCACCACGTCCAGTTTAATGATCTAACTGGAACTTGTGAAAATGGCTCTACCTCCCCAAAAGCTCTGTCAACTTCTGCTTTGGCATTGCGCCTATCGCAAGACATTGCCCTCATTCAAGCTTCATCGGAACGGACCCTGGTAAGGAAAGTGTCTCATTTGGAGTCTCGCATCGTGGAGGAGCCGAAGATCGATGTAGTGTCTGCACCTTGCCCGTCTGCTAAGTTCAAACAGCCGGTGTTGAACCAGGTTGATGAAACGAACTACCTAACCCTGGCAGAACAAAGACAGAAGGTGGAAGGATTCAAGGTGCACGGCAAGTCTCCTCCTTTCATATTGGCTAGGGATAGCAGACCTAGTTTGAGAAAAGAGTCATAGAGGGAGGGGGGGCTGTGGCAAATCCAGGCCCCTCAAACTCTTACTAGAGCGTGCGGTCTCTGGAAACGATGGCCTGATTCTTAATAGAGCCAACGTGATGATCCTTCTTCATCATCTTCCTGCCCTACACACAATAAAGTCAAGGGATAACTTGTTGGTGCAATTTATTGATGAAGCACAGCCTGACTCTGTGAAACTGCATGTTCGATCACACACAGTTAGGTTCAAGATATGGTCAGCTGTACCCCAACTTTGGGCTCTGAACTTCGAACTTACCCAAACAAGTGAGTACAAAAAAGTTGATGTGGAGGTTGGGCCTAGACGAAAGGTAAGCTTTGAGGAGCCAGCTCGCCCGCAGAGGGTGTAGCCAATCTTACATCATGTGGACAAGGTTGAGATAGACAATCAATGGCAAGTAATGCCTAAAGCTGGAGGGTCGATGGGTAATACAGATCCGCCACTGCAAGTCACCTTCTTTAGACAACCTTTTTAATACTCAACCTGAGCCGTTGGCAATGGACGAAAACTGGTCTTGGATCCACAAGGCATTGAGTGTCTCTAATAACAACTAGCTTGACAGCAGTAAGAGAAAGTCCCTCTCCTTTGCCACTTGATGAATGACACTTATATGGATTGGTACGTGTTTGACATGCTTTTTTTTCAAGAAACCTGGCTAATGGAACCTCCTTCGTGTGAAAATTATGTTGCTTTTCTAAATCCAGCTCAGAAAGCAATTTGAGGAGGCCGTTTTTTGAATTGTTGATCCTCATTAAGAAAGCCTTAATTTTGAAGACTGTAAAGCATATTATCCCTAGACCATGTGTACAGGCACTGGTTCTGAAAATGGCCACATGAGGATTTCCCTGTGGTAATTTGTATTGAAACCCTGAGAAAATTGGTTGCGAATCCTTTATCTCTGAGGTGGTCTGATGATTGATGATGCCAGGGTGGAGTGGGTAAATACAATTATCATCCTGGCGGGCGATCTAAATATCAGGTGTGTCATTTTGAAACGGGGATGGGGGAGTTCATGTGTTGGACACAGAAAAGAAAAAAGTGAGTCAAAAATGGAACTATGGTTAAATGAAATGTGGCTGAGGGACTTACTGATGTTAAATAATAACATCAGAGGTGATATACCTTCCAAGGCCACGTGGGGCATGGGGGTTAACAAACCAACTTTCGATTACTGCTTAGTTTCGTGAAATATATATCAAGACATTAAAGCCTTGATAATAATGGGGATGGAAACTAGTGATCAGGCACGTGAAATCTGTGAGAAAAAAACTCTATTGATGGAGACCTCAGAAGGGTGAAATCGACTTTGCCTTTCTCGTCAAAATATCTTGGAGGTAACATCAGGGCTTTGTTCACATTTGGATGTAACATCTGGGCCTCCTAACTATATGCCTCTTTTAGCCAAATATGTCCGGGTCCCGGGAACCATCCGGGATTTATACAAAAACATAACTATAACAGCAGACTAGTAAAGGAAAGAAAGAAATATAGACATGATTTGAGAGCATTAAAAGATACACCCCTAGTTACCCGAGCACTGATTAAAAGAAAATGCCAGCAGTCACATAAAAACTGGCTGCTAGGTTTAAGAGCAGAAGGCATGCAGATAGAGGGAGAGAGTATGCTGGAGGTCCTTAGAAAGAAAAACTGAAGGCTCACATGGGAGTGGATAAACAAGGTAGGCCCTCCTCAGAGTGATGTACAGACTAACCAGGTCAGCGAACAGCGATGGGTGGACCACTTTACTCGACTGTTAATGGTCAATTGACCCTCCTCAGGACCCCTATTGAGGTCACAGAGTGGTCCTGGAGTGTTAGTAAGCAGGAAGTCTTAGAGGCCATCCTAGAGCTAAGTACCTTTCGGGCCCCTGGCCCAGATGGACTATTGAATTTTGCATGAAAACAGGCACCAGAGGAATGGGCGGAATTCGCTTATATTCTCTTTTGTAAAATTCTAAAGGAAAAACTGATCCTCCTTCGTGGGAAAGGGCTGTTGTTGTCCCAATTTTTAAGAAGGGAGATTGTTCTGAAACTGGTCATTATCGCCCCATAGCCCTCCTGGACAGCCTTGGTAAAGTATTTGCTTCAATATTATTGAAGTGTTTGTTACGTTGGTCTATGGATTCACAGCATCAGAATGAGCGACAGACTGGTTTTGTCTGGGGCATTGATACCGGATTAAACTTGTTTCTGTTGAACCTGTTAAAGCTTGAGTCCATGAAAGGCAAGCATAAATTATATGTTGCCTTCGTGGACTTGGAGGAAGAGTTCGATAGTGTTAACCGAGAACGCTTGCGGTCTAAATTACAGGATTGGAAGTGTACCGCTGATTCAATGGAATCCATTATAGCACTCTATTCTGATAACACAATGCAGGTTCACCTGGACTCATAAGGAGTGCTATCTAGGAAAATTAAGATTAATAATGGCCTTAAGCAAGGTTGTGCTCTTGCAACTATTCTTTTTAACCTTTATATCTCACACATGGCCAATTCACAAAACTCAGTTCGAGGATCCCCCAAAATTAAATGGGATCCCAATACCTTGGATGATTTATGCGGATGACTTACTGCTGATTAACAAGACCCCAATAGGGTTGCAAAGGCGTTTAGATGCCCTTCATTCCTATATGATTCAGAATGACCTACGAGTAAACACAGAAAAATCTAAGATCTTGATATTTAAGGGGGTGCCAAAGGTAAATTAACATCATCTTTTTTTCGATGGTACGTAAATTCCCAGCAGTTGGAACGCATTGACTCGATTACCGATTTGGGGGTCTGTGTCATTCAGAGTGTCGCGCAAGACCCCCTGGGCTAACTATTTAAGATCTAAACTAAACAATCTGGGTATTCAGGGATCAATCTTGCATCATAGATTTGGCAAGTTTTCTATGACTCTGGTAATCATATTCTATACTCAAAAAGTTGTCCCAATTCTATTGAATGGGGCTTAAGCCTGCCTCAATCTCCCCTGGCAAACCTGTGAACTCGTAGAAGGGATTTTTTGAAAGAAAATGTTACGTCTCCCCAAGAGCCTTCCTATAGCGTGTATCCGGTATGAATTAGTTTGATCATCCCTGTACACAGTGTCTCTGTGAAAATCTTTATCTTTCTTTCGTAAATCGCTGCTGTCACATTTAATCCCACAGCTGTCTATCCTGAGAGAAAAAAAGATGGCAACTAATGTAGATCTTTTGTCCATATGGAAAAGGAAATGTATTGAGTGTTTAGGAGATCTTGACTCCTCTGTGGCAACCCTTATATCCAATCCAGTATCTATAAAAACAAAAATGTATCAGCAAGATTGGTTTCGGATTCAGGATAAAAGGAATGAACTGCGTCTTATGAAAGACTATGCCCTGGAGAGTAAATATCTGAACCAGACACCCAACTATTTGAAAAGGTTTCCATGTTCATCTGTGCATGGGCAATTTCTTAGAATCCGTCGGAATTTGTTTCACACAGGGGAACTTTTGGTTGCAAGAAAGCAGCTTAAAGAGTATCAACTGGCATGTAGATTCTGCCAGAGCCATGTGGAGACAGAATCATTAAAACATCTGTTGATGACGTGTGTTGGCTGGTCCAATCGGCAAACTGTGTTTCTGGGCACTTTAATTGCTACAGCCCCAACGCTAGACACGGATGAGTGGTGGTTAACATTTTTATTAAGAGAAAGCAATGGGTTGATCTTTGCTCTTGTTAAGTTTCTCAGTGGAATTCCTTTACGTGATATTTAGGAAATTATGGGACTTTTCTAAGGCTATCTATTTGCTTTTTTTTTGCTTTCTCTTTTATTTAACTTTTTCTTTTCCCCCGAAACACAAGAGTGGAGCTTCTCTCTTTATATTTTGCGTGGTTGCTGCTATTTTGGCATTCTTGATTTTTACCTTTATTTGTGGATATTTAAAAATGCATTCTTCTGCTTTTTATTGTAAACTGTTCGTTTGTTAAAGGTTTGAAATAAAACAATAAAACAAAAGAAAAAAGCGGGTAGGACACATTGGAATGTGAAAGTAGACATTCAAACTTCTGTAGATGTCAGCAAGTCCATTGAACAAGATCTGATCTAGGGTGATCATCTGGAAGTGTTCAACCAGAAGAAATCAATGTAATTGGTAGAGCTCTGGAATGGTTCAAGGGCTGATGTTTATTGGCGTAGCCACCTGTTCCCCTGGGAGAACCTTCCGTCATGTGGCCAGGGAAGGGCAGAAACTACCTGACACCAACTGCGAAGGTGGTTATCTGTGGGAATACACTAAACAGAGAGGATGCCCTATGTGCTGAAAAATTCAATAAATGTGTTTCAGAAAGCGCATGCTGAGGACCAGAGAGTGTGTTCTTATTAAAAATATATCATTTTATTCTGTTACAATTTCAAAAAATACATCATTTTTGAACAATTATAAGACAACAATTCATTTCCAATCAACATATATTTTTGTGAACACGTTTTTTTGTGCAAATAGCGCATTTTTGTGTAGACATTTCTCCTATCTGTATATCACTAACACACAGTGGTGGCTGGTGAATTTGAAAGCTGGTGGGGCGTAAATGTCCCAGGGGTAATTTGGGAGCGTGCGTGTGCAGCGCGCGAGCCAGTACCACCCAAGGGGGTACAGGGGATTCTCCTCTGTTGAACATTTTTGAAAAATGGCCTCCAAAATGTCCAAACCCATCGCAATAAGACATAAATAGCATTAGGTTTTACATACTAATGGTGGTCCATTATTCTTACGCGTGCGAGTGTGATGGTGTATTTTACAGTAGCCTGTATTGAGAATAGCTGGTACTATGGTGTATGCATAAAGAAATTCGTTATATAGATAGCCAGTAATGATGGAAAAATATTATCTTGTTGTGCTGTTACTGGCATTCATATATGTTCATCCTCTTACTAAGGTGGGATTCTAGGCATTTTATGAAAGGGGAGAAACTAAGCTAAAATATTACCATGTAATTTATCAGAATCTTCACACTTGATGCAGTTTTAAAAATGTTTACTTATCAGAACAACCTGATTCTGACTGAGGCTGGTTAAAGAATATAACAGTGCTGTGTGTATGTGCGACGACAGTTTCACTGACACATCTCACTTATTTCTAATCATAAAGATGAATGTCATTGCGTGAACCATGGTCCATGCTTTACAGCTCGAAAACATGTATAGTTACAGGAATTAGTTCAGTGAATGTCTGACACTGTCCTCCTCTGATAGCACCTTTTTAAGGTGGGCTATTACACCTATAAGCCAAAAAATTTGCATTACAGCACATATAGGTGGAAATGGCATATGTGGAGGGTCACAAAGCTTGTAGGTGTTGTTTGGTTATTTGCCCACCCATTGCCTGCTAATCATTATGGCCATTCGCACACAGTTCCGAGTCCTGCCCCTCCCTGCCCAAAACACCTCCTCATGGGAACTCTTTGAGCTCGCTTTAATCAAGTCTTACCATCAAATTTTGCGCAAAAAAGTGCCTGCCAGCAGTGCTTTTTCAAAGCAGTCTTCTGAGAGTTAATGAATTAAATGGAGTTGGCAACCCGCTACTGGTGCAATACACATTTCTTAACTAGATCATTTTCAGCCGCTTGATTTGTAAGTGATGTGCGTGTCCTTTACCAAAGTCCTTTTAAAACCAGGCATTGGCAAAGCCAACAGTTTCGGCTGGTGTATAAGTATTAGGCATTTGCCAGGCACTGCTAATAGATACCAAGGTACTCGTACCATTTTGCACCTGCGACTATCAATAGGCAGGTCATTGTACGGCTGTGCCTGGCAAGAGCCTTTCCCATGCCTACACAAAAGCTCAAACTGGTGGTGTTGCCAGTGCTTGTTTTACTAAGCCATTAAACATGTGCAATATGACAGCAGTGGGCAGTTGCAATTAGCATTGTTTGATTCTGTGCCCCCGACCTGCGCCCCTGCCCAAATAAAAGTATCCAGTGTTACCATTCATTAACCTTTGGTGTGAGCTTTGTTCGCTGTGCCATGGCCGTGCAGGAATATCTCTCCCCTCTCCATGGCCGTGCAGGAATACCTCTCCCCATGCCATGGCCGTGCAGGAAAACCTCTCTGTATCCCCTCTCCCTTTGCTGAAATGCTGCAGGCACTCACTATTCGGACTGAACAGTATTTTTCCTATGTGCACCAAACTGCCCGATTGATTGTAAAAGAACACGTATGCACGCACGTTATACAAACTCATCGGTTGAATGTCCCTACTCAGTGCAGTCCCTACGTGTACCTCACGATCACTGCGCAAATTCACGTATGTGCTCAGCCTCTCCTTACTCATTGTACAGTGATTCTGCTGGTGTACCCAGTCTACTTTTACTATTAAGGACTACTCTGCCACTATGCATACATGGCAAAAGCAAAACAAAATAAAAAATACCAGGGCATTTACTCCGAATCCCAGTGTGGTCGGTCTGCCCACTACTGCACCTATCTACCCTTTCTAGTAAGTAGCAACGCTGTGCAGGAATACTTCTGGCTGCATTCCCCCCACACCATATCCCTCACTGTGCAGTGATAAGTGAGTGTGTGCACAACCCACGTTCCACCGTCATTGTACATGAACGAGTACCACCATAGCCCACTCACTATGCCGTATCTGCAGTATCCTCCTCTAACAATCCTCATCAATTAGAATAACCCGCCCAAGCTTATGGCTTCCTTGCCTCCCTATACAGTCATTAAAGGGCCGGAGGCTGGCATAATATAAACAGATTCTGCATTTCCTGTCAAGCTAGCTCCTCCACGCAGCCATCAGAGGACATTATCCGAGAACAGGCGTATTCGATCACTATGGCTCTTTTGTCCACTAAAATCAATAGCACGGAACCCCTTTTTTCTCCCTTCACCCATCACCTATTTTATTTTTGTATAGTGCCTCCCACCATTTGTAATGGGGTTGTAGTGCTATAGGAAACATGTCGGGATAGTTCCAGGTTTGCATGAACATCTGAGCCCGGGTGTATCTTTAGAGCTCCCTTTTTTTCCTCGCAGGATTTCGACTACATTTGTGGCATCTGGGGGCTATATATTTTTAACTTTTGCTATAATATTGCCTTTCTTTTCTGTGACTTAACCATGTTGGTGGGACTTAAAGCCTGTGCGCCCATTTTTTTTTTTATATTGCATGACTATCATGCAACGAGATTCACCCCCCATATGCGAGGTGAAGCCTTTATTTAAAGGTCACCCCAAGGTGAGGCAGTCTACATCGGTTTTTAAGCATCACCACCCTCACCCTGTTTTGTGCATTGGTGTGCCCTCCACTACGGCAACATTTAAGGCATCTGAAATGAGTAGGGGCAGAGTTTGCAAGGTAGTTTGCGTGTCCATGCTTTGTGCAGTGAGTGTGTGCGTGTGTGCGGCTGCCTTAATTCCCTTTTCTGGTGTTAATGCACGCACTCCCGTGTGCTCTGGGCGTACTGCAAAGAACTGAAGGTGCAACAGGGACCAGATCTCCTTGTCACGGGTGCACCACACGCTTGCATCTGATCTGACACAGCTGGTGCAGAACGGGGAAGGCCGTCTGATGCAACGCCCGGCACATGTGATGCATCGAAAATATGGCTTGAGTGCAAGTGGAACTACACACATGCTGTCTGGGATGAGGGGTGTTGGCCACAGTCCTTGTCTATTTGCAAGGAATACTCTGCGAAACGGCATTTTCTGGATTGCAGACAGGTTTGAAAGTGGTTGGAGTGGTTTTACATGCCAGAGGACCTGATGGTTAAAATGCAGGTTTGTATTTAGCATCTGGGACAGCCAAATGTACGAGGGAGGGTGTACATGTGCTGCTCTACAGTGCGTGTCTATACTCTGAGCAACTGCTTCCTATGAAACCGAAATCTGCATGCATTCTTTCCCGATTGCACAGGGCACGGAGGCGCTTTGCACAGGCATGGATCAATCTGTGCCAGTCTGTCTGAGCTCTTCCCTGGGCCCTCAAGCCAGTCGATGTCAACGGCCTACCTACTACTACGGCATTGACACTGACTAGGCCCTCCCTGGCCCTGCTGTATTCCCCAGGTCCTGCTGACCAGGGGAACGATTGAAGGTTCCGACATCCTTTTACTTACCGATGCACTGCAACTGAAGTGGGACCTCTCTCTGCTGTCCTGTTCTGCGCCATGGCTGGGCAGCTGCCTGAAACACTTCTCAAGTAGACTGACTGAGAAGTTCTAGAAGGTGGCAACATCTACGTCACCAACACGCCGGCGCCCATCACCCAATCCCACCCACACTCATGAATGTCTTTGGCTGGCAAACAGCCAATGACATTCACTAAATACCTGTTGCTAGCCTATGCCCCAATGTAAAGTAAGAGGCTGGCTGGTGTTGCGCTGTTTGCGCACATAGTATTTACTGGCGGGGCCACCCCTCTAGCGCCCTGCCAGTCTCCTACATTGTGTGCTGCAACTTAGAGTGCGTGGAGCTACGAGCTCCATGCATCTACAATACAAAAAAGGTGCGTAAAAGGGGACGCGCCCCTTGTGTTGTAACTAGTAGCCAGGCCCAGCCAGCAGTCAACATTGCAGAGCGGTCTGAGTCAGACCATGCTCTGTAATGTTGCTAATCGGGCCTCTCAGACGGTATTTATTAATTATTTATATGTTTGGTTTTGCAGCAAAAAAAAGTAAAAAAAATAAAAAATACTTTTCAGTGTCTGCAGCCCACTGTGTGGGGGCGGCGCCCCCCCACCCTATATAAGCGGCCGCCACTGCTAACACACCATTCTACCATTCGTCTTCACAATCAAATCTAGTTTGTATAGAGACATTCTAAATAACTTTTACAGTGGTAATATTCCTACTTTGACAGTCCACCATTATGTATCAACTATAAGTATCCAAGATTATTCTAGTAGTATTCCTCTCATCATTGGATTTTCTTTTGTATAGTTTCGACTTGACATCAATTGGCCAGATTTTACAGAACCATTGGTCAACGCCTTCTTCAGAATTAGTAGACTTATTCAAAGGCTTTATCAGTGCTTCAGTAGATTTCTAACGAGCTGGGGCACACTTGCTTCCCAGCTACCGAATTCACTCAACAGTAAATAACTTCAAAAAGTGACTTAAGCCTGTTTCCTCACCTCCGAGTTATCCTCTTAACCTACCTCTCTGCCTTTGTGCTAACACTTTTCTCCCTCGCCTCTAACCTGCCTCTGTCCCTCACTTTCTCTGCCTACATTCTAACACTCCTCCCATCATAGTCACATTCCTAACATACCTGGCTGTACCACTTAACTGCATTTACAAAATGTCTAATGTTGATGATCCTTAATCTATGTAAGTCCACCCATGTATTGTCCCCAGTGACTGTTCCATTTACACCCCACCACACTCTGATCAGAACGTCACTCAAACTCACCCCATTATAAGTAGCTCACTGTTTCGAGTCAAATCTGATATCTTATCTATGTATGTTCTTTTGTAATCAAAACAACATCCCCCTGCATATTAATAAATAAATACAAATAATTAAATAAATAACAATATTTCTAAGGACTTATCAAATTTGGGAGTTTTCAAACTCACTTTGAAATGGTCCATTCCGTTTTGGGGATTAGCGTGCACCCTCTCAGATTGGAAATCTTGCAGTCAGTGATCTGCTTCATGAAGTGAGGACTACCTCAGGTTCCTCTTCTCTACCTCTAAGTTGAATCCTCTCTTCAGCAGCCCTTGTGGAATTCCCACTCTCCAGGAGGTCTCCCTGATTAATGTATCACCTTTGGAAACAGTGTTTTCTTCCCTGCAGCTTTTAATTGCAAGATCAGAATTCCTTCTTTGTGTGTTTCTGCTTTTTTAAAATGTGCAACACTCCCACCTTAACACACCCTGATCGCCATTGGATGCTCATATGTGTTGTATAGTGCTTGGGATGGCTGTAGAAGCTGGTGATGCAACAGAGAATGTTGGGTGTAACTGAGAGAATGTTTATGTGGGGGCCGATTTGCTCAGAGTAATATCAAATTCTATATCATTTTTTCTTTTATATCTAATCACATCAGTATGGTACATTAATGAAACATGGATGCTAGCCCACAGGCCTGTCTGGATATGCTCCATCAATGTGTGGCATATTTGTTCATACCATTTTGAATATAAATAATGTTAAGAATTATTAAAAAAACATAGACAATGTAATCCCAAAGAAGATATTCTCAGCTTTGGCTTGTTCGTAACAGGTATGGTTGTAGTTTTATAAGAAAAATCATTTTTAAATGCAAGCTATAATGCTGCTTTAAATAGTCCATTTATCAAATCTTCCATCCTTAGTTTAGTTTCTGGGGATGATTAACAATGCTTGCAGGCCTCTCAGCCAATGATTGATTTGAATCCTCTTTTACATGTCTTTTTGTTCTCCTTGTATTAGGCTGTCCATTTCGTCATACGTTATGCTTCCATGTCAAAAGTAATCTGCTAAATGAAAGGAGGTGTGTTTGAAGCTCAGCAAAAGGAGAGCAGATTTGATGATAGCAGGCAGCACATCATATTTCAGTTTGTACTGGTATTTTAGTTGATATTTATAAGAATAGTGTATCCTGAAATGGACTTGCAAAGGTGGGTGCTGCTTATTAATTTGAGGGGCCTGTTAACAGGAACTTTCATTCTGGGAATGTAATGGTTTTTTCATGATTAAAAAGCACAATACATCTTCCACTCCGAAAGGGCCAGGCCAGTCCAATGGACACATGAGCCACCACCATTGGAATCTGTAAGGAGGGCAGTGATGAAGCTTTTGGCTATTGGTCAGTCCAGCAAGAAGACTACAAATAAGCATTGCCAAAGTCATTTCAATGCCATTACCGATTGTATGTGAATTAAAGTCTTATTTACTTCTATTTTATTGGCAACATGTAAACCATTCTGATTAAATATTCTTCAAACTACAATCCTTTGTGTTCAACATTATGTGAATAAGAATCACATTACAAATTAAACACTGTGAATAAAATGAAAAGGTGATAGACAGTAGGGCTTTATTTTAAACATATACCAACATATTTGATTTATAGTATCACAGATGAATGTACATACCAATGCTATTTTCAACATGAATAATGTTTTTTTTGTTTTGCAACTGACACATGTGTTCTTCAGCTTTCCACATACTGTTCACATGTTGTTTCTCTGTGTCATTTCTCGTGTGTGGTCTCTCATGGAAGCAAGTAACTGGTGCGAACTGTTAATGAATAAAATGATGCATTATTTTGGCACCTCTTCACTTTTCACAAAGTCACTAAAAGCACATTTCATTTGGCTGTAATGTAAAAAGATAAAACCTGATTCTATTTGTTGGCTCTAAAGTTTCCATTCACAATATTGAAGGTAGTTTAGGAGAATAATATGTTAACCAGACCTTTCTGAATATGAATTGATGGCCTCCTCCTTTTCCCGCTTGCAAGTTGTGAGAAGAGATTGCAAACTACTTTGAAAACAATGAAAGGTGATATTTTCAGTTTTGGGGAAAGGTATTTGAAGGCACCTGCATTTCTTCACATCAAGCATTTTAAGGGAACACAGAAAAGGTCTAAGCAGATTAGAGAAGGATATTATGGAGCAGAACATTAAATGTGAGTTTAATCACGATCAAACATTACTGGTTACAATTAAGAGGGGATGTGTAACTTACAATAGCAGAGAACTGTGAAATAATATCGATATGAGTAATTTGCAGCAGAATTGTATAGGGAAAGTGTAAGGCTGGCAAGAACTTTGAATGACTAATACTAAGGCAAGTCAATGGTGCTACTGACATGGCTTCTGGACCTTTGCTTGAACTCTTAAACCAATCAATCATTATGTATAATACTGATATCTCCTATAATTGAGGCACAGGTAGGACATCCCATGCATGCTGGTTATTGTGATTGCTGGATACGAGGTACAAAACAAAACAAAACAAAACATAATGTACTAATGATGGAAGAGGACACTGCAGAGTTCCGACTGGATTAAATGCCTTTATTATTATTATTTTTTTTTTAAACCCCTTTGGTTTTTACAAAAAGAAGCTTCAGACTTGGGACACCACTTTTGTCGTGCAAGGAGAGTCCGTGTTGAGCTTCCAGACAGCCCTACTAAATGCCTTTAATCCTGCAAATGAAAATAAAGATACTCTGGGCCTGATTCACAGAGCATTTTTCAAAGAGATTTTCCCATTGCAAAACATTTTGAAAATCAGGTCTTTAAAGTGATTTGTTATATTTGTTTAATAATTACAATTGGTTATTTATAACACACTCAGAGGTTTCTAAGCACGAACACGTGGAGAGAACCTGTGTTGCTCTACGTTGTCTTGCTTCCAAAGCGAGCGTGTTGCCCCTGAGCTATCAGTTATTCAGGTTACAGTGATTTATTCAGCTTAAATTTGATCAAACATTTATAACATGGGATTGTCGACAGCTTTTCTGCACTGCATAACCTGTTTCAGGGTAAAAAGCGTGTGTACAATATTATGACATGTTAATTTCAAACAGATTTCTCATGTGGAATAGTCATTTCTGTTCATTGGTTTGTTTTTGTGATATTCGAAATGCTCAATAAATAACATTTACAAAATGTAAAGTTCAGTAGCACAAAGCAGAAATGTACAAAGCAGGCACGCCATAAACACTGTATGCCACTAAAAAACAAATAAGCATTGACATCTTGTTATTAACGTCCAGTTAAGACCAATAAGTGGTGGTTCAGTTTATGTAAAAAAATGTTTTCTTGTAATACATGTTTGACAGTGACAGTTCCCTTCCACTGTATTTTCTGGTTGAATAAAGTGTGTTTGGAATACTCCATAAGTCGCACTTGTCATGTACGTTGTTCAATTCGACTTGCACCCGGAACATCTATGACCACAGCTAACTGCTGTTTTCCTTACCAAACCTCTGTAAATGGAGTAAACACTTTGAGGAAACAAGACATTTATTTTATAATAAAGATCCAATTATGGTTCCAGTTTATGAACTCCTGATTTTATAGATGGTTTAAGAACAGAACATTGCACTTTTTAGCCCCACACAATATGCTGTGTAAATTGTCTTCATGTAATAGTTTTATTATGCAATGTTTTCTCGCATGCTGTCACGAAATGCTCAATGAACCGAAAGTATAAGTACAAATCAAATCAAATCTACGCCTACTTTTTGGGTTGTACCCACAGCCACACTTATTATGTCTCATATGCAGTGTTGGAAATGGAAAAAATGTGGTGGGGGATCCCACAACACAAATGCGGGGTGGGGGAGGAGTTTGGGGGATGCGGTGATACCAGAGGGGGCGTGGTCTAGAGGGGGCGGGGCTCGTAATGTACATCCAGCAATGCTGGAATAACTAAAAAACAAAAAACGAAAAAAAAAACGCCTGCGACGGCAGCATTGCCTTTTACCGCAGCTTTGGCACTGGTGTGTAATGCACAATGCTCGCTACATGTGCAACTGATTCCTTTCAGTTGTACATGTTGCAAGCATTGTGCATTACACACCAATGCCCAAGCCGCGGTAAAAGGCAATGCTGCTGTCGTGGGTGCTTTTTCATTTTTTTTGTTAAGTATTCCAGCGCGATTCATGGGCTTGGGTGGCTGACTCTGGCCGGATCCCGAGATCTGGCTCCATATCTGGTGCCGGATCTCTGATCCGCCGAGAGCCGGCCCAATGACCAGCACTGCTCATATGTATTGCAATGAGTATGACGTTACGTCAAGAGATTAAAAGTTATGCTAAAGACCTTTAAGTCGATATCCCCAAAACCCAAATCAAGTTCAAAATCAATTACTGAAGACACATTTCGCCAGGTTGAAACATCCAGTAAATGCGAGGGGTCTAGGATTGTGCGTTGACTCAAGAGAATCCATTCCCACATGTAGTCCATTGTGTCACGTGGAGCATGGCAGCTCATTTCACTCTTAGGGCCTCATTCCGAGATTGGAGGTAGTCATGGCGCTATTTGCGCCATGACTGCCTCCAATAACGGTACCGGCACCGGTCTTGTTCAATGAGGACTTACCGGTGTAGTCCGACCTTTGCGGGACTGGTAAGTCCCCATTGAAAAAACCATTCCCCATTCCCATTTGAGCCCCGATAGGGCTCAATGGGAAAGGGGAAGTAGCTAATAACAGTCCCGCAATTTGCGGTACCGTTAATAGCTCTGAAGTCCCTTAACAGGTCCCGTCCTTAACAACTGGTCAGACCAGGCGTTAAGGAAGGGACCCGCTAAGGGACCTCGTAGTAGGGCGGTAAGGGATTACCGGCACCGGTCTCCGGTATCCCTTAACGCCCTACTCAGAATGAGGCCCTTACGCTCTTATGCATCCATGGCAGGAAGAATAGTTCATGACATCTGAGAAAATGGAACAATGTTTCATTTCACTTAGTAGACACGTTTATCAGGATGTAACGATCGCTTTCCACAGAGCTGTAGTGTCTGTGTGCCTGAATATTATTCATTCAACTGTTAACATTTGCAAAACATAGCAAGAGGATCAGTGTGGGCCACGAACACGGCATACTGAAACGAATGGAGACTTTGGTCACAGTAATGGTAGAAAAGGATGTGAAGACCATTTGAAAGATGGTTGCTGACAGCATTGTAACCCTATCCGGGCCCACGGGAAAGATTATCTCTTTCAAGGCCTGATTCACAAAGCGTTTTTCAATGGGATTTCCCCATTGGAAAAAACATTGTGAATCAGGTCCTTAGTCTATGCAGTGACCCAAGAATGTTTATCTCACATGTCGACTCTGACTGTCAAACTCTCTGCA
This sequence comes from Ambystoma mexicanum, assembly GCF_040938575.1. Classification (NCBI taxonomy): domain Eukaryota; kingdom Metazoa; phylum Chordata; class Amphibia; order Caudata; family Ambystomatidae; genus Ambystoma; species Ambystoma mexicanum. The sequence goes on from NC_090926.1 coordinate 565,456,311, forward strand.
CAGCGCAGTGGGCCAAATGTCTGCTCAGCTCATCGATCCCTGTGTGTTCCTTGCAGAAAGATCCTGCTCCTTGCTGTGCAGCTCTGGGAAGTCTCCCACTTTGTCCCCTGGGTCTTTTGCTACATAATTGGCCTCGGGAACCCTGGTTTGTTATGTGAATTCCATATCCATCCAAAATCCCTCCCAATCAGATAAACAGACATAATGGGTCAAACTCCGAGATAATTGAATAATAAGGTCTAATCCGATTGGTACAAGGTTTTGCTGGGCTTATCCTTAGTTGCAGTGACACTCAATGCAAGTATATGGGTCTCTTTCAACTGGCAGATCCAAAAAGGCAATTTGAATGCAATATTTTGGTGTAGTTATTTTCCTCAACCGGCCACCTCAATAGAAACCAGAGGAGATCTTTTAAAGGAATCTATCCCAAAATATAATTCTGCAGCTTTTCTAAAGATTATTTACCGAGTTCTGCATATTTCATCACAGGATATCAAATGAGTCTACCAAATGTAAACATCAATCTACCAAGCCCCACATTTCCATCTTAGATTTGCAATGTAATTACTGATATAAATCACTGCCTCTTCAGACAACACATCTCACCCTATGAATACTACTTTGCTGCAAAGCTCTGTGGCTTCTCCTATTGAACTCCATTTATTTCGTAAATTTTGAAGAAACTCCTAAAACCCATGATGCTTAGAGGCACATCTTCTTGCAGAGGAAATTGGTTGTGTTTTATTGTAAGCACACTCAGTCATCCCAAAATGGCCATCTTGTAATGCCCAAGAAAGCATGTGGAGTTCACCATAATCCAATTTGTAATAATATAATGCAAGCAAAAAGCATAATTAGAGGTGAATTACTGAAGTATACCCTCATGAAAGAACCTTCACACATATGTATCATTGATTTAACCTAGAACTCAAGTTCTGTTTACATTTTGTGACTCATGTATATGATTGTCACTGGTAAATGAAGCTAATTCTGTTTTGCATCCACCAATGCTTCTATGAATTTTGCACCACTGCCATCATATGTCGCAAAGGCGCCATCTGCGTTCTTTTAGGCAAGTTTAAAATCTGTTGAAACACACATTTATTTTCGAAATTGAAATTATGTAAAAAGGTTTGGAATACTAAGACAACTTTATAAACAATCTTTGTCACGCTACAGGGTGCTGCGGAAGAGATCAAACTGAAAACCTCAGGTACCAATTAAATAGAAAGCTCAAAACCAATATACTGAAATTAAATACAAAATCAATACCAGCAGGGGGGAAAATATTTACAAGCAATTCAAGATATCACTGTAAGGCATAAAGGAGCAGGTGGATGCATTTTCCCTAGCTCCCGCCCCCTCACCACCGTCATATGGGAACAGTAGGAGAAGAGCTGAATGTGGGACCCCATGTATTGTCCCTATAATGCATTGAGTGTATGAGAGACCATATGCACTCAGGAAACCATACCGAGTGTACCCTCATACTGAAACAGTGGAGGGATGTCAGCACGTACCTTTGGACATCTTGGAGTGCTGAGTGAAATCTGACGAGGGCAGTTTGATGTCATAAAGAAGATATACAAGGACATACTGAAATAATATGAAAACACTTAAGAATAATGATGTAACTGAAGTGACAAGAGAAACATGTACGAAATGATAAAGTCATCATATATGCAAAAAAAAAAAATTACATTGAGAATGAAGTAGTATTTTGCCATATTTTGTCCGGTTATTTGATCTGAGATCTTTATTGGTAATTCCATCTAGCACAAGAGACGCTTTAAAGTGCTGGAGCACATTTTGGAAGCAGTGCGGATGGTTGAAGTCTAATGCACTTAGGTCCAGATCCAGATCTTCTGACTTTTGGCTGCTTCTGGCATTAGCTAGAAGACCGCAGAGCTTCCGGTGGAGAACAGCACCTAACAAAACATGTGTTAAAAGATACAGTTGGCAGGTTCCTCTTTGATGAAATTCCTGTCCGGTCTGCCCCACGGACTGAAGGCAAACAGGTTGGTTGAGTAAGAGTTGATGCCAAGGGACTCGAGCTGAGCCACAGATGTAAGTAGAACATTGAGGTGGCATAAATAGGGGGAGGGATTGTGTTGTGAATATAATTTTTAAAGTAACAGGATTTTTTGAGATTATAAAGAAGAGAAATATGTAACTTGATTCCTGGTTCCAAGGGGACGGAAGGGGGTGCACTAAAAAGACTGCAAATAAGGTTGTCAAGTATTCCTGAGGCAAGGTCAATAAAAAGAGTGCATATCAAACTCCAAGATGGAGTAAAAAATGAGATGAGATACATTTACTAAGGTTCCCAGTCAATTGGTCGAAAACATTTGGTCGACAGGACAACTGGTCGACACCATTTGGTTGAATGCCAAATGGCCGAATTTTTATTTAAATTTTTTTTTTTTTACCCCTTTTTTTTTTTTTTTTTTTTGGGGGGGTCCCCCCCCCCCAACCCCCTTTTTTTCTTTTTTTTTTCCCCCACACGAAAACCCACAAAACACATATATAAAAAAAAAAAAAAAAAATTCGACCATTTGGCATTCGACCAAATGGTGTCGACCAAATTGCAGTCGACCAGTTTGCTGTCGACCAATTGACTGGACACCATTTACTAAAGGTATTAATGGAAGGTGTATGCAGGGAAAAGTAATTAAAGTGCACATATGTATGGGTCATAATATGTCAGTATAAAGTTTGTGTTGTGTTTAGATTAATAGATATAAAATGATAGTAAAAAATTAAAGTGATTATTCAATTTTTTAACCAGAAGATTGACATCAATTAGGAGGATACAAATTGAAGGAAACTAATGAATAAATAAAGAAGAGATTCTTAAAATATCAATGATAGAACAACAAAATACTAAACATTGATAGAAAGTGTAAACGAAGGAACAAAAAGAAAGTTGTTGCATAGATTTTAAAGTGAATACAATATCCAAAACCAGAAATTTCTTTTTGGGTGAGTTTAAATCTATGAGATCTACTCTCTCCAAGCGGGATTGCTGGAATTGGTTGATAATTGGAGATCGAACTAAGTTAGTGTTGGCTGCTATGAAAATGCTAGAAGCTATATTACCCAAGCAGTCAGACGGAATGAGTGTTTAAACATGGATTGGGAATGCCTGTGAATAGGGAGATGGATTGGTCCAATGGCCCGCCCGCGCCTCTATGTCCCCTAATGTTGATTTAAAGAGATCAGAAGCTGTGGAGATTGGTTTTGTTTTAGGTTAAAGTTAAAGGTTGCGCATTCACAATGATTTTGATAGAGAGTTAATATAGGGGCAAAGAAAGTCTTATGTTTAAATTTGTTTAATACTGTTTTCTTGATTTCTTTCTTTTGCTCTCCTCTAATTATCTTTGTTTTGTACGTTATGTAACCAATACAACATTTTAATTTAAAACATATTAGATTTTCGGATATTAAACACTGTAAGAGGATTCAATTCAACACTACAGCTAAGTCAACGCCTAGTCTATAATACTGAATGAAAACCCTTATTGATATATCTTTATGTCCAGTTCATGCGTTCTGGATGACTACCCCTATATAACACCCCTCTCTTCGAATCCTCCTGACCCCACTGAGCCAAGAAGTAGTTCTGTTTTGCAAGTTAAAATGTTTATTTGATAATTTAAACAATAGATATATATATATCAGACTTTATAATAAATTAATAATTGAATATCACACTTAATCTGATATGATAAAGATTAACAACGGAGAATCTGGCACTAGCACACTTCTTTATAATCACTAAGGAGTTGACATGAAATGGATAAGGTAGCACACTGGTAAATAGGGACAGAAGAATAATGTGATAGAGAATGCTTCATAGAGTTCAAATGGATGCAATGTTGAATGAAATGCAGTACAGAAAATCACTTGATAGGATTTCAGCAAAAGACAATGTAATCACTTTCTTGGACAATTTACCCCCGCCCTTTTATGCAATGCAAGGAAATGGAAGGAAGGCACACAATTCTCAGAAATGCAATTCAAATGTAATTCAGTTCACCCAGCAACTTAGACTACAGAAGTTGAAAACACAGGCAAAATGCTTTGATATGTGCTGGCAATGGAGTGAAAATATGTTAAAATGCTTTTAATTCCCTCTAGAGGTTCAGGGTGAGTGGTATCTAGTTAATATTAGTCCAGGCTCACACTAGCAATGATTCAGGGATAATTAGCAGGTTAAACGAATTTCTGGCAAATGGAAGGCAAGCAGCAGCAGATTTTTACACGTGAAGAAATTTGCAAATCGTGGCAAAATTCGCGAATGCGCTGGACGCGATTACAGAGGAATTACAAGGACCATCACTATCGTTTTGGGGTCCTAAGACAGCCTAGGATCTCAGCTTCCAGATGAAAGTTACTGCAAGTCTCTAAGACAAACGGTCGCGGAGATATGAGCGATTTTGTGAAGGTCGTTTTTCAGATTTGAAATTTTAAAGTTTCAAAAAGACAAGTGACAGCTAGCAACTAGAAAATGACAGGTGACAGTTAGGAGGCAGTTCTACTTAGATTAAAATAGCTTGGACTATATTATTTTAACTAAGAGATTGGTTCTGCACAGTCTTGCTAGGTACTCACACTATATTCTTGAATTAGATGGGCCTCGCCACGAATCTGGTCAGGTTTTAGACTGGACTCCTGTTCAGCTCTTTGGTTCTGCTAACATTGGCCTGGGTCAGCTCTGCTCTCTCTCTCTGGGTACAGCACTGCTTCTGGATTCTGGAGATTGAGGGATTTGAAGTCTGGATCTCTGGATGTTGATGGAGGTAAAGTATGGAATTTTGGCAGAGCTTCCAGCTGCAAGTGGAAAATCAATCCTTATTTGGCTTGCACTATCTGTTTTTATCTGTTTAGAATGTGGGTGTGTTCTAGCATCACTGACCCTACCTCTCTCTCAGCCTCTAATTGGTCAAACTTCCATCTCTCACTTGATTGGGGAAGGAACTGTGAGTCAGAGCGATGTCATTTTATGGCTGGCAGAGAGGACACTCCCCTGTCAAAGTGCACACAATCTACATTTGATAAAAAAAGACATATTTGTACAGGTACACATTTGCTTAAAATTACATGCACCCCTCACATATCACAGGAGGTATCCCCTGTTCAAACTCTGCTTTTCCTGGGGGCTTGCATTCAGAAATGGCACATATTTCACTTTTTTAGTGGTTTTGCAACATCAGATTTTTCTCCAGATTTGTACACATGTACACGGCCTGTCCATACATACTCCAGTAAATTTTCATTTGTCTTACTTAAACACAGTGTCTGTAATATTAACAATTAGCGGGGTTTTTCCCCAGAACATCACACAAATTGGAGTTTGGGCTTGAATTGAAGGTACATTTTCTAAATTAAGGCTCTCAAGGTTATACATTTCTGTCATTTGATTACAAAGAGTTATCAGTGTTTTTGTAAAATATATATTTTGCTTTCAAGTCAGTTCTCAGAGTGTTGGAGTCCGCCTCCAAGACTTGGGTGGTTCAGTCACATGTGTCCTCTGGGCAGGCAGGCCTTTGTTGACAGGAAACAGTAAAAATCAACATATTCCTTTCAGAGGAGAGGGGCCATTGTGTGGTCTCTGGGAAGCTGAGATCAGGAGGCCAGGGAGCCACTTTGCATTTAATTAACAGAACCCTGTGATTTCCTGGCTTCTTGTGTTGAGTTCTGAAGTGTCAAGAGTTCTCAGGACAGGCAACCCCTTTGAACTTTTAATGAAATAAGACCCCTTTCTTTGCACTAGACAGTTTTGCAAGACAGCTCTCCTGTCAGAGTTTAGACCGCTAGCGCCACCCTCAGGATTTTGTGGTTACTGCATCCATCGTTGGGATTTTTTTTAGATTGATTCATTTCAGCAAGTGATATTACATGGAGTATATTGTCCATGTTCAGGACATGGCATTGGTGTGTTTCTGCAGTAAAGTAATTCTGTGCCCATGATTTTGCCATATTTGACATTCAAGAAAAATGAATTCCCAACAGTTATGGGTTTGCTTTTGGCAATCAGCATTGCCTCTCTGAGCTCACAATATAGGCGAAATGGGATTTTCCTGTGCATTTTCTGGGGAGCTCTGGCCATTATGATGTTTTCAATGCCAGTAATGCACAGCTTTGGTGGTAGGGCTTGGATGCATGGATAAAAACATCCCACAAGCCCCCCTTCTTGCGGTGGCCATCTGATCCTTCACTGGTGGGACCCGCAAGATCTGGGATGTTTCCTCATCTTCTTCCAATAGATGGCACAGTTCAGCATCTTTTCCTCCATCCGGTACTGATCGATCGGTTCTCCTCGCCGGTCCTGATGGGAATATTGGGCATTGCGTCTCTGCTCCCGGTCTGTGGATCGTCCTCCTTGGCCCGTCTCCAGGTTTTCTTTCTCCTAGGACGACAAAGGAAGAGCGGCAATACCTATTCATGGACATTTCCACCACTGTTGAGATAGTGGGGCAGCATATGCATTTCATCATAACGAAACATTAAATTCTTATTTTGAAAAAAGAACAGTATAACTAAGAGACAGTTTCATGCAAATCACAATATTTTAGAGACTAGATGTGGTATGTTTTATGATTGGAACTGAATTAGTCTGAGACAGTACCCGCTAGGATTCCCGAGGATTCCTCCAGTTGTTGCAGAGTGTGCCTGGGATGGCAACATTTCAACTGGTTAATGTGGACCCACTTGTCTTCCCCCTCTGCCAAACCGCCTTTGGGGATGTGGATTTTGTAGGCCACAGGGGAGATCTTGTCGATGATCTCAAAGGGTCCCTTCCACGTAGGCAAACATTTCCGCTGTTTTGCCTGGTTTCTTTGGAAGTTGTATAGATAGACCCGGTCCCCCACCTGATATTCCTTCCTGGAAGTTTTCAGGTCATAATGGGTCTTCATGCTATCAGCCGATCTTTCTAGATTCCGCTGAGCATAAGCAAAAGCATGTTGGAGGTGTTTCCTTAAATTCTCCACATACTCATGAGTTGTGGAGGCATTTATCAGTGTCTGCTCTTGGGTCCTGTAGAGCAAATGCTGGGGAAGCACCATCTTGCGCCCAGTCATCAACTCAAATGGTGACATTTTGGTTGCAGATGAAGGGGTAGATCTGATGGCCATTAGGACCAGAGGTAATCGGATATCCCAACTTGGCCCAGAATCTGCCACAAACTTTTTTAAGATGCTCACAATGGTTCGGTTGTAGCGTTCCACTGCTCCAGAAGAAGCTGGCCTGTAAGCAATGTGTAGCTTTCTCTTGACCCCCAGCATCTCCCACATCTTTGTCATTACTTCACTGGTGAAGTGGCTACCCCTGTCTGACTCAATCCTTTGAGGTAGACCAAAACGGGAAAAGATGTGGTCAATCATCAGGGCAGCTGCCGTTTCTGCCTTGCAATTTGGGGCTGGGAGACATTCCACCCACTTGGTAAACAAGCATGTCACAGTCAACATGTACTTATTCCCCCTAGCAGAGCGAATCACGGGGCCTACAAAGTCGATTTGTAAATCTGACCATGGCAGTGTCATCCCCCTCTTTTGGAGAGGCGCACGGTGCGTGAGGGATGATGGCTGAAATTGTGCACACACAAGACACCCCTTCAAGTATTGGTCGAGGTCCTGCCCCATGTGTGGCCAGTATGCAACCTCTCTTAAGATTTCCAATGTTGTATGAAACCCCTTATGACCGGCGGTGGCCGCATCATGGGCGTGACTTAACATCAGGCTTCGGAATGAGGTAGGAACCAACCACTGATCGAGGCCAGCTTTGGATTTCCTTACCAGCAAACCGTCTTGGATTCGGAACATTTTTGGACATTTGATCAACACTCTTAGGTCCTCTTTCCCAATGTAATCGGTATCCGTCAGGGGAAAGTTCTCAGGGTCCTCAATGTGCTGGTAAAATTTACCAATTATTGGATCCCCTTTCTGAGATGTAATCAAATCAGCATCAGGGGTCTCCTTACTCCATTGTGCAATTGAAAGGTCGTTGTGAGCATTTGTCTGGGACCTAGTGATAGCAGTGACCTGGATTCCCCCCAACAGGGACTCAATCTCAATTAGATCCCCTTGGATGGCCCCAGTTTTGGCCAGCTGATCAGCTAAGTCATTTCCAGTTTTGTCTGGTCCCTCTACTTTGGAATGACCCTTGATCTTTTTCCAATAGATGGTCATCTCATTCGAGGTGACCAGATCATCAATGTTTTGGATCAACTTCCCATGTTTCAAGGGTTTGTTGTTAGCACATAACATGCCTCTGGTTTTCCAATTAACCAGGTGCTCCACGAACCCGTTCCGTACATAATCCGAATCTGTGATTATGACCAGTTCGTGGAGTTGATGCTGGACAGCAGTGAGGATGGCCTGATGCACAGCCATCAATTCTGCCACCTAACTACTTCGGGGACCAATTTTGTATCCAGCGGAGGGTTCTGGGGACTCATTCACCCATGCATTCCCTACGCCGGCCACCAGTTCTTTCTCCCCGTTGTTGTCAACATGGTAAGAGCATCCATCCACATAAACAGTGGGCATTCCCTCACACTTGTCCTCTTCAAAGACTTTGTGTGGGGAATTAAGGTATGCCTCCATGTTGTCCTTTATTTTTATACTTTCGTCCTCGAGACAGTTTTCTCTGGCACAATCATGCAAGTCAGCCAGACCTTGCGCGAGGGGACTCTTCTTGTTTTGGCCATATCTGACCTCCACAGGAAAGCCTTGCATTGACAGAATCCAGGAAGTAATTCGGGAATTACTCACATTTCCGGCCCGGATTCTGTCACTTTGGAGATATTGCAGAGGCTGGTGTGGAGTCTCCACTATGATGTGTTCCCCCTGGATAAACGGGCGGTAATTCTTCAATGCCCACACCGTTGCCAGGAGTGCCTTCTCACAATCGTTGAATTTTTCCTCCACAGAGGATAAAGTTTTGCTCGCATAGGAGATTACTTTATTGACCTTGTCATGCTTTTGGTATAATACTGCCGTCAAGCACGTATTAGAGAACCCCGTCTCCAGGAAGAACTCCTTGTTTCTGACAGGGTAAGCTAGGCAAGGCGCTTGTGAGAGGCTTCTTTTGAGTTGTTTTACCGCCTCGGCTTGTTCTGGACCCCATTCCCACTTGACCCCCCCCTTCAGGAGATGAATCAGGGGTCTGGTGATCTCTGCGTAGCCCTCAATGAACTTTCTGCTGTAATTAGTCAGTCCAAGGAGGCTCCTTAGTTCTCGCAGAGTTGTGGGGTCTTTCAGTTTCTGAAGTGCTTCCACTTTCTTTTCCTGGGGACAGAGACCCTGAGGAGTAATCTCATGCCCCAAGAAATTAACACGGGTTCTACACCACTGTGCTTTCTGAAAGGAAAGTTTTGCTCCGGCGGCCCTCAACTGTGTCAGAACATAACGGATCTCCGCTATGTGTTCCTCCACAGTTGAGATTTTGATGAGGACATCATCTACATAAGCCAGGTTACCCCTCGCACCCAGGTCGGGCATGGCCTTATGTAGGAAAATGTTGAACTCATTACCGGAGTTAAGGTATCCGAAGGGAGACCGGGTCCATGTGTACTGCTGGCCCCCAAAGGTAAAAGCCAGTTTGTATTGGTCCTCCCTACTGACAGGCACGGTGCAGTACCCATTGGTCAGGTCTATTGCAGTGAATACCTGTGACCCCTGGATCTGGGCCAGCCCTTGGTCAATGTAGGGCAGAGGCCATCGGGAAGTATGGACCTGTTTGTTGAGCTCCCTGAGGTCGGCACAGAGTCTCCACTGGCCGTTTGGCTTCAATATTCCCAGCACCGGATTATTGAAGGTGCTGTGGACTGGACGGATTATTCCCCGGGACTCAAGGTTCTTAATTATTTCAGTAAAGGACTCCATGGATGCGAGAGGCAGACGATATTGCTTCACAAACACTGGAGTCATGCCAGGGTCCGTGGGGATTGTTGTTGTGTGGATGTCAGTGCAACCACAGTCATATTAGTCTACCGCAAAGAGATCTTGGAAATCCAAGAAAACTTGTTTCAACTTTTGCTTTTGTTCCAGAGTCACACAGGCATCAGCTAGGTTGACTCTCTCTTCCACCATCTGCCTGAAGCCTGGAAAGACTTCTGGTTTGGCTATTTCTCTGACCTCCTCCAGCTGGGTGGAGAAGTCCCTGGTCAGAGTGCTGATTTGGACTGGAGGCTTCAGGTGGGAAAGGCAGCCTTCATGAACCTGGAAAATCACCTCATCCCTCCTGAAGTCACAAGTCATATCTTCCTTACCATAGGGGCAGGAAGTGTACACCAGGAAGTTCCCCCCATGCCGGGTAAAAATCCTGTCTGGTGTTGTATTGTCCTCACTGTCACTGTCAAAACAGTCCTTAGGGATTGGTCCTAACAGTTCATTTACTAAGTCGATGGAAAAATGTCGGTCATCAATCGCCATTCCAATAATGGTGCCTGCGGCTAGAGTAATACTCTTTAAGTCACTGTTATCCACCTCTATTGGAATGGTGTCATGTTCTATGTTGACTAATGGTGTTGGGTTTACCCCTAACCCTTGCTGTTGGAGAGAAGCGTTTAGATGTATGTAAGCATCAGGGTTTTTCAAATGTTGTCCTCTTTTGACTTTCACTTCCAGGGAGAATTGTCGAGTCCTTTCTGGGATGGTGACTTCCTCTTTGATCTGAATTTCAACTGCATAAGGTAGCAATTGAGCTGACCTAAATGCTTTTTCTGGATCATCAAAGCCCATGGGATTATCCGCTAATCGGGACCAAGCTTTGAAGTTCATTAGGTCCAAACTAATGGCAAAGCGATTGAGAATGTCACTGCCTAAGTAAAAGGCAGCCGTGACGTCTCGCACGACCCAACAATTATGGACTATGCTCTTGTTGCCAATGGAGATTTTGAGCATACACCTGCTTGGCAGGGGATGTTTGGAATTAGGCGCTTCCAGGTCCATTTCCCATTTGTCTATCAGTTTGAATGTGGGAATGGCTGGATCTTTTGGGAGTTGGCGAAACATGGCTTCGCTGATGAAGCTTTTACCATTTTTCACACACACTCGGGCGAGAACAGAGTCCTTCCCATCATTTATCTGAACAGGGATGAACAACTGCTCTCCAATTTGCTGAATATCAGCCAGGCTCTGAGCTGATTTCACATCTTTCTGGACTATAGGAGTGGGAATGTCTGATTGTGGATTTGTATAGAATCTCAGAGTGTTTCCTTCCAGCGTGGAGTACCACTTTAGACTGGAAGGAAGGTTGATTTTCAGAAATAGAGAGGACCCCCCCATCACCAGTCTGTTGTCCTACTGCTATTACTGTCACGTCTGGAATTTGGCTATTCTGGAAGTGAAATTCTACTTGGTCAGATTTTTGTTCAACCATGTGGCAGGTGCCGTTTAAACTAACATGGTTGACACTCTGTTTTAATTTTATGGGTGGCCTGTCTGGGTCCAGAGGACCTTGTTTACACAATCTATTAGGGGTGACAACCTTCTCAGGAGGTCATTCCCTAGTAAACAAGGGGCGCCCTCTGGAGTCACAATTATGACCGGGTGTTTCAACTTGTGTCGCCCGATCTTAATGTCCAAGTCTGCAGTCCCCTCAACGGGAATTTCCTTCCCGTCAAAGTTCTGCAGTTGTCCAGGAAGAGAGGTGAGAGGAATTTGGTAATTCTCTCCCCTTCCTGCATTCAGTTCGTCAAAGGCCCTTCTGGACAGAAGGGTAGCTTGAGATCCAGTGTCCACCAGTGCCAAAATTGTACCCTGCCCCTGTACTTGTACCGGGGCATAGTATCTTCCCTCCTTCTCCTCAAGGGGGCACAGATAATGCACATTTTTGGACAACTGGTGGGCTAACTTTCTGGTTTTGGACATCGCTAGCGAAGAGATTTGGGTAGAATTCTGTGGAGAGCCTTGGGAATCTGAAAGAAAGAGTTGGCAACTGGAGATCAGAGCCATTGTGGGTTCCCCTGGCTCCGGTTCCGGGCCGCCCCCCCCTTTTTGGAGGCAGTCACCAGGATGGGTTTGAACCAGGGGATTTTCTTGCTGTTGGTTCTGGGATGAGATGGTGGGAGCGGTAGCTCAGTCTCCACATCTCCCCAGTCTGGATTTGCATCCCTAGGGACCCATTTTTCTTTGGGAGGAGTTCCCCCCTCTCTGAAGGAGAAGATCCTTTTCCCAGGATCCTCTGAGGATCCCTCTCCCTCAAATTGGAAGATCTGTACCTCCTCCTCAAACTGAGTCTGTTTGGGTCTTTTGTTTCTCCTACCCCCCCTCTGCTCCTTAGGAGGCAGACTTTCAGGGGCAGGAGATTTTGTTTCCGGTTCCTGGGTTTCCAGGGGCTGTTTACAAGTGAGGAAGGAAGCTTCCTCCAAGGCTTTACACCCCCCTTCCCCTTGTGCCTCCCCCCCTGGGAACCGGTGAGTTATCGGGGTGCGCCCCCGTCATTGTTCTGGAGCACCAGGTCCAGAGTTGGGTGCGTTCTGCGCCGGCATGCCGATCTGAGGATTCTGCTGAGCCCTCAGTATGTGACCCAGATCCAGCGCCATGTTTTGAACCTGGCGCTCTAACTGGGAAACCCGCTCAGGCTGATACGGGGCCCTGTTTTCTCCCCTGGGCTGATCCCGGGAAGGGTAGCTATCCCTTCTTTGGTAGTACCCCTGGTTGGGAAGATTTGGGTACCCCTCCACCCTTGGCCTCCCCTCTCCCGGATTCAGTGGTCTGGGCTCAGGGAATTGGGGAAAGAAGGATGGATGGTTTTGGGGCTGAAAGTTGGGTGGATACCTGGGGAAAAAGTTCTGCCCAGGATTTGGAGAGTTTCTGCCCTATGTTGGGAAGTTAGGAGGGAAGTTCCCTGGGCTAGGTGCTTGGCTGGATCCCCCCCCTTGGGCTGGAGGAGTCCACACATAACCCAGGATGGGTCGATTTCCCTTGTAACGGGGACTTACATAGTCAGGAGAGCGAGGGACCCCATTTGTGGGGCTGCCTCCCTGGCTCCCTGTCTGTGCCTGGCCCGAGGACCTTCTGGGCCTAGCATTATTAGGTGCAGGTAGGTTTTTAGGCCCCCCCATCTCCAAATCCAAAACGGGGGTGACCTTTACCTCTGCCACCTTGGCAGCAGCAGGGGTGCTGTTGGCTTTGGGGTTTTTCTGGGCATTACTTTTGCTATCTACCGGTTTCTGCACCTCATAGATCCGGGTAGCCTGTTCAATGACCCAGTCTAAAGATCTTTTCTCGTGAAAATCCCTCACGAGCTGGGTCATTATGTATTTGGGCAAGGCATGAAAAAATGTATTAATGAATTCTCTACTGTCTGTGCGCACCCTTCTGGTGGTCTGCGCAAAAGCACGTTTCAGTTCTTGCACAAATTCTTGTGGGGCCTGATCCTCCCCACATTGCAAATTGTAGGCTGCCTTGCGAGCCTCTTGAGGATTTCTGTGAACAGAAAAATGTTTCAAGATGGCCGCCTTGTAGGAGGACCATCTTAAATGATTTTGGTCCTCCAGCCCGCAAAGAAACTGGAGTATTCCGGGGAGAAGGTCCACTTTACATATTGAATACAGCTTTGGCTGTCCTTCAAATGGAAAGTCTCCATCATTTGCTCAAACAACTCTAAGTGCTCCCAAACAGAATACTTAGCGTTCTTATGGTAAGGCGTGATGACGCTCCTGATCGCCTTAATATGCTTTAAGGCCTTAAGCAAGGCCCTTTTGGCCTTATTGGCCCTTTTGGTCCGGGTAACCCTGGTCCATTCATCTTCTGACTCAGAGGCACTGCTCCCAGAGGTTCCCGTCTGTTCTTCCAGGTTTTCCCGGATTCTGCGAGCCTGGGAATGGCTGGCAGAATGTGGGGACCTGGTCTCCTGTGTCCTGCGCAGTTCAGAGGAGTCTTCAGATTCCTCCTTGCTGCCAGGATTTGATGGGTACCCCCTCCACTGACCTAACTGGGCAGAGGTTTTCAGGATGCCCTTAATGGGCCTACTCTCCTGGGGTTGCCCATTAAATTGCACTGTGCTGGGGTGCCCATACCCGGATGCCCGCCCCTCCATTCCTGGGTGGTACTGGCCTATGAGCCCCATGCTTCTGGCTGGATAGTAATCTGCCATCCCTGTGGCCCTGTGCTCATGTGCGCCAGGGGACATGGGGGTGGCAGAGTCCAGGGACTGAGAGATATACAGGCCTCTGGTACTAGGGCTCCTGAGGTTATGCTCAGGAGTTTCCCTTTCCCAGCGAACCTGGTCTCCATCCGCCCCTGCTCCCTGTTGCAATGCAAGAGCCTGCACCTTCAGTTCCTCAGTTAAGGCCTTACTAGACCCTATCAGTCTCTCCTGCATCGCTATCTGTTGTTGGAGCCTATCATTGTGCTGGCAGAGAGCCTCATTCTCTCTCTGCGTTTCCTGATTGGTCCTGGAGCACTGGGCCAGTCTTTGCTGCAGGAGGGTTACCTCCTGAGCTGTGTCCCTATTGGCCTGCTCCTTTCTTGCTAGAGCATCCTCCACCCTCCTGGTGTGCTCTAACAAGTTCTGGTGTTCTTTTTGGAGGTCACCCAGTCCCTGTTGGGCCAGGTGATTTTCTTCCATTTTTCTTTTTAAATGGCAGACTTCCTGGCCTAAGGCGTCTCTTTCCTGACTAAGAGCCTGCATTTGTGCCGCCAGGTCGTCCCTCTGCCTTTGAAAGGCACCAGCTTTCTGGCGTTCTTCATCAAACTCTGCCTGGGTATCCAGGTCTTTCGAAATCAGCTTGTTGCTCTCTACCTTCACTCTATCTAGATGACTTTGCAGGGTGGCTACCTGCTCCGTGCATGCCCTGTTAAAGTCTAATTGTTGCTCCAGCTTTTTCTGGCTCTGCAGTAAGGAGTCCAAACTGTCTCGGTGCTCCTTCTGCAGGGCCAGAAATCTAGTATCCTGGTCAGCCTTTTCCTGTTGCAGGATGTCCATATCCTTCTTTATTTTAATGATGTGCTGTCTACTCTCATTTTCTGACTCCTGGCTCCTCTGCAGCCTCTGCTCAGAAGAGTCCAGATCAGATTGGGCCTTCTGTAATGCCAGCAGTTGCCTACTCGCCAAATCTTGGCCTTCAGCACATCTGTCCTGCATGGCTCCCATATGTAAATATAAATATGCTGCTACCCTGGCAATCTTGCTGTGCTCATCCTTGGCCTTAGAGGACATATATAGTTCACTCAGGGCCACATGTAAGGGACCCTGATCTCTATATATATCTGACCCTGTTTCAGTGACCTGTTGTGTGATTGCCTGCAACCACGCCTCCTGGCCCTGTTCGGTCCATTCACCTCTCACAAATAGCTTATGTAAGAGGTGCTCTCTGGCTATTTTCATGTCTACTAAGGTCGTCATTCTAGAGATTGGTCTCTGTCCTGACTTACAGAAGTTTGTATTTTATTTTTGCAAAACAGACCTTTTCCTTAGAGCGTTGCTTTGAGGAGTGCTTTACAGCATAACACAGCGTGGTGATCCGACCGGATATGTGTATCTGGTCAGCTGGCACACTGTATTAATCTGCACAAGCGATAGATCTAACCCAAACGTCCGGCACGAGCCCCCAATTTGTAAGAGGATTCAATTCAACACTACAGCTAAGTCAACGCCTAGTCTATAATACTGAATGAAAACCCTTATTGATATATCTTTATGTCCAGTTTATGCGTTCTGGATGACTACCCCTATATAACACCCCTCTCTTCGAATCCTCCTGACCCCACTGAGCCAAGAAGTAGTTCTGTTTTGCAAGTTAAAAGGTTTATTTGATAATTTAAACAATAGATATATATATCAGACTTTATAATAAATTAATAATTGAATATCACACTTAATCTGATATGATAAAGATTAACAACGGAGAATCTGGCACTAGCACACTTCTTTATAATCACTAAGGAGTTGACATGAAATGGATAAGGTAGCACACTGGTAAATAGGTACAGAAGAATAATGTGATAGAGAATGCTTCATAGAGTTCAAATGGATGCAATGTTGAATGAAATGCAGTACAGAAAATCACTTGATAGGATTTCAGCAAAAGACAATGTAATCACTTCCTTGGACAATTTACCCCCCCCCCCCCTTTATGCAATGCAAGGAAATGGAAGGAAGGCACACAATTCTCAGAAATGCAATTCAAATGTAATTCAGTTCACCCAGCAACTTAGACTACAGAAGTTGAAAACACAGGCAAAATGCTATGATATGTGCTGGCAATGGAGTGAAAATATGTTAAAATGCTTTTAATTCCCTCTAGAGGTTCAGGGTGAGTGGTATCTAGTTAATATTAGTCCAGGCTCCCACTAGCAATGATTCAGGGATAATTAGCAGGTTAAACGAATTTCTGGCAAATGGAAGGCAAGCAGCAGCAGATTTTTACACGTGAAGAAATTTGCAAATCGTGGCAAAATTCGCGAATGCGCTGGACGCGATTACAGAGGGACTACAAGGACTATCACTATCGTCTCGGGGTCGTAAGACAGTCTAGGATCTCAGCTTCCAGATGAAAGTTACTGCAAGTCTCTAAGACAAACGGTCGCGGAGATATGAGCGATTTTGTGAAGGTCGTTTTTCAGATTTGAAATTTTAAAGTTTCAAAAAGACAAGTGACAGCTAGCAACTAGAAAATGACAGGTGACAGTTAGGAGGCAGTTCTACTTAGATTAAAATAGCTTGGACTATATTATTTTAACTAAGAGTTTGGTTCTGCACAGTCTTGCTAGGTACTCACACTATATTCTTGAATTAGATGGGCCTCGCCACGAATCTGGTCAGGTTTTAGACTGGACTCCGGTTCAGCTCTTTGGTTCTGCTAACATTGGCCTGGGTCAGCTCTGGTCTCTCTCTCTGGGTACAGCACTGCTTCTAGATTCTGGAGATTGAGGGATTTGAAGTCTGGATCTCTGGATGTTGATGGAGGTAAAGTATGGAATTTTGGCAGAGCTTCCAGCTGCAAGTGGAAAATCAATCCTTATTTGGCTTGCACTATCTGCTTTTATCTGTTTAGAATGTGGGTGTGTTCTAGCATCACTGACCCTACCTCTCTCTCAGCCTCTAATTGGTCAAACTTCCATCTCTCACTTGATTGGGGAAGGAACTGTGAGTCAGAGCGATGTCATTTTATGGCTGGCAGAGAGGACACTCCCCTGTCAAAGTGCACACAATCTACATTTGATAAAAAAAGACATATTTGTACAGGTACACATTTGCTTAAAATTACATGCACCCCTCACATATCACAGGAGGTATCCCCTGTTCAAACTCTGCTCTTCCTGGGGGCTTGCATTCAGAAATGGCACATATTTCACTTTTTTAGTGGTTTTGCAACATCAGATTTTTCTCCAGATTTGTACACATGTACACGGCCTGTCCATACATACTCCAGTAAATTTTCATTTGTCTAACTTAAACACAGTGTCTGTAATATTAACAATTAGCGGGGTTTTTCCCCAGAACATCACACAAATTGGAGTTTGGGCTTGAATTGAAGGTACATTTTCTAAATTAAGGCTCTCAAGGTTATACATTTCTGTCATTTGATTACAAAGAGTTATCAGTGTTTTTGTAAAATATATATTTTGCTTTCACGTCAGTTCTCAGAGTGTTGGAGTCCGCCTCCAAGACTTGGGTGGTTCAGTCACATGTGTCCTCTGGGTAGGCAGGCCTTTGTTGACAGGAAACAGTAAAAATCAACATATTCCTTTCAGAGGAGAGGGGCCATTGTGTGGTCTCTGGGAAGCTGAGATCAGGAGGCCAGGGAGCCACTTTGCATTTAATTAACAGAACCCTGTGATTTCCTGGCTTCTTGTGTTGAGTTCTGAAGTGTCAAGAGTTCTCAGGACAGGCAACCCCTTTGAACTTTTAATGAAATAAGACCCCTTTCTTTGCACTAGACAGTTTTGCAAGACAGCTCTCCTGTCAGAGTTTAGACCGCTAGCGCCACCCTCAGGATTTTGTGGTTACTGCATCCATCCTTGGGATTTTTTTTAGATTGATTCATTTCAGCAAGTGATATTACATGGAGTATACTGTCCATGTTCAGGACATGGCATTGGTGTGTTTCTGCAGTAAAGTAATTCTGTGCCCATGATTTTGCCATATTTGACATTCAAGAAAAATGAATTCCCAACAGTTATGGGTTTGCTTTTGGCAATCAGCATTGCCTCTCTGAGCTCACAATATAGGAGAAATTGGATTTTCCTGTGCATTTTCTGGGGAGCTCTGGCCATTATGATGTTTTCAATGCCAGTAATGCACAGCTTTGGTGGTAGGGCTTGGATGCATGGATAAAAACATCCCACAACACCGATTGATCGTGCCCACTCAAATTGATCAGTGTGGTATATTTGATAAAATAAAGAGAAGAATAAAAGGTTGGGTAAGTATAGACAGTCGGGATCGAATTGTCCTCATAGGGGACACTCCTCTTCTACACTTATGCAGAACATTGCCAAAATACACAGTCAAAATACGAAAGTATCATTCGAAGTGGGTTTGAGGCATGATCAATAATACACGGTTGTTGGAGTTTGAAGGACAAGTCAGGACCCTGTGCTCACTGGTGCTAGTAGAATAGGTTACTTTGATAGGACCTGCAGCCTCACACAAGGTTTGTCAGGGAACCAAAAACTCCAAGATTCACAATGAATTAGTTTAGGGAAGGGTTGTTTGGCAAACCTTGTTAGGTAGAGTTGCTGGTGGATGGTTTTAACCAATGGTTTTAGTCATGGATTACTTGATTCTTGGTTGTTGAAATAATGGAGCAACTCCTGACTTGTTGTCATCCGTGAAGGTTTTAATGTTGTTACACAAATAAACCAAAGGGCCTAGCAGGAGATGCTAGGTGCATGTGACGATGGGGCCAACATGTGTTTCGACCGTAGTCTTTGTCAATAGGGCTCAATGGGAATGGGGAAGCCGGATGCACAGGAACCGTTATCAACGGTGCCTGCGCATCCGAAATGCTGGGCTCACGGGTGCCTTTCATTCCGGCAGGTCAAACCTGGTGGAATGAAAGGCACCCGCGAGCATGACTTGGAGTTTGCAGGTCCGGATGCAATGGTACCGGCAAGCTTACTGGTACCGTTGTATCCAGACCGGCAAGCTCGTAATGAGGACCAATGTTTTAAGGTACCAGAGCGTAAAGAAAAGAAGCACACTTGATCTCTTATTTTACCCATTGTAATAACAATACACACATTCATCCTATCCAGCTTTAGTAAGAAGACATGTGAATATCGTAATGTTTCTTGGAAACCCTAAGAACAATCACATTATTTTCAGAATAAGTATAGCAATTCTCTTGCATTTATTGATCTAAAGGTGTGATCCATAAAGAATTACATTTTTATATATATTCAGAGTCAAAATAAGATGAGGAGGTTTCAGAATATAAGAGGCTCATTGCCATCAAGAAAATTGATTCGTTTTCACGGAATAATAATTGTGGTATCATTCTATATTATGATTTGTGTTTTTCTCTTGATTATTATGACATTTGGACATGTTACAAAAAACAATAAAGACATGGTGGGTGACAATGAAACATTTCCTATAATCATCAATAAAAGTATGGATTGCATTTTTTATAATTTTACGGGGCACCTATTTCAATTTAAAAGGGATGTTGGGGAAGATCATGAAGATATAAACACAAATCTTGATCATTCAGCTCATTTAAAAAATAATTTATGGTATCAGCACATGAAGGAGGTGAGAGAGACAACGTCAGAAGAAAGCTGCTACAATTGTCCCTTATTACCATACACCATGAACGCAGCAAAGACATTTATTGCCAAAGAAATGCCTACACATGATGCAACATGTCTCAGTCATCTAGCAGCGTGTACGACCAGAGGGCAAATTGAAGGAAAATTGGCAACTTTATGATGGCGATGAAGAGGAACACTTCCATGTGAAGACACATATGTGAGGATGCAAAGTGGGATGGGGTAGACAAGAAAAAAAATATGTATCCATCCCAAATTGGAGAACAAATTCAAATCGTCAAGCTAAAGAGGATGGAGTGCTCAGACATGACTGAACCAGGATGCTGGGAGAGACCTCAACTATTGGTTATGGGCGTGTTGCTACTAGTACTGAATGGGAAGAAGGACTTTTATCTTGCCCTGCCCACTTATTGAAGAAAGAACCAGTAGGCATAGTGCAAATAGTGAATGACAGATGCTTAGAGTCATGAGCCAAATATTGTAAGTTACTAACATGGGTTGATAATAAAGCAGGAGCAGTATTTATAATACCACTAGAGAATGCAACAACACGCTTCAAGAATGAAGGCTTGGTTCTAGTTGGAGAAAACAAAGGATGTGGAGAGACAATCGAGGTCCAAGGAATGAATGAAGGAACTGCAGTACTGATGGGCCAATATTGAGCCTGTGGATCCAGAGCTTAACATGCAGTTGCCTAAAAATTGGGGAGGACTATTCTCCATTGTAGTAATACATGTTCCAGCATTAGTGATTCCTCACAGTGACCTCAGATTTCAAAAAATTAATGAACAGCAAAGAAGGAAGAGGTTGCTTGTTTATTGCCGGCTGAAAAGGGAGAACTAGTTCTCATCAAAATCAATTAAAACATATGAAGATATTCCAGATGAGCATAAACTGTTCAGCAAGACAGCAATGATAATGACATCTATATTCATGCCAAGAATCCAAACTGCATTGAATGCCAAGTGGCTGACAATTTCCAGATGGGAGCTGTTACAGACGATCAATGCAAAAGTAAAAGGATTCAATGCAATCAGAGAAGAATTGAGAGCCATCAGGCTGATGACTCTCCAGAACAGGTATGTCCTGGTCTTAATTGCAGCAATGGAAGTGGGTGTGTGTGCCAAGGTTGAGCCTAATTGCTGTACATTCACGCCATCTCATGATGGAGAAAATGGAACCCTGATGGAAGCAATAACTATGCTGATGACCCTGCATGCGAAGATGGAAGATGAAGTTGACTAGACAGCAGGAGATGACTGGTTTTAATTTCTATCATCGTGGATTCCAACCAGCCATTGGGATGAAGATAATGATTGATATAGATGCTGGAGCAGGTGAACAAATGCAAAATGAGGAACGTACGAGTGAGAATATAAAGAAAAGTCCCCTGGCACCTCCAGGTGATGTTTTACTACCCTAGGGATCATTGAAAATATGTAGGACGTTGGATATTCTGTTCACCATGAGGAGAATGCTGTCACATGACCCGGAGTGTGGATGAACATAATAAGAATGCTGGTCACCTGAGGGGGGGTGACAAAGATATGGATTCCAAAGAAATTACAGTATGAAGAGAAGATGAAGGGGACTGAAGAGGAGAATTTGGTCGAGGACTCAACCAGAGGGGGGAATGTAGAGGAGCAGGGGGGTGTGTTTTCCCTAGCTCCTGCCCCCTCACCGCCATCAGATTGGAAAAGTAGGAGAAGAGCTATATGTAGGACCCCATGTGTTGTTCCTATACCACATCGAATGTATGAGAGACGAAATGCACTCAGGCAACCATACCGAATGTACCCTCATACTGAAAGAGTAGAAGGATGTCAGCATGCACCTTTGGACATCATGGAGTGCTGAGTGAAATCTGATGAGGGCAGAGTGATGTCATTAAGAACATATACAAGGACATACTGTAACTATATGAAAATACTTAAGAGTAACGATGTAAGTAAAGTGACGAGAAACATGTACGAAATGAAAAAGTAATCATATATACAAAGAAGATAAAGTAACTTGCTGTTCAATAAGGGTAAATATGCAGTAACGCAAGGTAGATAAGACATATCGAAGCTTGTTATAGAGGAAAGAATAACGTGGCGAAGGTGGCCATAATAGGAGGATGGACATCGGCTTGTGTCAAGACTCAGTCCAGCTACCTCAGAGACAGACCAAGGATGCAGAGTCAGGAGACTTTGGAGAAATAGCTTTGTGTGCAAAATAAAGAGGAGTCTCTTTTGGCCTGGGAACAAGGGTGTTATTTTAAGGAATAATTGCAAGGCACAAGGGGAAGCAGACGGATAAGCTATGTACGTAAGACATATTTCTCTTAGATTAAATAAAAACAAAACATTTGCAAGAGCCACGTATTGGACAAGAGGAGCAAGAACACCCACTATAAGTAAATCACATAGCAGTAAATAGGAGGTCAAAAGGGACAAATTTGCAGTCTCCTCACATGTGATTACGAAGTCAAAAACAAGGACTATTCAATAAGCTTCGGATGAAGATAGTGATGTGCTTGTACTCCCTCAAATGTTGCAGAACAGAGAGAAGACTACAAGGTCAACTACAGATGGGAATCTTTAGTTTATGGCCGAACTGATGAAAGATGATGTATTAATTGGGAAAGTGGGGAGTAATCTGACATGACTCAAACACCTGGGTTTTGTTTTGCTTACGTGCTGCTAACGAGCCAAAAGTCCAAGGTTGGGTGAGAATGTCAACCAATCAGAGGATCTATGGGGCAGCCTGCTGCCATTTACTCTGTTATAATCAGTATTATACGTATTTAGAGGTAGTTCGAGGCATGCCTAACAGACAAGGGGCAGCCAATGAAGTACTAACCCATATGAATACCATAGGTGCATATGTTCCCTTAACCAATCCTTCCCGTCAATAGGGTTTGCAGTTTGCCACATAGGATGATGTCATAGATGATGCATACTGGGGTATATAACCCCTGTATAATCAAGTTGGTGTGTGAGTGTGTGCATCAGTCCATTGTTTGCCAGTTTGCCCTGCTTTATTAAATTGAGAATTAAGTAATATTTTAACATATTTTCAGAGTCTGTCTGATTATTTGGTCTGAGCTCTTTATTGGTAATTCCATCTATCACAAGAGACGCTTCAAGGCTCTAAAATACAAAGGCCCCGAAGAAGCTTGAATTTTGCGCAATAAAATTACAGCACAATTATGGATGTTTACATCAGTGTCTAGGTCAAATGTTAACAATTGTGTTTCTTCATTTTTCTGTGGAATTAATATTGTGAACAAAGTATTTTTTGGGTATATGTTCCAATACCTGTATCATACAAAGCATCTTTTACACTATTATGTTCAAATATCAACGTTTACAATCAATTTAAACAAATGAGTTGTATTTTGATATCCCATTATCTGCACCACTGCTGCTCGTCTTATTTGTGTCAAATAAAAATGAGTAACCCTTTGACGTAAGTGCTCCTCTTCCAAAGCTGAAAGTGCATACTTACATATGTTACACTAAGTGTTATGTTACAGCACACCTTCTGAAGGTGTTTGACTGGAAATGAATTGAGGTCAAGGGCCTAATAGGCATTAGTTAGCATATGCATACACCATTACATTTCTTTGAGTTGATTTATCGTAAATAAGATGCTACAATACCCTGACACACTGGTGGAGTTAGGGTTTGATAACAGCATGCACTACTGTGAGAATAATCCTTCTCATTGCAGAACCGGGGGTGTACTCTTACGCCCAGTAATTTACTTTATACATTGCATATGGGCCCACAGCATACCCTGATTAGACTGTGTTCTCTTCTGGCCAGTCAATGGATTGTGTCTTTCCTGGGTCCCAGATATGCGAGTGTGGCCGTGGATGATGCTTGTTCCCACCCAGTACCCGTTATGAGCAGAATGCCGCAGGGTTGCTGCATCTCCCCCACATTATTTAATATATACACCACCCCTCTTCTTCTCACCCTCCTTGATGGCCTGAGTGTCCAATTTACCAATTATGCGGATGACACCCAGGTCATCATTGAACTATCTGGAGATTACATTAAGGACAGTAACTTAATTAATTTCACATATAAATGAATTCAGGTATGGATGGCTACAAACTCACTGGCCTTGAACGCCAAAAAAACTGAGCTCCTGATTATTGCATCCAGCAATAAATTGAAGACACTTAGCTCTGACTATGACACTTTTATCATTGCCTACATCAAAATTAAAGTCGCCAGGTCAGTGAAGGCCTTGGGCATCACATTGGATGCCGAACTTTCCACGAAGCCCCATGTTGCCCAATTTAAGGCCTCATGTAGTTAGTTACATTTCCAAACTCTTGAACCACATCCGTCCCTACATCTCTTTGCAGAATAGGACATTGCGTGCAACTGTACCCATCAATTTGCGTCTTGATTATGGCAATAGCCTCTTGGCAGGGACTGCAACAAGTAACCTGGATATACAAAATAATGCAGTTAGGGCCGTTTTGGGTTTAACTCGTAAAGATCATGTCTCCCGGGCCAGACAGGAACTTCACTGGCTACCTGGGAAACGTGTTACACATAAGATGATTACTATTACCTACAAGTGCTGTCACGCCAATGACCCCAGTATCTTTCTGAATGACTATCTGCATGTAGAGTGCCTCATACTTTAAGATCCAATCACCCCGCAAAGCTTACACACCCCAGATTTAAACTCTCAGGCTTTTGTGGAACTGGATTTTATGTTCAAGCCCCCTAAACTCCCCACTCATCATAGGCAGGCTAAGTCCATTGCAGAGTTTAAGAAGGGAGTTAAGACCCACTTGTTTAATCTTGACCCTGACTAATCTCCCTCGTCAATAAATATTTCAGGGGCACACCAGCATCGACCATGACAAATTTCGCCGTAGGACTGCCTGTTACATTGTATTGTTTGTCCTGTCACGGTTTATTGTGCACTCTGAAGCCTATGGGCGATTTAGCGCGTTAGAAAAATCTAATCAAATCAACACTAGGTTTTACTCACCTTGAACTGCATACTGCTATTCTAAATAATATTTATACTTTGGTTTACATACCATACCAGTATAGTCTTTGTTTTTATAATTGTGTTTTTGAATGATAATAGTACTTACCTTTCTAAAGAATTATCTGCCTGTGTGTATATATAAAGTAAACCATTATTTTTACAATTCATCAGTGTGTTAGTGTTTCTTTGTACCATATGTATGCTACAAGTTCTTTGTACCCATCTACAGCCCTCTCTCCCTCCTAAAATAAGCCTGGCTGCTCTGTCATTGCTACTATTATCTCAGGTGGGTGGACTTTAGAAAAACTGTCCTAACAACATGCCATTGTCACAAACTCTGCCGAGGTGTAACACTGGTTTTGGGAGATAGTTGGTCTCTGTTATTAAAGATACTTAAGGTGAAAGTTAGCACTCTCTAGAGTATCGTAGTCAAGACTGTGACAGCTGGACAAATAACAGCATTCAAGCTTTTTGCGTGCAGCTCTCTGTTATCGGCGTGGAGTATGGGGAATACTGTAACCTGGTCATGTTGGTGGGGGCCGTGGCCTGGCTAATCTAGGTTTTTTTTGTTTTTTATGGGGATCGTGAAATTTGCATGGTCTGTGGATAGAAACACTTTCTAAAAAATAATAATTTGATTTATGTTTGTGAATTGCTAGAGATTCCCTAAACTTCCTGCTTACAGAATGCAACTCAAATGTTTTGAGCCAATCTGCCGGCATGCAGCCAAGCTCCATCTCACGGCCCTCCGCAGAGCGCTAGCATACGCCGGCTATCCCGATCAAGCTTCTTCTGCCAAAGCCCCTTGCCCTGGAATTCTCTGCATATTTCGATTTCTTTCCTTCCCACTTTCGTGGACGTCCGCAAAGCTCTGTAAAACTCATCTGTTCGCTTTAGCCTATCCTGCATGTTCTTCCTTTTTCAACCTTCCCATCATGCTCGGGCCAATCAGCTGTTTTAGTGTGGTTGGAGTTTGAGTTCAATTGTTATTATCTTGTCTATCAGTGTTGTATTTTGTCGTGCACAGCGTAGAGTTATCGCTAGGTCAGGGAGGGATTTCCAAATTTTAAAATAAACAAAGTAAATGTATTGAAGTAAGTGTCTCTAAAGTCATAACTTTGGCCACTTCTGATTGGATTAACCAAACCACATGCAGCACCTGGTGCCGCTCACACAGGCTAGCTACACCAGGCCGAGCCTGGGTGTGGCACTCTATTTTACTAACTAGAAATGCCACTCCCAATTGGTCTGTAGCAGGTGTAACGTGGGGTATGTCAGCTGGACTCTGCTGATGCTGTTATCTTGGCGCTGATAGCATCAGGAGGGTCAACATGAAATCAATTTTCAAAGGGAGGAGACTCAATTTTGTGTGGACCTCTTTAAAATAGCACTTTGATCGTGCAGTGTGCATGTGCGGCACCTCCTGGGTGGGGTACAAATGCACACAAAAACACATGGATATGTGCTTGGTTTGTAAGTGAAAACCTACATAAGGGCACAAGATTCCCTAATTTGCATAGGTAGCAAGCATGTATCCGCTTTCATGAATGCCTGTGGACCCGTTCTGTAATACCAAAGTGCCTGGTGGTTGCACTCTCAGTTTAAAGTTTTACCCATGTTCGTCTCCATTCTTTTTAAAACACCCCCTTTCCTTGTTTTCAACATTCATTTTAAACACCCCTTAGTCTCGAAATCAAGGAATCCGCAAACATGTACACCACCCGGATGCTTGAAATCTCCTTACCTGCATAAAACAACCAGACATCTGTGTAGTGCCCGACTGTCTTCAAATAAGAGGCAGAATGAGGGGCCATTAGCACTTTGAAATTCACACGTGTCTGTCCCGGCCCAATAATAAAATATAAGACATCAAAGAAACAAACTTGGGGAAGGACCTGGGGGTCTGTAAAGCCAACCAATGGCTTTTACCATAGCTTGGCGTTGCTACTTCAAAGCCCTCATTAGTTCCAACCTGCATTTTGCACACAAAAATACTTTTGTTCAGATTGCCAAGAGGCAGCCCCCTGTGTTTTACACATCAAAAAAGCATGCTTTTACTCGTTTTTGGGGACGATGACACGTACCACACAGCAGTTGAAGTGCTGCCAGTGGGCCAAAGTGCCACCTTTGTTGTGTAAAGATGTAATTTGTGGAGGAGCAGTGCCATTCAATTTGGCACTGACATTTGCACCAAGCGACTGGTGGAAAAATCTCTTCATTTCACTCGGTCAGTCGGTGCAAAAATAATTTTTGCACTGCTCCGTTGGTGCAAATATTGACAAAAATAACTTTAACTGGTTCAAAATTGTCTGGCACGAGAACAATATATGCTGTTTGGCTACTAGGTCTTGAGAAGATCTACCTGGCCAAATGATCATAAGAGGATATTCGCTCCCTATTAATTCCATCAATTATCTGTGTTTTTGCTAGATAGGGCATGGGCAAAAACAACAGCCTGTGTGTAGATAATGTGTTGCAAGAACACTTCGCTCTCTGTGTCATTATTATATCATCATTGTTTTGTGAAGCTCTTCCTGGGTAATGATAATCGTTAGGCTGGCAGTGGCTTTTTTGTAACCAGGTGCTTTCATTTGATGTCTGTTTTGCGCTTCCTAAGAATAGTTCATCAATGACTGTAACTTCATCTTGCAGGATTCATTATAATTATTATTATTTATAATTGGTTATTTATAACTTTTTGATGCGCGTGCCGGGATTCGAACCCGTATTTTTCCGCGTCGTCTTGCTTCCAAGACGAGTGCGTTCCCACATTCGTTTCCCCTGTTCGAGCTGTCAAGCGTTTTGCATCAGGAAAGGCTTTTCTGGGTTTTTTCAAGCCATGTTTTCAAAACATTTAAAAATGAACCATCGATGTATTTACATTTTATCTGTATTGAGTGTTAGCATGGCCAACATAAGAACGAAGGTTCGTGAAGTTGTTTGGGCGAATGAAATTGGTCAATCGTGGTCGCGACGTCAGACCGGCCATGCTATGTAGCAGTCTTTAGAAATATGACTTGCGTTTACCCACAGAAGGGCAGCATGTCCATGTTCATATCATGATGGAAAACAGAGGAGCATTTTAAATCACATCCGTATTTTAGTTCCTGAAATTGAGAGCTGCTAATGCCCAGCGCGCCAATACATGGCTGGCGCTCACCACCCAACACGAGCGCCAGCGATCCCAGAAACATGCACGCGCATCTTGGCAGGAGGTTTCTATTATCCTTCAGGGCTAGTTAATTCAGATCTATGCCCCTCCCACGATGTCAATCATCTTCGCCTCGTGACCGGCATGGGACTGCCTGAATAATTCATGCCGCCCACACACACACACACACACACACACACCGTGCCGCCTAATTCGCATTGTTACACATTTACCGTACATCTGAGTGAAGTATGGATCGTCGATCCACCGGGAGGGCAGTACTCTCATTAGTGGTCTTGCTAGGAAGGGCAGAGCCCCACCAGACCGCACGGTAACCTGCTCTCTTCAACACACCACTGAGTGCACGGGGCATGTGCTTCAATGATTTTAGTATGTATATTGTAAGATCATTTGCCAAAACATCAGAAGCCTGTGCTCTCCTCCGAATTCAATGGAATTCATAAAGAAATTAAAGTACACTTTTATAAATCAGTCTGTCTAATCCAAGGAATCTGATTGGTCCTGAGCGGAAGTACTTCGACGTTTTGATGCACGCGCGTTTGCTGAGACTGCTACCCAAGGATTAGCAAACTGAACCACAGCACAGGCATGGGGGGCAGTCTGGACATTGACCTCACTGCTCCAAGGCCTGTCTGGGTCTGGCCTGGGTGGGCCCTGCAGGTGTGAGGCTTCTTCAACTCACCTGCTCTTCAACCCTCCTCCCTGCAGTATGAAGCCAGCCAAGGCAAGGGTTGCCTCAGTAGGGGCAATCCATTGCAATACTTCATTTGCATGACTTAAAGGCCCCACTCAGTGCTGCGGCCCCTCCCTCCCAGTTAGACGATCAGCCACTAGACAGCCACATCTACACGTGCACCTCCACTTGCAGTTTAGGTATCTTAGTGAGTTAAGAGCTTGCTACAGAGATCCGTGTTTATGTTCCAGAGGATACGTTCAAATCCTGGCAAGTCATCTTTTTTTTCTGAGGTTGAAAAGGTTTATTTACGTAGCTACAAAATGGCCGAACATATATTTTTAAAAAGTATTATTTGTATGGTGCAGGTTTTGTAAAACCCATGCACCATGCCTGCCCAGTGGTGCCAACTCCTCAGTCTGGAAAGTAGCTAGAGGCTGTCCTAAAAGTAGCTAAAAGTCGCTAAATGACATCATTGCCTAATTTGCATAACTGCCTTTGCAAGCTGTGCAATGGACAGGAGACAGGACCAATGATGTGGGCCTACAATTCTCAGCATGCAGTGGGAAACTTGGCTGCTATATGGCGTCACTGGCAACCCTACGTGGACGTATCATTAATTCACATAGAAGGTATCAATTCTAAATGCATTTTTCTGACATTGATAATGATTTGTTTAAACCCCAAAATGCGTAAATGAATTGATGATAAAATAGCTGCTGCTGATACCATCAGCTTGAAACACATACACTACATACATGAATGTATATCCCTACAGTTTTGCAGAACGATCTTTGAAATCGTGTTGACTTGCTAGCCCGATAATACAGCGTTCCATTGGCGACCCGCATTCTCGCGCCTCTCGCAGGACGCGGCCTCAGTGACATGACTTCACTTGTGTGGGAGCCTGGCTGCAAGGACCGGGGCATTGATTGGGGATACTCCTATTGTTTTGGAGACTTACACCCTTTTCTATTGGTTTGGAAACTTGCAAGGCTCCAAACCAATAGAAAAAAGTGTACATCTTCAAACCAATGAGACTCGGGAGAAAGTAGCTCGATTAGTCGCTTGTCGCTTTCTATGGAGAAAGTCGCTAGGGACCTGTACTTTGCCGCTAAATATAGCGACAAAGTCGCTAAATTGGCAACTCTGTGCCTGCCTACATTCCAAAAAGCAAAACCCTCAGAATGACGTAACCGATGCCCCGCCCCCTTCACAAGACCCTGCCCACACGATTCAACCACTTAAACAAGAAACGGCTGAGAGACACACCGAACACGCAAACAAAAGTAAAATTGCAGTCTCTCTTTTTTTTGCGTGTGTGCGTGTGTCACTCTTTACATTGTTGCAGGAGATGCTGCTAACTGGGTGCCGGTCTTCATCTCTGTCACAGATCCTTAGTTTCCGCCCTCACCTCGATGTGATTGGGCACAAACAGTGTGTTTTCACATCGTCAATCACATTGAGGCATGGGCAGATTTCCTTTCATTGCGGAAAACCCCAGAGACTCCACGCTCTTCCCCAGAGACCCGGAGAAGAGCGTAAAAATCCGGAGTGCAGGTATGTCATGTACACAACCACCGTTAACATTTGACTGTGTCTAGGGTGATCAGATAAAAAAAAAAACCTGGATGTCCATCGAAATAGAAGTAGGACTAAAGTAAATACACAAAAACTTTAGTCCTATTTCTATGTCGCTGGTCT
Source organism: Ambystoma mexicanum (assembly GCF_040938575.1). Lineage (NCBI taxonomy): Eukaryota > Metazoa > Chordata > Amphibia > Caudata > Ambystomatidae > Ambystoma > Ambystoma mexicanum. The sequence continues at coordinate 565,486,600 of NC_090926.1, forward strand.
GTTGCGGGGGGCGGGGAAGGGGTGTGCTAACATGCACACTCCTCTCATTGGAAGAGCGCGCCAGGGAGGGGAAGAGAGAGGAAATGGGGGTTTGAAAAGCATTTCACACCCCTATGCACACAAAAAGAGTTGCGCCGGGACCTGATTTCGAGATTTCGAAATCGGGTCCCGGAAAAAAAAGGGACCATAGCCGAAACCCCGGACGGGGTTTATAAAATAAAAAAACTCCCGGGACATCGGGTGATTTCCCCGGACTGTCCCGGAAAAACCCGGACGTCTAGTTACCCTAACTGTGTCTGTGTGTGTGTGTACAGAGAAATGTGTTATTTGCATTTCTATTTGTTGATCTCCAGTGACAGCTCCTTACACCATCTAAGACTAAGGTCTTGAGTTCCTTGTTGAACTGCAGTGGTGTCGGAGCAGTCTGGATTGCCACCAGTATGGTTTTCCAATAGGCAGACGTGTAGCAGGAGAAGGTCTGTTTGCTGTTTCTTTCTTGCATGCCAGTTTTGTCTGGAGCTTAGTGATGGCTTAGCGTCCGGGCGAGCATGGCATGCCTGAGCTACAGAATTCTGCATCTATGTAGGCAGTGTTCGAGGGTTGGTTGCTTTATAGCTGATGCCGGTAGTTGTAAAGAGTTTTCTGACTGGGAGGGGATGCCAGTGGAGCTCCCATAGGACAGGAGAAATTCCCAGTATTCGTCATGATGCATTTTGTTGGATGGTCCTAAAGAGGACGCAGGTGCATCTGTGGAATGTGAGTGAGGTGGGCATTTCCCACATCAGCATGGGATATTACTGTGATGCTGGAAATGCATCGGAGGGACAGGGCCTCCGTATCCTTGTCCTTTACTGCTTTTTATCATGTTCTGTCGCGTTTTCCGTGCAGGAGTTTGTGTGGGACTCCTGGCGGTGCAGCACTCTCTCTTGGTTTGGTGAACAGACCCATGGGATACCCTTATGGCACCCATGGGTAGGGGTGCAACCCTGTGCCCCTACTGTATGATTTTGGGCACCTGTGGGTGGCCCACAGAGCAGGGTATGGGCTGGTGGTGTCAAAAGAGAAATCATATTGTGCCTCCTATTGCAGTAAATATATGGATATTGGCCTATGCCAAGCTTCTCGAAAGTCGCTTGCAAATGAAACCGTGTTGCAAGGTCCTGACCTTAAATCAATGTAAGCCGCCGTTTTAGGTCAATCTGCCATTTTAGGATTTGCTTTGTAAAAGTCACCCTGTGAGTTAAAATGGTGGATGATGTCATTCTAGAATACAACATGGCCGTCTTGACCTCTGTACATAGCTAATATGTAACTTGCCTGCAGGCCACTTGCTGAGGTCGTGAACTGAGACCTTGTCCTTCGTTGACCTATGTGTAGAAGGATTACTTGTGCAATGAAACTAATCCACGAGCATATGTTGAAACAATGTATTCAAATACTGAACGTAGAACATCTGTTTAACTACATTGTATTAATGTTTGAGAAGGCCTGCATGGAAAATCTTAGAATACACAGTTATTGCATAGGCTTGTTGATACATGTATTAAAGGCAAACCAGTTATATGCGGTTGTTCGATACTTGACACGAACCCTAGATCGGTGATGTATTAAATGGAATATTAACCCGAAGTGGGGCTGGACATCGTGCCCACCAAGTGTATAAAAAGCGAATGCATTCTAATGTACAACCGCTCTCACTGAACACACTGAACCACGCTGGAGTTCGTTGTGTTGTACTGAAGGCCGATAGCTATCTGATTTTGCTCTGTTTTTGTAACTGGATTCAGTATAAAATAAAGTACTTTGTATGTTCCTTTGTAACCCGTGTTCGATGTATTTCCTTTTGGGTACTCAGCCTCGATATTTTGTTTTCACAGTGGCAGCTCCGTGCTGAAATGACTGGTGCCCTGAGCGTCCTCCATTTTGGGATGCCCAGGCCCTGTCATTGGAATCGGTAGATTCCTGATGGGGGCAAAATGCCCCCCATGGCCTCTTGCCTTCCATCGCCTGTTACCTTCATCTTCCTGAAGTCCCGGGAAGCCCTGTCTCTGTCCCTTCCCCCTGACTGGCTGTTGGGTGGAAGTTCCATATATGGTAGTGTGGGGGAGTGCTGACCAGACTGGCTGGAGCCTTCCCAACGACCGTATGTTGTGGGTACGCCTGTGGGTGGGACCTGGGTGAATGGAGTGTGTGACGAATACGCATTCTATGTTGTGGGTGTCTAGTATCTGGTGGTTGACACAATGACTGAGACAGCCCTGCCCGAAACTGGTATGAATGCAGTATGAAGTGCTGAATGGCTCGGTACTTGTCCCAATACACATAACTTGTTCTGAGTGTCTGGAGAGAAGTGAATGGCCTGAATGCACTGTGTGCCTGATTGGTTGCCTGCCTGCATGAATGCCCTTCGCAGTGATTGGATGCTTCAGTGTGACCCAGCGGAATGAATGGGAGATCAACAGTATATCTGTGCACCTCTCACTGCTAGGAATCGTGTTCAAAAGTGTTCAGAGCTGAAGTCCAAACTACGAAGAGTAATTGGAGTGAAACTGACGCTTGACCTTGAAGCCCTGCTGGAAGAGAAGAATTGCTGTTGCTCTCCTTCACCATTGAAAGCTGCTGTGTCTCCAAGGACTGACCCAGAGAGGACCTGGTAAGGGACCCTCTTCCCGAGCTACGACGGACCATTGTGTACCAGCCTATCTTTGCCAAAGCTCCCTGGTAGACAGACCTTCGACAGTCTGCCGACCCGATACGGGGACTGCTGCGGAACTCCAAAGTGAAGTGCCCGGACTGTTGTCCGCCTGTGTCGATGACCGCTGTTGCCGACCGGAGCCTCCGTGCTCCCATTTGCCTAAGAACTTCATTGATCCAAGGACGCTCTCGTCCGCATCGTCGCCGCTGTATCCTGCTGGAGAAGGCCTGACCGTCGACGCGCCGAGAAGCATCCGCCAGTGGGTGTCCCACCACCCAAAGACCACAGAGACGCAGACGACTCGACGCCCTCGCTGGGCCACAGTTCTTCAAACTCTTTGTAGTCCAGAAATATCGACACCGAGGTGCCCCGCAGGCCTCTTCCTTGCAGGACGTTTAGGCTTCCCCGTCAACGAGCACCACCAGGAATGACGCGGCCACTTCAACGTCGTAGCTTGACCTGTTCTCCGTCAGACGTTCGACGACCCGTGACTCCTGCCTGAAAGGGAGGACACTCAAAAAGGGCCGTTAATTCCCCGACAAGGAACGCTACAACACCAAGGTACTTTGGGGTTACAGAACGATTGGAAAGTCTAGTGGGAACAATATATAGACTGGGCTTGTGATACATCTTGCTTTACAGGTTGCCCAGGTGGGGGGATCTCCACACAGAACTGTGTCTAGGTATCGGGGTCAGTATTCTGCCAATTGTTCCACCATCTTGCTTTCCTTCCCCTCTTTACTGTTGCTTTCCTCTTTATTTTGATCTGTGTGTCATTCTGACCGTATGCACTTTAATGAGATCTGATAACGTTAGTGGTACCACTTTAGAACTGTATATATTTACCATTGCTGATTTTCAGAGTACAAAGTGAGTTATCGTGATAATGTATATACCTTTGAATATTAATTATATAAAGACTGTGTTGTAAACGATACAGTGTGTGGACATTCCTTTGTGGGTGCTTGGGGACTACACTGAACCAGCCTGCATCACCTCCTGAGAAGCTAGGCCTTGATTGCTCGACCACGCACCAATAATAGAAAATCTTGGCTGGGGTCCTCTGTGCCTCTCCTCAACCATATAGAGAGCGGAAGTACAGACACCCCCCACCGGCGACTTTACAATTACCAGGGCCAGGACTGTGGTTTTGAAGTCCTTTGGTGGAAAGAAGTGTGTTATCTTCCAGATAATGGTTACCTGGTACCAGAAGCGTTGGGTCTTTTTGTTAATATGTTGTCGGAAGGTGAAACTGATGTCTGTAGTGAACCAGAGTAATTTCGCAATCACGCCAGTTGTGTGCAGCCATCAAGAAGCGGGTTGTTTAGCCACCGTTGAATGGCATCTTGCTCAGATGGGAGGCCAAGCTGGATGTATTCTGTCTTTATGGAATTGAGATTCAGGTATGTGCTTGTCATCCATGCTTAGGCAGAGACAGGGCCATTGTTAAGGCTTAGGTATATTGGAACACCAAAAAGGATACTCAGGTATACAAAGGATACAAGTTGGGTCTTCCAGATGACTCGGCGCGAATGCCGTTGTTGATTATAGACCTTCCAACTAATGTCACTCTTTGACTATTGATATAAACAGTCAAAGAGAGTTATTAGTGGAAAGGGCGAGTTATGGAATGAATACACCAGCCTGTTGAACAAGTACAAAAAGGAGTTTTAGTAACTGCCCTTGGACTGGTAGACTAAGTATAGGTCTATTTAGACATACACTAACCTGCTTTGATGGACTCACTAACCTGCTTTGATGGACTTGAAGGACTGTAACCCTGGAAATCCAAGGCCAAAAAAACAAAACAAAAAAAAACAACGATAGGGAAAGGAAGGTTAGTAGGGAGACAAACCCGAACGGAACGAGGGCCACACTAGAGACGTGTTGGTGCACACCGGATAGCGTCCATGAAGTTCAGTCCACTATTCTTATAGCAAAAGAAGTTGATTAGCAGATGAGGATGTAACCCAGGGTAAATGTTCACAGTTTAATGGGATTCCGTAGGTCAACAGAGTCCAGGTTAGGCAAGGACTGGCAAGCCCCTTTAAGGTAAGTTCATGACTGGAATAAACAAAACTGGAAACAGTCTGAAATACCCATAGAATTCCACTCCCCCCTGTCGAACTGTGTAAATGAATAGGGTGAAGGAGGAACGGTTATGTAGCACAACGAGATGAAGTCGTGAGTCTGAAATTGACGGGCAACTGGAGGACAGCGGGTTGAGCCGCTGTGGATTGCTGAGCGAAACCGGGAATTCCTGCGGCTTCGGGTTAGCTGAAAGTACCTGCCGTTGAAGCAGCGAGGTCCCAGCTGTGAAAGCGATGACCGCAAAGGAGATGAGCAGCCGGAAGAGACTGCTGGGAAGAGCGGTACGGATGTACTCCAAGCTCCGTAACGAAGATCAAAAGAACAACGATCAGAAGCGCTGTATTACGGAAGGCTTCTGATTAAAATACCAGTCAGCTGATGTGTCAGCGGATGCGTGCGCGTGAGTAAGCGCAATGACGTCAGGTCATGGGACAATCGACTACACTTGTAGAAGATATCGGAGGTACGCGCAGAATGGAATGTTCATTGCATGAAGTAGGGTAGCAAGAATGCGTGGCAACAAAGAGTCTGAAAATGTATGTTAATTAAAGCGTTTGCCAGGGAGTTTTCCCCAGAGTCGCCACCATGTATGAAACGGTCTGGCTGATCTCTGGGCTGTGTGTGCATGATACCGAGCACAAGCTGTATCGACAGGCATGACAGTGCCATCCCCCAAAGGGCGTATCGCCCCCTTGGAGGCGTGAAAACGGTGCAAGAGCACAGGAGCATGGATATTTGACAGAGGCTCCCAGGAGCGGTCCTCAGGACTGCATCCCTTCCAATCAATGAGGTAATGAGGTACTCCAGCCCGCATCTTCATGTCCAATATCGCCTGTAGTTCATATTCATCAGAACCTTTCACAGAAACCGCCAAAGGCCGAACAGGCAGGCGGGTACCGGCTACGAATGGTTTCACTAGGGGGACATGAAACACTGGATGCACTCTCCAATGTGAGGGCAGGTCCAGACGTACAGCTACAGGATTCAGTACTTTGATGATCTTGTATGGTCCCACAAAATGAGGTAGAAGTTTCCTTTTGCCTGGTAGTCTCAAGTTTTTTGTGGATAACCAGACAGACATACCCACCTTATAAGGAGGAGATATACGTCTGGTTGTGTCCACATAATGTTTGCAAGTAATCTGTGCCTTCTCCAGATTCCTTTTAATTTTGGTATGCAAGGATGTTAGCTCCTTCAGTTTATCATCTGCCCTAGGGACTACCCCGGAAGGCTCTAAGTCCACTGGAATGGACCTAGGATGATGGCCATATAGCACGTAGAACGGAGAGGTTCCAGTTGAGGAATGCACCGGGTTGTTATATGCAAACTCTGCTGCGGGCAATACCGCCAGCCAGGTAGATTGGTACTGTAATGTTAAACATCATAGATATTGTTCCATTGTGCCATTTGTCCTTTCAGTCTGACCATCCATCTGAGGGTGATAAGAACTGGACAGACGTTCATCCATCAGAAGGGCTGAAGTCAAAGCCCTCCAGAAACGAGACGCAAACTGCGATCCCCTGTCGGTAATAACCACAGATGGTAAACCGAAAAATCGGAATACATAATAGATCGGCTAAAACGCTAGATGTAGGAACACCCTGACAAGGCAAGAATAGGGCCATTTTAGTGAAATAATCCACCACGACCCACACTGTGTCGAATCCTTGGATAGGAGGTAGTTCGACCACAAAATCCATGGATACCATGTACCAGGGTTTGTGAGGAACGGTAAGGGATGTAATAATCCCATAGGCTTCCTAGGTGAACCTTTGCCTTGAGTGCATATAGAACAGGAGGTGACATAATCTATTATGTCCTTTGACATGTTAGGCCACCAGCTCCATCTCCAGATTAGATCCAGCGTCTTTTTCTGACCAGGATGGGCCGCAACTAATGAGTCATGACCCCAATTTAATGCCTTGGCACGGGGTTTTTTTCTGTGGGTAGGTACAAACGCCCATTGTAATAAGGGAGTCCACCATTGATGTCTAGATTCAGGTGCAGCACCTCTTGAGGATTCTGAGAAACCCACTCAGCTATCTCTCGTTTCAAAGATGGTTGTACAGAACAGCTACATATCACCTTCTCTGCCAATAGAGTCGGCTTCTTTGTGTCCTCCTCAGTAGTACCTGTATGGAGATGGGATAGAGTGTCTGCTTTGGTGTGTTCTCTAGCAGGGCAATATGTGATCCAGAAATCGAATTGGGCATAAAACGAATGCTATTGAGCCTGACGTGCAGTCAGACACTTCATAGTTTTGATGGCTTGGAGGTTTCGGTGGTCTGAATACACACACACCGGATACTTTGCCCCAAGGAGATGATGTCGCCAAGTCAGGAACGCATCTTTAATAGCCAAAAGTTCTTTCTCTGTGACAGTATAGTTCCTTTCATAAGGAGCGAGTTTACAGGAGAAGAACTCTACAGGATGTTCCACCCCAGTGGACGCGCATACTTGGGAAAGGATAGCGCCAATGGCCATATTGGAGGCATCTGCCTCTACTATGAATGGTGTACAAGGGTCAGGATGTTGAAGAACCGGGGCTGAAGTGAAGGTCTCTTTCAGCAGATCAAAGGCCTTTTGGGCCTCTGTTGTCCAGTGAAATGCCACCTTATGACTTGTTAATGCTGTGAATGGTGCTGCTGTTTTAGAAAAGGGGCGAATAAACCAACGATAGAAGTTCGCAAAACCAAGAAATGATTGCAAAGATTTGACGGAGGTTGGTATAGGCCAGTCCAGAATGGCTTTGACTTTCGAACGACTCATTCTTACCCCCTGATTGGTAATGTCATAACCCAGAAACTCCACATCTGGAGTATAGAATACGCATTTTTCTGCTTTTACGAACAGGTGATTCTCTCTCAGCCTTTGAAGAACTTTGGTGACATGTGTGATATGATCCTCGCGGGAGGCCGAATAAATCAGTATGTCGTCAAGGTAGATGACTACAAATTGATCGATGTAGTCACTGAAAATGTCATTCATAAAATACTGGAAGGTTGCGGGGGCATTGCACAGGCCAAATGGCATGACAAGGTATTCGAAGAGACCATACCGGGTCTTAAAAGCGGTCTTCCATTTGTCACCTTGTCGGATACGTACTAGACTGTACGCCCCCCGCAGATCCAGTTTCGTGAAAATAACAGAAGCACCTAACTGATCCAAGAAGACATTGTTTAGGGGCAAGGGATATTGGTTCTTGATGGTTATAGCATTGAGGGCCCTGTAATCAATGCAGGGTCTTAGATCCCCCTCCTTTTCTGGGACGAAGAACAAAGGAGAGGCAGCCGGAGATTTTGAAGGGCGAATAAACCCATTTGTGAAGGCTTTGTCGATGTATTCTTTCAGGACTTCATCCTCTCGTTGAGTGAGAGAGTACACACGTCCCGTTGGTATTTTAGCACCGGCTATTAGTTTGATAGGACAATCGTATGGACTGTGTGGTGGTAATGCCTCCGCTTTACTTTTATCGAAAACGTCGGAATAGGTTTTGTGTTCCATAGGCACCAGGACATTGTTTGAACCGAGTGCCCCAATACCAGGAGACCCGTCAATGAAAGCTAGCGTAGGCGTGGATACCACTTCTGATTCCAGGAAGCATTTTTCATTGCAATATTCTGACGGGTATTGGATGTGACCGGTTACCCAATCTATGACAGGATTGTGCAGTTTGAGCCATGATAAACCCAATATCAACGGATATTGAGGTGCAGCAATCACATCGAAAACCAGATATTCTGTATGACCATCAGGCAGTGTTACCTTAATAGGTATAGTTTCTTCTGTTACTAATCCAGAATACAAAGCTGATCCGTCAATGGTATTAACTGATTCTGGTACAGGTTTTGTTACCATTGGTATAGCAGATTGCGTAGCAGAAGTGATGTCAATGTAACTATTGGAGGCACCGGAATCTAACATCGCCTTGGTATGGACGGTATTTCCGTTGAACTCCAAAGACACCGCTACCACTATGGAGGAAGCCGAATATAAAGAGGAATCCTGTTTGGTACTCGACAGAGGGACCCCTACTATTGCCAAGCTTTGGCATTTCCCACCTTTTTTACCGGCTTCTTAGGGCATGAAACCAATTGATGTTCTGCTGAACCACAATACATACACAAATTGTTCTTGCTGCAGTTTTCGCATTCAGCAGATGACAAGGGGCCACGTATAGCGCCTATCTGCATGGGTTCGGGTTCACTAGGAGCAGACTGAGATGCATCGGAGCAACCAGGGGCTGATGTAAAGGGTTTCTTCTTCCCTTTTTTATCTGAAGAACTAGATCCAGAAAGTCTGAAAATCCAGCAGGGACAACAGGCACCGTTGAAAGAGCATCTTTCAACTCTTCTGACAGCCCCTTATAGAAAACCGCCGTCTTCTTATTTTCTGGCCATTGGGTTCCCGTGGTAAGTTGATTGAAATGAGCGAGGTAGGCCAACAATGTCTGGTTACCCTGCTGCAGATTCAATAGTTCTAGATCTGTGGTCTGGGTAGTATATCTCATATCGAAAACCTTAGACATTGCAGACAAGAGAGCGTCACAATCATATAGTAATGGGCTGTTTGATTCCAATAGCGGGTTTGCCCAAGCTGCGGCAGAACCACCCAAATGTGGCAGTACGAAGGCTGCTTTGGTGGTCAGATCTGGAAAAGAACTGGGCCTACATAAAAAATGCAGGCGACACTGATTTATGAAGGTACGATAGCTTTTGGGGTCCCCCATAAACCTTTCGGGGGGGCCAAGGGAAATTGGGTAGGCATGAGGACCTGTACGGATTCCCTTGGAGGAGGGAGAAGACCTGAACCGGAAGCAACAGGTTCCCTGCCTGTTGCTCCTTGTGGTGCAGCGTGCATGGTGTCCTGTAGCACATCCATGCGATGGCGCAGAGTATCCTGAGCGGTAATCATTTCTTGCTTCAAATCAGCAATGAGCTGAGTGAGGATAGTTAAGGGGTCAGAGCCCTCCATTTTGGCTTCTGATTCTCTTAAGGCTTAGGTATATTAGAACACCAAAAAGGATACTCAGGTATACAAAGGATACAAGTTGGGTCTTCCAGATGACTCGGAGCGAATGCCGTTGTTGATTATAGACCTTCCAACTAATGTCACTCTTTGACTATTGATATAAACAGTCAAAGAGAGTAATTAGTGGAAAGGACGAGTTATGGAATGAATACACCAGCCTGTTGAACAAGTACAAAAAGGAGTTTTAGTAACTGCCCTTGGACTGGTAGACTAAGTATAGGTCTATTTAGATTTGACTAACCTGCTTTGATGGACTTGAAGGACTGTAACCCAGTAAATCCAAGGCCAAAAAACAAAACAAAAAAAAACAACGATAGGGAAAGGAAGGTTAGTAGGGAGACTAACCCGAACGGAATGAGGGCCACACTAGAGACGGGTTGGTGCACACCGGATTGTGTCCATGAAGTTTGGTGCACTATTCTTATAGCAAAAGATGTTGATTAGCAGATGAGGATGTAACCCAGGGTAAATGTTCACAGTTTAATGGGATTCCGTAGGTCAACAGAGTCCAGTTTAGGCAAGGACTGGCAAGCCCCTTCAAGGTAAGTTGTTGACTGGAATAAACAAAACAGGAAACGGTCTGAAATCACCATAGAATTCCACTCCCCCCTGTGGAACTGTGTAAATGAATAGGGTGAAAGAGGAACGGTTATGTAGCACGACGAGATGAAGTCGTGAGTCCGAAATTGACAGGCAACTGGAGGACAGCGGGTTGAGCCGCTGTGGATTTCTGAGTGAAACTGGGAATTCCCGCGGCTTCGGGTTAGCTGAAAGTACCTGCCGTTGAAGCAGCGAGGTCCCAGCTGTGAAAGTGATGACCACAAAGGAGATGAGCAGCCGGAAGAGACTGCTGGGAAGAGCGGTATGGATGTACTCCAAGCTCCGTAACGAAGATCAAAAGAACAACGATCAGAAGCGCCGTATTACGGAAGGCTCCTGATTTAAATACCAGTCAGCTGATGTGCCAGCTGATGCGTGCGCGTGAGTAAGCGCAATGACGTCAGGTCATGTGACAATCGAATACACTTGTAGAAGATATCGGAGGTACGCACAAAATGGAATGTTCATTGCATGAGGTAGGATACCAAGAATGCGTGGCAACAAAGATTCTGAAAATGTATGTTAATGAAAGCGTTTGCCAGGGAGTTTTCATCAGAGTCGCCACCGTGTATAAAACGGTCTGGCTGATCTCTGGGCTGTGTGTGCAGGATACCGAGCACAAGCTGTATCGACAGGCATGACAGCCATTTCTGAGGCATGAGATTTCCTGTGTACCACTGAATTTCAGGTACAACAGGGTACCATTCACACATTGGTGGAATGAGATGTCAGGGTCATCATTTCAAATTGTTTTTATGGTGATTAGGAAGATCTAATAAATGAGTGAAGAATTTACTATTTTCAGGAGGGGGTGAGGGCAGCCCCCTTGATTTACTTTTAGATGACAGTAGGGGATGTGACCTTAAGTTGCTTTAAGTGATGCAAGGGTGTTAGCAATATCCTTAGGGGTGAAGGGAGCAAAGGCCATGCAGATTTGTGTTATTTATGAAGATTCAATTGCGGGAGGAAACCAATTTGAGGTATCTGTTTTTTTGTCATATTATCTACATCATTGATCAAAACGTTATTAATAGTGTTGTATTTATATCTGAATTACTTGGTCGGGCAGTGGATTTGAGAAGTGTTAACTGCCGTGAAGAGAACTTTACCCCTGTTGGCAGCCTCCCATGAAGTCAATGAGGAGTATGCAGTTTTGGCTTTGATGATGAGAGACCAGCATGTGCTCTGTGAGGCCTTTGTGTGCGAGGAGGTCTTTGTTCCTCTGTGTTTTATTCCAGTGTCTTTGGCAGGGCTGGATGGTGCTGCTAATGTTTGTTAGTTCCTCTGTGTACCAGGGCAGAGGGTTTAACATATGCACCAACCAGTTCCTTTATGGTTTGGTTGAGAGTTGATAAAACAGCAGCAGCATGTGGTGATGGGTTTGGTTGGAGTTTCTAGTTTGTTTTTCTAATACGGCCAGGCAAATCGAGCAACTCCATGACATGGTGCGCCTTATCATGTCCCTAGTCGGATGGGAGGGTAAGTGTAAAGAGGCCGGGCATGGTGGCATGGTCTGTCCAGGCAAGTGGAATAGGGTTAAGACATTGTATACAGGGGATGTGGAGAAGACGAGGTTGAGTATGTTTCCTCTGGTGTAGTTGGGTTAAGTATAGGTTGTTTTATGTCCAGGGATTTCATATGGTGGAGGAGTGTCCCCGGAGCTTTTTGTGGATTGAGTCCTTGGCAGATTGAAGTTGCCAAAGAATATGCCTGTGGAGTATTGATGCTGAGGTGATGAGGTTGGGGATGTAGGAATGACCCACACCCCCCCACCCTTGTCAGGTGTGCGGCAGATCCACTGGAATGTGGCAGTCTTTTATGCGGTAGTGGAAGGTGGCTTGAGAGAAACTCTAAGGAGTTAATGGCAATTTGGCAGAGCATGGTACATGCCGAGTCTGATTTGTGGATAACTGCCACTCCTCCCCGTATCTTCCCGGTGCCGTCAGAATGTTGGAGGCTGTACCTGAGTAAGATGGGTATGTCATAGATGGAGGGGAGAGCTAAGTTTCCATCATAACAATGGCATTGAGTTTGTGTGTGGTGATGAGGTTTGCATTATTGGTAGCATGGTGGATAGTGGAGTGTGCATTAGTGAGCATTAGGTTGTGAGAAAGGTGGCATGGTAGAGATTGCATGGTGTACAATTGAGGGGATTTGCATGACACTAATGCGGTGAGACTGTGTATTATAAGTATGGGAATGTCGGGAGTTGGAGGAAACACATTGTCTGGCTGATACTGGAAAGCCCTTAAGCAAGATAATTTGGAGCTTGTTGCTGTTTGGTAGGAAAGGTGTGAGGAGACAGGCCTATTCATGTGACCAGGACCACTTCTCTGAGCCTGGGGGAAGAGCGTGGAAAAGGAGGGGTACAATCTAAGATCTGAACTAGTCATCGTTTGCCACGAAACGCTTTAAGAAGCAGAGCTATTCACCATTTGACGTGAAAAGCTGGAGGCAGAGCTGTTCACATGACCATGGACGTCCCTCTGGTGGAAAGGCAATACAAGGAAGGAAATAACCAAGCCAGTAAGTAGTCACCATTTGGCCTGAAAAGCTGGAGGAGGCCAGGCTCGGCCAGTGACCAGGGACACTTCTCTGAGCCAGGTGCAAAACCACTGGAATTGCAGACATCTACAGGACAATGTAGATTACCCCTGCTATCTGCGCAGGGAGTATTAATTCTATTAAAGACTAGGAGGCGAGCATTATGCCGGTTCGTAGGAACATTCGCATCGCTAGTTAAGGCCCAAGCATCTATTCGCAAGATTTTCCCCAGCAGAGTTTTTGGAGGGACCGGCCGCTACAGAGGTCGCGCAGCCGGTCGCTACCAAGGAGGGAGAAGACCTCAGAACACCAGGGCACAATACTGGGAGAACAAGAGCCAAGACACCTTTTTCCCGTCCAGGGGGAGATTCCCAAGAGGCCGAAGGTCCAGAGGATCGGGAAGAGGCCAAGGATTTACGCCAGGTGAGAGCGATTATGTATCCCCCAGTAGGGGGGAGGACGCGCAGGTATTTAGAGAATTGGCGCAAGCTTTCAAGCGATTCCTGGATACTGCAGACCGTCAGCGGTCTGCAACTAGATTTCATAGAGACCCCAGTGCAGCGATACGAGCCGCGGGGCCAGAAATTAGCGCAAGCGGAACAAGCATGGCTAGACAGCGAGATAGCGCAGCTAGTGACCAAGCAGGCGATAGAGAAATGCGAGACAGCCCCGAAGTTTGTGAGCAATATGTTCCTAGTGCACAGGAAGGAGAAAGTACGCCCGGTGATAAATCTCAAGGAGCTGAATGGCTGGATCATATATCGGCACTTCAAGGTGGAGGGTGTCCATCAGCTCAGAGACTCCCTAAGAGAAGGAGATTGGTTGACGCGTCTAGATCTAAAAGGACGCTTACCTCACGGTACCTGTTCTCGAGGAGTACAGACCATTTCTAGCTTTTCGCTGGCGAAGTCGTTTCTGGCAATTCAAGTCGATGCCATTCGGTCTTGCTTCGGCACCATGGGCATTTACAAAGCTAATGAAGCCTGTATCGGCAGCGATCAGGGAGAAAGGAATAAGGCTTATTATTTACCTGGACGATCTCCTGCTTCTTGCAGAAGATCGGGAGGTGTTAGTATACCAAACGAGATGGGTGCAGGACCTTCTGACCTCACTAGGATTTCTAGTGAACACAGAAAAGTCAGACACCGTACCAGCGCAAAGGTTAGACTTCCTGGGATTCATTCTAGACACCAAGAAGGCGACCTTAGAGCTTCCAGCTCGGAAGATGAGAGACATCAAGAGAGAGATCAGAGTATGCTTAGAGAAGCAACAAGTATCTCTCAGGACATTAGCGAGAATAGTTGGGCTTCTAGCAGCATCTATCCAAGCCATTTTTCCGGGGCCACTGCACTACCGGGCACTGCAGAGATTGAAAATAAAGCATCTGCAGCTAGGTCTGAAGTACCATCAACAAGTGCCGCTGGATCAGGACTCGATTACAGAGCTAGAATGGTGGTTAAAGAATATGGACGCTTGGAATGGGCGAGCCATATTCGGAGACAGACCGGATTTGATAATAGAATCGGATGCCAGTCGGAAAGGCTGGGGAGCCAGATGTGGGTCTTTACAGACCGGAGGCAAGTGGAGCGAAGAGGAGCTTCGTCTACACATAAACTGCCTAGAGCTCCTAGCAGGATCATTCGCGATCAAAGCCTTTACGAAAGAGAGAGTGAAATCTTGTGTCTTGCTGAAGATGGACAACATATCAGCAGTGCGCTACATCAACCATTTGGGTGGTACGAGATCCAAGATGCTCGCAGAGTTAGCGAAGGACCTGTGGCATTGCTGCCTACAATCAGGGACGTCGGTGACAGCAGAGTACCTGCCAGGGACACTGAACGTAGTAGCAGATTGGAACTCTCGGTACCTGACAGATTCCAGCGATTGGAGGCTGGATCCAGCAGTGTTTCAGAGACTGGACACGAGATGGGGACCATTGCAAGTAGACCTGTTTGCTTCCCGGCTCAATACGCAGAGGAGCAACTATTTCAGCTGGAGGCTGGATCCGGGAGCGCTGGGGACAGACGCGTTCCTGCAAGAGTGGATAGGAGGTCCGCATTACGCTTTTCCCCCCTTCGCGATGTTGAGCAGAGTATTGGCGAAATGCCGGAGGGAGTAAGCAGAATTGGTATTAGTAGCACCTTTATGGAAGTCTCAGGTGTGGTTCCCCACCTTAATGGAACTAGTGTCGGACATTCCGAGAGTCCTCTCCGGCGAGGAGCGACTACTCACGGACCCAGCTGGGTCGTGTCATCCTCTGAGAGTGAGAGGGACACTCCCGCTAGTCGCGTGCAGGATATCCGGAAACGGTGGGCCTTGCCAGGAATTTCGGCGCAGGCTGCGCAGCTTATCGCTGAATCCTGGGCTCCATCCACTAGGAGGAGCTATGACTCAGCTTGGGCAAAATGGACAAGCTGGTGCAGGAACAGAAGTGTTCATCCCGTTTCAGCACCTGTAGTGGAGATTCTGAACTTTCTAGCGAACTTATTACAGAGCGGGAGAGCTTTCCGTACTATAGGAGTGTACAGATCGGCGATTTCTGCGGGTCACATGCCATTAGAGGGCATCCCGGCAGGGGAACACCCTGCGGTGGTGAGGCTCATCAGAGGAGCTAGATTTAAAGCGCCACCGGAACCCAGGTATACCACGACATGGGAGGTGTCTACAGTACTGCGCCTTCTAGCGAGTTGGCCGACCAATAAATATCTCTCGCTTAAGCAATTATCTGGAAAGCTAGCGATGTTGCTATACTTGATCTCCTGCAAGAGAGTATCGGACGTGAGAGCACTAGAGGTTAACAGATGATCCTTCGGGCCGGAGGGAGTTACATTCTCCATAGTCAGAAGGACCAAGACAGGGACGTCTACGGTACATTATCCGTATTTCCCGAGTAATTCGAAATGGTGCGTAGCACGATGCATTAAGGAGTACGAGAATAGAACGGCAGAACATAGAGCAGCGAGTACTACTCAGTTATTAATAGCGCGCAGGAAGCCCTATAACGCAGTTGCATCGGCTACCATCGCAAGATGGGTCAAGGAGGTTATGCATGCAGCAGGTCTGGATGTGAGCACGTATGGAGCTCATTCGGTGAGGGGGGCCATGGCCTCGTCCGCCTTGAGAGCAGGAGTGCCTTTGAGTGAGATAATGCTGGCAGCAGATTGGTCAAGCGAGAGGACTTTTAAAGAGGACTTTTAAGAGGACTTTTAAAGAATTTTACTTTAAGCCAGCGGAGAGTTTAGCAAATAAGGTGTTGGGTAAGCTTTGAACAAGCATAATGCTCGCCTCCAGTCTTGTCATAGAATGTAGATTACCCCTGCTATCTGCGCAGGGAGTATTAATTCTATTAAAGACTAGGAGGCGAGCATTAAATTCCCACCTGAGTCTGGTACTGTGTATACAATGGCAATGCTTTATTATGTATCAGTACGAGACGTTGGCACCACCCTATCATAATCTTTTGTTGCTCTTTTTTCATAGGAGAGGATCAGAAGAATAACTGATGGTGAGGACAGAGCAGGGAGAGTCAGGAGCCCAGAGCCTTTGCAGCGATTAAGTTAAAAGTCCAAGAGAGCCTTCGCACAGTTGTCAAGGATCAGTTAGAGACTTTCAGAGCGAGTAAAAGCAGAGGAGGAGCCCAGGCACAGGAAGTGGATTGTGACTGGTGGAGGGTGCATGGACTACAGAGGATCATGGATGTTGTAGTTTTGGACAAGAGAAAAGTTGCTAGTTTTAAGACACTTTTCAGGATTTTGTTGTACATGTTTGTTGAACTGCTGAAGAGTAGAAATAAAGGAAGATGAAGCCCGTTGCTGCAGCTTGAGTGCAGTCAGATGACAGAGAGTCAAAGCCAAGCCAGGGAGCATGGAGCTCGTATCTATGGACCCCTTTCCACATGCTAGTCAGATATGCTAGCCTCAACATGGCACCATCCGCTAGACGCCAGATCTGTGTTTCCTGGCTAATTAAAGTGTACTTAAAAGTTAGGAGTGCGATGAAATAGCTTTTTTTTTTGCCTATGTGCTGTGAACATTTTACCTCACACTTTTACCAGGTCCTCACACTGTCTGGGGCTGAAGTCCATTACTGCACCTGCATGGTAATCAAAGGTGCTCAATTTACTGAGCTATTTTATTACACCAACGATCGTTGGAGGTCTAATACAACTACTGGCACCAGAAAGACTCTGACTTGAAAACAAATCAACTTCAAACACTTTATTTCAAAATTTCCCACAAGAATATCTCCTCTTCTGTACCACCCCCTCCTTTCCCCTCGCCGTTTTTTCATCTGCCTCACAACTTTCCTTCAGCTCTCATGTCCCCGCCCCCACCCCCCCCCCTTTTTTTTTAGCAAAAGTACCCCTCTGCCCTAGAATTACATGTAGAAAATATGCACGCCTTCTACGGAATGTATCCAAAATAATGCCGTTTTTTGGTATGTTGAGCAGCACCTCTTTCAAGCATTGTGTAATACCAAACCGGAACTCCGTATTGACAAAAAGTGTGCAATGAGAGAGCTATGAAAGGATTTTATTTGGACTTTTTGCCCCCAACAATTACGTAATCCCAAGAAATAGTGTTACGATTGAGTTTTCCCATGCATACACTAACATGTTCTTGAACCCGTCCTCTATAAATTGTTCTTTAATTGTCTAGGAAATCACGTACATTCTAAGAGGTCAAAGGCAAAAATTAAGCACCTCACGTTTTCATCTAGAATTCAAGAACGCATTGTCATTCGTAAAATGCACCAGCCAGCGGGATCCCTTTTCGAAGGCTAGAATTATGGGCCGAGCATTTGACAACGAGGGACATAAATATTGCAACAGTTAGTTTTTTCTTTAAATGGAAAATAACCCCAAAAATAGCGAAGCTCTGCCATCTAGCGGACATTTAACAATTAACAACAAACACGTATATTACTGGTTATACTGGACTAATAAGGATAGAGCAAAATATTGCAGTAAGTTTTGTACTTCACTTGTTAGAAGACTAATTACCAAATGGTGAAATAATTGTTAGATTCATTAGAGTTCTAGCAAATGATGTAAGATTACCAACTCTCTGCGGATATTTCCTGTCGAAAATGCCAATGTAGAAAGAGGCTTTCTCGAGGCCTTAGAAGTTTTGCCTTTACCCTTTGGAGGCAGCCTCTGGCGATTTCACAGAGACGCACACGCAGGCAAGTCTCTTGCGCGTTGTTATAACCGTTTGCTGGCTTTCACTCCCAGCAATCGCCACTTAAAATGCAACTAAATTCTTTATCCCGATAGTAAGTATTTGAAAATGTTATTGGGGCGATTTCCTTCCTTGACAAATCGTGCTTAAGTGGCCAGGTGGAGAAGTGTTGGCTCTCAAAAACACCATTAAAAACAAATGAAAAAGTGTGCACGTCAAACAAGTCTTAGACATGTCCTCAGTGATCAGAACGTGGTCTCAATTTGTTCATGATCATTTCTTGGAAGCATTCCACCAACATGTTTTGAAAACTACGGTTGCTACGATGTTTCGAGCAATTTAGTTTCTCCCAAGTGGGAGGAGTGCGGGGGTCAGAATGAAGTGGGCGGGCAATGTCCTATCTCCTCAACGAACAGAAACAAGTACAGCTGGGGGGCAGAAAGGTACAGTGGCAGGGCTAGGTTTTGATGGTGGCGGGGAGGGCGAAGTGCCATACAAGGGGGCGCTGCATCCGTCGGTTCAGAGAGGGTTTGGGGTCACTACCATATCCTTAATATCCTTAATTTTACAGGTATAACTAGGAACTGTTGATAGGGACTCAGAGGTATACTTTTTCGTGCATTATCTCTGTATGTTGCAGCATTTATTTGGTGTTTAATTGCAAGTGTAACTAGGCACCTTAGGCCTTGCTAGAGAAACTTTGCTGTAGTGAAAGTGCAACTGTTTACGGTGTTAATATTAGGGCAAAACATTGTCCAAAGGTAAAAAACGTTAATTCAATGCAGTTTTACATCAGGGCAAAGTTTACCCATGTGCTATCCTTCTCTATTAGCCTGCGGCAAACATTTCTCAGGTGTGAACATGTATTGAAAGAATAAATCTTTTGCCGTACGACAATGTTTGCCCTCGTGCCAATGCCATGTAAAGTTGCACTTCACTAGTGAAAGTGTTGGTAATATATCGGTATAATCGAAGCCTTCAACAGTTCTTCAACAGTTCAACGTTGTTTTTACTTTCTTTTCCCCTTTCTCCTGTTGTTCCCTGCATCCACCTTTTTGAACAGTCCTTCCGCTGCTAACAGTTGGCTTGGCAGTCCAAGATTATATCCCTGAGATTTGCAGAGGGTGCCAAAAAAGGGCTACTTGATCATTCTGGCCTCCACACGTCAAAGGCTGCCGAGCAGCACATCTCTGGGCCATCACATAACCATGCTTCTCCCATTTCTAGTACTTCCCTTTGAGGTACTGTAATCCGCCATCAGTTGAAACCTCCCGTTGCCATGACACATCTCATTATGCCCCTTTCTAGATCAGCATTCTATTTGATCCACTGCCCACTATTACACACTGCCACCTTATACAATCATGTCTCTTCTTCCTCAGCCCCCTTGTAGCTACCCAATTTGTTTGTTCTGCTTGTCCGTTTTATATTCTCTCTCCCTCCCTCCCTCACTTTTTTCCTTTTCTCCTCCACAGACTATGGTCTGGGTTACTACAGGCGAGGGGGCAATAACTAATGCCATGTTAAAATCTGATCCGGAAACCTGGGCTGAGTTTTGTAAGATTCTGTTCGACAAAATTGCCTTGGAAGGTGCTACCCCGGTGTCGTGGAAAAAAAGCCATTGTTGTTCCGATTTTTAAAAAGGGCAATCGATCAAACCCTATGGACTATAGGCCTATTGCATTGTTGGACGTAATAGGTAAGATTTATGCAACACAACTTCAGCATAAATTGATGAAATGGTTAGTTTGAACTAAACATATTGATGTCAGACAAAGTGGGTTTGTGAAGGGTGTTGGATGTTGCCTAACTTTAATGCTCCTTAACTTGATGAAAATGGACATGATCATGAAAAAAACAAAAGTAGACCTGTCTCACGCTTTTGATAGCATAGACAGGGAAACCCTTTGGACGAAATTAAAAACCTGGAATTGTCCAGATAGCCTGTTACATGCTATCAAGGATTTGCATACTGACACTAAAATCTACATTTGTTTGGATGCATGTGGCACTCTGTCTGAACCCATTCACACCAACTGTGGAGTCAAACAAGGGTGTCCTCTTGCAGCCATAATTTTCAATGCCTTCATTTCCGACATCGGTGAGGCACTTGGGAAAGCAAAAGGATTTGATCCTCAAATAATGAATTCTGCTTTGAACGGAATTCTATACGCAGACGATTTAGTACTAATGGATCTTACACCCATTGGCTTACAACAAAAGCTTCATGTGTTGGAACAATATGTTCAAGTCAATGGGCTACACATAAATCCAAGTAAGTCTGTCGTCTTAACACTACAAAATATTGCCAAAAGCACATCCAAGAAATTCAACTGGTACCTTGACGGTGAACCACTGCACCAGGTAAAACAAGTAAAATATCTGGGTATGTGGTTGAACTCAAACATAAATGATCAAATTTGGGTTGAGAAAACAAAAGCTAAATGTTGTCAACTAAGTGCTCAAGCTACGGCTTTAGATAAAAAATATGGCAAGTTCTCATTGGCTCCCACTCTAAAGTTTTACAAACAAAAAGCAGTGCCAGCTTTAATCTATGGCGCAGAAGCTGCCTTTGGTTGCCCCTCCAGTTTGTGGGATAGTCTTGAAAACATCTTTTGGGGCAGAATCTTGAAAGTTGCTAAAGGAATACCGGCAGCAGTATTAAGATATGATTTGGGGTTAATCTCTGTAAATGCAAAGGTTACATGGAACACTTTGTCAAGCTTTCGCAAGATAATCCTGCCAAATGGTGCACCGCAAATGAAAATGTTGCATGATTTGGCTGATAAACAATCAAACACAGTTTTTTCAGCCTGGATAAACCAATGTCATCAGATCCTAACGGACATAAATAGTGATGTACTCACTTTGAAAGAAAATCCAGATGCCCTAAAGAAAAAACTGTGGGAAACCAATTGGATCAGCACTTGCATAAACAGAGCGAAATATTCACTCTTGAAGAATGTCCCCTTTGAAGGAAAAGCCTACAATTCAATCTACAAATATCTTGAAAAATGCCCAGACAAACAAAAAAGAATTTTACTAATGAAATTTAGGCTAAATCAGTTTAAGACAAAAGAAGTAATTATGAGATGGTCCAAATATGAGAAGATGAATCCAATATGGAGATTTTGTGACCATTTCGAAGAAAACATCAAACATCTGATTCTTACCTGTAAAGCCTTCTCCACAATAAGAATGACACTGTTGGAATCAATTGTGGCAAACAAACCTCATCATACCATGGAAGAATGGTGAGAAGAATGTTTCAGAGACGTCAATAATAAACTAACATATGCTCTAACATTTCTCCTTAAAAACATTGATGAAGAATTAACCAAATCGCAAGAAAAATGGACTTAAATATAGGTCTGCGATTTGTGATGTACTTTGCCGAATTCAGTGTTCATTTGATCTTTTATATTATTTTAATTGTTTACATTTTTTTTAAATTTTTGATGTTTTCTATTCGTTAATAGCAATATTTATAGATATGAACAGTTAAATGTAATGTCATCTTTTTTAAAGGTTTGAGTAAACCAATAAAAAAAATGACAGAACAAGATTAGGCCTCCAATTGCTAATGGATTACGCTTTTAATCATCCTCCAGATTCCTCATTAAACACACGCATACTCCTCAGTGAATCTTTGTGTAGTCTTCTGCCACGCGCCATACTGAATACTCAACATCTTCCCCCAATCTTCTGATACGTGATTTAAAGAGCACATCATTTCCCTTTGGGTATATTTATCCTGTCGCAGGGAGTGAGGCATTTTCTAGTACAGCACTCCTCTGGGAGCAATATGGGTCCAGACCAAGCTGACGAAGTATAGGGGTGCATTTCAACATGATCATTGCCCCCCTTGCTGAAAACATTCTGTGGCACCTGTGGGGTGCCTACATCATAATGGAGACAAATAAAGCCAGGGATTAATAGCCGCCAATTATCATGAGACGACCAACCAGCAGTGAGCTGAAAAACTAAATGCTTACTGGTTATCACCTTGTCTTTTAACACTGGTTCCTCCACATCGGCCCCTATCTGGGAAAGAAGAATGTATAGCTTTTCAGTGGGCATTTAGTGTTTCAGCTCCCTGCTGGCTGGGTGTCTTGCGATGATCGCGGCTATTAATGCCTGGGTGTATTTCTTTGCTTTAAATGTGCGCTTTACAGCGCTTGCGTTATAAACTTAATTTGTTGGAGCCCTTCAGGTCCTCACTTCCAATGATGGTCTGAAGGGTTCCAGCAAACGAAACATGTAACGCAAGCGCTGCAAAGCGCATGTGATGATCTAAAGGGCTCCAGCAAATGAAGCTTGGAACGCGAGGGCTGCAAAGCGTACATCTAAAGCCCCAGAACGAAAATAAGATAGAAAGGAATCTATTGTCATATTACAAGACTGCTGGCTGGCAACATGGAAGCCGTTGCTGGGGGACCCCTAAGGCTCAAGGATCCTTTTATTTGAAAATGTTGATAGGGCCTGACGCCGTCCCTGTGTGGGTCACTGTATTCACTTCCCTGGCATCTGGCCTAATTCTATTTATGCTGTGCCGATTTGGCCTAATTATCCACAACTTGGGAGGATCACCTGGCAGTGTGCCTTGTGCACAGCAACATGTGGAGGAAATTTGGTTTACTTCAGGTGTATATGGCCTAAAATTTTAAAATATGTTTGTCCATTTGCCTACATTTACTTGCTTTGTTCAAGTTCGTTTAGAACACTAGAGACGATCCCTGGAAAGAAGCAGGAAATGACGAGAATCCGATGGTGCTTCTTCGTAATGGCACCATGCAATCTTTTCCTGTTCTAGATCCTTTTACCAGGTGCTGTGCTGATCGCCAGAGCAAGAAGAATGGCCATCTACGAGCGCTAGAGGAGATGAGATGGAGAGAGAGTGCAGGTGGTTCTGAGAGAGGGAGAAGCAAGAAACAGTGGGTCTCATTAGCAGGCAGGCGGCCACGGAATGAACGGTGCCGGTAAGGGACCGGCACCATTCATTCCGGGCCGCCACATTGTGCAGGATTTGCGGGATCTCTGTGCAAAATTCCCTGAATCCGGCCCATTGAGTCCAGGAGAATGGTTTGTCCTTCTCAATCTTGAAAGGCGCCTGTTTAATTGTTACAATTTTGGCACAACACTGGAAGCTCCTGCAGTTACAGTGGCAAGGGGCCACTTTTCAGTTTTCTTGTCTACTCTTTGATCTCTCTTCAGCCCCATGGTGTTTCCCCAAAGAGCAAGGCTGGTCAAATTATATATTTGGATGAAAAGCTGATTCTATGTGAAAATGGCCCCTGGGGAAAAGTCACTGGGTAGGCAATCCTTTCCCCTGCACCCCTAAAAGCCTTCCTCCCTTTCCCCCACATATTCTAGGATGGGTTTTATTTACTATTCTAATTCCACTTCTAGAATATTTGGGGAAAGTGCTTGATTTTCGTGGGAGTGCAGATTTGGGGAAATGTCCCCCCCCCATGTGATTTTATCACTGGATTCCGAAATTCTGACCGTGGCCAGGTCTGCTCTGGAGGCCTCCTACTGTCTGAGACTGTTGATCAAACTTTGGCAGTCTTTCTCATCCATCCGAAGGTGTTGGAAATTAATCCATCACGACTTCAGTTCCTGGGATTCATAATAGATTGCAGGCATGACCCACTCAGCCTGCCCCTGCCCTGCAGAGCGTGGGGGCATTTGTCTAATATCCCTGAGATTTCTAGCCAGTATAATAGGTCTATTCTCCTTCACTATACAGGAGGCTTTCCATGGCCCACTGCACCACATGACCCTGCAATGTTTAAATACAGGGGCCTTCCCAGATAGCTGTGCTATTCAGTCCGGGTCCACATGTCCACTGACCCAGCTAGATGCATATAATTGAACGAATATTTTTGCTGAGTCCCCTATTCTGCAATTTGAATCAGATGCAGATGGGACAACACCTTGACTGAAGAGCTATTATCATCGAAGGACACTCTATGGAATATCAACTGTTTGGGGATTCTTGCAGAATCCTTTACAGTGAGGTGAAGGTTCTCCCACTCTGATGCATCTGCTGATGGATAACATCACAGCAGTAAGGCATATCAACAGGCTGGAAGGGACAAGTTATAAGTCACTGGCAGAGCTGGTCATTGCTTTTTGGGAGTTTTAATACCAGTACAGTACAATTATTTGATCAGAGTTTCTTCCAGGAGCCCTGTCTGCGGATTTGTGTTCCCATTGGTGGCCCGATCTCAGTAACTGGAAACTTCATGTATCAATGTTCCAGGTCCTTCACTCCAGATTGAGGCCGTTGCAGGTGGACCTCTTTGTGTTCTCTATGTATGCCGATCGGCCATTGTTCTTGAGTTGGTTCCCAGACTCTTTCACTAGGGCCTACGATGCATTCTTCCAGGTTTGGGGCAGGTGAGTCCACTGTGAGTTCCCTCATTCCTCCATGGTGGCGCAGACCCTGTTGCGTGCACAGTACAAAGACATGGAACTGGTTCTGGATCTGGCTCTGGTGACACTGCTTTGGCCGATCCAGGCCTGGTACCCGCTTGACTTAGAACTGGCAGTAGACGCTCTGCATCTGTTACCAATGTTTCAGGATTTGCAGCTTGATCCCCTGGGCAGCCCAAAACTAATTAATAGATGGCGCTCTACAAGTAACAACTTGGAGGGTTTCAGAAACAGATGATCCTCCATCAGCATTTCCAGAGAAGTTGCATCTCTGATCCAGTGCTCCACAATAGACCCCAATATGGGGTCTATGGTTGTGCATTGAAGGTGTGGACTGCTTTGTTCCAAAGCGTCTGGATCCCTTTAGGACAGATTTAAAATTTCTAGCAGCACAAACTGTAGCACACACTCCTGCTCTTGTGTGCAGCCACCGAAGTTAAACGTTCTCTCAATGCATTTACGTAATTCATTTTCGCCGTTGAAGGGCTGTAGATGCTCTCGCCTGCAATGCATGTGACCATACCTTTTCCTCCTTCCTTATAGAATCTTTGTTCTTCAAAGATGTAATTTCCTAATGAAATAAAGAAAGCAGTTCATACATGTCATTGTAGGACTCAAGCACTGTTAATAAATAGCCTTCTTTTGATATCATGAACACAGGTTATCTTTCTGCACAGGCAAATAGCATGAGATCCGTTATGTACCGGCGTTTTCAGCAAAACAGCTGGTCCGTTATTTTTTGCCGGTGACCACATTTGTTTTAAAAACCCTTTATTTATTTTACACCTTCACCTGTGCCTTTGACAACGTAGATTTAACATTGCATACATAAAGCTAAAACTGAGAATATTTGAAAAAAAGACCATTGATGACTCTCTGCCAATCTTCCTTTCTCCAGTGACAATGCATTTTACAGATAAACATATAAACCAGTTAGTCCCTCCCCCTCTCACAGCATTAAACGAGATGAACCCTGTATGGCATACCACAGATCTATGGAGCATTCAAGTCCAGTATAAGGTTGTCACTCTGTATAGCGTCATCCCACATATTTAGAATAAAGTCAAACGTTTAAGCAAGCCAGGTTCATGGAATTGTTGTTCCCTATCTTTGACAAAGTCATAAAAGGGGAGCCAAACTTTAAGAAACTTCTGGTAGGTCCCGTCTGCCACTGCACACACCTTTTCCATGGCCAAAACTCCCCACACCTTCACCCACCACCATGCCACCATCGGCCCTTCTTCCATTTTCCACGCATGGGCCAGTCAGTAAGTGTGTGATGAGCATCGCCCCAGCTCCACTAGCCACATACAAGTCCTCTGCTATCGCACCAAACAGGATCACTACCGGGGAATCAGGCAATACCACTCCTGTTATGCCTTTGGCATGCCCCAGTATTTCCTTCCAATAGAACTTGGCTTTTGGGCAAAACCACTGCATGTGGCCAAGGTCGCCCGAAGCACCACATTTCCTCCAGCAAAGAGGTGAAAACTCTGAGTTCATTTTGTGTATGTACTGAGGGATTAAATACCACCTACAGCAGATTTTGTATGATGATTCCCTAATGGCCGTGTATTTAGAAGCTTTATCAGCCCTTCCCCAAATCTGCCCCCATTCATCCTCTGAGAATGTAATTCCCAGGTCCCTATCCCATCGATCCATGTATGGAAGCCTGTCTTCCGGCCGCACCCTATCTAATAAGTGGTAGAGCCACGAGACCCCCTGTTCTACCACTCCCTCTCGTATTGCCCGTTCAATTCCCAAAGGAGACCTCTTGCCCGCTTCTTTCACCTCCCTCTGAGAGATCCAATGCCTGGTCTGTATATATGTGAAGCATTCCTTTTCCCCCACGTGGAATGTCTCTTTACAATCCTCAAAGTGAAGTGGTTTCCCGCTGTGATAGAAGTCCATCGGTCGTGGGGCAGCCTGCCCCCCCTAGCTTTCCCAGAACGTGTTGCTCCACTCTGGGGAGAAGTCTTTTCTTTAACCCATCAGGCTATAAGTCCCAAGACCCGGGGACATTCCCTTCCATCTTATGGCTTGATCCCAATATCCCAAGGTATTTTTGGTTACCTCTAATAATAAGCCTCCCGTCCGAGCTTTATATCTTACTAATGGTAGCATACCAAGGGGGATTGTTGTGACCCCTTGCTCCATTTTGCTCCAATGCTTTCCCATTTCAGCTCCGGACCACTGCAACATTGGCGCCAGTTGGACTGTGAGCATATAGCTTTTTCTCTCGGGCACCCCCACTGCCCCATCAGTGGGGTCCTAAATAGAACTGCCCTAGGCACTCTTGTTCTTTTCTTATGCCAAATGAATCCATGGATTACTGCTTTCAACGTTTTTACCATCTGGGCTAGGATTCTAATAGGAAGGGAGTTCACTGTATAGAGAACTCATGGCAATAGTGTCATCTTTACTGTGACTATTCTAGTGAGCCATGACAGTGCTTGCGCATCTCATCTGTTAAGGTCATCTGTTAGCTTTTTCCACAGGGGAGGTATGTTCTCTCTGTACAACCCCTTATATTTCTTTGTTAAGGTTATGCCAAGGTAATCTACACACATGTTTTCCCAGGTCGGCAGGAATCTAATACTGAGGCCTATCATGTCCTCAGTGACATCATTCATAGTCAGAGCCTTAGACTTAGAGTAGTAAATGGTGAACCTGGACACCCCAGCAAATTCCCGCAGTCTCATCATCACTCTCGGCATTGTCTGCTACGTATCCCTCATAAATAGCAGGATATCATCAGCGTATAACGCAATCTTGTGCACCTGCTCTTTACAGTCAACTCCCAAAATCTCCTGGTCCAGTCTAATTATGGCTGCCAATGGTTCCATAGCTATGGCAAAAATCAAGTGAGATAGCGGCTATCCCTGTCGCGTGCCCCGTCTAACCTCTACCCATGCTGTGAATCGCCCATTGACCAAAAACGTTGTAGACGCTATTTGACAATTACCTAGCACCATTCGTACAAATTCCGGGCCACATCCGAATGCTACCAATGTATGACTGAGAAAGCCACAGTCAAGACTATCAAAAGGCTGCCTTGCATATAGGGCCGCTATACAAAATGTCGACCCCGTTGTGCTCCCCAGATCTCTAACGTCAATAGCGCGCGTAATATTGTCCTGTGCGTGACTTCAATGAATGAACCTGTACTGGTCATCGTGGATTATTATTGGCAGGCGTCTTGCCAGCCTCCCGACTAGTACCATAGCATATCTTTTAGAATCCCTGTTCAGCAGGGAGATGGGGCAATAGCTGGAGCAATCAGACTGGTCCTTTCCTGGTTTCACTATCAGAGAGTCCCATATCATCCATAACTACTCCCTTTTCCCTGATTCTGTTAAAAATCTGCATCAGCGGTCATATTATCTGTCCCCTGAATGTTTTATAATAACCATTCCCGAAACCATCTGAGCCTGGCACTTTATTGGTTGGCAAGGTGCTTATGACAGTGCAAACTTCTTCCTCCGTAATGGGCCCCTCCAGGCTCACCCTACCCTCATCAGAAATCCTTGGTGCCCCCCCCCCCAATATATGCCATTTGGAGAGTCAGATCCATGTCCTCCCTCTTCAATAGGCCCACATGGAATGATTCCATTACTGTCATTTTACCCTCTTCAGCCCATTACATCTCACCAGTATCATCCTTTAACTGTGTTATATGGTTACGTGCTCTTTGTTTCCGAATTTTTACCGCTAGAAAGCGGTTGGCCTTACCTCCTTTAATATTATATGTCGTCTTTGTATTCAACATTGCCTGAGCAGATCAGTCGGCTGTATGGGCCTCCAAGTGTACTCTTATTTTCCACAGTGCTTGTAACATCTTAAGAGATTGCCTTGTCATGTTTTGGATTTCTGTGTCCTTCACCTCCCTTTCTAACTCTATATGTCAGAGATCCCTCTCCCTATGATAGGTTGTCATTTGGGATATCAATTCTCCCCTGAATACCGCCTTGCCCGCATTCACACCGCTCGTCAGTCCATCTCCACAGTGTCATTCTCCCTAAAGTAATCATTGTTTTGGAAATTCTTCCTGAGGTCTAATCATGTCAATCTGAAGGATCACCGGGACATGATCCAACAGATATCATACTCCTATCTCTATTGCCGTAACTTGGGGAATCAACTATGCGGATATTAGGACCATATATATTCTTGAGAATCCTCTGTGTACTGCAGAGAAATGTGTATAATCGCTTTCAGAATCATGAAAGAACCACCAGGCTTCTATTAAGTCCAACTCCCTAAAAAATTCCCCCTGGCCTTCCGGAATGTATTGCCGTTGTTTGTGGGGACTAATGTTTTATCCAATGTGAGATCCATAACACAGTTAAAGTCACCACCCACCACCACTTCTCCCTTGCACCAAGCCCCTATACTCTGAAGTTACATGGCTAAGAAGTGGTCCTGCCTCTCATTCGAGATGTAGACCATTATCAGTGTGAATACTTGATCCCCCAGGGTTCCTTTCAATAGTAGATATCTCCCTTCTGGGTCCCTGTACTGAAATTGTTTCTTAAACCCCAAAGTGCCACTCACTAATATATCCACCCCTTTGGTCTTTAACCCGTTTGATGCAAACGATTGTTTAGGGTGCGCTTTATACATCATGGGCTTTTTGTCTCCCCGGACTAAGTGTGTTTCCTGAAGAAAAACCACGGTGACCGTAGGCAAAATCAAGTACCGTAATACCGACCAGTTCAGACCTGGGGCATTCAGGGTTACCATGCTTATGTCAGCTTTACCCAGGAGCAACCATATCTGCCATTGCGAACCTAACCTTCCGTGAGACCTAGCCCCAAAGAAGATCTGTGCCATACAATCTGGCCCTAAAAACTCCCAACATCCCATCCCAAACATCTCCTCCCATCCCTTCCCTAACATGAAACATTGTTGTGGTCTAGTCCAGGGTGTATGTCCCATTCCAGGCTTTTAAGGGGCTCTCATTTCGCTGCCCAGCCCACCCCACTCTCTGTCTACCCCCTTTAGCAATTGACCAAACCCATATTCTTCCAACCCATTGAATAATTTCCTTGGCATACAGTTGTTCCCATTGCTTGCGTCTCCACAAAGGTCGACCTCATCATGTGACTTCTGCTTTTCGGGATCCTCTACCCTTTCCTTTAGGGTAAGGACACCCCTGATGCCATTCTTCTTTCTTAGTCGTGCATTGTGGATGTTTCTCAGATTCTTTTCCCGGTGACATCTCCTTTGGGTGCGGGGAACTACTCTGCTACATCAAGTCCCTCATTACTTTCTCCCTTGTTATATGGTATGATTTGCCTTGGCATTCAAATCTGAGTCCGCACGGGAAGGTCCATCTGTAGCGAGTTCCATATCCTGGAACAATACTATATGGGTGTCAAAGAATTTTACTGGCTCTTGTGTCCGTGCTGCTCTCATAATACGCTCTTTCATCTAAAAGAAATGCACTCTCGCAAGCACATCCAGAGTTAGGTTCACCTTTTGTTGGTAGGAGGTATAGACTCTGTGGACTGGGTCCAATACAATCGCTTCACCCTCACGATCATTGAGTAGTTGTTGAAATAAGGTCAGCACATATTCCTTTAGGTCAGTATCCAAAACAGCTACGGGTATCCCCACAGCCTATTGTTGTTTTGTCTGGACCTGTTCTCAGAGTGCTCCTGTTTATCCGCATCCCACTCCATCTGTTGTTCAAGGGAAACCATCCTTTTCGACAATTCACCCTGCTCATAACTTTGTTCACATAGAGTTGTCTCGGTTTCTTTTACCCTTTTTCCACCGCTAACATCTGTTTGTTCAGATCCATGATGGATTTGGTTAAATGGGCAGCACAGTCGTTTAACTCTTTCGTAATTTTAGCCAGCATCTCTTGGAGATCTGAGCATCTTGTGGGAGGGACGTCTATCTCCAAGTGCTCATTCACATTCTCTGATGAGTGGATTTGCACTGATGTTTGTTGCCGTTTTGCAGCCTCCTGTCCCTACATCATTACTTTAATGTCCCCTGAGTGGAGGCCTTTCTGCTTACTTTGCTGCTTGGTCATCCTCCCTTTTTCCTGGCTTCGCACCCTTTGGGAGGGCCACTTGCAGAGGCTTTGCCGCTACCTGCTTCCGGGTTGCTGCAGAATTCACTGCTTCTGATCTGTGGTCGCCACCTATCCTCCTTCTTCCTTATACTATATAAGCCAAGTTCTAAATGACCCTTCAAGCAGCCCCCGTTCCGGGGATATTTTCAATGATCTAGGGCGATGTTCTGTATAGGCAATGATATGATATGACATTTGTAACGTGCCAATACACAAGTGTTTCAAGGTGCGACGAGGCAAGGGAGGGGAACAAAAGGGAGGACAGACAACGATCTTACTAGGCCAGGTGTCATTCGGATCGCACAAGTGCATGGGAGGGGGGCAAGGGACAGTGCACTACATGGGAAAAGATAACAGTAAGTAATGGCCAGCTAGTGGTAAGTGCAAGGGTAAGTGCAGACATCAGGTGTTAAGGGCTGGTAGGGGGGACTTTAGGGATACAGAACAGTCCCCAAGTGCGGGGGTTGCCAGGTGGGTAGTGCAGGTGTGTGACGCTGGCGGGGGGACCTGGGCCCAAGATCAGAGGGTGTCCAGGTGGCCAGTGCAAGTTCAGGTTACAGCCAGGAGGTCAGCAGAGGAGAGGAGGAGAAAAAGCAGAAGCAAAGAGAAAGGTTTTGAGGTGCTTCCGGAACCGTAGATGGTTCTCCTCAAGTTTTAGGGAGGCATGGAGGCTGTTCCAGAAGGAGGTACCAGCCAAAGAAAGAGATCTACCACCAACTCGTTGCTTGTAGAAGCAACTGACCCTGAGGGAGTTGGAGGCGGATGAGCGGAGAGCTCGAGAAGGAAGATATTTAGGGAGAGACAGTTGAAGGTATTGAGGCCCCAGAAGGCCTTGTGGATGATGCAGAGGGTTTTGAACTTAATCGTCGCAGCCACTGGGGGCCAGTGCAGAGATTTCAGTCCTGGAGAGATCCGATCCCTGGGCTTGAGGCCAAGGATAAATCTTATAGTCCTGTTCTGGATAAGTTGCAGAGGGCGGAGAGTAGAAGCAGGCAGATTTAGAAAGAGACTGTTACAATAATCCAGCCCAGAGAGAACCAGAGCTCTGGAGACAGTGAGCTTCTGCGGGAAGGAGAGGAAAGGAAGAATACCACTGAGGAGGTGCAGCCGGTAGTGTGACTTCTAAGAGATATATAAATGACATCACATCAATGACATGTCACGCTTCTTATCCCGTGGTCACACTACTCCCCAGCTTCGCTCCAGTCTTTTCTGGGTTTACCCTGCAGTGTATTAATCAGTTGATGGGTATGGAGCAGAAGGAGCAATTACCTGCTGGCATATCCATCAGGATCTGCAGAATCAACACCGACAACAGCCGGGAGCCCGGGGTTGCCCCACCCAGGGTCTCCATTCACCACCACTTGACCTGCATTACCGGATAGAATGTGTGTGACAAGCCTGATGAGGCGAAGGATTTCTTCAGTATCTGTTTCTGTGAGGGACCGTGCCTGAACTATTGCCCCGCCAGGTAGTACCTTCTGTCAGAATGTAGTGTATATTCTCCTTTCTTTAGGCAGTTTGCAATTCACTCCATTTCCGGAAACCACAACGCAGGTATATATTCCCCACCACTCTGGCTCCCAGCAGCCAGCTCCACTGCCGTGCGCCGGCCACGCCGTGTACACAGGGGAGAGTCGGAGAGCCGCTGCAGGCCCCCTTCACTTCTCTCCACCTCTCTCCCAGTGAGTGGCTCCCGGGGACCCCGCGTGCAGCTGCTCCAATCGACGCCACGTCACTTTGTAATTTAACGCCTCTGTGTAGACCCAATCCCGGGTCTACCACGTCCTCGCCGACCCGCTGATGCTGTCAATGCCAGAGCCGAGCCCGGCTCTACCACCTTCTAACAATTTCGGTGAGCGCCAATACCCTCATCACAGTGGGGCCCACAACAGGCTGCTGTTAGGTAAGAATTGATTTAGTAACACCGTGTGAGACTATACACCACTTATTTTCTTGGTATTAGGTAGCCCACCTTTGGTATAGGTCTATACTACACAAGTCGGTAGTGTGACTGAGCAGCCAGCCGTATCTCAAGAGGGGTAAATCTGAGCTGTAGAGCTGTAGCAATGAAATCCGCAAATGCAAGTAACCAAGTAACACCACCCTCAAGGTTTCAGTAATAAATAGTTATTTATTTATTTAAAATCAATTTTTAAAAATGCATTCTTTAAAAAGCGCAAGATATGTAACAATCAAATATACTTTAAAATACTTTCCCAGAATCAACACAAGTTAGTGGATACTCTTTAGAGATGCTTTTTTCACATTTCCTATATCCGCAGGTGCCTTCATTCACAAGGACAGTAATAGCATTTATATATCAGTAGTTATACTTTGCAGATGCTGAGGTTGCAGAAAGAAAAGGTTAAAATAGGAAAAAGGTTAAACAGGTTCTCAGGGCATGTGAGTATACTTAAATCTTCCAATGAAGTGTAGACAAGCCTTTCCCAGCAATAACAGTCTAAACACAATTTACCACCTATGAGGGACACAAATATCAAAGTCAATGGGCTAGAAGAGTCTGCAGGGAGCCAGACAGCCAAAGTCAATTGGAGCACAGTCTATGGAGCTTCTCTTGTCGATCAGAAAAAGGGATTTCGGCACAGCAGCAGGATATCAATGGGCAGTTTAAAGATCCAGGAGGATACAGCAAGCTTTGTTTGTCAGACTCCAAAAAAAGAGGAAACATGTAGTCCAAATCAGGTCAAAACACATGAGAGAGTGAGTAAAATGCCTCACTCCAGGGTTAAAATAAAGTCCAGCAAAAGAGCTGGGGGTCTCTAAGGTTGAAGAGAATTAGCACAGAAATGAGAATTCTCCCTAACAGCTACAGGGGGAGGGTCACCCGACTCTCAGCCAGATCCGTCATAGTGATTCAGAAGGCACGCCGGCCATTTTGTGAACACACCCACGACTTTCAATGGGTTGTTTCGTTGTGTTCTAATAGACTATTTCAGGCCAAAGTCAGGAAGATCACTCCCTGAGGGCGCCGACTCCCATGCTACTGCAAAACTACTGTTTTGGGGTTCGACCAGCAGCATTTAGGGGGATTTAAGGGCCATAAGTGGACCACAGGCTGCAGAACTCACCAAGGCAGCATGTGTCTCCATACATGGCTGGCCACGCCCATGTGGTGACCACATTTTAATGGAGGTCAATTCTACAGTGTTTATTATGGTCTATTATTATTATTATTATTATTATTATTATTATTATTATTATTATTATTATTATATTTATATACAGTTTATTCAAACCTTTACAAAGTTCGTTACAATTTTTAAAAGAGCATATTCAAAACATTACATTTCTGAAAAGAGAAACACAATCATAGAGGTCGATTGAAGTATAAGGAAATAATGATGTGGCGTGGTGGTGAGAATAAGGCAAGAATGAGTCCAAATAAAGGTAATCTTCAAGGTACACTTCATGTCAATTCACTGCAATACCAAACCTGTGTTATTCACACACCCGCAGCCCAAGAAAACCATGTGAGTCCTTACTCAGAGACCTGCGAGGGAAGGGGAGATGCATTTCAGTGTTGCCCTACAATATTAGCAGGTCTTTATCGTCGTCTCATGGTTGGATGTGTACAGTATTGTCAAAATCACTGGAACAATGAGTGGACAAACCTACGTTTGGGCGTCGAGCGTCATCACTATGAGCCTTTTACGATGGGTTTACGAAGAATCTATGGATTTATAAAGTCAGCTCATTACAGTTGAAGAATATGGACCGTTTTTACTATGCACCATGTTTCAAATTTACCGTAAATAAAGTTTACCCATAACTTCTAAAACAGCTTCTCAGCGGTTTAGCACATCCGGCATCAGAGAAATTACACCCATAAGTAAACGCCATGAAGTAACTGTTTTGCAGTAGGCGATGTGAAGTCATCAATACATCAACCAATAAATAAATAAATACCCCATCACATGTGGTACCCCCAAAATATGGAACCTCACCTTGCCTCATCCTCCTAAAAAAAAGATTACAAGTCCCTTACACATCAAAAACTGCATTCCAAAACTTTCGTTTGATGAAGACTGGGCAGATGGAATCTCCAGGCCTCAGCTTCTAGACCCCCCTTTTGTGTCAAACGTTATATCTTTAAAAAAGGTACAACTGTCATGACTGCATAGGAAACAGCAACAGCCATTTTAATTTGAGCCAAGGTAAAGCACACATTGTGCAGTGCGACTGTGTTTTTCTTTCGCAGACGGGGCGGTGGGAGGAGTTGTGAGTTTATGTGGGCTATGTGTTGATTGGTGGGTTGGTGCACATCATCCTATTGGATGGGGAAGCGCCTGCGTGGGGCGGTGGGAGGAGTTGTGAGTTTATATGGGCTATGTGTTGATTGGTGGGTTGGTGCACATCATCCTATTGGATGGGGAAGCGCCTGCGTGGGGCGGTGGGAGGAGTTGTGAGTTTATATGGGCTATGTGTTGATTGGTGGGTTGGTGCACATCATCCTATTGGATGGGGAAGCGCCTGCGTGGGTCCGCCCACGCACTCAGTAATTAAGAAGAAGAAGAAGAAGAAAGCGTTCAGCTGAAAAGAAAACGATCTGAAAAAAGTAGCGACAGCAGGCGTTAGGATTCCTGGGACCCGGTTAATATGCTGAAGTGGGAGAATGGAAGACCAGGCTCCCGTCCTTCACCTCTCGCGCTTGGCCTAAAGGGTCACGACCCAGACACCCGCCACGAGAAGAGTTTGCCCATCTACCAGACGACCAAATACCCTGGTATAGGAACATACGGATGTGTCCATCTGCCTGCCCATCAGCCCGCACTGGCCATGCCGACACCTGCGGCACGGACCAACTAGACTAAAACCTACACGTCGTTAGAGATGCCATGACGACCTAGCCAACGGTCAGCACACCTGTACAAGTATACACACTGGACACTCCCGCACCAATCTACACGAAGAATATACTCAGTGCTATGACGTAGGCAACAGACATACTCACGGACGTGCATCTTTATTATTTTCCACATAGGCTTTCAAAATGCAGAAACGCAAGACGCATCATGAACTCATCTAAAAGAGCTTGCTTACGCTTCTCCTAAAACCAGTTGCCACAATGAGAAATATAATGAAGACACGATACTGGTCATAAGACAATATGGTACTGTAACCTAAAGCGCCTGTGCACCAAACGGCTCCACTTATACACCAGGCCTAAGTAGGCCGCAAGCAAGAGCTTCCATGGACGTTAAAAGAACAAGAGTCAGGTTGCTGATCCTGCAGAATGAGCCCGGCGAAGCAACCAGCCAAGGTCGCAATGTTGCAAACCCACATTCCGAGAGCAAACCATCAAGGGCACGATGTTGCAACCTCGCACGCCGCACACCAACGTTAAAGTCACACCTGCAAATTAAACCAGGCACACAGTGGAAAAAGCAATATTAATTGTGCAGAATTATGCCTCAAACACGGTCCCACCTCACGTGACCAAGCCGAACCTGACATGATGCCAAGCCCACGAGGAAGAAAGCGTCTGGATCTCTCGTTACAAGACATAAGCAGATACAATTAAAAGGCTCAATGGACATCTGCGACAGTGGGAGTAGTCGGCCTTCCAGCTATGAATAAGTCCTCACATTGTCTGCACGTACCCATAGTGAAACATTGTTGCAAATGACAGGTACACCGAGAGCTGGGAACAGCGATGGTGCCAGGCTGGGAAGCTCGCGAGTGCACCAATCAAAACATGGGGCTCCTATCACTGACGCCATTAACTTTAACCAATCATCAGGGGTCTTCATGTAACAATTCTCATGTATCTAATTGTAGGGACAACCCAGATATATCACCTGACTAACCCTCGACCACTAACATTGTTCTCTATACGTGTGCTATACTAACCCTACCACTCGAGCAACCAGTTAAGAGTGGCGATAGGTTTTTTGCTAACTTTCCAATGTGATGCAAGTAGCGCGTCATACTAAGGTAAAAAGGGCCTGCGAGCCCTACGATTGTGTGTGTGTCAGGACGGACGCGTACGCTCCTTGACCCATCCCTGCCGTTTTTGTCTAATAAACAGCAGAGTCACCTTGCTTCTTGCGTGTGTCTCATACTCTATCTCATCTGGGATATACGGGAGGAGTTGGGGCCTCCCTGCCCGGAGGTCTGCGGACGGCCCGGCCGACCCCGGCAGAATTTCCCCCCGACAAGTTGGAGGCACTGCTGAGGTCTGTTTAAGATCCGCCTTTTTGTATTTTACTTTTTTCCAGGCACTCCCGCTGTGAGGAGGCCCGGCGGCGCGGCCCCCTCTGCCGTTGCCCCCTTCTGAGGACTACAGGACCATCGCGGAGCTGCGAGAAGACCGGACAGCGCAATCCGGATATAGGCCCTCGGGAGCCAGTTGAGAAGTATCCCGCCCGCGGTTGGCGAGTGTCCAGACGTGGTCCAGACGAGGGGAGGTGACGAGCCGCTTGGAGGGGTGCACGCAGTCGAGCGGCCCAGCATCGGGAGAACTTGGTGAGCATGACACGCACAACAAGCAATGCGAAATTGTGAGGGAGGGGGGGGAATTAAATAAGGGAGGAGGGAGGTGTTGCACAGGTGCGCGACGAAGGTTTAACAATCTAGTGTTGGCAATGGAATGAATGGTAGTGAAACGAGTGCGAGAGCAGTCGGCTACATCACGCGAAAGAGGAGGGCAGAGCACGAAAACATCACGTGCGGCCGCTCGTAGACACTGATTGGCCTAGGTCGCGACTACGTGTAAGGGTGGGTGTGTGTGGTTTCCTACGATTTGGCATCTATTGATCAATGAGTAGATTAGGATCCCTATTGTTCGAGCAAGAAACTCGATAGGTAGATGACGTTTCCCTGTAGACGGTAGCTAGCTAGTTGCCCAATACGGAAGATAATTGGCTGGTTAAGCCCTCCTGTTGAGGGGCGTATCACACGCGAGGCGAAGCAGCGTGCGCAGTCCGATTATATTATTGATTTGATTACCTTGTTCCAGGAGTGACAGGAAGACAGCTGTAGGGTTAACGGGGGTAGATTGCAAGTGTATTTTGAACTTAAAGAATATAGGAAGAGCTTACCAGTAGCTCGAAGAGATCGGTGACGTCACCAGTAGGGCTTTCATAGGATATCGCGAGCACAAGGCATCTTCGTTTTAAGAGTGGGGGGGAAGAGAAATGAGGTAAGGGAGTGGAAACGGAGATAAACGGTAAATGAGTTCATCAGGGAAAGGAGAAAGGGGGGCGTGGCTGCGCACGGAGAACGCCGGCCACGGTAAATGTAAAAGGGGGAGGAGCACGTGAAAATAGGACGACTGTATAAGAGCGTCATAAGGGGTACGCAGCCGCAGGGGGCTACGTGCGCCTCGGCCGCAGGGGGCCGTAAGGGTGTTGTATAAAGAAAGAAAGACAGAAGGAAATATACAAATGTAAAATACCATATTTTTTTTTTATATAACTATTCATTAGCGGATTGTCGTAAGTCCCCAAACTTACGGGGCCAGGTAAACAATATAAGGTTGTATATTGTAAACTGCTAGTGATACAAACTGCTACCAGATAGGGGAAGGGTAACAAGTGGAGCGCTACTATGTCATACGGGACAGGGTCGGGAGGGTGGGGGAACACCCTCACTACCCCACTACAACACATATGCACAACTCTGCCACCCCATAGGGAGAAACTAATCAAGTACAGCATAGAATGGACCCAGGGGACGGATAACAAAATGCTAACACCGTGGCCGCCTAATGGTAGCTTCGATCCATATGCCCAACATTCACTGCTAAACCATCTGCACAATACATACAAGGGGAGAAAGTTGGCAAACCATGTGGAGGTGTTTAACTTATGGAGGATGTTCCAGGGGTCCCGACCAGGACCAAATGGAATGTTCACTATGGGGGAAAAACAGGAAGAAAAGGAGATTAAGGAGGAAGGAGAGGATGGGAAAAAGGGGAGTGAAAGAAGAAAGAACACAGGGAACGGGGGAGAAGGAGGAGAAAAGAATAATAAATTAGATGACCTAAAAAAGGAACCGAGCAACGAGATACCCATAACACAGGAAGTGAAAACAGAGGGAGGGGGGCTGTACCCTTTAAGAGAATTAGGAGAGATAGAAAGAGGACAGTTAAGGGCGGCTGAGGGATACTCGAACCCGGCATACAGCCCTCCACCATATGTGGCTCATAGGAAGATGCCAGTGGGGGAGGGGAGGACTGGAGAAGAGCAGACTGTGGAGATAGGAAATGATGAGTGGGTAGCTGCACAGATACTATTAAAATTACGAGGTTCACTAACTGGAGAAGAGAAGGAGGTAGTAAAGAAAACAGACGAGGATAGTGCCAGGGAGAGTGAAATGAGGGGGGAAGAGCTATTACGGCAAAAGGAAGAGATTTTGGAGGAACGACTAGCAAAGCTAAGGGATGAGCAGAATGAATTGATCAAACAGCTCGAGAGGGAGGAGAGGGAGAGAGCGAGGAAAAGGAAAGAAGGTAAGAACGAATTGGAAAAAATAAGGGAACGGAATGAGGAGCAAAGGAGAGAAGCTGAAAGGGTAACAGCAGCAGCAGAAAGGGTATCAAGAGTAGTGCTGCGAGAGAAGAAGAGGGAAGAAGAAGAAAAAGAAAAAGAAATGGCAATGTGGAAGAGGAGGTTACTATCAGAAACAATTAAGAAATATGAAGAAGGGAAGGTAATAGAGAGTATAGTAGAAAGAGAAAGGGTGAAATGGGAAAGGAAGAAAGAGGATGAAAGAATATTGGAACAGATGAGCAGTGAAGTGATGGAGGAATTAAAAAGGAAAAGGGAGGAAAATAGTAGGGAGATGGAGGAGAGAAGTGTAGGAGAAAGAGAAGATAGGAGTAGGGAGAGTGAAAGATGGGGGGATGTATATGGAAGCACAGAAGTAGCGACAACATCAGCACAAGGGGGAGCAGTTGGTAAAGGAGAAAAAGGAGAATTGGACCTAATAGACTTACAAACAGTAACAATAAAAGGGAAAAAGACCGAGTAGGGGAAGCCGTTTATGACTGACTTTTGTAGTGAGGAAGAAGAAGGAGTGGAGAGGGAAGGAAGAAAAAGTGAAAGGGAAAGCTTAGATAAACTATACCTCACCCGAACCAACATAGACTCGCCATGGATCAGTAGGAGAAAGGATGAGCTGGAGAGAAGTGAGGAGGGAGAGCAAGGACTAGCGGAAAGACAAACACATGAAGCCACACCATCCCCATCCCCATCACGCCCTCCCCCATCGCACCCTACATGCTCAACCACCTCACGCTCGTTGCGCAAAATAAAACTCGCGCCCTTCACAGACGAACTGACACCCTATGCATGTCGGCTTAGAGACCTCCCTAGTCGCAGGCAGGACAGACGAATACACATGCCCACATTAAATACAGGAAATGATGGAAGGAGGGGAAAAGATGGAGAAGAAAGAGTTACGAGCAGGGGTAATAAGGACGAAATTGAAGATGTAGAAGAAAGGGAAGAGGGGGAAGGGTGTGAGGACTCGATATTATGGAACATAAAGGGTGAAACAAGACACAACTTAATGCCACTTTTGGAGAGAGGAGGGGTTAGACCACAGTATGTCCCTTGGAAGCATACAGATAAAGAAAATATAAAATGCAGGCTTCCATCATTAAGTGGAGGTGCGGGTAAGTGGATATATGAAATGGAAAAGCACACCGCAGGACAGAAACTGGCAGTAGGAGATGTAAAGGGCCTTTTAATATCAATATTAGGGGATAGAGCGGATGACATTTGGAAGAGAGCGGGATTCCATGGGGTAACAATAACAAACACATCGCATGATGAGGCACCATTCGCAAACTGCAGACATGCACTATGGCAGGCATTGAGGGTACAGTACCCAGACACATCAGACATAGGAGCAATTACCTCCCGTAAGATGCGTGAGAATGAGGATCCTGTTGATTATATCCAGGAGATCCAAGAGAAGTGGCGCATGGAAACTAGAGAGCAATGGGATAAAACACCAGCAATATTCTATCATATACTAGTACAAGGGCTCCCAGAAGGAGTTCAGAAACAACTAAAGAAAGTAGTGGGAATGGAAGCAAAACCATGGCCAGAAATACAACTGACTATAGTACATCACTGCAGGACATGGCAAGGAAAAATGAAACAAAAGGAAGAGGACAGGAAAACAGAAGAGGCTAAACTAGTACAGAAAAAACGTACTAAATACACAATGGAAGGGGCACTAATAACTACGCCCACAACAATGGCCCAAAGCCCCACACAAGTAGTGGCTGCACAAGATCCCGCCCAAATACCACCTTCACAGACTATAACACAACAGGCGCCGCCACTGCAATCATACACAACCAACATGGGAGGAGGGTACCCAATGCAAGGAGCTGGGTATTATAATTATAACAGGGGGAGAGGAGGATTTATGAGAGGGAGAGGATACGGATATAACACCCAACAGCAGGTGGGAGGACTTAGAAATTCCTACCCCACAGGGCAACCAGTATACCAGGACAACACAGGGAGCTTCCCATGGCAGAATAGGGAACCACCAGTGTGTTGGAGTTGTGGATTATTAGGTCACATGTCACGCACTTGTAGAGTTAGGCCAGGAACACCATCATGGAGTGAACAGGGACAACCAAGGCCCTCACAAGAACAGCAGGGCATACAACAACAGCAGACGTTGCAACAGGGAAATGAACAACAACAACAAATAACACAACAACAGCCACAGACATATTCACTGCCACAACAACAGGTAGCGATAACACAACAACCCCAAACACAACAAACACAATTGGGTAGGGTGACTGTCTTGGGACACAACCCTTACACAGGAAATGGCCAATCATTGTACCCTCAATAGGACAGCCCACAGACGGCCTTGGTGTGTCCCATCCTGTCAGTAACACCTAATAGTGCGGAGGAGCCACGCATAGAGGTAACGATAGGTGACAAAAAATTATCATTCCTTGTTGACACCGGGGCGACCTGGTCTTGCATAAGGGAAGGTAAATTTAAGATGTCAAACGAAGCCATGAACACCCAAGGATTCTCTGGGGCTAGAGGGTTGGTTCCCTTTACTGATAACATTCCCTTATCTATTGGAGATTATGATCTGTCAGTTCCACTTTTATATTATAGTGCCTCACCAGTAAATATACTGGGGAGAGACATAATGAACAGGTTGAATATGACGATCTCCTTTACAGAGGACGGCATAATTTGCGCTACTCCAGGGATTAACATGCTCACAGCACGACAGATTATGCAAGCATACTGTGGACAGACAGCGATTAGGGCGGAGCCAGTAGATGGCGAGCTATTCCAGTATGGAACAGATATGGCATTTGCATGGATGCCAGGGATAGAAGGGAAAATATGGAGGAGGCCAGCAGCCTATCTGTTCCGACCAGAAACACCTGTTAATGAACCAGAAGGAAAGGTGGTTCTAATGGACATTGAGAGCATTATTGCAACAGCTGATTATATTGCTGTGCACGCCCAAGACAAAGAAGGAAGAGCATGGAGGGCAGTGATAGCACTAGCAGAAGGATGTAGGCTAACCCAGGTGTCAGATGAGGAGCTGTTCTCAGACGAAAAGGAGGAAGGTGAAATGGTGTTCATGATGAGTGTAGAAATATGGCTAAGAGTGGCCCACAAACAAGTAGCACAGAAAATTGCGATGGCACTTGAGGCACCTGCGTGCACCCCAATCCCCTTCTTTAAGGAGGATATGTCAAAGGTACCCAAATCATTGTGGACTACTAGCCCTTATGACGTGGGGTGCATAAAAAGCATAGGGGGAGTAAGGATAAAATTGAAAAAAGGTGCAATACTCCCCAGAGTGAAACAGTACCCACTGTCAAAAGAGACAGATGAGGGCATATATGAAACCATAACGGCCCTTATAAACAATGGCATATTGGTCCCCTCAGAATCACCATGCAACACGGCTGTGTACCCAGTGCGCAAGGCTAAAGGGGGGTCTTGGCGCTTCATACAGGATCTCAGGCCCTTGAACAACATAATAGAAGCAGAATATCCCGTAACAGCAAACCCGGCCACAATATTGTGTGGCATTCCAGCAGAAGCATCACGATTTACAGTGATCGACCTTAAAAATGCTTTTTTCTCAATACCATTGCACCCAGACTCACAAGATCTGACAAGCTTCACTTACCGAAATACAAAGTGGAAACATACCAGATTGCCACAGGGGTATTGCGAATCACCCTCAATTTTCAATAGAGTAATACAGATGGATTTGGGTAACATTGAAGTGGAAAGCACAGTGTTGCAGTATGTGGATGACATAATAATTTGCAGTACAAACGAAAGTAAATGCAGAGAGGACTCCTTAAAGATGTTGACAATATTGGCTGAAAAAGGGTACAAGGTAGACATGGAAAAGATACAATACTGTCAAGAACAGGTACTTTACATTGGTCAACTTATATCCCAACATGGAAGAAAGATTGCACCACAAAGAGCACAGGCCATTTCAAGCACTCCAATGCCACAAACTTTGAGGGAACTGCAGCAATTCCTGGGGCTGTGCAACTACTGTAGAGCATGGGTATTTGATTACAGCTCGTACATAGGACCCCTGCTTGAGGCTTTAAGGGAAGCTAATAAAGGGGAGAAAAAGTTGGGGTGGACTATGGAAATGAAAGAGGCCTTTGATGAATTGAAAGATGCGATATCAACTGCTCCAGTACTGGCATCCCCAGACTATGAGCGACAATTTTTTATATTTTCACATTGCAACTCAGCAGTAATGAAAGCAGTGTTGGCTCAAAAAACAAGCATGGGCTACAAACCAGTAGCAGTTTACAGCGGTCACTTGGATCCTGTGATGTTAGGTCACTTCCCTTGCGAACAAGGTCTCGCTGCAGCTGCTTTTGCAGTGGAAAAAGCATCAGCAATAACCATGGGGTGCCCAACTACACTGTTTGTGGAACATGCACTATTTGCAATATTGAATAAACCTAAGTCCACCCTAACCACGCAGAGGGCATCAGGTTATGAGATCATTCTATCTAGAGCTGAACTAGCAATTGTTAGATGTAGCACGGTTAACCCTGCAAGGTTCCTAGCAGAAGTAATTGAGGAGGGAGATTATGCCCATGACTGTACGCAAATAACTGAAATGTACTCATGCACTAGAAAGGTTGAAGAAAACGCACTAGAGGGAGGTGAGCTTTTGTTTATTGACGGGTCATCAACTATTGATCAAAGAGATGGGATAAGGAGAACTGGGGCAGCAGTGGTAAAAATGATGGAGGTACCGGTGTGTGTGGCTATGAAATGTGTACAATTACCACAGCATTACTCCGCTCAAGCCGCGGAACTGGTTGCACTAATATTGGCATTGAAGGAAAGCTTTGACAAACGAGTAACCATATACTCCGACAGTGCATATGTTACATCCACTGTCCACTCAGGGCTGTCGAAATGGAGAAGAAGAGGGTTTAGGAGAGCTGATGGCACTCCAGTGCAACATGCCCTCTTATTGGCTGAACTAATTGAAGTAATAAATGACCCCCAAGAATTAGCCCTAGTAAAATGAACCGCACACACCAATGGTGAAGACCACGTCTCAAAGGGGAATGCAGCAGCAGACGCACATGCGAAATATGCTGCATACTTTGGTGAGATATGGAACCCCCCAGAATCACAGAGAGGGAGAGGGAGGGGAATGGCTAAGGAGATGTTGATAGGAGAAGGGTACACCCATCTCCCAGCCACGCAGATTATGGAGCTACAAGCGGCTGCACCAATGGCCGAAAAAGAAATATGGGTAAAAAGAGGATGCACAATGTCACCAACCGACGCACTATGGCGCCAGGGTGGCACTGGAAAGGTTGTAATACCATTGGCACTTTTGAACACCACCCTGAGCCAACTACATCACCCAGCCCACACAGGCAAGGAAGTAATTGCAGCACGAATTAGAGAAGATTGGTTCTGCCCCGAGTTAAATTCTCATGTGTCGAATTTTATCAGCAATTGTCTCACATGTCAACAGTTTACGGCCGGCCATACCCTAAAAGTAATAAGAGGTACTATACCCCGGCCAGAGGGACCTTTTCGGCATCTCCATATTGACTATGTTGATCTGATCAACATATGTCAAGGTAATAGGTATCTAGGTGGATTGAAGCAGGGCCCTGTTCACACCCAGATGCATTTAGAGCAGCTAAATTCCTAGTGAGGGAGGTCTTCCCCAGGTGGGGAGTGTGCGAGGTGTTAAGGTCAGACAATGGCCCACATTTCGCAAACGAAATGTTCCAGCATATCACATCCTTGCTGAACATAAAAC
This sequence comes from Ambystoma mexicanum, assembly GCF_040938575.1. Classification (NCBI taxonomy): domain Eukaryota; kingdom Metazoa; phylum Chordata; class Amphibia; order Caudata; family Ambystomatidae; genus Ambystoma; species Ambystoma mexicanum. The sequence goes on from NC_090926.1 coordinate 565,531,574, forward strand.
ATAAATTTGCATGTGCCTACCACCCACAGGCCAACGGTGTATGTGAACGCCTGAATGGCCTATTAGAGGAGGCAATTGCAAAGATACAACAAACAACAAAGAAAAGCTGGTTATATTGCCTTCCATTAGCCCTATTTGAACTAAGGAATAGACCAGGGTCTGACCACCACCTCACCCCACACGAGGTGGTTACCGGACGTCAAATGCGCCTTCCCCTAACGCCAACATCAAGAGCATTTACCGACCACGAAAATACAGCGAGTGTTCTAGGTGATGAAATGTACCAATACGTGTCTTCTTTGATTACTAGTGTAGTGTTTGTGTCTCAACAGCTCGAGCGCACACGGGGCGGGTCTAACAGCAATCAACAAGAAGACGCGGATAAAGAATTGGAAAAGGAAAACCTGTGTAAACTTGCTAAAGGTGACCACGTGCTACTTCGCAATTTCAACAGGAAATGGAATAATGAACGATTTACTGGCCCCCATCTGGAAGAGGAAGTATCAACAAGAGCAGTAAAGCTACAGGACAAGCGTGCCTGGAACCACCTACATGATGTAAAGATCTACAAACTGCAGACCCGCCCCAGCGCCACCGACAGGTCCATTGGGAGAACAACAACAGCATCACCAACGGAGGAAGAGAGTTCTACCACAGCCAACGACCCACTTGTTCCCATACCCTGTAACTCCCCAGATTCCCCAGAGACAATAACTGAAGAAGAAAGGGGTGATCCCCATACTGCCCACCCCATGGTCACACGCTCAAAGAGTAAAAATACTTCCGCCAGCTGAGCCCAAACCCCCTGCCCATTGACCCCTACCCCCAATACAGCAATAACCGAACTGAAGGACATTGCCTTACACACGTACACATGTAAACACGTGAATGCTTTCTTTTCTCTTCTCTCGCACATACAGGAACTGCGTATTATTGTATTGTTAAGAAAATAGATAACTAACAAATTCACTGCCCAGGAGTAGATGGTACCCCCAGACGATAACTACCCGGAAGAATTGTCACACCAATTTGTATATGAAATAAAAAGGCCAACGTACCTGAAAAGGAGAAGGGTACGTGTCTACTACACAGCATTCCTCTTGGCCATAGAATATTCAATGCCCCACCTCCACCCATACTTGCCTGTCCTAAGAGATAGATCACTTAGAGTAGCGTGGGAACAGCTCTTCGCCTGGGCACTGAATGACTATTTGATAGGGAGAGCTTAAAGAAAAACAACAACTAACATTTAATAACCAGCATTTTGAGAATTTTCAGGCGGGCAACTTTAACGTCGCAAGAAAACGCTGCCAGGACTGCAGCAAGGTAAGAGCAAAATGCCGGTGAAATTAGCATATGTAATAAAACTAATAGGGATTTTGATGATCACCGGGTTCTTGGCTGCCTCTGTATGGCAGTACAGCTATGCTATTCATCTTATTGCTGCACCCAAACCTAATACACCCCCATCCCCTGCTGCAAAAGGTGCTACGTCAGGTGATACTAGTAAAATTGCACACAAGCAAAATAGAGTTAAACGCAGCACATACTCAGATAATAAAGGTATTGATAATTATATACAAGATTCAGCACACGTCTCAAACAACATATGGTACCAACACATGACCCGCATTGGTAAGCAGACAACAGAGGACAGCTGCTACGTTTGCTCATTAATACCATACGCCATGAGCGCTTCTCGAACATTTGTTGCCACAGAAATAGATGAAAAGACAGCACGATGCATAATATACTTGGCACTGTTCCAAACGAAGGGAAGATTCCAAGGGACAGTGGTGCATATGGTGTGGAAAACACGAGACTCATACCCATATGAAAACAACTTCCTCAAGACTTATTTGAGTTACCACAAGAGCAGTCTACATGCTGAAGCATTCAAATACATAACAAGTGGTCCTGCAAAAGGGGAAACAAAGAAAGTAACACTGCAGTATCTACCATGTGATTGGTACGCCACTGAAGTTCCTGGTAAACCAGGATGTTGGGAAAGGCCACTGGTGACGATAACAGGGAAGGTGTACCTGGACAACAATTGGGAGATAGGAGTGATTGGCAGCAACATGGTAACAAAAGAAACTATCTCAACTATCGAGGCACACAACCACAGATGTTGGACGACGTGGATCAAGTACGTACCCATGCTCACGTGGGTGGAGACGGATGAAGACCCAATAACAATACTGCCGCTGACTGCGCCCAAGGTATGCTACCAACATAAAGGAGAGGTGGACGTAGGATATAACACCAACTGTGCAAGCGTGATGGAGTTACCTGAGGGGGGAGCAGGAACAGCAGTAATAATGGACCATTATTGGGCTTGTGGAGAAAAGGCATACCATACACTGCCTCCCCTGTGGAATGGTGTGTGCACAATGGTGCACGTCAATGTACCATCACTAGTGGTACCAAAGAAACATGTGAATGTGGCGAACTTTCCCAAAATGGATGAAGGGGACAAAAGAAGGAAGAGATCTGCACCACCTCAGGAGGAGCAAGGGAATAGCACCAACAGCAATGATACCGTCCTAAACAGAAGGAAAAGACAAGGAGAACCTCTGACAGGAAATTACCTGTGGGGAAGGTCGGAAACGGCACTCACTTCAATCCCGCCAGAACACAGACTATTCAGCAGAGCAGCAATGTTTTTCTTCTCAATCATACATCCGGGACTGCAGGCCTACGCAAACGCAAAATGGCTCCAGATAACTAGATGGGAACTAATGATGACCATCAATTCTACAGTAAATGGATTCAACGCAATAAAAAAGGAGCTGCGAGCTATAAGGATGGTAGCACTCCAGAACAGATATGTATTGGACCTTCTCACAGCCATGGAAGGAGGAGTATGTGCAAAGATAGGACAATCATGCTGCACGTTCATTCCTGCCAACGATGCTGACAATGGTACACTGACAGAAGCAGTTTCACAATTGGCCCAGATGCACTCCAAAATGATGGATGAAAGTAACGGTGTAAACAAGGATAAGAGCTGGTTTTCACTATTATGGTCATGGATGCCATCTTGGCTGTCGGATGGACTGAAAATTATAGTTGGTTGTACTATTTTGGCTGGAGCTACACTGATCATAATAAGATTTTGGAAGGCACGCACCACTGACGAGTTGCTTGAAATGGTCGGTATGCACCCCTTGATGCCAGCAGATGACGGCCAACACACAGGCATAATAATACAAGAGAGGGAGAAGTTGCGCAACCAGATCATCACCAACCATCTGGACCCACCATCGGTGAAGATCGAGAACCCAAGAAACCCCAGGAGCTACATAGGGAAATGGGTATACTGTATTCCTGGAGGAACCTGTGAATATATGTATTGGTCATTCGAAGATCATGTGAACCACTATGGACATTTAGGAGGAATAACTAAGATATGGAGAGTAAGAGGAGACAACGAAAAGGATATGTTTGTGGTCGACAAGTCGACCAGAGGGGGGACTGAAGTGGGAGAATGGAAGACCAGGCTCCCGTCCTTCACCTCTCGCGCTTGGCCTAAAGGGTCACGACCCAGACACCCGCCACGAGAAGAGTTTGCCCATCTACCAGACGACCAAATACCCTGGTACAGGAACATACGGATGTGTCCATCTGCCTGCCCAGCAGCCCGCACTGGCCATGCCGACACCTGCGGCACGGACCAACTAGACTAAAACCTACACGTCGTTAGAGATGCCATGACGACCTAGCCAACGGTCAGCACACCTGTACAAGTATACACACTGGACACTCCCGCACCAATCTACACGAAGAATATACTCAGTGCTATGACGTAGGCAACAGACATACTCACGGACGTGCATCTTTATTATTTTCCACATAGGCTTTCAAAATGCAGAAACGCAAGACGCATCATGAACTCATCTAAAAGAGCTTGCTTACGCTTCTCCTAAAACCAGTTGCCACAATGAGAAATATAATGAAGACACGATACTGGTCATAAGACAATATGGTACTGTAACCTAAAGCGCCTGTGCACCAAACGGCTCCACTTATACACCAGGCCTAAGTAGGCCGCAAGCAAGAGCTTCCATGGACGTTAAAAGAACAAGAGTCAGGTTGCTGATCCTGCAGAATGAGCCCGGCGAAGCAATCAGCCAAGGTCGCAATGTTGCAAACCCACATTCCGAGAGCAAACCATCAAGGGCACGATGTTGCAACCTTGCACGCCGCACACCACTGTTAAAGTCACACCTGCAAATTAAACCAGGCACACAGTGGAAAAAGCAATATTAATTGTGCAGAATTATGCCTCAAACACGGTCCCACCTCACGTGACCAAGCCGAACCTGACATGATGCCAAGCCCACGAGGAAGAAAGCGTCTGGATCTCTCGTTACAAGACATAAGCAGATACAATTAAAAGGCTCAATGGACATCTGCGACAGTGGGAGTAGTCGGCCTTCCAGCTATGAATAAGTCCTCACATTGTCTGCACGTACCCATAGTGAAACATTGTTGCAAATGACAGGTACACCGAGAGCTGGGAACATCGATGGTGCCAGGCTGGGAAGCTCGCGGGTGCACCAATCAGAACATGGGGCTCCTATCACTGACGCCATTAACTTTAACCAATCATCAGGGGTCTTCATGTAACAATTCTCATGTATCTAATTGTAGGGACAACCCAGATATATCACCTGACTAACCCTCGACCACTAACATTGTTCTCTATACGTGTGCTATACTAACCCTACCACTCGAGCAACCAATTAAGAGTGGCGATAGGTTTTTTGCTAACTTTCCAATGTGACGCAAGTAGCGCGTCATACTAAGGTAAAAAGGGCCTGCGAGCCCTACGATTGTGTGTGTGTCAGGACGGACGCGTACGCTCCTTGACCCATCCCTGCCGTTTTTGTCTAATAAACAGCAGAGTCACCTTGCTTCTTGCGTGTGTCTCATACTCTATCTCATCTGGGATATACGGGAGGAGTTGGGGCCTCCCTGCCCGGAGGTCTGTGGACGGCCCGGCCGACCCCGGCAGAATTTCCCCCCGACAATGCGATGTCTGGCAAATTCATTAGGAGGCTACCCATTTGACGAGGGGGCCACCCGAATTGAAACCATCTCTAGAATGTATTGCAGGTGTACCAGGTACGGCATAAGCCCCCTTACCCGCTGCTGCTCCAGAGAACAATTCAACGCCTTTGCTGTTCAATAGATTCCTACGTCACAATCTCTCCACAGTGCCCCTCTGGCAAAACCGTAAATATGCATATGCTCCATGTACATAGTGTGTTTTTTTTTTCAAATCACTACGATCAATGCTTTCATTGACCCATGTACGCGACTATATCTTCTGCAGTGAGTTGGAAGGGTGAGTCTGACCTTCTAGGATTCGGAACTGCTATCTCGCACCAGTGGTATAGATGGGTGGTGTCACGTGGGGCAAAGCCTTCCCTCTCTTAGCCATGGTCAACATGTCACCTCTGCATTCCTGAGAGGGTGAGCAATGTTTTGCAGGCCCTTGCGGCTGTGCTGGTCATGCGGTTCCAACAATATTCAGCCTGGGGTCGGACTGGGCCATAAAATGGTCTCAAACACCAATGAAAAAAAAAGGTGGCCCACCGTTGCAAATGGCCATTCATTCCTTTTGTGACACTGTTTGAATAGTACCCAAGGGGGAGCTTTGGGATAAAATGTGATGCAAATTGTACATTTTAAAGAATGTTTGTTTAGCAACACTGGTCAGAACAATTAGCCGCATGGTGAAGTAACTCCTCAAACTGACCCACATAGGCCAAAAAAGTGTCCCACTTTGACCCAAAACACGGTCCCACACCTTACTTTTGTGTTTTTGGTTCGGCCATGGGCCTATTGCCCTATAGTAGTAACAAAAGTGTAGAGGAGCACACCGAAATTTAATTTTTTCTTCAATTTCTTCTCAAATTCGAAGGTATTTCCTGATTGTTTAGGTGCTGACAGGGTCAGATCCTGGGCTACCGGATCAGGTATGAACAAGACAATTTTTGGGATCACTTTAAAACAAAAATGACCTTGACTCTGTGCACACTTTTGAGCAGAAATAATGCAAAACAATTTTCACTGTCATAATTCTGTTATTACATATATGCATTTAATTCTTTTTAAATTTTCGTTAATAAACAACTAAATAGCTTTTAATATCATTACTTGACTTGTGAATATTTAACATACACTGTATATCAACATAAATATTTCCAAATAAAGCATTTCCTCATGCATTTCCACACTTAATTCAAATGTTAAACACACCATTACCTTTAAGCATATATTAGTCTGCGAGTGTCAGAGGGAAAACCATATCTTTCTGTAACTCAAACATGCTGGTGCAATATTATCATCTACAGTTGCAAACCACATCTGAGCTTGTTTTAAGGCAAATGCTGAACGATAATTTCTAAAATCAGGAAATGTGAAGGCATAATGAAGCAAGACACAGACAACAGACTTAAAGTTCAAACAAACTATATTTATCTAACTTAATGACAGGATGGTTGAAGGCCTAACTTGCCCTATGCTAAGGTGGGATTTCCCTGCCTGGCCAAAAATAAGGAAAGTCAAAGAGCTCAATTTAAAAGTTTGTCTTTGTCCAAAACGTATTCTTGCCCTCACCACAGCTAAAGCTAAACAGTGTTTAGGGATGTCAATAATCAAATATATGGTGAACAACACAAAGTTCTGAGCTTCTTCCAGCTCTCAGCTTATTCTTCAGCTCTCCTTCCCCAAATTCAAGAAAGTTCCACAAAAAGTATCCAGGATTTACCTTGTTCTACAAAGTCCTTCGGGATCCCTGCCCCAAGTTCAAAGTAACACAATGCAAACAAAAACAGTATTGAGGCCCTGTCCTCCAGACGGTAGTTGTAGTTCATTAAGTCTCAGGGTTCCATTCCCCAAGACTTCAACATAGCAACCAATGTGCGACTCAGCCTTTTAAATTTCAACTTAATTCTGGGCCAACTTGACCCTCCTTCTGGTTTGTGTCGCCAGTTCACTCGCCGTGCTCATCCTGGGTTGGTTTCACAGCATCTTTATCTTTCACAATGTAGGGCTCACTAGTCTAGGCACAGTTGGCATATCACACGGTCCACCCATCACAGGTCGTGCAACCAGGGCCCTTTGGCTCTTCAGCCCATGCAGGTTCTGTTCCTCCTTGTTGGCCTATTGCCTTTCTGTGAGGAATTTACACTCCTCTGGCTTCTCCTGATTAGCCTCTTGGCTCTGCCATAACTTGTCACACACCTCTAGCCAGTCTTTGGCCTTTCTGCATTGCATTTGCTCACAAAGTTCACTTGGTGGGGGTTCTGTTCATGCCCCATCTTTGGTTGCACTCCTTCACACTTGTTCCTTTCCCCATCGGTTGCTCTCAAACTCTGCCATGAGGCTCCCACACCTCTGGGATATCATCCAGTGTCCAGGTCAAACTTCAAGTCCCATCACGGCTGCCTCCTCATGAAAAGGGTCCCCTGGTTTCTCCTACACAGTCCTCCGTGTTGCTTCTCACTTTCTCTCTTCACTGATCCCCTTTGTAAACCTTCTGCCCATTCACAGCCTGCAGGTGTGAATGCCTTATTAGGCTTGCCTCACCATGATTAAAGGATCATGCCTGGCTCTCACCATACTTTGCAGGCATCTTACTCGTCTCAGTACCAGAGTGGTAAAATGAAGGTGTAGTGTTCATTACTCGTAGTCTCCTCTTCCTCCTCCCAGTACTTTCAAATGTTAAATGTGGGGAAATGAGGGGAGAGGTCTTGCAGAAACCCATAAAGTCGGGGGAGGGTTAGGTTGGTCATAATTAGGGAAAGGGGATGCCATGTCTCACCTATGGGTATCCCACTCCCAAGCTCTGAGGAACCTCCACCCAGGTGATTCCCCCTCACTTCTCCACCCCCAAGGTCAGGATCCAAAATCGATGGCTTTTCCCTGGCCACCTTAGAAGAGGATCCAGGGGGTTTAGGAGTGAGAATACCCTCATGTTTCTCACAGAAGCCTTACATCTTCATTCTGAGTGGATCTTTTAAGTTTACATACGGAGATTCTATATTTTCCTTTATTCCATAAAAATGTGGCTAAACATGAATCAACCGATTTATACATTTAGTGGGAAAGGACATGGTAGCATATATAAGGTATACAATGTAATGGGAAAGATCATCATTTTGATGGTCTCAAGATGACCCCACCAAGATAGGAACAAATGGGACCATGCATGTCTTAATTATTTAATTCTGAACAATACAATGTTCATATTTTCTTTAATAATAACATTTAAAGAAGAAGAAATATGCACACCCAAATACTTAATCCCATTTGGGCACCTCTTCATACCATACACCTGAATGTGATGTCTAGAACATTGGATAATAAGGGGCAACATTTCAGATTTATTTGTCTTTAATTTGTAACCAGAAGTTAGTGTAACGTGTTATAATAGATAAAGGTTATGCAAGTTGGTATCAAGATTTTTAAGAAACAAAAGGACATCATCTGCATGAACAGCTCATTTTATTTGTACATCGCCAGAATCAATACCTTGTATTGTTCTCTCACTTCTAATAGTTTCCAGAAAGGGTTCCATGGTTTTTATATATAATAGTGGTTATAGGGGACAGCTTTGCCTAGTACTTCTAAACAAAGGGAAATATGACATTTATTAACAAAAACAGCAGTTTTCAGATGTGAATATAATACCTTGATCATAGATAGAAAGGGGTTACCCAGGTGGTGCCATTTAAGTGCATCAAAACTCAACTTCCATTCCACTGTATCAAAAACATTTTTAGCATCAAGAGCTACAGCTACATAGTTGTCCTTGAATGTATCAACTTGTATAGAAGTGGTTATAGCCCCCCTCAAACTGAACGTAACGGAGATAGACCTACTCCCCCTCAAACCGAACGTAGATAACTTCTTGGGGTGATCAATGACTCTAAATGGTATACAAATCAAAATTGTAGTGTCTTCTAGGAAAGCGCTTTGAAGGACAATCTATTTTTTAGAATCAAAACGTCATGTGCAGTAGAGAATGTGTCAGGTAGTACATGTTATGACACATTATCAAAGAAACTAGATTCAAATCGGAGCAGGTACCAAGTTTTATGTAAAAATAGGTTGATTATGCATTTTGTAATGTGGACAGCCATTTTGGGTTTAAAGGCGGGTCAGGCACTCTAAAATGGATGCTTACTTTAGCATGCAAAATGGTTGATTTTTTGCAAACTCATTATGAACTCACTGAACAGTCTTTTTTATAACGGTTAATCCAGGGGACAATGGTGGGGAGAATGGGTGAGTAAAACCAGTCTAGACTAGGTCTGAGTGGCAGAAAGGCGGGCAAATCACAAGTAGGAAGAGGGACTGCACATTAATCATGCCATTATAGGCAACAAATCACAGGCGGGAAAGGGGTTGTGCTTTTGATCAGGCCATTAACTCACCTCCCTGGAATGTATACTAGGGAGGGTGAGCCTAGTGATTTTAGCATAGTTACAGATATGTCGTTGATGTGTATCCTGTGTCTTGCCTGCTGGAATAAATAATTGCTGACTTGAAAATTCTGCCTCAGTCTGCTGATGTGCTCCAGAGTGTCTTCCTGACCCCAGATGCCAAGGCCCAGAGAGTGGGGGTGGTGGGACCCTCCTCTACATTTGGCAAGCCATTGCCAGGAGTCTTAGGATGCCTCAAGATAAAAGACCATGGATGACAAGGTAAAGCATGGTATGAGGCCTGGAGGAGGGGAAAAGAGAGAGAGATGGGATGATGGGATGATGGGGCAAACTTTGGAATTTTTTTATCGAAACAAAAAAGTAATTTTTTTAAGGCAACTTTTTGAAAACATATTTTTTGAGTTAATGTCCCATAGCGGATGACGTAGGAGACGACTCTGGTTAAAGACAGACCTAAAGAGGTTAATTTTAACTCTGTAGGAGTATTTTAGGGGGTAAGACAGGTCCCAGAGAAGGGCTGTAGAGAGAAGAACATATGTGACCGGTCAAAGTCTGTTTTTTTTTGTTGTTGTCTGTTTTGTTTTATGTGTTGTATTGTATGTCATATGTGTGCACTATACATGTTGTTTATGATTTAAGAGTAAGAAATGTATTTTTTATTGATTTAGAAGAAATTGCCACCAAGTCAGAAAACTTAAATGTTCAATTATGGAAAAAATGAGATAAATATATGCTATGGACCAAAGTACATAGGGGTACGTTGTTTACATTTTGATAACAATAATATAAAGTAAAAAAAACTGAAGTAAAGGTTGAAAATAGTTGTTCATTTTAAACTCTTAAAGAAACCAAAATCCAGCAAGTATGAGGTTAATTCTTGTATTTCCCAAAAATATCCCATCTGAGCTGTCCAAATAACTTTACACAATAAGGTTTCGCATTTGGTTTATCAGGAACGAAGGACACAGAAAAGTATGCTTGTCTGAGAAAAGAATGATTTGTGTTTTTAAAAAAAATACATATGCACTTGCTCTGCAGTATTAAAATGCAAGCAGACAGAAGGTTAAATCCTTTATATTAACAGAGTTAACATCTTTAAGGACTTAAAAAAATGTTGTACGGTATAAAACCGCAATGGTTTTCTTTTGAAATTGAGCCCCCATATAAGATTGACACGAGATAAAAAATTATGGGGTTGTTCTTTTTTTAACTGTGTAGCTACAGAGCAGGGAGCTGTAATTGTGCCAAGAGCTCCTGTGCAGAACAAGAGATGTATTTTTGGAAGTGCATAGCTCGACAGTTGACCAAAGATAAGGTAGCCACGCACTGTTGGAGAATGGACAGTGTGTGGTTTTATAACCTACGCAGTTAGATAAGATAAGCTATGTTCACAGCGAACAGTCTTTTGAATGGGATGTGATTCAGGCTGTGTGCGACACAGTGGTTAAGAAATTACAGATGCTGTTTTTTGAATTATAAACGGTTGATTAGTTGTGTGTTGAAATCATGATTAAATTCTCATGGTTATTTCAATACATTTTCATGGGCTGTGTCCCAAACATGAGAACAGTGTTTTGGTCATGTTTGCTAGCTCACAAAGAATTCTTTTTGAGAAGTGCATTTTGAGCAATATGTATAGGTTTTTTGGTTTTAATGTGTGGCAAAGCATTTTTGCAAATAAGAAGAAAATGAGCATTTTAGTTAAAAAAAAAGAAATAGGTTTTCTTCTGCGCCATGGCTAGGAGTTGAGAACAGATAAATGTTACACTACAATAGTAGTATGCATGTGAGTTTAGAAATGTTTGTGCACCAAAAGAATTTGCACAGAAGACAGGTGTCAAGTGAGGAAGTGATGTTCCCATTGATATATATTAAGTCTGCGAGCGTTGAGGGTATTTTGGAAATATAGTGGGAAAAATGTGTCCAAGATCACAGGTGTAGCTGAGATTCAAATTGTGTTTTTGTTTGCAGAATACAGCAAAAGGCAGGCCAAAATGTTAGTGAAGGTCATTGGGGTAGGCACAGCAAATATCTATTGAAGAGGAAAAGGATGAGTGGATCAATAGGCAATTTTGTTAGGTGACAAAATATGATAAATGTAGGTGGAAATGCAATCTTTATATTTTTACGCAAGGGAAGCAGTGAATATTGAAAGACAGAATGCACAAGCATGCACATGAGAAGGTAAGCATACAGATGCACATAAATGGAAAGACATTCATGTAGACATGAAATGGGTAGCATTTATGTAGATGCACTGACATGAGGTAAGACACACACACATACACGCACACATGCAGACACATATACAAAGGTGCACATGGCATATGGAAGTATAATTAATCTGTGAACCATGGATACTGCATTCAAGAATGCACACACCTTTGCAAGCACCCACTAACAAGTAGACAGAATGGGTTTATTTTACAGTTAAAATGACAGTTCACATAGACAATAGTTGGTCCCTTTTGAAAAAACCTAGGAAGGGCAACAATTATATTTTACTGTGGTCGTAGGCAAAGACTGTTTCAAAACACGAGGGAGTGGTATTGAGATTACAGGAAAGGAATGCAGCAATACCGCACAATCGGGCGGCATTGAGGAAAAGTCTGCCAAAGATAAAATTCGCTCATGATAAAGAAAGTAAGGAATGCAGTACTTGTGCATTACGGGCAAATAATTAAGCAGGCTTTACAATCAACAGCTTGCACCCATGCAGAGATGACAGAGCACACAGTGTACACAGGCATAGAGCCTTGTCTGTGGACAGTTTGATTTTAAAAATAAAGACTAGAATGATAAGCACGACATTAGTTGGGGACAAGAAATGTCAGGCCAGGACAGAGCAACCTTCTGTGGAGAAAAGATAAGTGACAATGTGGCCTTGAAGGGTGTTTTTCAGTGAATAAAGAAGTGAGGTGGTCAGATTTAGATGCATCTGTACCTCGGGCATTGGAATCATTGACGCAGTCAGACTGATCTAAAGGGCAACCCAATGGTGAGGGGGGGTTGCCACCTTATGTGAGCAGATTAATGTCACTGCCAGGTAAACGACAGTGCAGAACTATTGGTCCTACCTTGGTAAAATAGACGATGGGAGAAAATAATGAGTTTGGGGTTTCACAGTTTCCTTGCTAGAGAAACAGGGCCAGACCATAGTATGTACCTTGACCCCAGATGGCCAAGGATAACTTAAGGTGCAAACTCCTGAGTTTTGATTTCTGCTGCTGGGAAATGGATACATGAATTAGAAAAGATGACAGGAGGAAATACATTGGCTGTAGGGGACACTAAAGGTCTCCTGATTGTCATCTTTGAAGAGAGAGCTGATGACATTTAGCCAAAGGCAAGATATTTGAGTATTACCGCTCATGACAGAGTGCTGTTTAAACAATTGTACGGCGGGAGTCGGGAAAGCGCTTTGAGTGTTGTATCAGGACACGTCAGATGAGAGAGCTATCAAAATATCAAAACCTGTCAGAAACCATGCAGAACCGGCTTAAGAAATTAGTGGGCCTGGAAGCAGAGTCATGGTCAGAGATACTGCTGACCATCACATATTATTGCAGACTACTGCGAGAGGAATTGAAAGAAAAATTATGCGAGGAAAGTGAAGAAGTGAAATTGAAGCAGAAAGAATTGTCAAAATACGCCATAGAAGGGGAGAGGTTGACTAGTGGGGAAGGGTCATGCTCCCAGCAAATTACAGGTGAATAACCAAAGGCAGTATTGATCAAGGGAATAATGAATTTGCTCCACGGGGAAGGGGAGGATTTCGAGGAAGAGGCTTTCAGAATAATCAGGGAAGCTTCCAGAATAATCAAGGTGGGTTTCAAAATATGCAGACTGACAATCAAGGCATGCAGGATGGGCAGGTTAGGAGATCTCCTCCTGTATATTGGACATGAGGTATGTCAGAGCACTTTGCACGCATGTGTAGAAGCCAAGGATTTGTGTAGAATGGGCAATTCTCGAGAAGGGGGACAGCACGCCCCTAGTATGTAGCTCACAAGTCAAGGAAGGGTTTCATCCAGGATCAGACATTGTATCAGGCATGAGCGCTGGGAGTGCAGCAGGTACAGCAGTTTAGGAAAGGTGCAAAACAAATTTACTGCAGAGGGCAAGTAAGTGAGCCCACATGCAGGCTCAGCAATGTGCAAACACGAAATAAACAGTGTAACGCAGGAGTGAAAGTGTTGGGTTTAACAGGGAGAAATGATTTTACAAAAACCGAGGAACGCATGCATCCATAGTAGGACAGTCTAATAGGGTGACTTGATGTGTTCAGAATTGTTAGTGGCACTAGGCCTCAAAAGGTGCCGAGAATTAACATGACAAAGGGTGAACAAGTTTTGTTCTAGTGGTAGAAATTGGGACTGTATGTCCATACAGCAAAGACAGAAAGGTGGTGAATGAATATTAGAAGGTTGAGGATGTTTATTGAAGACTATAAATGTAGTTTTTTGACTAGTGAGAAATGAGCAGTCTCTGGAGGAGAGTGTGTTATGATGAGGTTTTTGTATATTTGTAACAAGCAACTGCCAGTGTTTGAGGAAAGGATTGGATGACAAAACCTAAATAAGATGATTTTGTTTAGTGAATTAGGGATGGAGTGTTTTGTTCTGAGAATGCACCATTTTAATATGGGTGCATCCATAGGAACATGAACAGGGCAAGAGCCCAATGAGACGTTTCTGGTAGAGACCAAATGTTTTTATTATTGTAGCAAAAACACAGTATTATAGATAACTGTGTAACCTAATGGAAAAATGGTGAGAGTATTTGGTGAATTCATTCTCAGACCACGGATATTTATGAACAAAGAGGGGGGACAGATGACCTCTGCAAAATTAGAAACAGCCATAGAGTAAGGAAACATGGCAAATGATTAAGGATTGAATCATAAAAATGGATCATGAAGGACAGTAATGGTTCTCATAAAAAGGTTTAGGTTAAGTAAACGTCATGAAAGGCGATATACCTAGATAGGGCTTAATGAGGTATGAAGTGGTGCTTTCTTTAGGAACATCACACATTAAAAGGAAAGAAAAGGAAACATTTAAGTATATGTGGCAATAATGTAGCAGCATCCAGTATAAATTAAAGAACATTAGAGAGTGTCAAAAACACTAGGTAGGCTTTGGGCCTTTTTGGCATGGGTCCTGAAAAAATGAATTAGGAGAAGATGAAAATAAATAATTTACCTTAAACAGTATAGGAGTAAATAGTTCAGTTTAAACAATTGAGATCATTTGGATAAAATAAATAAATAAATAAATAAAAATGAATGAAAGGGAAAGAATAATGAAGAAATGATTGGTTAAGTGAATTAATGAACAGACAACTTAAAACCAGCATAGAATAAACAAAACAAAATCAAAATTTTACAAAAAAACATCATCACTGAGGGTTAAAAGCCAACATTGAAAGAATTGTGCAGTGCAATAAAAAAAACATTAGGAAGTCATGGAGAACCAGAAAAGGGGTATGGTTGACCAGCATTGGGTTAACCAGACAAGGACAATTTTGAACAGAGCCAATTTAGAAGAAAATACAAGGGTAAGAAAATTGCAATTTTTTGAGTGCCTATAACGATGTTGGTTTATGTTACAGATGAAAATCATGGACCTTGGGTGAACATAGGAGGAATGTCTGCATCGCCTTAAGTAGGAAGAAAAGGAGAAAGAGCTAAGTATTGGTTCATGCCACAGGGTGTGGACACACAGTTGATTATTATTAAATGTAAGAGGACCGAGGTGAGTAACAGAAAAAGAGGCAGATAGAGGCACAGTGTCTTCAAGTATATAGCCATTTTTCCCAGGATAGGTGCAATCAGGGGTAAACAAGAATAGCATATAGATGCAAGCATGGCCACTTCAGACAAGCGCAGGACATAGAAGACGTCAGATGACAGGTGGGTAACATTTTATAAATTTCAATAATTGGCAGAATGCCAACAACGGCACAGTTTAAACATATATTTAGAAAAATGTTTAGAATAGGCAAACAAATTAGTTTTATGATATAATATGAAGGCACATAGTAAGAATTGGTGCCATAGTCTAGAAAAACAAGGGTACACTAGATTAAGCATAGTGGGGTAAAGAGGAGATAATGTGAAGCGAAACCTTTTGGTTGGTCTCAACAGGATGAAGACAAAGCACAGAAGGAAAAGACCATGGTCCAACGCGATTGGTAGAAAGATGGCGAAAAAAGGCAGAATTAAGCATTTACAGCTAAAGCCGCAAGCATTTACAGCTGAGCAGGAAGCACATGCAGCAAAGCAGAGAATTAAGTATCAGCCCTAGCAGCATACAGAGTTAATGAGAAATGTGATAATTTCGGCACCAACGAGTTAGGGAAAGCCTGTGAGTTAAATGGGCTGAAAATAGTGAGAAATTAATGTAAGAACATATCTTTTTGTTAAGCAGAAGGAAGAAAAAAAGCTTAGGTCAGGAAAGAAACTTGACCTCCTTGCCAGTATCCAAATGACTTTTGTCTCTATTTCGATTTTCAAAAGGGATCCCTGCAAATAATACCCTCGTCTGCTACGGATGCGCCTAGAAGACTGAGAAGACAACGATATGCCTTACTTAATGTTTTTTCATTTATGATGTATTTTAAGTGTCTCTATATCTGAGAATGTCGATATAGAGAAAAAAGGAAAAAGTCCCCTGAGGGGACAGTGAGTATATATATAAAAAGAAAGCCCAGAAAACATAAGGGCATAGAAAATGAGACAGGCAAATGCATTAATTGCCTAAAAATATTACACAAATTGAAAATGTTTATTGTAAACAAATCAGGTTCCAGCAGGCTGACTATACATCGAAACAAATGTGAATGCATACACAAAAAGGAGCGAAGTAGTAGCTTTGGTATAAAACTAATAGAATTGTCTGTTGAAGCTTTGTCTAGGAGGCGGGGATGTCCCGAAAATGTTTATATATAGTTTTTCTAGGAGGCAGAGACGTTCAAAAACAATTTTGCTTAAAATCTAGGTTGTTTAGAAGGCAGGAGAATTCTGACAGGACACTTAAAAAGGTTTTTTAAGGGGTTGGGTTGAAAGGAAAAAGTGTGATAATAGAGACATACTTATTTGTGAAAGAAAACTCATTTAGTTTTGTATTACAGATGGACAACGAGGGACCTATGTGACTCAGAGCATTGGCAGACTATAACCACGTGAGGAGAGAGAAGTCACTGTGGATTCCAACTAAAAGCCCTGTTAGAAAAACAATTTCTTCTGAATGTTTCTGCAAAAGACTCCCCATCCTTATGTTCCCTTGATAAAATGCCCCCTCTTATTGACATTTAACGACATACGAACAATGAATATGAGTGCTCTATGAAAAAAAGAGACACTCAAAAGTGAAAGGACTGATTAAAGGGCCCAAAGACTTGCTCCAAGACAGCCCAAAAAAGAGGATAACATCAACAGGACACAGACGGTCCACGGATGCTAAACCGAGATGAGTCGGGTGGAAGATGTACCAGTGAAAAGAAAAGAAAAAAACGGAACTTAAAAAAATACAAAATTGGAAATTGGCATGGGGCAGAGAATGGGAGCAAGGAAAAGAAAATGTTGTGGGGTGGGAGTTGCAGAAAGGATGTGGAATATGAGCCACGATATGGACAAAATGTGTGCAAACAATGGGCTGATGGGTTACCTAAAAGCTTGACTAATCTCTTGAGTATCATAGTGGCTGTAAAATTATCTAAGGCATATAGTTAGTAGAAAGTAAACTGGGGAATGAAGGTAGGGCTCAAATAAAAGTAAATACAAGTAATTTTTAGGGACACATACATGTTTAGACTAGGAGATTATAATGTGTTAGTACTGACGTTGTAGAAATGTGTTAGGATACTTCTCAGGTTGAAGTAAAATGTATTATAGAAAAGGGTGATTAGGTCAGAAATGTGTAGGTACATTAAAAATTGAGGAGGGTGGACATGGGTGTAGTTGTATGTGTTGAGTAGATGACTAAATACTATACAGAGGGGGGAGTGTATAGAAGTGATTATAGCTGCCCCTCAAACTGAATGTGATGGAGATAGACCCATTCCCCCTCAAACCGAACGTAGATAACTTATTGGGGTGATTAATGACTCTAAATGTTGTAGAAATCAGAATTGTAGTGCCTTCTAGGAAAGCGCTTTGAAGGACAACCTATTTTTTAGAGTCAAAACATGATGTGCAGTAGAGAATGTGTCAGGTAGTACATGTTGTGATACATTATCAAAGAAACTAGTTTCAAATCGGAGCAGGTACCAAGTTTTACGTAAAAATAGGTTGGTCAGGCATTTTGTAATGTGGACAGCCATTTTGGGTTTAAAGACAAGGCCAGGCACTCTAAGATGGATGCTTGCTTTACCATAAAAAATGGTCGAGGGATTTTTTGCTCACTCATTATGAGCTCATTGACCAGTCTTTTTTATAAAGGTTCACCCAGGGGACAATGGTGGGGGAATGAGTGAATAAAACCGGTCTAGACTAGGTCTGAGTGGCAGAAAGGCGGACGAATCACAAGTAGGAAGAGGGACTGCATATTAATCATGCCATTATAGGCAACGAAAGGGGGCAGGCAGGGAAGGGGGTGTGCTATTGATCAGGACATCACCTCACCACCTTGGAGTGTATATAAGGGAGGGTGAGCCTAGTGATTTTAGCAGAGTCCCAGAGATGTCGTTGATGTGTATCCTGTGTCTTGCCTGCTGGAATAAATAAACTAGCTGACTTGAGCATTCTGCCTCAGTCTGCCGATGTGCTCCAGAGTGTCTTCCTGACCCCAGAGATGCCAAGCCCCAGAGAGTGGGGGTGGTGGAACCCTCCTCCACAAACTATACCAAGAATGTCTAGGAATAATCTAATATTAGAAGAGGATACCCTACCCTTGACATGCCCAACCTGATCATGTTTCACTAAACTGGGCAAACAATGAAAAAGACAATAGGCTAACATATTCATGAAGATGTTACAGTCCGCATTGTTAAGGAATATGGGCTATAGCTTTGAGGAAGCTCAGGGTCTTTATTAGGTTAAGGAACACAACAAACATGGCTTCTGTAAAGGTGCGTTCAGATGTACCATGTGTGACAATGTGAGTGAAAATCCTCTACAATTTAGGAACTTATAATTCTTTAAAATGTGCACAAAAATGAATGGAACAGCCACCAGGTCCTGGAGCTTTACATTTTTTGAGTTCATCAATTGCCTTATGGATTTCACTCTGAGTAATGAGATTATTTAACAAACTGAGATATGTTTTAGGATAAGTAGAGCGGGAAAGATGCCTCAGGAAGGCTTGAGATTGTGAGTTATTATGGTTATATTCAGATTTACATTACTTCTGTTAAAATTTTGAACAATTATCAATACTATCTTTATCCAAAGATTCTCCATTAACTAATGTATCTTTAAGAACAGCTACCATTGTTCTTTCTTTTTTAATCTTGATGTAGGAAGCAAGTGATCTACTTGTTTTATTAGAAAACGGATATATCTTGGCCTTATATTTGAGTAATTCAGTACATGAGTATTCAGAAGTCATTTTATTATACTTAATTCTCGGTTTTATGATATTATTAAAAGTGGTTGGAGTAGCATTCTGTGTGTATTGCTTTTCAAGAGCTTTCAGTTGTTTCAGAATGCTCTCTGATTCGTTTCAATTTCTTCTTTTTCTTGGCAACATATGAAATGATTTACCCTCTAAGTACAGCCTTATAACAGTCCCAATTATTTTGAATGGAGGTATCCTCACTTCTATTATCAGGGAAAAAGTTATGATGCAACTCGATAAGAAATTGAGAAAAGTGATCATCTTTTAACAAAGCCATATTTTTTTTATTTTTTTGTCAGTAAAGCAAGTTTATTTCACAGCGGCTGCTGGGGAGAAGCTAGACAACTCCTTGGAGTTGAACTAACCCGCGCCTCCCTGAGCCACAAAACAGATAAAGTATTTATTCAGTTCCAGAACAGTTAACACACTCCCACATTTCCCTCATGTACCCTTACAAAGCCATCACCCAAAATACAAATGGTGTAGCCCTATACAAGGAAATCTAGTCCCCACAATCTCATTGGCTGCCTTCACTGTGGCACCATCCCCATAGACATACAAGTTCATGGCATTGCAAATACAAGCCCAACCTCTTCTTGGGTTCATTCCTCTAGGACACACAACCCTAACATGGGCATACAATACAGTTTTAGTACTGATTCCACGTGTTCACACACCTGCAATGCTAAATCTGACACGCATGGTTTATATATGGGCACTTCACTTTATGAGGCTATAGAGAGCTAACAAAAGGCTCATTTGATCAGGCACTAACTCATTTCTCCAAACACGGTGACATCCTGGATACATATTCTTGGTGTCCTTGTATGCCCTTTCATTATGCATCCACCATTTCAATTCATCTGGCCTCCGGTCTTATTATACTCTTTTTCCTGCTAATCTACTTGACCTTCTCATAGCCCAGCTGTCATTGTTGCTTCCGGTCACCCTTATACATTTTTAGCCACTAACCCCAGATTGACCCTGCCAGGTGGCAGATGCTTCTTCTGCACCTCAAACAACAATTTCCTAACTCAAAACTCTGGGCCCATTGTCCTTCATTCTATTTCACCTCCAAATATCTGCTCCTATGTTGTTGCAGCTGTTCCTCTGCCAACAGATACCTTCCTCCTTGGCCAGCCAGCCGATGTGTACATGTTTATATTTAGGTACGTGTGTTCAAAACTACTGCATCCCCTCATAATGGGTTTTGCATTCAAGAGCCTTCTTCCACTTTGTATGGAGCTCTGCGCTCTAAATCTCATTGCGCTGTTACAAAATGTGCTCCTATCTTAAGTTCACACAATCTTCATTATGTTACTACATGTATGCAAATCTAAAATGTATCACACTAGACACAAAATAACATTAAAACATTGTAACAATATCACATCCATTCTTGTTTCATCATAACACTAATATGGTGAGCACAACGTGAACCTCTCCTTTCTATTTTGATCAAATACATCTACACCAACACAGGTCCTTGTGAAGGCATTCCCCATGGAGGAAGCGATCACTTCAGCGCCTCTACCCTCTGGGGTAGCATGGTGCATGCTTTAGGCCTCGGTAAAATAGGGTTGCTTATGGGTGCAGCCATGGTGGCACCTACACTGGGCACTGCAGGATAACTAGGCTCAGAGCTGGGCAAGGCAGGATTTTGGCTACGAGTAGATGGTGTGACTCACGGACTAGCCTTTAAGCCTGTCTATGTGTTCAATGCCCAGTGAGGATATGCCACTATCGGCCCGTAGCAGACCAGGATACTGGTTCTTGCTAGGCCAGGGACTTCATCCAAGCATTTTACAGTGCCGCTGAGGGACTTTAGGGGCTCTGTCAACTTGAGCACCTGATTTAGAGGTGTGCTCCAAGGTACATCCCCTATGATAAAGCAATGGACAGCCTTTATCCCCTAACCATTCAACCCAGCTGCCTACCTTGGGACGATCCATGAGGATAGCACTTGTCTATCCAATAGGTGGCAAATTCTGTCAAATCAATTTAAAACATAATGATGATCACAATATGTACAAATCCCTATCCAACACTTGTAACAAAAACACTGATTGGCTGGAAGAAAGGGAAGCTTACACTAGCAACCTGTACACCAGCCCAAGAAGGAAATAGGGTAGGTAAGATAGGGAGAGTACAGGTCCACCAAAGGTGATCTCAGCACTACCTCCACAAAATGTAGCAGGGATCTTACCACGCACCTTATAGGGGAACAGGTGTAGGCAGGCACACAATACACTTATCATATACCTTTAATGAATTATTTTTTTTTTATTAAACACTTTTATTGGTTTTGTTGCATAATACACAAAGAACAATGACCCTGAAGGGGTCCAGCAACCAAAAACATCACAAAAGAACATAAGGTCCAGATTTCAGCAACGTAAGGTTATGTTAGCGATTACATGTACACTCTTACATTTCATTTACATTCCGGCCACAGGCCTGTATTGTACAAAAGTCTTATTGTGCGTTCTCCCACTTTTCCCAGATTTTCCCCGCTTTCCCAGGACATCCTCTGGCCGCATATACTCTTCGCTTCATCGCAATGCATGCATCTACATCATCTATCCATTGTGCATGCTCAGGGTTTACACCCGAACCCCATAGCTTGGCAATGTTGCGTTTGATCAGTGCCGTGGTGGTTGCAAACAGTAGCTTATCAGTGCGAGACATCTCACCCTCGTCCTCGACACCCAGCAACATCAATTTCGGATCTCTGGGCACGATCCGACCCAGTTCCTTAGTAAGTGTGTCGCAGCAGCGTTGCCATTATAGCGTGATGTGCGGACAGTCCCATATGATGTGGAAAAAGGTGCCCTCTTCCTGGCGGCAGCGCAGGCAATTCGGGTCTGTGGTTTTACCCCATTGGTACAATGCAACCCTTGGATAGTAAATTCTATGCAGGATTTTGAGCTGGACAAGGCGTAATCTGGCCGAAATGGCAGTTTCTCTCGGGTACATTAGGATCGTTATCCAGTCTTCAGGCAGTATCTCTCCCACATTCCTTTCCCACTTAGACTTTAGACTCGATAGCTCCGGTGTGGCAAATGAGGTGAGAACATTATACATCACCAAGGTGATTTTGGTGTCTATGCTATCTAGGACCAGGTTCCTCTCTATAGGGGTGCAGTCTGCCATGTCACGTAGGTCAGGCAAGTGCCGCTGTAGGGCATGACTTAATTGCATATGTCGGTATCGGTCAGTGACAGGGAGGTTGAACTCATCCACCAACCCCTCAAATGGCACAATTCCCCCATCCCGAATCACATCCCCCACTTTTGTTCCCGTAGTTATCCAATTCTGCCATTTTGGCAGCCTGTCCAGCTCAGGGATATGTTTATTTGCCCACAGTGGCTATACCGGTGTGGTTTTCCCTTCCCAGTTTATATGTTTATGCGCCTCTGCCCAGATTAGTGCCCGGTGAGCAGCCATTGTTTTGGTGGTGTTGGTATTAGTTTTCCGGTATAGGGACTCTAGTGGGGTTATGTTCGCTCCATCTAGGGTGTCGGATTTAATGTGAGGTAGCGAGGGATTGCCGTGTAATAGGTCATTTATTACTGCCATCTGATTCGTCCAATAGTACGTCTGTATACGCGGCAATCCTATGCCTCCCTCCCAGATGGAACGCTGCAGGGTGTCGATTCTGTGAAACTCCCGTCTGGGGATGTGTAACGGGGCATTTTGGAGTATGTACAGGAATCTAGGCAGTGCCATCAGAACGCCCTTCCACTGACCCCAAGTAGGGTCAGTGGAAGGGCGTTCCAATGTTTGACGTCCTCTGCAAAGCGGTTTATGATTGGGTGGAGGTTTTTCTCTACGTAATCGTTTAAGTTTGTTGTTATCTGAACCCCCAGGTATCGAAATTGGTTAACTTCTATACGAAAGGGGCAATTCTGTATCCCTATGCTACCCATCTCTTTCAATGGAAACAGTATGGATTTCGACCAGTTTACCCTCAAACCACTAAAAGATTTGCATTCCTTCAGTAAGCGTATTACTGTAGGACAAGAGGTTATGGGGTCTGATAGATACAGGAGTAGGTCATATGCATATAATGAGACCTTATCCTCCCAATCATCTGTTCACCGGAAACCCTTCCACATTTGTGATTCTCTTAACAGAATCGCCAATGGCTCTATGGCAAGCGCAAAAAGCATTGCAGACAAGGGGCAGCCCTGTCGTGTCCCCTTGCCCAATCTAAATGGGTGCGAGAGCCACCCATTTACTCTGGTCATGGCCTCTGGGGACTTGTATAGCAGCTGCACCCATCCCAGGAATTGGTCACCGAAACCCATTCGACGCATTATTTCCTACAGAGCTGGCCAGTGCACCGAGTCGAAGGCTTTCTCAAACTCCATTGTTAATAGCGCCAGGGGAACCTGCAGGAGGGAGGATTTTTCGAGTGCAGCGTGCAGTCTGTGTATATTCATACGCGTAGACCTCTGGGGCATAAAACCGCACTGGTCTGGATGTATCAGTGACAGGATAACTTTCTGCAGTCGATTTGCTAATGCTTTCGCCAGGATCTTGGTTTCAGTGTTGATTAGCGAAATCAGCCTGTACGAACTACATTTCTCTGGGGGCCTATCTGGTTTGGGGATCACTATTATGGTTGCTCTCCGTAGGTGTGGCGGGAGCTGTCCCTGCTCCCTCGAGTGTGTGTACATCTGCAGGAGATGTGGAAGTATCGCACTTGGTTCTATCCTTTTCCATGTCTCCACCGGGAAACCGTTCGGACCCGGTGTTTTCCCAGGGTGTAGTTGTGACATGGCCAACCCTAGCTCCTCTTCAGTTATGGTTGCCTCCAGTAGTTCTCTCTGTGCGCCCGTTAGGCTAGGGAGGGTAATCCCATTTAAATACGGAGAGGTTGGTGGGGGCTTCCGGTGACCCATAGAGTGTCGCATAGTAAGCTGCGAAACCTTCTGCAATATCCTGATCTGTCCACAGCGGTTCCGAATTATCGGGTTTGATCATCCTGACCTGTTTATGCCCTTCATCCCTGTGCTCCAGCCAGGCTAACATTTTACCCGCCTTATCTCCAGTCTCATATAATCTGGCGTGCATCGTAGTGTGTGCCAGTTTAGCGTTGTCTAGGGCTACATTGTGCATTTTTTTTTGGGCAAGGACCAGTGCTCGGTTCGTTTCAGGCAGGTCTCGCGCCAGATGTGCACGCTCTGCACGTTCCACCTGTTCTTCAGCCTCTTTTACTTTTTGTATTTGAGCTTTTTTGTGCGCCGTTGTCCAGGAGATAATCTCTCCCCGCAACACCGGCTTATACGCTTCCCATAACAATCCTGGGTTATCGATTGACCCTGCGTTTAGTTCAAAGTAATTGGTTGTAGTTTCTTGAATGCGTTCTACAAGCTCCGGGAAGTCTAAGTAATAGTTGTTAAGGCGCCATGAAGGTGGAGGGATTGGCCTTGTCGTTGATAGTTCTATTAGTAGGGGCAAGTGGTCAGAGATGCCACGCGGGAGTAGGGTGGCGTTAAGTACTCTATGCACCTCTGTGGTTGGAACGAAAAAGTAGTCAAGTCTAGAGAGGGATGCATGGACGCCCGAATGGAATGAGTATTCTCGATTCTCGGGGTGAAGGTCGTGCCACACATCCTTCAGTCCCAGTGCTGATGTGAAGGTGGATAGCCTTGTGTGAGTGTCAGGATTCCTGCCCCTTAGGTGTGTGCGGTCCATTCCCAGGTTCATAACATCATTAAAATCGCCACCGAGAATTAGTGTGTCTGAGGAGTCCTGCATTATCAGGGGAGTTATCTCTTCTATGAGATTTGGCAACAACGTGGGTGGTGCGTAAATGGCTAGTATTGTTATGGTTTGATTCCATAGGGTTCCTGTCATGTGCACGAATCTGCCTCCTGTGTCCTGTGACACACTGGAAAGTGTGAGCGGCAGCTTCTTGTGGATCAGTATGAGAACCCCTCTTGAGCCTGAAGTAAAACCTGAGTGTAGTGCTGTGCGATAGTTACCACGTTTAAATAGATTGCATGTGGTGCCCGCCAGGAGTGTTTCTGTGAGCAACGCCACATCCGGCGCTTGCCTGTTTAACGCTTGGGTGACCAATCTGCGTTTTATCCCACTACCCAACCCATTGACATTCCATGTCAGGAGACGTAGTGATTTTGTATCAGATCCAGCTCTCGTCATCTGAGTGGGGGGCTGGTTACTGTTGGGCAGTATACGTAGGATTCCAGGAAGAAACTCAGTCTGTTGTTTCGCCGTGTGGTGCGGATTCGTAGGAGTGAGTGTATTGTCGGACCATACATGAACAGAGATAAGAACAAAACCCAAAGCAAAAACAAGAACTTCCCCTCCCCCCAGCTCCGTCCCTCGTTCCCCTGGAGGCATCTACTGCCTCAGTAGCATGTAGTGTTACCTGACCCCCCTCCCTATACTCCCACCCAACCTGGAGTATCTGTCGCCCGAAATTTAAACAGAACAAGTAAACCTTAACTAAGCCACCCTCAGTGGCACATGAACTTCGTAGACTTCACAGCACCTGTCCGTGGTGCCGTCGCAGTCTTCTTAGTTTTAGTCTTAGTCTTAGCTCATGGGGCGGGTGGCTGTTCGGCCACTGGCCAAATTGTATTCCGTGAGTAGATTGGCGTGGGGAGCGAGAAATTTGTGGTGCTCCTAGGTTTAGTAGCCTTGGCATTCTGCCCGAAACTGCACCCATTTCATATTTCTTCCTGCAGCGGATTTCCTGGTTGTGGCCGTTGCTGTTGGCCCTGTTCTGGCGGTCGTTCTGGGCGAGGACTATTGCGTCTATCCCTCCCTCTTCCCTCCGTTTTCCAGTTCCCTTCTATGTGCCGTTCGGCCCAGTTACACGCCTCTCTGGGGTCGGTGAAGTGCACGGTCGTGCCCCCATGGAATATCTTGGGTTGGGCAGGGAAAACCAGTCCATATTTGACACCCATTGATTGCAGGCGTTTCTTGAGCGGGTCAAATGACTGTCATGCTTTCTGAACCTCCCTGGTGAAATCGGGGAAAAAGGCTATTTTCGATCCGTTGAATGTGACCGTGCCCTTCGATCTTGCCAGTTGGAGTACAGTGTCCCTATCTCTATAGTTCAAAAATCTGGCAATTACTGTGCGTGGTGGAGCTCCTGGTGTCACTTTGCCAGCTGGGATGCGGTGGGCCCGCTCGATAGAGAAGAATTTAGAGAATGACTCTCCGTCATAGATATTCGCCAACCAATCCTCAAGGAAGAGTTCCATGCATTCCCCTTCGGCTTTTTCCGGCAGGCCGATTATGCGGATATTATTGCACCGGGATCTACCCTCGCTATCGTCCACTCTTGCTTCCAGGGTCTTTATCCGTGCTAACATACTCGTCACTTGCCGATTTACACCTCGCAGGCCATCCTTGGTTTCAGAGATTCGTGTCTCTGCCTCTCCCGTACGGGAGGTCAGCTTTTGCAGATCATGGCGCAACAGGGACACGTCTGCACCAATACTATCCATCTTTTTTTCCATCGAGGTCCTGGAGTTGGTAATGGCGCTCATGATGTATCTTAGGGAAATATTGTCCACATGATCTGGGTCGACCGACGGAGGTGCTGGCATGGCTGTATATTGCTCGATCCTGCTCTGTGTGGATGTTTTCCTGGGCTTATCCTTACCCATTTTCTGCTTGTTGGGGTACTGGTGTAGTATGCTGATGTCTGGTCCCGGAGGAGGGCGGTCCGCCACGCGCTGGGGGTAGGCACTATTGGTAAGTTATTGATGGTGGCGCCGGGCACGTTGCAACCATCAGGTATTTATGCTTGTGCTAACTTTACAATTCCCTTGTCCAAACAATGTCTATTAGCCACACATTCAGCAGCTCTGAAGGTCAAGACGGTGTAGATGCGCGTATTTGTGAAATACGAATCGGTCACAGCTTTATAGCACCCACCGGGGCCCTGTGGTTCTGTCCCTTGGTAGCACCCACACGCACTGGGCAGTACGCCTCTGTGGCAGGGTGTCGCAGGCTGGGTGCCACCAGGCCTGACACCAGTCTGCGTCGTACTCCGCTGGGTGATCTCTCTAAAGGGAAGGATGGTTTTCAAAGGGGTCGCTTCCAGTAGGGGTTTACGACTTTTCCTTCGTTGTCAGTGCTGGGGCACTTGTTCGTAACAATGTGGGGCCGCCTGTTGTGTCCCAGAAGTGAGAGGAGGTTCACAGCCCAGGTTGTCAGCAGGCGCCGGTAGGGATTGTGGCCCCGGCTGGAGGGCCTTCGCCCGTGGGGGGAGGGAGGGCGGGTCACCAGCACTGTCTATCCCACCTTCCCCACTCCTTACCACACCGCCGAATGTTCCAGGTCTCGAGTAGCGGGTCCGCGTCTCCGGTTGCAGGGGGCACGCTAGTCGGATCGCCCGCCGGTGCTCCATGTGTCTTCTTCAGCACCAACACTGACATGCCAAGCGTCCCACTCCGGGCCCGCTCCAGGTCCCCGGATCGAAAGGGTTCCCGCGCAGGCAGAGGCGGTCGCCACGATCTCGTGGCGGGCGGGCGAGCTGCATCCATGATCGCCACACCACCTTGCCGCCGTGGTCAGGATATTGTCTGCAGAGCCCGGTAGAGCTGTTCCTGGTCTGCGCCCACGCCAGAGGAGATCGTTGTTTCCCTCTCGGCCGTCAGTTAGTGCGCGGTCGCAATTATGGTGGCCATCTTGGGCTCCGCGCCTGTTACGTTTCCTGTAACTTCCACTCGATCGGGACGGCGATTCCCTTTACGGATTTGTGTCGGAGCACCGCGATTCGGTGCAGGAAAGTCTCACACACCGCTGGAGTGTTTCAGGGTTCAGCACGGATATATATTTAAGCAGGATTTCGGCAGGATAAGGCCAGTGGCGCGGGAGCAGCACAGGCTCACGTCCTCATCGGATGGCTGCTGGCCACGCCCCCCAACAAAGCCATATTAAGTCTCCATCTGTTTGATTTATGATTTTTTGATGCGATTTCAAGTTTAATGTGGACTGGAGCATGGTCTGATAAGGAAATACAGTCTATACTGGTATGAGGTATGAGGCTGGACATGGATTTAGAGAGAAGAATATGGGCAATTCTGGAAAAAGAGTTATGAGGACTGGAGAAAAAAATGAACTCTGAATCAGAAGAATTAGTTATGCGCCAACCATCAATAAAACCTAGTTGAGAAATAAAGTTCAAAAATTGCTTGTGAGATTTAGAGTTATTAAAACGCACAGTAGACTTCCTATCTTGAAAGGGGTCAATCATTTAATTACAATCCCCACTGACAATTCGGTTACACATATAATCTTGGAACAGGTGATGCTTCAAATGGGACCGAAAGGTTGGATCTGGTGAGGTAGTACTATACACTAAATCGTCAGAGTCAGACTTAATCACTTTATACTTAAGAGCTTTAATGAGTACTAACTCCATTCTTCTTACCTTGCACTGCGCTTGTAAAGACCCGACCTATCCATAACCTCTCAGGTTTAGCAGCTTCGGCTTTTGAAATTTGTGATTCCTTAATGTAAGCAATCGACGGTTTGGTTTGGTTTAAGTAAGAAATACTTTTTTGTCTCTTAATAGGGTTGTTTAAACCTTTAACATTCCATGACGTAATATTTAGTGCCATGGCCTCAGCGCTGGGAACATTTACAAACCATGTTGACTGATATAAAAAGCAAAAAAACGAGTATTCAGCCCTATAGTGGAAGAGCACAGAGAATTAACCATGATATATGATGTCAATTTATCCTGGTGGAATGACATAAAATGGGGATGGAGACACAAGGAGAAGGGGGAACACAAACAAAGTCAGCACGAAATTAAGGAGAAATAAATAGCAACTTGCAGAAAAAAGATTTAACGTGGCTAACTGGAAACAGCTACGCCATATCATGCTGATTAGAAGAACTGCACAGGTGGAGATCCAGGCGAGAGGAGATCAGTCCCAACTCCACTCCGATAGATCATGTATAAGTGAACAAAGGAAACTATGCCCAGTTGCATGTCAGCCAGATTGGCTCGAAAGAGGATGCAAAGTATCCATTCTTTCCATTTTATGAGTTTGAATAAACTGCCTGAGGTCTCTTGATTCTCAAAGGTAGAAGTATGTCCCTTAAAGTGACTTTTATAATTCCTGGATGCATAAATCCATAGCTGGTGTATAGTTGCCTCAGACAGGTCTGGCAGCAGGAGTTCCTTCCTTCTTGCTGCAGTAGCATTTGAAACATCTTGAGAAATATAAATACTTTGGACATCCCATATTAGTTGCTTAATTTGTTTTCACTTTATTTAGTATCACCTGAATATGTGTATAACCAGCAGAGCCAAGATTAAAGTTCTGGAAGAGGTGCCTGGGTTGTGTATAGAGCTAAGGGGGTCCACACTATGTGCCCTTTAGATGATGAGTTGTACTGATGCTGGGAGGTCTGGGAGCTTTGGGAGCATGACATTTAGAAATAAAATATTATTGTCTTTCTCTACTCCCTTAGGGAGACCAACAATATGAAGGTTGTTCCTGTTCCTGTTTCCGGACTGCTTCTGAAGGGTTTTAACAGCTGTCCCCAATGCTTCCTCTATAACATCCTCTGCATGGCGCACTCTTTGCTCAACTTCAGATATTGTGGACTCAAACAGTGACCATTTATCATCGAGTTGCTGAAGCTTAGTATTGGTAGCCTGCATGAAAGTTTTTAAAGCTCAAAGTTCCATTAAGATAGTCTGCATTATTGGCTCCAGTATTTCCTCTGTAGGCGGTGGGGAATCACTTTTGGGGCGCTTGAAAGTATGAAAGGATGCAGACCTAAGAACTTTGATTTGGACTTTAAAGCCCACCCTTTTTTATTTGTATTAGCTTTATCTCATTTGTAATGCACACTATACACAGCTAGGTTGCAAGGAGCATCAAGACAGGGGGAAGGGATTAGGAAGAAGGTATAAAACAAAAACAAAACATTTTTAAAAGTTCTTGAAACATTCGGAATGTGCAAGTACTAAAGCATGAGAGCAGGGGAGAGTGGGACAAGGGGAAGTGCAGGAAGGGAGTAGAAGGGGAGGCAACAAACAAAGGTCGTGAGATGATTTGGAACGTGCAAGTGCTGAATATAAAAAAGGGGTAGAGGGGGAGGCAGGGAAGTGAAGGAGGGGGAAGAAGGTGAGAGGAACATTAAATGCAAATACACCTACAAACGAATTTCCTGGAAAGGGGAAAGGCCTACATTTCAACACAGAGAAGAAAAAGCAAAACACCTAGATACAAATTACCTGAAAAGGGCAAAAAAGGCCTAGGTTTCAACATACAGCAGGAAAAACAAACACCAAGATGCAAGTTTTGTGCAAGGTCTTAACTGCCCGAGATTGACAACATACAGTATGGGCGACATACAGCAGACTAAAGCATTGGTAAAAGGAGAAATAAGGAGGTTGGACAGTTTAATAGGGAGCAGTAATGGCTGTTCCCGTTACCCCCCTTATACTTACCTCGTCAGTCAATGCTGGTTGACGGCTGCACTGCATGCTCCACCGGCGAACACAGGCAAATGCAGTCTAGAGCTGCTAGTGAAGGAGCTGCTCTTCGCCGGATGGGCTGCACGGCCATTGGGGTGCCCCAGGGCCTGTACTAATGAGGAGGTCGGCAGCCTATGGGGGAGGGCTATGGGGAAAGAAAGAACAAGAAATGGAAAACGGTAAAGGAGGGGGAGAAAGAGTGCAGTCGCACAAAAATGAAAAGAAACATGCAGGAAAGCAGGATGAAAAAGGAGGAGAGGGGACACAGGAAAAGGGGGTACCACAACCACCTGCACTCTGAGATGGAAGTTGAGTGCAGGTGGGCCTGCCGGAAGTCAGTCCCTCGTAGAGGCAAGGTCGTCAGCCAATGGGGAAGAGGAGAGGGCCATGGGGAAAGAAAGAAACAAGAAAAGGAAAGTGGGAGAGGAGGGGGAGAAAGAGCGCAGGAG
Organism: Ambystoma mexicanum; assembly: GCF_040938575.1. Lineage (NCBI taxonomy): Eukaryota > Metazoa > Chordata > Amphibia > Caudata > Ambystomatidae > Ambystoma > Ambystoma mexicanum. Next base: position 565,562,532 of record NC_090926.1, read on the forward strand.
CACGAAAATGAAAAAATACCTGCAGGGGCCACAGGAGAAGGCTTTTTAGATGAGGAACTACCCTCATATCAATAGGTTTAGTTAGGCATTTTTGATTCTTTTATGAGAATGACCTCTAATTGTCCAGGCCCTTCTTCTGGTACATCACAACATTTAGAGAGCTTGGTCAAGAGTAGGGTCCTTGTCAATCCACAGATGTTCAATGACTGTGCATGTCTTCATCTTGAATTGGTCAGATATGCACTAATTTGTGAACCCTCTAAATATGTAAGCTGATATTTGCTAGGTCTTTCAGCATGAGAGGAAAAGTGGTAATTTACCATGTTTGTTTTTTTGCTAAAACCTCCAGCTTTGATGAGGCAGTTTCGTACACACTGATCATCGCCTCACCTCCAACCTCCCCAGCGTTAATTGTGACATCATCTCCAGGCAAGTCTCTAAATATACATAGTTCCTTTGTGCCTATACAATTAAGTAGAGCCGGCTCCTTCCTGCAGCTCTGAGGCACACCTTGAAAGCGTCTACAAAGAGCCCATGGTAAAGAGAGTTCACCAGGACTCATTAAGAAACAGGGTGGAGTGTTTTGATTGTTGGACTGCATCCTATAAAAATGTCACCAGGGGCCACCAGGTTGGAGCTACCGTCGATCCTGCAAGAAGTAAAACATGAGATCCATTCCATTATTGCAGAGTTGTGCCAAAAGATTAAGTCTATTGACAATCAGGTCCTAAATCTGGAGCACCGCATCAGCGATCTGGAGAACTCTACCTGTGTGCAGTCCTATGAGCTTGCAGACAGTCCTCAATTTGTAAAAGAATAAATACCAGAGCCCAAAGAATCTTGGCTCACAAATACCAGCGGCCCCGCAGTGCCGGCAGCCTGGCTCAGTTTTAGATCGGAAAAAAGGAGGTTGAACACTCGTAGCACACCCTTATTCTGATGCTGTGGGTTTGGAGAAACTTAGGTGAATTTATGTTATTCTACAGTAGAGTGTTAAGGATAGAATTAAAGGTGCAGGGGAGAGAAAGACAACCGTGACACCTAGGTTGTACTACGTGGAAGAACAAGAAGAAAGTTCCCAGTTAGGGAACTTGCGTCCCCTGCACACTATACTTTGTCTGGAAAACCAGACCAATAACTTATATATTTTTTCTAAACAGTATAAGAAGGTCAACAATATGTAATACATGGGCCTCATCACAACTTTGGCGGGAACCCTTAAATCTGGCGGTAGCGCTATTACCGCCGGATTTAAGGGTCTGTCGGATCACGAGTACTAATACCGCCGGCGCCATTACAGCCGGCGCAAGTACAGCCGGCTGTACAAGCATCGGCTGTAAAAGCGCCAGTAACCATTCGCGCTAAGACATCAGCAATCACGAGTCCGGCGCAGGCGCAATTAGCGCCAGAAAAGAGGCGGATAATCCGCCGAAAATACCTCTAGCAAAAAAACTGGAGGTAACAGAACACAGGCCACAGCAATAAGGGCCCATCTGAAACCAATGCAAATCAGAGGCCCACAAAGGACCCACCCATGCACAACACACCCTCCCCAACACCATTACACCAGCAGGTGCAGGGAGGAGACAGCAATAAGGGCCCAGCTGAAACCAATGGAAACCAGAGGCCTACAAACGACCCACCCATGCACACCACAACCTCCCCAACACCATTACACCAGCAGGAGCAGGGAGGAGACAGCAATAAGGGCCCAGCTGAAACCAATGCAAATCAGAGGCCCACAAAGGACCCACCCATGCACAACACACCCTCCCCAACACCATTACACCAGCAGGTGCAGGGAGGAGACAGCAATAAGGGCCCAGCTGAAACCAATGGAAACCAGAGGCCTACAAACGACCCACCCATGCACAACACAACCTCCCCAACACCATTACACCAGCAGGAGCAGGGAGGAGACAGCAATAAGGGCCCAGCTGAAACCAATGCAAATCAGAGGCCTACAAAAGACCCACCCATGCACAACACACCCTCCCCAACACCATTACAACAGCAGGAGCAGGGAGGAGACCGCTATAAGGGCCCAGCTGAAACCAATGCAAATCAGAGGCCTTCAAAGGACCCACCCATGCACAACACACCCTCCCCAACACCATGCTGCCTTTTGGAGCCGGGAGCCTTGATGTTGACTTCTACCTGCTGCGCCTGGAGCTACAGAGGCCAGCTAACCAGGCCAGGGCCCTGGGAGTGCAGGGGGCAGTGGGGATGAGGAGAAGGAGGAGGAGAGCAGCACCAGAAAGGCGGCCAGCCATCCCCAGGGTCAGGCCAACACCCTGGGCCCTGACTGATGGCCAGTTGGTGATGGAATATCGGCTGGACAGGGCAACCATCACCCAGTTGCTGGACACAATTCAGGGCGACATCGGCAGCCGCATAGCCACCAGCACAGCAGTACCTCCCCTAGTGAAGCTCGTGTCTGTGCTACAATTCCTTGGGACTGGCAGCTACCAACATACCGTTGCCATGATGCATGGAATGGCTCAGTCCACATTCAGTGCCATGCTGGGACAGGTGCTTGATGCACTGTTGAATCATGTGAACGTGCACATTGCATTGCCAGCCACACAGGCACAGGTGCACCAGCTGAAGGGTCAATTATATGCCATTGCCCAAGTCCCGAATGTAATAGCAGCCCTGGACTGCACACATGTGGCACTCGTACCACCCCAGACACATGAAGCAGCCTACAGAAACCGGAAACAGTACCATTCCCTCAATGTGCAGATGACATGTGGTCCTGACCTCACCTTCAGCCACTGCTGTGCCCGCTACCCAGGATCCACCCACGACTCCATGGTCCTGCGCAACAGTACCCTGCTGGCATACATGGAAAGGCATCGAGGCCAAAACACATGGCTGCTGGGTGAGTACAAATGTATACCATAATGCATGTCAATCCACAACTGATGGTGCCTGTCACGTAATCCATGATTCCCAATAGGCAGCAACATTACTGCAGCATTCACATTCAAGCAGCTTGCACGACAAACCTTGGACATGTCCAACACAGCAGAACACACCCATGCAGGATGCAAAAGACATGTGGCGGCACAGTGACTCATGGAAGGCACGCCACCATAAAGCCTCTTGTGTGAGTAGCACAATGGCTCCCAACACTGACACAGTACAGAAATCCCACCCTCCCCACCCGCCTGTAATGAAATTCCAACCCATAAGTTGGCACATCCACAAATGCACCATACATAAGTAGCCTAAGTAATGGCAATGTACATCCCACAAACACTGTCCCCAGAATGGACAAGCAAATGCATGGAGAACAGTACAGAATAGTGACAACTAGCAAATGCAACTGCAGCCAAATGGAATTGCAATGACACATGAGGCAGCCACTTCTGTCATGCAGAAGTAGATGGAAGGGCCCCCTTACCCAGCGACAAGTGAATGAGTAGTGTTACATCCAGAAACATAGGCGTACCAAGTTGAGAGTACCTCATTGATTCAATTGTGCCTGTAGAACAGCACACTCCACAATGTTGTAGACCTAATGAAAAGTATGGCAAAATGACACTGATGACAGAGCTCTGTACACCCACTGGATTTACCTTGTCCCCATACCGGCTTTCTCTCCCCTGCAGGTGATTCTGGATAGCTCCAGTACACGTGGTTCATGACCCCTGTGCGTCATTCACACACGGCAGCGGAGCGGGCATACAACCTTGCCCATGCTCGTACACGGATCTGCGTCGAGAGGGCATTTGGACTGCTGAAGGCACGCTTCTGGTGCCTCGACCACACGGGAGGGCAATGATGTATGCACCAGAAAAAGTTGGCAAAATTGTACTGACATGTGCCATGCTGCACAACATCTGCTGTCACATAAATGTGCCACTGCCCCCTGATGCTCATGTGCAGCCACCTGAGGATGGGAGTGAGGGTGATGACGTGCCAGAAGGTGTTGCACATGCATAAAGGTTTGGGCTGAGGGAGGGGAGGTTGGCCAGACAGGGATTGATTGATGTATTTTTCTAACACGGGTGATGGGTAAATTGAACAGATGTCACTTCAACATTAAATTGTATTTGTCAACAATCACTACTGTCCATGCCTTGTGATTCTTCAAAAGTGATTTATTTTCAGTCCAACAAACTCCCCTCCCCCCAGTGAACCCACAGCACACAATTCCCCCTCCCCCAGTGAACCCCCAGCACACAATCCCCCCTACCCCCAGCGAACCCCAGCACACAATCCCCCCTCCCTCCAGTGAACCCCCAGCACACAATGTCAGGGCAGCGGTACATTGTTCTACGACTCTGCGTGTGCGCACATTGTCACACGCTATGTATTTGCATCCATGCGGTATAGAGGCACTGACAGCCTTGATGTGCCGGCTCTGCACCTTGGCCATTGATTCCACCCCGGCCTGTTTGGCCTCAATAATGTGGAGTCGGCCCATCACTGCTGCCCCTGTGACAAAGGACAAACCTGGTGTGTCATGTGCTGGCCTGCGACTTGTGCGCTGTCGGGGGGGGGGCTGCATGGGGAAATGGTGCCGGCTTGGATTGGGCTCTGAGTGCCGGTCTTCTGGGCTGCCATATGATGGTGTGTCCTCATCCGGCTGTGGTGTGCAGACACGACGCACAGGCACATGTGGGCTTTGTGCATGCTGTATGCATGGCCTTGGGCTTCCCTGGGGTGTGACCACCCCTTCGGCATCACTGCTTCCTGGAAAGTGCTGTCCTCCTGCATGATGGGCACGTGGAGGTGTTGCTCCCACATCGGGCTCTGATCCACAACTCAGTCCCTCAGCATCGGGGCTGTGACTGGTGGCTTGGGGCGAGCTGGTGGTGGCCTCCCTGCGGTCATGTGGCTGCTGCTGCTGTCTGGTAGGGCTGCGTTGGGGTGAAGTGGGGGTTGGCCTGGGTTATCTCCCTTCCGTGCGGCCTCTTTGTGGGGTGGTGGTACTGGTGGAGGCGCGCTGCCGTGGGCGCTGTGTTGGTGTGACCTCCTCCCCATCATCTTCATCCCGTTGGGATCGACGTGTGCCTGTGGGGTACATAGGGTGTGGTTTGAGTTCAATGCTACATATATTTGTGTGATGCAGTTCATGCCAACAAGTGGGATTGAAGACAGTATCAATCACGCATTCAACTTGCATTCTGTTCTGTCTTCATGTGGTGCTTGTTGTGAGTGGGTATGGAGGTACACTGCATTGGAATGTCAGAGTGACAAGATTTCATCTGTGGTTGGGGTGCACTGCGCTCAGGGTTTTGGGGGTGTATTCATGCACACTCAAACTCTACGTAGCTGTCCTATGGCTATGGATGTCTATCCCCTGCCCCTATCATTCATGCACTGCACGTGCAGGGTCGTCTAGGGAGCACTACGGTTCAATGGATGTAGGCCGCACTTATGGGTGTATGCAGTTCCTCACACACATTTCTTTGCATTCATTCACTCAGGGTCTGCATGTGTGGTACTTTCAGCTGCATGCATTCGGGGGTGGGACACACCTGCAGTTGGATCAATGCCAGTGCCTGCCTCCGCTCCACCAATGCCCTCAATGGTGTCAACATCTATCAGGGCACTCATTTTCTCCTACCAAGGTGTGAGTTTGGGTTGGGGTGGTGGTGGGCCTCCTCCAGTGCCCCTGCTTGCTCTCCGGTGCTGTGCCAGGATGCCGCGGACTCACACGCGCAGGTCGTTCAGGCGCTTGCAGCAATCCTCCCCATCCCGGGGCACGCGCCCCACAGCGGTGACCCTTTGGCTGATGGTGCGCCAAATTTGTACTCTGCGCTGGCCACTTGTTTTGCGCTGCTGCAGCTCCTCATGGTGTGTCTCAGCCTCCTCGACCAGTACGGCAAGCTCCGGGTCGCTGAATTTGGGCTTTCTCACCCTGTCCAGGGCAGTCTTGCCCCTAGTGCGCTCCTGATACATGTTTTGGGGTTCGATGGCGTGGATGACTTCCAGGGGCTGTGATATCCGACGGATTGTGATTTCCAAGATGGCTGCCACTTTGTTTCCAGTTCCGGCGGTGACGCGTTTCCCGGCGGAAAGCGCACGGTGCGCCGGATTTTAAGGTTTGCGCTATTTGCGATAACGCCATGGACCGGGGTGCGTGCACGATGACTTGTGATTTGGCGGATTGTCCGCCGGGGGCCTTGGCGTTATCGCTATTTACGTCCGGCAGGAAAACTGCTGCATTACCGCCGAAGTCGTGATGAGGCCCATATGTGTTGTCTATTCATCAAGCAATGTTCAAGAAAAAGAGCTTTAGTCAGATATTTATTACAAGATCATCTTCATTTTGGGCCCAACGCGTTTCGAATGTCATTCACTCTTCATCAGCGGCAAGTAATTGTCTAAAAAAGAAGTATATATAACAGGCCCTTCACACCGGCCCCAAGGGCCTTAAAACTCCATCAGAAACATACATGGAGTCAGTCCTGGCACCTTTGCCGCCAGGCTCATTATCAGGAATAAAGCAATACCAGTTTTGGACCTTAATCCAACATGGAGGCCTATTACACAGCTCAGTTCTTTAGAACCAAGCCATGCAGTCTAGTGTTTTGGGTGTCGCTGGGCCTGGAATTACTTTACCTAGGCTATTTAAATCACACCCAAACAGCAGAACACGCTTCGCGGTATTCTGCACTCCTGCACTTCTCTGATCAACACCGAAGAAAAGCCCCAGACTACCAAGCCGGAGATGAAGTCTGGTTGGCGTCTCGGTACGTGCCCATAAGAGGAACTCAAACATTTCATCCCTGATATATAGGGCCCTATACCATCAAGGCTATTATAAATCCAGTGGCAGTAAAACTAGCTTAACCACCAAATATGCAGATCCATCCCGTATTCCACGTGTCACTCTTAAAACCTGTTCAGCCTGGAACTCGGGTCAAAACACCACCAAATCCGGTACTGGTTAACGGAGAACCCGAATTTGAAGTCAAGGATATCCTAGATTCTAAACTCACCAGGTCCAAGTTATATTACTTAGTGGACTGGAAGAGATACGGCCCTCAGGACAGGACATGGGAGCCTAGCAAGCACATCCATGCGCCACGCCTGGTAAGACGATTTCATCGTAACCATCTGACCAAACCAGGACCAGACGGAGGAAATACCTTGAGAGGGGCCTTAGGGGGGAGTGCTGTCACGATCCATGCCCCTGACCCCCTCAGGTATAGCAGCCCTTAAAACTCCATCAGAAACATACATGGAAGGGGCCAGGCTCATTATCAGGAATAAAGCAATACCAGTTTTGGACCTTAATCCAACATAGATGCCTATTACACGGCTCAGTTCTTTAGAACCAAGCCATGCGGTCTAGTGTTTTGGGTGTGGCTGGGCCTGGAACTACTTGGCCTGGAACGACTTTACCTAGGCTATTTAAACCACACCCAAACAGCAGAACACGCTTGCAGCGTAACACTCATCGTGTCCAGCTCCTGCTCATCTGCTTCTCCGGTGGCCCGATCCTGAAGCCCTAGCTCTGGATTACATTAATAACCTGGAAGAACAAGAACAGCATTAGCGAGCAAGAACACTTACCTGTGAAGTAACCGGCCTTGAATCCATCCTGAGCAAAGGTAAAGAAACAAGGACAGCATTAATAACAATTCTTACCTGGCCAAGCAGCGAGTCCTGGCTGCACCCTGCGCTTCTCTTACCTCGCCCATCTATGGGTTTCACCGCAACCTGCAAGGGAGAAGGAACAAGGTCAGCATTAACAAAGCACTTACCTGGGCAAGCAGCGCTTCGATCGCTCATCACTCCGGAACATCACCGCAACCTGTACAAAGAAGAGAAGAGAACACAGGTTAGCAATTAACACCAATAAACAGCACAGTGCTCTGTGCATCAATAACTCACTGTGGTCTTCGCTGTTAGGGAGAATTCTCTGTAAAGGCTAATTTCCCAAACCTAGTGAGTCCCCTAGCAGCTTTGCTGGATTTTTGGGGTTTATTTTTTTCTCCTGCTTAGAGTGAGACTCTTTTACTTCCACTCATAGACATGATTTGAGGTGTTCCTTTGTCTTTCCATGTGTTTTATGGGCTATGGGGTCTTTTACTCCATAGGGTCTCATGTGTTTTTGATATGGGTTACACAGCACCCTCCGTGCCGTACCCCAGGGGGTGTCGTAGCGACCCCCCAACATAGACTCCATACCCTGGGACTGACTACTGTCTCCCAGGGCATGTAAAGTCACCATTGGCTTTGCTAGTCCCAAATTATGAACAGAAACCAGTACAAACCATCATATTGTGGATGTACTGGTCGGGGCAATTCGATTGCCCCGGGGTCTCTTGTTCGAGGGGGCACGTCTCCGTCCCCCCTGATCGAGTTTTGGCTGGTGGCAGTGGATACTACTTTTTATATTCGACCGCGAATATATCCCTATGGGATTTTCCCATTATTCGAGGCTACCAACTTTAATTATTTAATTCCTATAGCCTCGAACATACCGCCGGTTTATTTATTTAATATTAATTCACCGGTTGGTATTTTTTGCCAGAACTCGATTCTAAAATGGTGTTTGTGTTCTCTTCGTGACTCCAACCCAAGTCGAGCCCTTTGTTCCACTTTTTGGCGGGCTTCTCCACCGAAGCCTCCAAAAGTGGTGCCACTCCTTCTGGGTACAGGGGGTGCGGGAGGGGGTTTAGGCACCCTGGACTGAGTTGCTTTGGCAACTCAAGTCGCACTCTTGTGTGATTGGCCCAAGTGGTGAGTCAGCCGGCGCACCACTTAGCATGTTTGATTGACAGCTAGGCTGAATGAATGGGGGTTTGCTGCATAAAAGCAGGGCTTTGGGGACTGGAACTTCAGAAATCACCACAGGACATAAGAATCCAAGGAGGGAGAAGCTGAGCCGACCTGCAACAACGACACCACTGGTGGAGCCCTGTGGACCACTTTTCCCGACGACAGAGGAGATCTCCAGTCCGGAGAGTCTTCTTCCTTTGACTGGTGGGGATAACCAGTTTTGCCTTATTTTCATCTTCCTGGAGCATCTCGTGGCCGCATTGCCCGTGCCAAGCACTCCAGCAACCGGAATACCATGGCTTACCACTACTGCGAAGAGAAGGGTAGTACCTTTTTACCGAAGAACTCCGCGGCTGGTTTCTTCCCTGTTAGTGCAACAACCTTCATCTTTCCTCCACGGCGAGACCTCCTCTTCCTCTGGACGAAACACCGACTTGCACCCGCTGCCAGGAACAACTGCCCCCGCTGGAGCTTCCTTCACACTTAAGGTACTGTGTCCCGCCTGGCTTCCCTTGCGACAGATCGTTCGGGGTGACAGTAAAGCCTCGACTTTCTAACCTGGGCTGGCCTGGGCCAACCTGGCTAACTTTACCTGACTTTAATTTCATTCTTTGTGTGCAAACTATCTACAAGACTCTTTGGGCATAACCCCACTGTGTGAACATGGACCCCTTCTGCTTGCTCTCTCCAAGAGTGGGCCTTGCAATAGACTTCCTTGCTCTCCAGTAGAACTCTGCCTATTCTGCCTTACTGTGGTTCTTTTAAAAGTATTTAAATTTGTGTGCTTCCATAACTCTGCCTTGTTCGCTCCCTTTTTAATAACTTATTAGAGTGCCATCTTATGTTAAGCGCTCACCTCTGTCTGAAAATAAGTGGTGTTTCTCATTAAGACTTGTCCAATAAGTAGTGAGGGTTTTATACACATAATAGTGACTGTGTGCTGAATTTACTCTTCTCTTTGTGCTAGTGTAAATTACAAGTGTGTCTTTAAATAAATAATTATATACTTTTACACCAAAGCTCTGGTCAGTGTTTGCTTGTGTTACTGTATCCCTGTACCTATTGTGTATACTCTACATACTGCCTAACTCTTCTTGAGGGAAGTCTGACTGCTCAGCCACAGCTACCAAGTGAATCTGTGTGGTACAGACTGCTACCAAGTGGGTTTACTGCCAAACACCTGTAGTCTGTAAGGATATTTGGCGTGTTACAGCACAGAGTACAGCACTACTGCACAGGTAGCAATTTTTTTTATGCAGCACCACCACAAGGGTGCGGTGCATTGCTATATGTGTTACCAGATTAACAAGGAAAGACAGGCTATTCAGTCAAAAACGATTTTAACATATAAGATGCAAATCTATTTTTACAGTTAAAAGCACACGTGCACATTCAAAAATGCACACTATTTTTCACCTGAAATGCCTATGGTGCAAGAGACACATTTGAAAATTAATAACTAACATTACTCATAACTAACCTGACTAATGAAACTGAAGTTAACATAATCCACTAATAAAAATGTGTCTCCACTGCAGAAATAGGCCTACTCTGAAAGTGAACTTTTAAATGCACATTCATTTTTTTTTCGTTTTCTCTGCTGCTCTGTCCACATAACTACAGGAAGCAAAAGGGCTCGAAAGAACAGGAAATCAGTTGGTTACAAAGTACTACTATAAAAATGAGCCATTGTGTAGAGAGGGAGGAGATGGCATGATTGATTCTGATTGGAGAAGCGTCATAGCAAGTATCATGCTAGAGGCAGTGATTAGGGTTTTGCTGGGGGGAGTTTTGAAGAGAGAGGGAGGACAGTGGAGATTTGGAGAGCTGGGAGAAGGACCTATTTTTTCCTGGTTGGAGCATTTCTGCTGAAAAAGCTGAGAGTTCCAGGCAATGACCCCGGTTTGAGAATGAAAGGCGCTCCGTTTCACTGGGGTTAATCTTCAAGGGAGCCACATTCAGAAAGAGAACAGCTGAAGAAAGCTCAGGCTGAACAGATAAGGTAATTACATAAGTGTGGGAGCTGAGTGTGTACGAGAATATTCAGTCAGAGTAGGAAAGGAGATTCCGGTGCCTTAATCACATGTTAATGTTGCAAATCGAGTTCTTTTCTCCGCCAATCTCTTTTCAGTGTATCACAGACAATGCTGTTACTGTGCTATTTTATTTATTTCTGTAAAGAGTGAGATCGTGTTTAAATGCAACTTTTATAATACAGAAAAATATTTGAAAGCAGATGGGTGGTGTATTTTATATTTACCAATACAGTGCTGATGATGAGGGGAGATTTTTAAACAGTGCAATTGTCATTTTAAGACAGATGTGTGCATGATCATATTCAGTATGGACAGTTGAGAGTGATTGTTTGTAGCATAGCTCGTTGGAGGTACATGAGCCAACGGGAAGAGGGACTCTCTGGACATAGTTCCCTACCGTATATAAGGTAGTGGAAATTACCACAAAATTACCACATATAGCTCTCTGTCGTAAATAAGTCAGTGAGATCGCCCATGGTGGCACACTAACACTAACACTGAAAATGTGGTATTCCTGAAATGTAGGTCTGGGGTCTCTCTAGTGATTACACGAAAAATCTAAGCAAAGATAAGGGATTCTGGACATTGGGGCCACAAATAAAACAAGGGAATTATGCTCACCAAAATACCACCAACCACGCATACCAACCACACATACCAAATATGCATGTCTGGGTGCTGAAATAATGCATGTCCACTGTATTATTGTTGCACATGGCCCAATCTGAATACAAGGAGTGATTATTGCTAAGTTATTTTTCGGCGGTAACAAAATACCGTCAGGCCCCAAATCTCCACAAAATACCCTACATATTTATGGTGCGTTGCAGGCCGGGAAAGTGATCATAGAGTACCTAATGGGCGTGGCAAGCATGTCTCAAACTGCCATTTGCACATTAAAGGGAACCCATTTTATAATAGCAGTGTGCCACTAAAAACGAATTTCAGAATGTCACAAAGGGAAACCACATTCTCAGATCTAGTGCAATATTTAGAGGCAAAGTTGTTTGCACATGGGAATTGGTCGTCGAATAGCACGTTAGAATGGAGTAACCGCATTCAGGGTGAGGTGCAGAAAGAAAAACTAGACAATATTTTTGCAGAAGGCAGCATAATTCAGGTCTGCCTTACAAGATTATTGAATGCAGCCGATAAAAGTGCAGATAAAGACTGTTTAATATGGCTATGCGGCAAAATATGGTTTATTTTAAACAAGTCCCTGCGAATGCAAGAGAATGATACTCAGCTAATTAACAGGTTAAAGACTGAATTAGAGGGGGCAAGTAAAAATCAGGAAATGTTGAGAGCAGAATTGGATGTATGCCAAAAAGACATGCAATTAAAATGCAGAGACTTTGATACTCAGTTATCCAAACGCAAGAAACAATTTGAAGATAGTGAGCAAGAATTGGCACATTTAAAAGCCTTAGTGGATCACATTAGACAGGATAAAGATGAGGTTATTTCAGAGATGCAGATTTTACAAAAAGAACATTGTGAAAAAGAATGTGATCTCCAGAGTGCAGAACAATAAATGATTAAAATGATTCAAGAAAGAGACAAGAGAAATAAAGAGTTCAATGAATGCCAAATGCAAATGTGCGACATGCAGGAGGTGATTAATAAGATGAATGGTGAAAACAACTATTTGCAAGATGAAGCCAACAGACTCCTTAAAAAGTGTAAGGACTTAGAACAGCAAATGTGCATTCCCAGGTCCCAGGAGAGGCAGCAGGGTACCACATTCAATGGAGTGGAGGTGAATTCTAGCTCTGCCCAAAGAGCTAGTGCTCCAGTGACTGGGCCGGTGACTGAACTTGGTTGCAGCACCCTTGGGGGATTTGATACTCCCATTGGGGGCAGCCACCAATCTCATACACCTGAAAACAGGATTGAATCACAAAATAGTGCAATTCCATGCATTGCAACAAGTAGCCCCATAAAAATAATGAAATCCATTAAAGCCCTGATCAAACCATTTAAAAAGGGAGGTGAATGCTGCATTGAGGATCACTTAGAAGCGGTGCATGACATTTTTAAAGCACTCCAGATACCTAAGGAATAGTACAGACAATATTTTCATTTAACTTTAGATGCCCCGACGGCCAGCATCATAAGGGGATTAAATGAACAGCAGAATATGACATGGCTGGAGTTTGAAAAAGAAATTAGGCGTCATTTTTCTCCTTTTCAGTCATTACAGGAGGCAAAGAAAGTGGCTTACACAATTACTGCTGGACCTAATATATCCCCTCGCCAATTTTTACAAGACTTAAAAAGAGCATTTTCTCGCTTTGATGTATCTTTTGACTCAAATTCCAATGAGTTTAAAACTGCATACTTCTATGGGCTACAGAAAGACATCATATCCCAATTGGTCCGTGAATTTGACCGTGACAAGTCCCTTGAATGGATTGTACATCAAAGCACAAAACTATATGAGGTACTCTATTGTCAGGGTAGAGAAAGTGATAAAATGAAAGATACTAGACCTAAATCTAAAGAACCCTCAGCCACAGTAATGGAAATCAGGTCAGCCAAAATGTCCCTTGAGTCTGCTCAAAGCCAAGGTAAAAATAATGTGACACCTGGACAAAGGGGTAATCAACAAAGATCGCCATTTCCTGGACCAATGTTCCAATCACATGATCCTAGTAATAGAGAGAGCTACATCAGCCCTAGGTATTTAGGGGACAGACCCCGGGTAGGATACCGGCCTGATATGGCAGGTATGACCAATAACCAGAGACAAAATCAAGATCAAAGAAATGATGGTCCCTACCAGTCAGTGGGGACACAGAGCAGATTTGATCCCAGCACCATGATATATGGTAATCAGGATAGGCCCCGATATGTGGATCGATTTACTGATAATGGAAATCAACCTAGGGGCCAGTACCCACAATCTGAGAGACAGGACATGAGGCAAAACGTGAACTACAGTCCACGCCAGTACAATGATTCCCCACCAGGGGACTATAATCAAAGGATGGGTGCAACCCGCTCCCCTCCACAAATGAATCAAGAGTTCAGAAACCATCCCAACCGACATCAATCACCTGAGAGGTATCAGAATAGATCCAATCAGGGGGAAAACAACCAATATTGACCTAGGCCACAGAAAGAGGATCCTAGAGAGATGGAAAGGTTCCAATGCCTTGAGGCCCAAGTGAAAATGTTAGCTGAGCAAATAGGAAAGCTCTGTACAGCGCAAAAACAACCTTCCAAAGAGGGGGCTGATGGCCATAGCAATGACCGGGGGGCTTCCGAAAAGTGACTAAGTACTCATGATAACTGCAGTGCCAAAATGACAGATTGCTCTGATATAATTTTGCATAATGACTCTGAGATGCCTAATGGATTAAAAATGAAAGTGCCAGTAAATGAACCTGTGACAGAAAGTGCAAATACTTCTAAAAAAGAGGTACAATTTAACCTAGAGCTAAATAAGACTGTAAAGATTTGCACAAATGAAAAAGAAACATTAGGAATTCCAAAAGAACAAAGGGACAGATTTAAGAAAAATGACTCATGCATGGGGAATACCAGTGAACAGGGAGTAAGTGGGGATGCTATAGCTCCTTCCCTGGGCAAGCAAAACAATGACCAAACACAGACAGAAATAGGAAATACTCACAAGGAGGGTACAAGTCAATCACCTGAAGAATTCTTTGAGCCACATATTTTTGAAGAGGCTGAAAGGGCTGGTATCACACTAAATGATCACAAATGCACAGAATTAAAAAATGACAAATTGCTGAATGATGTTGTTACACATGTTCAGTTGGAGGATTGTAATGTGGTCCCTGATGTTACCCAGATGGATGGGCGAACAGTGACCACACTCAAAAAAACCTCTGATCATGGAGAAATGAATAAAATCTCTCGCGCAGAAATAGGTAAAAAGGAGGGAAAAATGTCTTTCCATTTACCAATGTGTTTAGCCAAAAGTGAAAAAGACCTGAGAAAGGTGAGCCCTGAAATCAGTAAGAATTCACATTTCTTATGTGTATTAGAGGAAGTTGAGGACAGATATTATGCACCCATCACTGTAGAAGAAAAATGCCACACCTTTGCTATGATTGACACTGGCGCACAGGCCACAATTATGTCCAAGGAGCTGATAAAGAGTATCAATGAAGGGAGACGCCCACAGAGTCAGATCACAGTGAAGGAAAATCAAGGCCCAGTGCATAACTTTAATGGGGAGGAGGTGCCCATCATAGGTGTAACTGAGGTTGACATAAAAATAGGAAAGCACAGAATGAAACAAGAGGTATTGATCACATCTATTTGTGAAATTCCATTTCTGATGGGGACAGATTGTCTGAAAAGATTGTCTCCTCTAATAGATGGGGTGAATGGAGTGCTGTGGTCCTTAACCAAAAAACCATTGAGGCCTAAGAAACTAAAATCACAAAACAGCAATATAAATGAATGTCACACCGTTGCCAAAACAAATGATGCTGGGGAGGTATATCTCCAGAATAGCTGCATACCTAGTGTCACTGTTATATTAATGTGTCAAGACAAAATGCAGAGCGACAATGAAAAACTACCTGTACAAATATACTTGGACCCAAGGAAAAATTGGCAGACTGCCATAGATGAGCACACATTACGTTTTTATTTAAAAGAGAAAACATACAAACAGAATATTGCTCCTAAAACAGATTCAGAAAAACACATTACCACTCTGGCAGAAATACACATGGAAGATGAGCAACCATGGGTTCATGTTGGTATAAATGACTATTTTAAAACAATAAAAGCCACTTTAGCGCTTGAACATGAAAGGAGTTTCATTAATGAGAAATTGTTGCAAAAAATAATGGAAAGGGAAGAAATCCCGAGATTTAGGATTAAAAACCAATATGTTTCTGGGTTGGACAGTCCAGACTTTGAAAACCGAATTGCAGGCAGATGCATGCTTAAAATTAGCCTTTGGCAGAAAACAATTTACCATAATGTATGGATAGTGAGTGGAGCACAAAATGAATTTTACATGGGAAATGACATCATGCACAGAATGTGTATGGTGTTAGATTTCCTTAATCAAAAAATATGGTCACGCCTAGGTGGTCCGGCACCTGAATTTGAAGACACTAGAAGAGCTTATCATTGTGCACAACTGGTTCCTTATGCAATCGAATTACAAATGAGGAAAGATACTATTATTCCTGCATTTACAAAACAGTTTGCAATAACACTGAAATGCAAAAATGGACAGCAGATGAAAGGCTCTGATGCATTTGTATGCCTGAATGAATCCATAAAACAGCAAGGCCTGGATTATGAATACATTCCATTGGTAGATATTGGTGAAGGATCTGTAAAAATTATGGTAAATAATAAAGGTTGTCAGGATATTCATTTAGAGGAAAACTCCCCATTAGGAATGGCCATACAAAAATCACATTATACGGCAGATTTAAATAACATAGTGATTGGAAATATTCCTGAAAAGTATGTAGATGCCAAGGGTGAGTTACCAGAACACCTAGACTCTCAGCCCAAAGGAATATTTAAAATTCATTCTGTGTATCCTTATGATTCAAATGAGACAGTGTGCTGCCATCAAGAGGATTGCATAATATTTAATTTAAATGAAAATGAAACAGAAAATCAGCCCATTGAAGTGGAAGCTGATATGCCAAAATATTTAAAAGTGGCAGCTTTACAAAAAGACACAGCCACACAGTTAGAGGAAAGCGCCGAGATTCCCTTACCAGAAGATTTTCCAGAATTTTCCAAAATGGTAGAAGAGCAGATCTCCTTAGCGGATGCATGTGAAAGCAATTAAGAGAGGGACAATCTGAGGAAGATATTTATGGAGTTTAAGGATGTATTTGCAAAAGATGCTTATGATTGTGGTTTAACTGATTTACATGTGGCCACACTACCAGAAGGGTGTAGCAGAAATCCAGTGTTTGTACGCCAGTATAGACTATCGCTGGCATGTTTAGAATCATTGGCAGAGATTATTAAAAATTTGGAATCGCGGGGAATCATCAGGCCCATTCATAGCACATCCAATACACCTATTTTAGGTGTGTTAAAGCCAAATGGTCAATGGCGGCTGTGTGCAGACTTGAGAGAGTTAAATAAAAGAGTACCAATTTCTAGATGGCCACTGCCATTCATTGATCAGGGCCTAGCTCAGGTACATGGTTCAAATGTATTTACCACATTAGATCTCACCTCTGGATATTGGTGCGTGCCATTGGCAGAGGGGATACAACATTTATTTTCCTTTACATTTGACAGGACTCAATATGCCTGGCTTAGAGCTCCGTTCGGGTACATCAATAGTGGGAGTGAATTTGGCATATTTTTGAGAAAGGCCATGCCGGATGCAGCGGAAAGAGGAACAATAGTTTATGTGGACGATGTCCTGATGAAAAATGAAAGCCTGAAAAGCCATTTTGATGAAATAAGACATGTACTTGGCCAATTGCAGAAAGCAGGCGCCAAAGTATCTTTGCAAAAAGCACAATGGTGCAAGAAAAAAGTGAACTTTCTAGGGCATGAAGTGACTGAACATGGGCTAAATCCACAAAGGAAGAAAATAGAGGCCATACAAAGATTAAAAGATCCTAAACATGTGAAAGGAATCAAATGTTTATTAGGGATGACAGGCTATAACAGAAAGTTCATTGAAAATTATGCAGAAATCACTCAACCATTGACTAAACTGCTTAAACTGAATACTCCCTGGAAATGGGAAAAAGGGCAGTCTGATGCAGTGGCTAAATTAAAGGAATGTCTTGTAAAGGCACCATGTTTAGCATACCCCATAAAGGACAGGGATTTCTTTATAGAAATAGGTTTTTCTGAACATTGTATGTCAGCAGTGTTATCACAAAAACACGATTTGAATCACAAAACCATTGCATATGCAAGTAAGGCATTTTCCCAAGTTGAAATGAAATTTAATGAATGTGAAAAGGCCCTATTAACCACTGTGTGGGCGCTACAACATTTCGGCCCCATTGTTCAGGGAGAAAAGGTAATTATTGAAACAAATCATCAACCTTTGCAATTTTTAGAGAGTAAAAGAATTAGATCAGGTAATCTAGCGCAATCCAGAATCACTTCATGGACGCTGGCATTACAAGGTTTTCCCGTAGAAGTGAGATATGGACAAAATAAAAAGAACCCAATTGCTCAAGGGTTAGCTGACTTGCATGACTGTGCAGCTGAACAAATACCAAAAGAAATGGAAGTAGAAACTAGTTTGCAGGAATTTGAACAATCACCACACAAAGCTTTTGATGAAAAAACATGCAAGGATTTGCCAACTGTATATGTGGATGGTTGTGCTTTTCACATTGAAAATGACAGTAATAAACAGTTAGTGGCAGGAATAGGAAATGTCTGGTTGAAATGTGAAGGTGTCCCCAGTATAGGGATGAGGATTGGAGATAGGAGCAGTCAGGTGGCGGAATTGGCAGCCATTTATACAGCAATTGCTACTGCAGTTGATAAAAAGTTCAGTGAAATTGTCCTGGTGACTGATTCTGACTATGCACGGAATAGCTTTGTGGAGTATTTGCCTGGTTGGAAAGCAAGAGGCATGGTTACATATAACAAAAAGCCACTTAAGCATGGAAAAATGATACAAGCCATAGACAAATTGGTGTCAGAGAATAAGTTAACAATATACTGGAGAAAAATTTCTGGGCATTTAAAAACACCAGGAGAGGATAAGGAGGGAAATGATAAGGCAGACCACCTGGCTAAGATTGGGGCTGTGATGGGAGAATTGCTACCTATCGATTATTTAATGGGTGAAATACAAATTGATGCAGTCACACGTTCTAAAGCACCAAAGGAGGTAGATCAACCGGTGGTGCAGTGGAGTCATGACACGCCAGACCAAGATTTGATTGAGGCACAAAAGAATGATCAAATTTTGGGAATCTATTATAATCATTTGATAGATCCCGAACAAAATCCTTTAACAGAAAATGATTGTATGGGAAAAGAAGAGTTGAGGGTGCTATTAAAGAACAAAACACGAATTAGATTACAGGATGGACTCATGATTAGAGAGTCCATAACAGGACAAATACAGTGGGTAGTACCCCTTTCATTCAGAGGACTAATGCTACACCATGCACATGATGCCATAACTGCAGGCCATAGAGGTTCACAAAAAACATTAGAAATACTAAAAGATTATGCTTACTGGCCACATATGTCCCAAGATGTGGAATTATATACTAGAGGATGTCTAGTATGCGCCCAATTTAAACCTGCTTCACCAATGCATAGAGCACCATTGATGAAAAGAGGCCTAACTCTCCCATGGTCAGATTTGCAAATAGACTATGTAGGTCCTTTAAAAAGGTCGAGCAGGGGACACCGTTATATTTTGAGTGTGGTATGTTTGATGTCGAAGTGGATTGAATGCATTCCTGCACCAGATTGTAGTGCGCAAACAGCAGCCACATTGCTGATGAACCATGTGTTCTCAAGGTTTGGGTTGCCACAAAGAATTGAGTCAGACAGAGGAAGTCATTTCACAAGTACTCTAATGAGTAAGGTATGGCAAATACTAGGTGTGAAAAGGAAACTACATATCACATATCGGGCGGCGTCTTCAGGTACAGTTGAAAGAAGCAATAGGTCTGTTTTCGATATTTTAAAGAAATTTGTGGCAGAAGCAGGTTCCAGCTGGGATTTACGTTTACCGTTGGTTTTGATGGCAATCAGGTCAACTCCTGCCAAAGCAACAGGTGTTAGCCCCCATGAGGTCTTGACAGGTAGGAAAATGGTGTTACCACAACACCTACTATATAGAACACAGGAGCAGACACTTGTGAGTGCATCCACAGTTCATGAATATATTGATGAACTGAGGAGGCATTTGCAACATGCATTTGCTTTTGTGCAGAGAAATCTGGAAAGAGCTGCTGACAGTGAAAAATCTTATTATGACAAAAAGACATCAGTAAAGGAATACAGTGTAGGGGATCAGGTGTACAAGTTTCATTTTGGAAAAAGTAAACAGAAAAATTCTAAATTTCTAGCAGCCTGGCAGGGGCCATTTCGAATTATAGATAAGGTCTCTCCTGTAGTTTATAAAATTTTGAAAAATGAAGGTGAAACAGCAATAGAGCAGTTTGTCCATGTAAATCAAATCAAACCATGCCATCCCAGACATGAGATCAGGCAGCTTGAGCATGTAGAAACAGATAAAGTCCCTTGAACACAAAAAGAGAAAATAAATAGGTACAATCAGGAGGCAGTGACAAAGAAGTTAAAAAGTTGATTGTTATAATGGCACATAAACACTGTAATATATGTAAAAATATATAATATAAAATAAATAAATAAATAAATAAATATATAATGGAAGCTCATGGTTGGTGTGCGGAGAGAAAATGTATTAAATATTGAATGCTGTTTATATGTGTTTGTTTTCTTTTAACTTGTGTTTAATTTCAGAAAAAAAAACGAAATATTTTTACCAAGCATGTTTTATTTTTGGCAAAAGGGTGAAGTTAGTATTGTGCTATGTACTTAATTTGTTTATTTTCTATTTGATTTAGAAAATTAACATTATTTGGTCGGAGGTTCCGGGATCAGAGGCCACGGGAGACGATGGAGTCCTGGAGTCCCCTGGATGAAGACCAAAAGATGCCTGCCTCCAGGTGGAGGTGAAGACAAGATAACCAGAATGCTAAAAAAAGATGACTCCTATGGATCTAAGATTGCCAAGATGAAAGTGTACTCGAATGAACCAAATAACATCGCTGGTCGGGACATATCAGAGGCAGACAAGAGTCCTGACATATGGAGTTCCATGTATTTATTATTTTAATTATTTATTTTAATTTGTTATATTAATTATTTGTTTTGGTTAGTTGTTTTATTTCATTGTTTTTAATTGACTTGTAAAATCTAAACTTAGAGTAATGCCACTTCCACTGAGAAGGCAAATGTAGAACATTTTGTAAACTAATGAACCCAGATGAATACTGTGTTGATTGCAACTTTTTCATTGATGCACATGAATATTCATTTTGTTGGATTGCTATATTGTGAAAAGAAGAAAAAGAAAGAACAAGTTGTTTTTAGGAATTGGCTTGGATTGTAGCCAAGTTCTAAAAACAAAAGTAGGGTATGTAAGGATATTTGGCGTGTTACAGCACAGAGTACAGTACTACTGCACAGGTAGCAATTTTTTTTATGCAGCACCACCACAAGGGTGCGGTGCATTGCTATATGTGTTACCAGATTAACAAGGAAAGACAGGCTATTCAGTCAAAAACGATTTTAACATATAAGATGCAAATCTATTTTTACAGTTAAAAGCACAGGTGCACATTCAAAAATGCACACTATTTTTCACCTGAAATGCCTATGGTGCAAGAGACACATTTGAAAATTAATAACTAACATTACTCATAACTAACCTGACTAATGAAACTGAAGTTAACATAATCCACTAATAAAAATGTGTCTCCACTGCAGAAATAGGCCTACTCTGAAAGTGAACTTTTAAACGCACATTCATTTTTTTTTTTCGTTTTCTCTGCTGCTCTGTCCACATAACTACAGGAAGCAAAAGGGCTCGAAAGAACAGGAAATCAGTTGGTTACAAAGTATTACTATAAAAATGAGCTATTGTGTAGAGAGGGAGGAGATGGCATGATTGATTCTGATTGGAGCAGCGTCATAGCAAGTATCATGCTAGAGGCAGTGATTAGGGTTTTGCTGGGGGGAGTTTTGAAGAGAGAGGGAGGACAGTGGAGATTTGGAGAGCTGGGAGAAGGACCTATTTTTTCCTGGTTGGAGCATTTCTGCTGAAAAAGCTGAGAGTTCCAGGCAATGACCCCGGTTTGAGAATGAAAGGCGCTTCGTTTCACTGGGGTTAATCTTCAAGGGAGCCACATTCAGAAAGAGAACAGCTGAAGAAAACTCGGGCTGAACAGATAAGGTAATTACATAAGTGTGGGAGCTGAGTGTGTACGAGAATATTCAGTCAGAGTAGGAAAGGAGATTCCGGTGCCTTAATCACATGTTAATGTTGCAAATCGAGTTCTTTTCTCCGCCAATCTCTTTTCAGTGTATCACAGACAATGCTGTTACTGTGCTATTTTATTTATTTCTGTAAAGAGTGAGATCGTGTTTAAATGCAACTTTTATAATACAGAAAAATATTTGAAAGCAGATGGGTGGTGTATTTTATATTTACCAATACAGTGCTGATGATGAGGGGAGATTTTTAAACAGTGCAATTGTCATTTTAAGACAGATGTGTGCATGATCATATTCAGTATGGACAGTTGAGAGTGATTGTTTGTAGCATAGCTCGTTGGAGGTACATGAGCCAACGGGAAGAGGGACTCTCTGGACATAGTTCCCTACCGTATATAAGGTAGTGGAAATTACCACAAAATTACCACATATAGCTCTCTGTCGTAAATAAGTCAGTGAGATCGCCCATGGTGGCACACTAACACTAACTCTGAAAATGTGGTATTCCTGAAATGTAGGTCTGAGGTCCCTCTAGTGATTACACGAAAAATCTAAGCAAAGATAAGGGATTCTGGACATTGGCGCCACAAATAAAACAAGGGAATTATGCTCACCAAAATACCACCAACCACGCATACCAACCACGCATACCAAATATGCATGTCTGGGTGCTGAAATAATGCATGTCCACTGTATTATTGTTGCACATGGCCCAATCTGAATACAAGGAGTGATTATTGCTAAGTTATTTTTCGGCGGTAATAAAATACCGTCAGGCCCCAAATCTCCACAAAATACCCAACTGTATCCCTGTACCTATTGTGTATACTCTACATACTGCCTAACTCTTCTTGAGGGAGTCTGACTGCTCAGCCACAGCTACCAAGTGAATCTGTGTGGTACAGACTGCTACCAAGTGGGTTTCCTGCCAAACACCTGTAGTCTTAAATCTTTTGCAGTGGTCCCTAAGGGAACTGCACAGGTTTCTGCCTAACATTCGCCATCGGCGCGGCAACTCCGAGATCGCAACCATCCCTGTGAAAACCGAAAAAAACATTGTTTGGGAAAATCGTAGTGGAGCAAGATGCCGAAAAGACGGAGAAAACGGAGGGAAAGTAAGAGACAGAATAAAGACGGAAAAGACATTATAACTCACCTGGAAGACAGCAAGCAGAGTCGGAGTCACAGCCAGTCTGGACCTGACATAAGGGCACATGGACAAGTGAAGCAACTAGGTCCCTGGAACGCCCGCGCCAACCACGCGCCCCTGCACAGAGAGTTCAATGCACAAAAACCTAAGGTGAGCAATAACCCCAAGGGAGGGGATTTTGACCAGAGGGAGGTGGGAGTCCACTCATCACAGAACCAGTATCTTAACCCTCCATTCTCCTGTTATAGGTGCTACCCAGGGTTTGGCACACAACCAAACAGAGGTGGGTCCGGCATAGCGCTTAGACCTCCATCCAGTATCGTGTGGCGCCCCCGTGGATACCAGGTGAGCGTAACAGAAATAGCCATTGTACATGAAACAGTATATGACTAGATGTGGATGTCAAAATATTTGAAAACTGCGTATATCTTGTGCCTGAACTCAATCTGGTCGTTCATTTACTATTTGTTGATGGAATTGTGACATTAAACAACTTTCATAACCATTGTTGGAAAGTGAAACTGTATCCCATTACCATGATTCCAAAAATACATTGTTCCACAGTATAGGGTATGTTAAAAGTGGTTATTAGTAAGGTACTTCAAATTTAAAGCAGTAAGCCAACTGTCTCTCATGGGGTTCCCAATCTCTTCTAAAGCCTATAGCCTAATGTTGTTATGTGTGCTCCCGACAGACAAAAGGGAAAAAAACGGGAAATACGGAAAAAATGAAAGTTTCTGAAGATATGTCTCAGAGAAATGTCCCTAAGTAGAAGTCCTCAATCAGGTCAAGAGGTGCCATAGCATCCAATTTATGTATCCGTAGAAGTTCCCTCTGATTGAGTAATTTGGGTAAATCACCTCCTCTAGGTAGAGGATGTACCACCTCTAGGATTGCAAATCTCATTTGGGAAATGTTGTGATAGTTGTCTCTAAAGTGGCGAAACACTGGGGATTTCACATTCTGAGTTCTAATTTGGGATTTATGTTCTGTCCACCTTTCTTTTGCATATCTCGAAGTGTTTCTCACATAGTATCTTCCACAAGGACATCTTATGGTGTAAATTACGTTCTTAGACTCACAGGTAGCGTAACTCCTCAATGGTATCTTCCTCCCGTGTTTGTGTGCCTGATATGGTTTCCTTTTCTTATTGAGAGTTAGCGCTAACTCCACTTGATCTGATATTCGTTTGCTGCTTACCATTACTTAAAACATGTATATCAATTGCGTTCTTTAATGGGCCATCCAAATCCACCTCATTAGGCCCCAGCGTTACTACACTGAGATAACTTGCCATATATTCTTAAGCTACACTTATTGAAGATCTTTTTCAATAATCTGTGCCAAACAGCTGCAGTAAAAGAACACGACTATCTTGAAATGAGAAATAAAAGCTAATTTCATCTGCAAGTTAACAACCCACTGGTGAATCTGTTTAATACAAAAACATCTAAAGACTTGAGGAGAATCAAATATGATCAATCGAGAAAACAAAATATCCGCAAACATCGACTAAAGATAATCAAAGATTCGACAGAAGATAACACACTGACTATTAAACAGGCAGACAAAGGTGGTGCCCTTGTGCTTATGAATACTAGCCTGTATAATGCAGGCTGTTTAAAACTTTTGGATGATAGACAAACATATCTTCCATTGGACAATGATCCTACCAATAACATCCATGATTTGATCAGACAGGCAGTGGAGAAAGCAAGTTCATCAGACTGGATCTCAGATAGAACAGAAGACTTTTTGATAAACAAATGTCCAGTCATCCCAGTATTTTATGGACTACGTAAAATACACAAAAATATCAATGACCCTCCATTCAGACCAATTGTCTCTGGAACTAACAGTGTTTTCCAACCACTGGCAATATATCTAGGCACGGCCTTACAACCTCTTGTACAGAAGATCTCCACCTATCTAAAAGATACAACACATTTCTGCAAATGATTAGAGCATTGGACTTTTTTTTCCAACCTTTTGTTGTTTTCAATGGATGCAAGCAGTCTATACACGCCAATTCCACATGATGATGGTATAGCTGTACTTGAATGGTTCTTACTGAAATACGACGAGATTACAATTAAAAAAACCTTTGCAATTGAATTGATAAATATAATTTTATATAACAATTATTTCTGGTTCAATGACCAGTACTACCTTCATATCTCAGGGACCTCAATGGGTTCAGCCGTTGCCCCATCCTACGCCAACATTTTTATGTTCTACTTTGAAAACACCTTTGTTCTTCAACATCCACAATGGAAAAACAATGTACACTGCTGGGTGAGGTACTTAGATGACATTTTTGGTGTCTGGAACCGAACAGAACAGGAATTACTTGAATTCTGGCACTACATCAATCAATGCCACAGACAAATTGAATTTACCATAGAAATTGGTAAACCTAAAAACAATTTTCTAGATGTCTGTGTTGAATAGGATAACACAGAGCTTACCACCTCCATCGTCAGGAAACCAACTGATGTGAATAGCTCTTTAAATTTCAACAGCTTTCATCCAAGACACTTGAAAGAGAACCTGCCATATAGTCAGCTGCTGTGTTTGAAAAGAATTACCTCCAATGTCAAACATTTACAACCAGAATTTGACACCATGAGATCCAGATTTCTCCATAGAGATTTCCTGGAAGAAGTCATCACTAAAGCGATACATAGGACAACAACCCAGACACGTGAAAATCTATTGACAAAACAAACCAGTAAAGACAAATCTAACCTGATATACACTCTGAAATACTCAGGTCAGAGTTTTCAAATCAAATAAATCATCCACAGGAATTGGGATCTTATAAAATCAGACCCAAACCTGAATCGATTATTCCCTACTTCACCAATGTTGGCCTACAAAAGAGGGAAAAATCTGCGTGATACATTGATTAAAGCAGAAAAACAAAAAAAACAGCCCAGAGCAGTCTACCCAAACAAAAACATGGAACATTCCCTTGTCTACATTGCCAGTATTGCTCAAACATCATAAAAGGAGACCATATCAGGCACCCAAACACGAGGAAGAAGATACCATTGAGGAGTTACGCTACCGGTGAGTCTAAGAACGTAATTTACACCATAAGATGTCCTTGTGGAAGACACTATGTGGGAAAAGCTTTGAGACGCTGAAAAGAAAGGTGGACAGAACATAAGTCCCAAATTAGAACTCAGAATGTAAAATCCCCAGTGTTTCGCCAATTCAGAGACAACAATCACAACATTTCCCAAATGAGATTTGCAATCCTAGAGGTGGGTATACTTAAATTAACAAAAACTTCAGGGTGAGAGGTCACATAGTTCCAACATTATAGTAAATATAACAGTCACTTCTTACTGCATTATTCTTCACAAAATGTATTAAATGACATCTGGATAATGTTGGTGGGGATAGAGCACCCAGAGATGTTTAGAAAAAACAATACATATAGGTATGATCCAGTAAGACAGGCTGGATCTCAATGCAATAACAACAACAGATAACTGCTACTATTGGTTGATCGTTTCAATTGTGCAGTCACAAGAATAAACATAAACCCACATCAATGGACATATATACAAAAAGCACATTAACAATGCTTCAAATGTGCACTGTTCAAATGGGGATATCGTCGACACAAAGGTGTTTCGGCCTCGAGGAGCTGTATAGTGCAGCTTTATGAGCAGGCCTTCATCAGGACGTGTGATGGAATGGATGGTAGTCCCAGGGTCTCTATCTATGAACAACAAATGGGAAGGGGTAAGTGGAACAATAACCTCAAGTAAAATGATAATTCACAAAGCTCCCATAGGATGCTTCATTAAAAACAAGTGACTCCCTGGTAGAGGAGCCTAGATCTTACCAAAAACGTATCCAGTGTAAGGGCAAGTAAGATAATCCATCATGGGTTTAGATATCTTTGGGGCATTCAATGCGCCATTGAGGGAACAAATGTGTACCTGTAACGACATATAAAGATCTGTAAGAGTTCTATACAGATCATGGTGTCATATATGAGTGAGAGAAAAATGGGTAAAATCTTACCTCAAATGGTAAGATGTGTCTTCTTGGTTCAAAATGGTGGAGACACCCACTGTGAATCGTGGTTCCTATCCCAGATCGTCCAAACGTGACAGTATCTGTGTACAAAAAACGCACATGGGTAAAGGGAACTTATCTGTGAGCAAAATATAGGTCTGCAGGTATAGTGAGGGCAAAGTACTGTGTTGGGCCCTGTTTCGTGGCCTAAAATCAGAGCACATAGGATTTGGCTTGCATTCGTACCTTAATGTGTTAGTCTGGGCTAGGCAAGGAGGCGCAGCGTCTCTGGACACGAACGTCTCTGGACACGAACGCCTTGAAAGTGAAACTGTAGCCATGACGAGGTCGGGTAATCAAACCCGTCGGTCATGTTGATTGGTTAGGTAGGGGCGCTCCCATAGTAGGTCGTCATCCGTCCAGTGGCCAATCGTACACAGCCACGGGGGCTTGAGGGGGCAGACCCGCTGGACGCCTCTGCTAGGAGCGAAAATACTGTGTGAAGTAAGACAAGCGTAGTGTGCGCTAATTGCACGTAAGCTGCGGGGTAAATGGAACAGCGAGCAAACGCCTAGATTTTCGCAGATGTGATGTCATGGAATGGGCAGAGTTTATGTGGAGCCACCCAATGTTGTCAAGTGTGGCTTGCAATCTGTAATCGATCTAGACATGTAAATCACTTATGCATCACATTTCAGAACAAACAATAATCAATACAGATAAAGATATGCCCACATTGATTCATGTACAAAATGGGTATTATGCAGTGCAACTTGTAACATCCAAATATGTGTGTTGAAAATGAAGACGTATGGATGAAGGGTTGTTATTCCTCAGTGACACAGCCTCAAATAATGTACCTGTGGTACCAGAAATAGTAAGATCTGTTGAGGTCATCATAGAGGTTAGGCCGTTCATTTAAATTCACTGGCTGTAGAAGTGTTTCCATTCTACAGATATATTTAAACCTGTTCTAACAGTGTCTAGTTTATGGACTAACTGTTGCTCGAGTCTCGTCAGAGTTTTATCCCTGTCCCCTCCTCTTTTCTGCGGAGTAAGTTGCTGTATGATGGTCCAGGAAATGTCATCATTTGTGTGTCCTGGTCGACTGAAATGGTCAATCAAGGGTTTGTCAAGTACCTTGTTTTTGATGCAGGATCTATGCTCTGAAATCCGCTGTTTCACTGGTCCAGTGGTTTTCCCTATATAGAGTAGGTGGCACGGGCATTGTATTCCATAGATCACAAACCTGCTGTTGCAGTTGGTGTGGGTCTGTAGAATTCGATGGTAATCCTTGTAGTCAAAGGTTTTTGTCGGGCTGGTGTAGCGACACGCCACACAAGTACCACATCGATAGTGTCCCTCCACACTCGGGAGGTCCCACAATGTGTTTGGTGTCTTATTTTCTTCTACGTAAGTGTGAACCAAAGTGTCCCTTAGATTCTTGTTCTTTTTGAATGCAAAGATTGGCTTTCTCTCCAGGGTACCCTTATTTTTCATCAAATGCCAATGTTTGTTGATAGTTTGTTTGGTAAGGTTACTTAGAGGTCTATATGTAGTGACACAGACCAATCTGTTCATTTCGGTGTTCTCCTTTGGTGTCAGGCATATGGTTCTGTCGGTGTTTGATGCTCTTTTTCTTGCCTGTCTAATTGATTTTTTGGGGTATCCCCTCTCTTTCAGTCGATGTTGTCGGTCGTTGGCATGTTGCTCGTATTTCTCTTTGCTGAACCGTTCCGTCTGATTCTTAGAAACTGGCCGTATGGAAGATTGTATCTAAGACCCTGAGGGTGATAACTCGAGAAATGCAGTAAACTGTTGCGGTCGGTTGGCTTCCTGTAAAGTTCTGTTTGGAGGTTGTTCCCTGATCTATAGATGTGCAGATCGAGGAAATCCACAGCCTGGTAACTCCGAACAATGGTAAATCGGATGTGATCATTGCATTGATTCAGCCATTGATGGAAAAGGCCCAAATCCGATTCTGTATCAGTCCATATAAGTAGGAAGTCGTCAATATACCGTCGCCATAGGAGTATTTGTGATTTGAAAGGGTTGTGATCATTGTGTATGTGGTCTGTTTCATACTGAGCCATATACAAGTTAGCCACGTCAGGGGCGAAGGTAGCCCTCATGCTGACACCTTTGATTTGTTGGTACAGTAGATCTTTGTAAAGAAAGAAATTCTCCAACATGGCAAGTCTGACACATTGTAGGATGAAATCTGTGGGTGTTGTGGTCACATCAACCCTTTTGTTAAGACATTTTTGGAGGACTTCTAGGCCTTCTTTTTGTGGTATAGAAGTGCATAGAGCTTCAACGTCCATTGTGGCAAAAATGCGATGTTGTGGTAATTCCAGGTCTTGTACATGAATCAACGTGGGCATATCTTTATCTGTATTTATTATTGTTTGTTCTGAAATGTGATGCATAAATGATGTACATGTCTAGATCGATTACAGATTGCAAGCCACACTCGACAACATTGGGCGGCTTCACATAAACTCCGCCCATTCCATGACATCACATCTGCGAAAATCTAGGCGTTTGCTCGCTGTTCCGTTTACCCAGCAGTTTACGTGCAATTAGCGCGCACTACGCTTGTCTTACTTCACACAGTATTTTCGCTCCTAGCAGAGGCGTCCAGCGGGTCCACCCCCTTGAGCCCCCGTGGCTGTGTACGATTGGCCACTGGATGGATGACGCCCTACTATGGGAGTGCCACTACCTAACCAATCAACTTGACCGACGGGTTTGATTACCCAAGGTCGTCATGGCTACAGTTTCACTTTCAAGGCGTTCATGTCCAGAGACGCTGTGCCTCCTCGCCTAGCCCAGACGAACACATTAAGGTACGAATGCAAACCAAATCCTATGTGCTCTGATTTTAGGCCACGAAACAGGGCCCAACACAGTACTTTGCCCTCACTATACCTGCAGACCTATATTTTGCTCGCAGATAAGTTCCCTTTACCCATGTGCGTTTTTCGTACACAGATACTGTCATGTTTGGACGATCTGGGATAGGAACCACGATTCACAATGGGTGTCTCCACCATTTTGAACCAAGAAGACACATCTTACCATTTGAGGTAAGATTTTATCCATTTTCCTCTCACTCATATATGACACCACGATCTGTATAGAACTCTTACAGATCTTTATATGTCGTTACAGGTAAACATTTGTTCCCTCAATGACACATTGAATGCCCCAAAGATATCTATACCCATGATGGATTATCTTACTTACCCTTACACTGGATAAGTTTTTGGTAAGATCTAGGCACCACTACCAGGGAGTCACCTGTTTTTAATGAAGCATCCTATGGGAGATTTGTGAATTATCATTTTACTTGAGGTCATTGTTCCACTTACCCCTTCCCATTTGTTGTTCATAGATAGAGACCCCGGGACTACCATCCATTCCATCACACGTCCTGATGAAGGCCTGCTCATAAAGCTGCACTATACAGCTCCTCGAGGCTGAAACACCTTTGTGTCGACGATATCACCATTTGAACAGTGCACATTTGAAGCATTAATGTGCTTTTTGTATATATGTCCATTGATATGGGTTTATGTTTATTCTTGTGACTGCACAATTGAAACGATCAACCAATAGTAGCAGTTATCTGTTGTTGTTATTGCATTGAGATCCAGCCTGTCTTACTGGATCATACCTATATGTATTGTTTTTTCTAAACATCTCTGGGTGCTCTATCCCCACCAACATTATCCAGATGTCATTAAATACATTTTGTGAAGAATAATGCAGTAAGAAGTGACTGTTATATTTGCTATAATGTTGGAACTATGTGACCTCTCACCCTGAAGTTTTTGTTAATTTAAGTATATCCACCTGGGTTTTTCAGGGCTCTGCCAGGTGCCCTAATCTTCAATCCTAGAGGTGGTACATCCTATACCTAGAGGAGGTGATTTACCCAAATTACTCACTCAGAGGGAACTTCTATGGATACACAAATTGGATGCTATGGCACCTCTTGGCCTGAATGAGGACTTCTACTTAGGGCCATTTCTCTGAGACATATATTCAGCAACTTTCATTTTTTTCGTATTTCCTTTTTTTCCCTCTTGTCTGTCAGAAGCACACATAACAACATTAGGCTATAGGCTTTAGAAGCGATTGGGAATCCTGTGAGGGGCAGATAGCTTACTGCTTTAAATTTGAAGTACCTTACTAATAACTACTTTTAACGTACCCTATACTGTGGAACAATGTATTTTTGGAATGATGGTAATGGGATACAGTTTCACTTTCCAACAATGGTTATGAAAGTTGTTTAATGTCACAATTCCATCAACAAATAGTAAATGAACGACCAGATTGAGTTCAGGCACAAGATATACGCAGTTTTCAAATATTTTGACATCCACATCTAGTCATACAATGTTTCATGTACACTGGCTCTTTCCTCATTGGGTCCCATGCTTTAAGAGTTACCATAGGAGTCTGAGGGGCTCCACATGGGCACACCACATTTTCTTATTGAGAGTTAGCGCTAACTCCACTTGATCTGATATTTGTTTGCTGCTTACCATTACTTAAAACATGTATATCAATTGCGTTCTTTAATGGGCCATCCGAATCCACCTCATTAAGCCCCAGCGTTACTACATGGAGATAACTTGCCATATATTCTTAAGCTACACTCATCCCATTACTCTTGTGAGACCTATTATTCTGAAATCATGCTTCTTGTGGACTAGCTGCAATCACTCGTACTGCAACGTTAAATAATATAATAATTTGTTTTGCTCATAATACCATATCGGGGTTGAGCTCCAGGCAGACAAAAGAGGTTTGGATAGGATATAAGTGTATATATCAGACTAGTACATGTTCGGTTGTACATACACTGCATCTTTTTCTTGATTTGCTCACGCTGACGTCATACGTGCATGCGCGATGTTACGCCAGCAGGAAACCTCATTACGGTCTATGCACCCTAAGCAATAGGAGTAGAAACATCTAGCTAGAGGCCAGACCGTTCCATGACTTGGCATCATGGTCTGTAACAAATGTTAACCTCATCCTATGATGGAATTTCGGCAATAATATTGATTCCTATGACGTCATCCCACGCACGCGCGGGATGATGTCACGCACGCCATTCACATAAATAAACACTGCTTCCAAATGGTGGCAGACGCTCCTGCAGTAGAAGCCTCAACAGAACCTAGTGAAGTTTGTCAAGACTTTGGAAGTAAGTTATTCAGGATGCCAAGTCTTAAATAGAAGTTGGTCCTACTAGTTTGGAGAATGAACCGCTCTGGTTCATATGGGACACTACCTAGTCCTTTTTAAATATGGGCTTACCCTTCCTCCAATTTCCTATTCTTTCTACCAGAACCTCTGATTATTGGACATCACCACTTGAGGATAAAGAGACTCCTCCCCAGAAATGTAACCACTTTCTGTGTTGATGCTTCAACCACTGTAAGTCCTCTATTTTTTCTTCATATATTAGAACAGAATCGGACCTTGGTCGCCTTCAAATACATTTTGAAAAAATTCACATCCATTTATCATGTAGAAAGCTCTCTTCTGTGATTGGGACTGCAAGGGCCATCTCATCTTTACGTGACCAATATTGATCACCCAGTACTTGATACAAAATCACCCACAAATCGGAATCCACTTGAATTAGCAACCAGACAAGGAGGTTCCTTTTACCTAAAATCACAAGGTCAGACACCTGCAATACTATTCTTCACATCCTCACTGCATTTTATTTGTTTAAAACGTGACTATATTTTGGAGTTTTTTGGGGGTTACCTACAGTGACCAAAGTTCCTGACTCTAGGTCTACATAAGATAGGCAATGGTTTAACTGTTGTTGCTGGCAATTGCTTGAGATCATGCAATGACTAGTAATTTCAGTCTCTTGGTACAACTTTCTGAAACTCTAACAACAGAATGTCAATGGATGTATAGGATCTTTGTGGGGATCAAGTGACTTCATGTTATGACTATTGAGCACAGTTTCTTTCTGAATTTTTTGTTAAAACTTACCTTGTATGACTTTGACAATGTTAAAAAATGTATTTAAATTCTAATACTTTAATCAAATGTACAGATGGGATGAGATTGATGATTCTAACATAATGTTATATATACTTCTTCTTTAGACAATGACATGCCCCTGACGAAGAGTGAACGACAATCGAAAGGCGTTGGGCCCCCTTGGCATCATCACCATGAATGAAATGAAGATGATCTTGTGATAAATATCTGACTAAAGATCTTTTTCTTGAACATTGCTTGATGAATAGACAGCACATATGATACTATTTGTATTACATATTGTTGACCTTCGTATACTGTTTAGAAAAAATATATAAGTTATTGGTCTGGTTTTCCAGTCAAAGTATAGTGTGCAGGGGATGCGAGTTCCCTAACTGGGAACCATCTTCTTGTTCTTCAGTGCTAGATCGGCCCACCACCAGCCCATCACACTACTGCTGCTAATGCCACATGTTTGACGCTGCAGCAACTGCTGGCACGGACTAGTAGTGAGATGGATGGGGAACGAGCACACATATCTATCTTTGTTTATTACCGAACTTCTTTTATTACATGTCTGAAAGTACTGTGGGGTTAACTGTATTTTTCAGATTGACATTATCTTGCAATCTGGGACTTGTAGTTTACCATTAAAGCCACAATGATATTCTCTTGACTTAACATGTTGCTATAAGGATGTATATGCTGTCATGTGGCTTTATTGTGCAATTTATGTAAGTAAACTCTATAAGACATTATTACTGTACAGTGCAGACCTTGAAATCCAACTATTTGAGCCAAAGTTGTGATCCTGGTCAGACATTCCCTCTGCCCCTGGCACCTCCCTAACCTGCCAGCCATCTGCCTGACCATCCCACTCCCTCCTTTTCAGATGCAATTGCAGCCAGAGTACCACTAGTTCCTTTTTTCCAATTCCACCCCTGGGTTAGGCATAGTCCGTGCAGTCGTGACATAATTCACCCGTAACCAAATCACATATGAGCAATTCACTAATAAATGCACATGCACATTGCTGTCCCACTTCAAATGGGCTGAAAGTAAACTGGGGTGAGAATACGTCATGTAGCTTCCCTCGCAGCTGTCCCGCATTGGGACGTGATTCCCACTCTCCCGGTCAGGCTGCATCCCTTCTCTAATGAGAGGGTGCAGATATTGATCAGCCTTCACAGTTCAGCCATTTTGAAGACTTGTTTTCTATTGGCCTTGACAACAGATTCTAGTGTGCTAAGTATTGGCCGGTAAGCTACCTGCCCCGACTCTTACCTCATTTCTCTTTATAACTTCTTTGCTTGACCAAGGGCTGAAAGGGACCGAGTGAAGGCTCAGACAATCAACGAGCGACACTAGTGGATCACAGGTCGAGTGCAGTAGATATTCAAGTTTGGATGGAAGACAGATACCACTGCCATTTTGGATGAATTCGTTTTCATGCCTGAAAACCTGCAGCTTATCAACAAGTTCCTCCAAGGTGTGTGTGTGTGTAAATTGTTGGCATTTTTATTTTAAGAAGAAGAAGGAAGATCTGACTGTCTGCTCTGCAGCAGAGCACTGCAAGCAGCCAGGTCTGGAGGATGTCATGCTAGCCTCTTCAGATACATTCTTTCAATCCCAGACACATTGTACTGGACCGCACCCATTGGAGGTACTTAGCCTTCCAAAAATATATACACCTGACCCTTGATGTTCTCACCAGGATTCACTATTTCAAGGTCCAAGAGGATATTCTGAAGGGAGAATTATGCTATATGGATATTAAGATCCAGCTATTCCAGGACCTAGACTACTCCATGTTGGTGAAATGTCACACATTCAAATCAGTGACAGCTTGGCTCAAAGACAAAGATATTAAATATCAATTAGGCTTCCTGTGCACTCTCCTCTTCACCTGGAGCAACAAACCTAATCCGAGCGAAGTGGAACCTTACTGAACCCGAGCCACCCTGCAGCCACTCACCCAGGGACTGGACACCCCCACCCGGGGCCGTAGACCATGCAGAGTTCATGAATCTTGGTTGGGACACAGGACACCCAAGAAATCCGGCCCAGTGTAGGACAGTAGGACTTGCCCTTCCTGACAGATTCTCACCCTGCATGACTGTCTGCTTGATACGGCTACCCAGTTTCAGCCTGCTGCACCAAATCCTGGTGACTTCCAGTATATTATCTCTGTTACCTAACAGTTCCTTGTTTGCTCAAGCTGCTCCATTTCCTTAAACAGCTACCTTAACATAGAGCGTGCCTCAATGAATTTGCCCTTTGCTTTTGTTCTTGTTGCTGTTGTTGCTCTTTACCCACCATGTACGCAATTATCCCTTTTGGCTCATTGGTCAAGGTCTTATGGCATCCTAATTTTGGTTGCTTTATTTACCCCCATCCGGTCCCCTGGTAATCCTTACACCATGGGTTGGTGCTAGCTGGCATAGATCACATCAACAGCACCTACATACATCCAAATGTCTGTCTCAGCTGACTCTGAGGCCCCATCCCCACCCTGATAACCACCCTAAATGTTCTAGGACTAATTTAAAGGGATTCTCTGGCTTCTGTGCCAATCAGTGAGAGGCATTGCTCTTATCTAGGAGACACATCTGATACAGGCAGACAAACCCCGCCTTAGACACCCTTACTTCCCTAAACAGTACTTCACGCCTCAAAGCTCCAAAAAAAGGGGTGGTTTCAATCCTCTATTTCAAAGAGCTTCCTATTTCCAAATTAGCGACTCAGAGGGATTCCGGAGATTGCTTCCTCCTCCTCAAAGGAAACTTAGGCAGGCACTTGGTCACCCTTGCTTCTATTTACACCCCAAATGAAGTGCAAGATTCTTTTTTCAAAGAGCTTGGTCCAATCCTCTCTGATTTCGCTGATGGCTTCGTAGTTGTGGGAGGAGACTTCAATGCCATGTCAAACCCAGATCTGGATAAATCCCTACCGACCAACCCAGTAGGACTTCCACAGTGCCCTAGCCCTTTTGCACCTGTTCCACACGGTGCATGTCATGGACTCCTGCTGGGTCCTCCACCCCGAGGAATGTGACTACTCCTTCTTTTCTCACATCTATTGGGGCCACTCTTGCCTTGATATGCTCCCCATGTCCTCAATATTCATTCCTTTTCTATTGATGGTTTATATAGGGATGAGGCATTTGATGGATCATTCCGCAGTAGCAACAGTCCTCCTCATACAATCCTAGGCTTCCCTGGCAACTGAAGGAAGCTCTCCTTTGGGATACTTCCATCTGTGCAGACGTGGAATCCTTTATTGATCAATACTTTGAAACCAACGCTACTTGGGGCTTGCCCTGGGATCCCTTGTGGGACACCTTGCAGTGGTCCTCAGGGGCAAATTCGTTGCTCGAGCCCCAGCCTTTCTTAATGCCGGTGAGATCACTGGAAGCCGATTGAAAGAGCTCAGGGACCTCGAAATACTCCACAAAATGTCTGAAACCTGCATGTGACGAGAGCAAAGCTGGAGGCACACTTAGCTGACCGGACTGCACATGCAATCTCAGCAACAAAGTAGTGGTATTATATTCAAGGCAATAAGGCCAATAGATAATTAGCCTCCAAACTGAAGATCCTCAAAACTAGGAATAAGATCCCTCAGCTTCTCGAAGCCTCCAAGGTATTACAGCATGGCAAGGCAGAGAAATGTGAG
This sequence comes from Ambystoma mexicanum, assembly GCF_040938575.1. Lineage (NCBI taxonomy): Eukaryota > Metazoa > Chordata > Amphibia > Caudata > Ambystomatidae > Ambystoma > Ambystoma mexicanum. The sequence goes on from NC_090926.1 coordinate 565,599,189, forward strand.
GTCCTGTCTCAATACTTCTCCCAACTCATGACCAGAGTCCCTCAGGATTACTAGGTACAGAGAGCTTATATCAAGAGGACCAATCTTCCTTCTTTATCCCAAACCAACCGAATATCCCTGGATCAACCGATGTCCAAGGAGGGGTTTATGAGGTGTTTTTATCGCTCCCCCCTAACAAACTTCCCGTCCCAGATGGCTTCCCTTTTCATTTCTTCAAGCTACTTAAAAATCTGTTGATTACCCCCTTGACCAACCTTTTCAACTCTTTCTTGACCTTCAAGGCTGTAACCCAAACAAAGACTGAATCTCTGACAGTCCTACTTAAGCCGGGGAAACCAAAATCAGATTGGAACTCCTACCACTCTATTGCCCTGATGAATACTGAAGCCAAATTATTTGGGAAGATACTAGCAATCAGACTCTCATGAGTCCACCCGCTCCTTATAAACCCCAGTCAATCGGCTTCATCATAAATAGATCCACCCATGACTACTTACGGCGAGCATTGCACGTAATCGAACTGGGGAAACTCAGCAAACAAACATTCTCACTAGTGGCACTCGACGTGAACAAAGCATTTTACAGGCTGCAATGGGGCTTCATAGGGAAGACCCTGCTGGCCTTTAGGTTTGGCCCCATGTTCTACTGATAATAAATGAAGTATATTTGCATCCCTCCTGAACATTGTGACTCCCTTACTTCAATTGGCAACAAGGATGGGATATGAGTCGTGCCTTTGGAAAAGGAAGTCATCCCATGGAGTCACGAAGGCCCCAGAGTGCTGCTGGTGCATAGTTGCGCTTGCCGACGTCCTAGAAGTAATTGTGCTGGTGAACATAGAGACGCTGAGCGGAAGTGAAACCAATGCATTGATGCGTATTAAAATTGAGGCATTTTGATCTCGGACTAACAAGCCACGCCACCATCCTCAGAGAGGTTAGAGTAAAGAAGACTTTGTGTGCAGTGGTCATATTTAAAACAGGCCAATTCAGTTACTAGCATGAGACGTTATGCGGCAGCACATGTTTAGGCTTCCAATTCATGCAGTGATAGTAATCCAAGAAGAGACATAATCACAAACCCCTACCAGGAAAGGCTCACATTTTCTAAGTACATGTGAATGTATCAGAATCTATTACATTTGCGAGTCAACTTTAGGAACACATCATATTTCCTAACTCAGTTATAATAGTCAGACTGTATCTGGTCACTGCTAAAGAAACTTGCAATTACCAGTAGCATTGAACAATATGCAAGGACTTACTATTCACCCTCCTCGACCATTTTTAGCCACAGTTGGTGTGAACTTCCCATTCCATGGAGAGAATGGAAAGAGTACTGGAAGAATTATATTGATACCATTGATAATGGAACCTTCACAGCAATTAAAAAGAAAAAGTTGCTTTTGCATTCTTTAGGACCAGAAGGGCACAGAGTTTATAGATAATTGCCCCCAAAAGAAGTGAAGGTGATGATGGAGATGGTGATGGTGCTGATGAATACAAGTTGGCTATGGAAGCCCTGGACATTTACTATCAACCCAAAACCAACGTAGCTGTGAATAGATATTATTTCTATACAAGAAAACAAGACATGAGTGAAAGTGTAGATTAATACGTCATTCTACTAAAGAAGTTATCTAAAAGTTGTAATTTTGGAAGAGGTGTGACGCAAGATGAATTGATCCGTGATCAAATTGTTATCCACACTAACAGTACTGTAGTCCAAGAAAAGCTATGGATGTGTGGCGATCCGTCCTTAGAGGAGGTAGAACATACTGTGACATGCAGTAAGGCCTTCAAGGATCGAGAAAGTGACTTGGGAACCAAGATGACTAAGGTAAATGCAGTAAAGGAGAATAAAGTATCCAAAGAGATCAATTCAGTGAGAAACAAAGAGTGGAAAAACAAAGAGCTTGCCAAGTATCCTGCAGAAAAGAAAGAAGAGGAGAACACGAAAGGAACATATACAGGAAGATGTTTTAGATGTGGAAAAAGGGGATACTATGTCAGTTCACAATATTGTCTGGCTCTAAATAAAATGTTTTCCAAATGCAGAATGAAAGGTCATTTTGGTGCAATGTGCAAGAATAAGAAGGGCAATCAAAGGATAAAGTGTGTATAAGAAGAAGAGGATGAAGAAGAAGAGAGACGAGGGGTAGACGTAGTCATGATGGTTAGGAGTAGTAACAAAAAGACCACTCCTAAAACCAGGTTCAAGATTGATGGCATAGTGTCAGAACTCACAGTGGATTTGGGTTCCCCTTATACAATCATAATGAAGGAGAGATGGCAATAACTATGCTCTAAAGGTTTTAATCCATTCGTGAAGAAGTCAGACGTTAGAAATCCTGGTGCTTTTGAGGGCTCAATGATTCAGATATTAGGATACAGACTTGTCTTAATTGAATGCAAGGGCAGGTTGGCAGAAGTTAAAGTATATGTGGCTTCAAAGGAGTGAATGTGTTGGGATAGGAAGACCAGGCCAAACTACAGATTAAATTGAATGCTGGAGGTTTGGAATCTATTTCCATTGTGATAGCCAACAATGGATGTGTTGAGTCTAAATATGCTGAACAAAAATATGTTAGAGGTAAAGAGAGATCATTATTTCCTAATGTGTTTAGTGAGAACAGTGGGAAACCTCAAGGGTACAAACATAAGATATTAGTGAAACCTGATGTTCAACTCATGTTGCATGCTGTGAGACACATTCCCCTATCTTTGAGAGAGGATGTTAAGGCAGAACTAGACAGATTGATAGATGATAGGAGTGATTGAGGAAGTGGATGCATCTGACTGGGTATTTCCTATTGTGGTTTCCAGGAAACCTAATGGCAAGGTGAGGATATGCATGGATCTTAGGGAATTGAACAAGGCTATAATTGTAGAAAAATATCCTTTGCCAGTTATCTCGGAAATGTTGAATTTAATTGCTGGAGCTGACACATTCTCCACTATTGACTTGTCAGCTGTTTATCACCGAATACAGTTACATCATGAGTCAAAGAAATGTACTACATTTATCACTCCGTTTGAAATGCATAGGTATGCTAGGATGCCGTTTGGTTTGGTTTCGGCCATGGCATTAATTCTTAGAGTAATGCCACACTTATTAGAAGGGATACCTGGAGTATATGTTTTCCAGGATGGCATATCAGTGTGTGGATTAAGCATGGAAGAACATGACCAAAGGTTGTGTATGGTACTGAAAAGACTAGTGGGAAAAAGAATTAACAGTAGAATACACTAAGCATGCATTTGGGAGTGGCGAAGTAGATTATCTATGACACACCCTATCTAACAGTGGTTATAAACCCAAATCTAAGGCTATGGAAGCCATTGAGAAGTCACCTCATCCTGGAAGCAAAGATGATTTATGTTCTTTCTTAGGATTAGCAGAGTACTATAGTACATTTGTTGATCATTTTGCAGAAATAACTCCACCATTGAGAGAGATGATGAAAAAAAATGTTAAATATATATGGAATAGTGAACATGAGAAATGTGTAGACACTGTTAAAAAATGTATTCTTGATCCACCATAATTAGGTGGTACTGCAAGAATTATTATGATACCATTGATAATGGAACCTTCACAGCAATTAAAAAAAAAAAGTTGCGTTTAGAATTCTTTAGGACCAGAAGGGCACAGAGTTTATAGAGAATTTCCCCCTAAAAGAACTGAAGATGGAGATGGTGATGGTGCTGATGAATACGAGTTGGCTATGGAAGCCCTGGACATTTACTATCAACCCAAAACCAATGTAGCTGTGAATGGATATTATTTCTACACAAGAAAACAAGACATGAGTGAAAGTGTATATGAATATGTCAATGCACTAAAGAAATTATCTACAAGTTGTCATTTTGTAAGAGGTGTGGCCAGGAAGGAAATGTATAAGTACAGTGGATGCCAGTGGCAAAGGATTGGGTGCTGTTTTATCTCAAAATGACGGAGAGAGAGAAAACATGGTAATGTTTGCCTCTAGAGCTATAAATGACACAGAAGCAAGGTATTCTGTGATTGAAAGAGAATTACTAGCATGTTTTTGGGGAGTAGAACATTTTAGGCAATATGTGTGGGGAGAGAAATTCACAATCAAAACTGACCACAAACCATTGGTAGAAGTATTAACTGTTAAAGGTATGTCTAAAGCTACACCAAGGATTGCCAGGTTAAGTCTCAAACTACTGGAGTATAATTGTGAGATTGAATATGTTCCAGGGAAAAGGAATTCTATTGCAGATTTTCTATCTAGAATGCCTTGTGAAGAGAGCATAATAAAAGTAAATACAGAAGGGGCAGAGGATGATTTGGATGAGCAAGTATGTGTCATACTCAAGTATGAGTCAAATGTGCCCGTCAAAGCAGTGAGTGTGGAAAAGAGAAGAGAGGCATGTACAGAAGACAAGATTTTGAATCAAGTAACTGAATGGATAGTGAATGGCTGGCCAGACAAACTTAATGATGAATTCAAAGGTTATTTTGTGGTTAGAGATGAGTTAACTATTGAAGGTGAATTGGTCATGATGGGTAGTAAGGTAGTACCCTCAGAAGTATTGAAAGAAGAGATTATAAAGTTAGCCCATGAAGGTCATCCAGGATTATCGTCTAATTCTTTGTGCAATTGCTGCTTCATATTATGGGGAACTGGGCTGTTAAGGATTTCAATCAGGCGATACACCCTGGCCTCAGCCTAGTATGCAGCGCATAAACTGAAATGCTTATTTTGGTGTATAAAGGTTCAATATTTGAGAGATTCACCACTCATATCACACCCCCTTTTCAAATACCCCGTTTTGCAATGGACCAGGAACCAGGGTGGTAGGTAAAAGTAATATTTATTTATTTATTTAGAAATTCAAGAAAATTGTACATTTTTTAATATATGGGGCAGCAATCACCAATGTGGTGACAATTACAAATAGGAATTTGAACAATTCATTTAAATTAACCCTTTAGCAACACAGATAGAAAACACCAGAGAATAGAGACACTTTTGAATTTTTGGAAAGATAGCACTAGGTTTAGAATTTCCCCCTGCAACATTCCATCAACCCACAAATAATCAAAAGTGGATAAACAGAATCAGCAGGTAATCAGGAATGACAAATAAGAAACAGAACAGAAATCTGACTTTCCCTCCCCAAACAAGATAGAAAAACAGATTTAAACCCTGGCAATGCTAAAATGACACTCGGATATGGATGGATAAACAATGAATGTGTCTAAAACTCTTGAAACAAAAACAATTCTTTACTGGAGCAACACTGGAAAGATACTAGCAATCACAAGCAATGGATTGAGCAAAAGCATACAATTCGAACTGGAATGGAAGATTGAAAACCATTTATAACCAAAATGACACGTTGTAAAATTACACACTTTTGCAAATCCCGCCTGAATTTAACAAAACAGTTTTTAAGGTAAACAGATGAAATATTGTAAATCTGGATGCAGTATTTGGGTTGGGGGGGGGGTAGCTATGGATTCTAGGTACAATATGAAAGTGAAATGAGGTCTCTAGCTGTAAAATTGAGTGAGTTATGCAAGATCTAGTGAGGTGCATTTTTGGAAAATAAAGATGCGAAAAAGGAACAGAAATCAATTTTGACAAGGACAGTTTTACTCTACACTAGGGCATTTGGACTAGGCAACTAGATTGAGACATAGTAAGCTCTGGGGTTGATCCGTGGAATCAACCTAGCACCTCCGCGCCTGCCCTGCCGGACCCAGTAGGATGAACCGAGGGAGGACTAAGGGCTTAGGATTTCACAAGACCAAATTATTAAAGATATTGGCGCTAGCACAAGGAATCAAAGCAGGGTAGCAAGAATGATTATGACAATATTACAATTATCAGAATAAAGATAGGATGACTTAGAGATTGGGATGGAACAAAGCAAGGCATGGTTTACTATGTTTATATGGTTCCTATTGATACTCACAGTTTTGGACAGTCAGTGGTTCTGGTCGCCACACGGGTCTTGTCTAACACAGGGCAGTCGGACTAACTCAGCGGACAAGAGTCAGTTGGGCAGGGACTGGAGACCAAAGGATAGTTCTTCTGGACTGGCAGTTCTGGTTATAGGGCATCAGGATAGCAGGATAGCAGGATAGCAGTGGGTGGCAGCTAGCCAGATAAAGTCAGGATACTTCCCCAAAACATCACAGCGCTTGCCTTGGTTATGGGGATTATTTTAGAATTGAGGCCTAGCTGAAGCAGGATCAGCAATTGCTTGGCCTTGTGGTTGGGATCTGGAGATTAGATGGATAGATGCAAGATGGATAGATGCAAGATGAAGATAGGAACAGACAGGAACAGGACGCTGGTGTAGGAAACAGGAATCAGTGTGTGTCGAGTGCTAGTCAGGGGCCCTTATTTATAATGCCAGATGACATCATTACAGTATATGACAGGGGCAGGATTCACTACCCACGCCCCTAACAATAAGATTGGGCAAGGGCATAGTCTCCGCCTTGCTCACAATTGGTTGGATATCAGAAAAGTGATGTCATGTTTATGACGTGATTTTTACTGTATCTAGAAACTCCCACATTTCCTTTACTGAAAATCCAATTTTGACAAAAACAGATATTTATGCAGTTGCCACCTCTTAGTAAATCTGATACACAGGTTACATATTTTGTGCAGCACAAATCAGTCCAAACCTCCAGTCTGTGTGACCTTGTTTCATCTTTCTGACACATTTTGGTAATTTTACACATTAAAGATTTGGCCCACAATTCGCCAATTTTATACACAGATGCGAATTGTCACCAGGGATGTAGGTAAAACATTTGACATTTGCAACATGGATGCTTTTCTGGTAATACAACATATATCACTGTTTCTGTCCAGAGTGTGCCACAACATTCTACCAAGTTTTCAAACACAGCCCATAATTCCACTTTTACGCTGTGAAAATTCCACATTTTTACCAATTATGACAGCTGAGATATAAGTCTTTTTAAAGTTCTTCATAAAATAGTCTTAAGACAAATGGGAGTCATTGTCTGTCATTTTTCTCTTCCCAGCTAACACCAACTGGCAGTTTCTTCCAAGCAGCATGGGGGACCTCTCTCTTAACTGAAGGATTTATTGCCCTTCACACTTGACAGGTGAGTGTCCCAGGACTGCTATTGTCCCAGCCTGGAGCAAAGACGAATGTCTGATGAGCATGTGAACTGTCATTGTCCTATCCCATTCAACGTTTTTCAAGCTGGTACTTCGCACCTAAGTGTTCTGGATTTAGGGTGTATCTCCCTTCCTAGGAGGAGTTTCATAGCTGGCAACTAATATTACAGGTTTCTGAGAGCTTGCAACTGCAGCCTATGTGTTTTAAACTGTTTAATTTCTTACTTTAATTCGGTTTGCAGCTCCTCAGATTGCCACTGTCTTGGCAGCTGTAGTCCTTTTCCTTGCAGCAGGACTCTTATCTAAAGTATAGATACAGTTCTCCTTGACCTGGCTCAGAGGGTAAAAAGTCTCTTTGAACTGCTGCGCCTGTATACATTTTGTCACGAAATAAATGCTTGTTTCACATGCGAGTAAAAATGAAGTTGCTTTTGATTTCTCTGAGAATTGGTTTTAACTGGGCCTTTTTACTCAGAGTGGTTTCAGAATGACAGCTGAAATTGGCATCACAGCAGCATTTTGAAAGGGTGGAAACGGTTTCATTTTGAAGGAGATTTTGGCTTTTGCAGCACTGGCAGGCTTTCCTTTTCACTTGATTCCATATATGTTTCAGAACACGCTGGCATATTTTTCAGTGTGTCCCCCTGTCCAATTTTGCCCGAAGTGTGTGAGGCATAATGGTGCAGCCATTTTTCTGTTGTTTCTGCCAAAAGCAGTTTTGAGGATCTGGTGTGCACAGGAGCCAGCGCAGCCAGGTTAGTGTTTCTTGCACAAAGGCAGCTCAGTGATGTAAGACAATGCCGTTGAGTGGGTCAATATATCCCACAGGACGGACTTTGTGCACCAACAGTGGAGAACTGCTTTTCACTTTGATGCAATGTTCATAGTCCTCCAACTTCCTGAGATCTTCCAGAAACACCTTGGGGGAACTCTGCGACCCATTTGTCATCCACTTCTGCTATTGACACTGGAGTGGGTGCATTAGCTTGAATCTCCCAATTCCCTTTGCTCTTCCCATCCCAATAAAGATTAACCTTTCTTTGCCACTAAAATGTTTGCTCTACACTCTCTGCCTTTATAAGTCACAAGCCCTTGACATCTTCCCATTCATTTTATTTCACTCTCCCTGTACCCACAAGGTTGCACTTGAGGGGGTGGCAGTTCACGTACATCCCTCGACAGAGTACTCGTAAAACTGTCCTTCGACACTATGGTCTATGGAGAGGCAGAGTCCACCTTCATCGATAGCTTCGAGCCATCATTTTGAAATACATCCTCCGGGCCTTCTGCTCCCCCAGACATTGCTGAAATTTCAAAAATATGTTGAGGCATGACTTCTCCATTTTGGCTTTTTTGTTCACCATGGCTTTGTTTGTGCTCCATAGCACTGATGGTATACTCCTTGCACATACGTGCAAAATGGCCCTTGCATCTGCACCTGATGTATTCTGCGTATCTCACTGGACAAAACACGTTGGTCGCTGCATGCCTAGGATTACCACACCAGAAGCAATTGTGCTCTATCCACTCCTGCCTTGATCCAAAAGGTTTATTTGGTTTACAGCGCACACTTCTTGACAATTTTTCTCCATTTTCATTTCTTTCATATATTGCGTTGTTTGTTCAATGCTCCTGGTTAGTTCCACTGCTTGTTCCAACATCATGTCCTTTACCAGCAATTTCTCTTGCACCCTGGGGTTATTGGTACATCTCACCAGCTGATCGAGAATCAACGAATTTGTCAAAGCGCCAAATTCACAAGTGTGGCTTAATGTTCCCAGTACAGCCACATACTCTTCTACAGGTCCCGATGAGTCTTGAGTCCTTTGGAAAAATGTATGTCTTTCGAAAATCACATTCTTCTTTGGCTCGACATGCTCCTCTATTATTTTTACTGCCAAGGTGAACTCATCCAGGTCCGCTGCTCCTTCACCTTATGGTTTTGGGAGTCCATAAAAACGCTACTCCCCTCTGAGCCTAAATTGTGCAAAACCAAAGCCTGTTTCCTGGATGGGTTGAATTTGTCTTCACCCGTGGCCACTAAGTCTGTCTCAAACATCCTTTTCCACCTCTCCCATATTATTGGTGGTGTTTCCGGTTTGGTCAGGAATGGAGGTGGAGTAGGTACTGCCGCAGCCATGGTTGGGTTTGCTTGACTATTGCACTGTTAGGCCCCGTCTGGGCCTACGTAATAAGGACAGACACGCCGGTGGAGATGTACGTCTGCTTTACTCAAGGTACACTCCGGAAGTGAAACAAACTTTCCCCTCCTCCCGCTTACGTCACTCGTGTCACGTGACTATGCCCATGTGAGACGGCCACGATCTCTTAAGGAGACAGTCTCTTATGGAGACAACATGGGCGTGACATCACCCCCGGACAAATGTCCTTTCAACATTCTTCAACCAGCCTAGCTGGCTTCTTCACGGCTCGTTGGGGCCCACTGCGGATGGCTTCTCCTGGGTCCTCTTCTGGTCTCTCTGTCCTCTTTGTTCCTGGGCGAGGCGAGAATCTTGGAGGTGTCCATAGTGTGCGTCGAGGGTCCAGTGTCATGGGCTCAGGATCTGGGCGTTCCAGTCTCTTATTTCCCTGAGCTGTCATTAGTTTGAACTGGGAGCAGTTTCTGGTTATCTCTCGTTCTTCGTTTTCGGCAGTCACCATGGTTCCTCTGACTGCAGTGACTTGGAGAGGTTGTGGAGCGAACCTTGGGTCAGTCTTCTTGACTGTCGCCTGTTGCACTAGTACTTCATCCCCCACTTGAATGTCTTTTGGGCGTGCTCCCCTTCTATCATCTGTCTGGATGGGAGTTCGTTCTTTCCAATTCGCATCCCTCTCTAGGATTTCTGGATCTGCTTCGGGTTTGTTGCTGGGATGCCGTATGATTCGTGTATGAACATGGTACTTTATCATGAGTTCAGCCGGGGTTCTATTTGTGGCCTCGTGTGGTGTGTTCCGGTAGTCTCGCAGCATCCTGCACAAAGCCTGGTGAGGGTCAACATTTTCTAGTTTCGCCCTTTGCAATGTCTTTTTGATGGACGACATGAATCTCTCGGCCATCCCGCTGGCCTGTGGCCATCTGGGTGTTATTTTCTGGTGTTTGAACCCTAGGTGTTTGGCAAAGGTTGCAAAGTCGTGACCGCAGAACGGCAGTCCGTTGTCTGACTTAATGACATCAGGAATCCCCCATTCACTCACGACTTCATCGAAGACGGCTGCGACTTGAGCAAAGGCTGTCGATGACGATCTCTTTACGATAGGAAATCTTGAATGTTCATCAATGAACAATAGTATGTATTCTCCTGATTCAAGCGGTCCATAAAAGTCCACTGCCACCCTTTCCCACGGGTGTTCTGGCATCTGGGTTGGTTGTAAAGGTATCGACGCCTCAGCTCTGGCCGTGCATTGGCATGCCATGCAGTTCCTTACCCAGCGATCTGCTAGCGTGTCGAGGAACGGGAACCACACGTGGCAGCGGAGTTGTCGTTTTGTGTTGTCTGCTCCTCGGTGTCCCTCGTGGGCTGTCTTTATTATATCCGACCTCAGGGCCGCCGGGATCACTATCTTGCATCCTCTGAGAAGAATGCTTTGTCTTTGATGGCCAATTCTGTATGGATCTTCGCCAGTCTGTCTACTTTAACTCGATTTGCATCTGGGCGTGTGAGTAGCGACCTCTTGTAGTCCTTCCATTTGTTATGTTCAGTGAGGTCGATCGCCAGGGCCATCGACGGGTCGGCTGCTGAGGCTAGTGCAATGGTTTCTAGTGAGATTGCTGGGGCAGAGCATTCGCGGTGATGTAGCTTATGTACTCTATGTTGCCTTGTCTTGGTGTGGGCCTATCTGTTGGATGTCGAGACAGGTAGTCAGCTGGGTTATGTTCACCACCCGGGTGATGTATGATCTGGTAATCGTACTCTTGTAGGCGAATGCCCCATCGCTTGATCCTGGGGGGCATTTTCGTCCGCGGGTTCCCGAACAATGACAGCAGGGCTTGATGGTCCGTGATTAGCGTGAATTTCTTTCCTATTATGAAGTTGTAAAAATGTTCACACGCCCAGACTGCCGCTAGGCTCTCTTTTTCAGCTTGAGAGTATGCAGACTCGGGGGGCGCTAGAGCCCTGCTGGCATAGGCTACTATATGTCTCTGGTGGGTGTCAACTCCGTTTGTCTGCGCAAGAATGGCACCCAGGCCCACTGGGCTGGCGTCAACGGCGATTTCAGTGTGCCACTCTGGGTCAAAGTAGGCTAGTTTCCTGGCTTCTGCTAGTGACTGTTTGATGGTGTTGAAAGCTTCCTGACACTCTGCAGTCCAGGCGAATAGCATGTCTTTCTGGAGGAGCTTTCTGAGTGGTTCAGTGATCGTGGCGTAATGCGGGATATATCTTGCGCAGTACCCTGCCATGCCTAGGAATGATCGTACGTCGGCGATTTGCCGTGGTTCCTGCAGGTTGAAAATTGTTGCAACTTTGTCCAGGTCTAGGGTCATTCCGTCAGCAGAGAATATGTGGCCAAAAATTTTAGCTTGGTTTTACTGAATCGCCATTTGTCGGCGTTCAACGTCAGGCCAGCCTCCTGGATGGCTTTGCATGTAGCACGGAGAGCGACATTCGTAAAAAGGAGGGAAACCCCCTTATTTAATACTTTCTCTATTAGGGGTATATCGAGAATGAATTATAGAGGGCAACAAAGTAAGCGTCCCCACTCATCCAGACAACCCACTTAAAATCACCAGAACTTTAGAAGGTATATCAAAATGTTATTAAATGTCTATAAAAAATATCTAAAAACTCAGAACATATTTATAAAAAGACAAGAACAAAGTGCACGTAACAATAGTTAGTTTACTAATATAGTTGATGGTTGTTCTAGCACCGATGTCACCATGACTTCGGGTTATAACACTTGAGAAATTGTGATGACATATACAAGTGAAACAATAATCCCTCGCCGGGTTTCAGAAATGATTAAGAAAACACATATAGCTAGTACTGTTTGTTACTAGTATTTTGCCTCGACATGTTTCAGTTCTGTAAATTCAATAAAGAACTTTCTTCAGGAGGAACATGATTTTACCATGTCACTTCGACCTTGACAATAACTTCGTAAGAACATTAAAAGAAGACAATCTAATCTCGATCCTGGTGTTCACAGATAGGTATGCTGGTGGGGGGGAGAACAAACAAACACGGACCAGAATTAGCCCGTTGTTTGAATTTACAAACATGTTAAAAAACAGATACATTCTGTATGCCTAGAGGCATAGAAATTAATAGTTTACCTCAAGGTTGTGTGGTTACAGTCCTTAAGCTTGTGCTGGAGTTTCAAATAGACCAGTTTTAGCGTGTCCCGAGATTTTTCAGGGAGGATAATCTGAAAATATACAGAGAATATATCGGACTTAATGGAGAACCCAGGAAGCAGGCTCAGTCGCTGTGGACACTTTTAATAGATCTCAAATAATTTAAAAACACTCAGACTGTGTTTCAGTTCTGTAAATTGGAACGATGTGGATGCTTGTTGTGGTGGCGTGGTTGCCATGGATGAGGCGACGGCCAAATGAGCCAACTGTTTGCAGGGGGGAGGCAGCACCCCATTGGTATATCTTTGAGTCGGATGGTGTCAGAGCCGGTCTGTTGGGTATCTGGTGGAACTCTTTTTCGCCCATTATATTGACAGTGGCTCCTGAGTCGATTAGAAAACAGAATTGTTTCCCTCCTATATCCACCGGTATCTTGGGTGCTTCCCTTGCTTGTCCTTCATCCATAATAAGGTTGACATATTCATCATGCGAATAGTGGCTGTATTGCTCTCCCTCATATTCGAGGCTTTGATGATCAGCTTCGTAGTGTCCAGGTGGCTCAGGGGGTCCGTCATATTCGTCCCTTATGTGTGATACTTGTTCGTATCCTTCACTTCCTTGTGTTTCTTCTGGGGGGTAGACGTCTTCAACCACTCTGATGTATCTTCTCGGGTTTTGTTGATGTGGTCTTGGCTGGTAGGCTTGTGTTTGTGGGTTTCTGTTGGGTATTTTGAACTGGGGAGCGACCGGCGGTCTTTGCGTCGGAAATGGTCTGCCCTCCCTGCAGACCGACTGGAAATGTCCTTCTCGGCCACAGTTGCCACATCTTTGGGACAGTGCAGGGCAGGTTTCTGCGTGGGGAAATGCCATTCCACAGCGGTAACATTGGCGCTGGGTTCTTGGTGTCATAGTGTAGTTGGAGCTGGGGCCTCTTTCCATTGTTCTGGAAGTGTTGGATTGCATCGCTGCTATTGTTTCATTCTTGTCCTGTTTGGTGGAGGTGGCGCCTGTTATCTGCGTCACCTGTTTTTCGAAGTTGTTTCTTCAGGGTCTGGGACACACATCCTTCGATTACCCTCAACCGTATGGCCTCGTCGAGTGAGAAGGCATGGAACTGGCAGTTCGTGCCTTTTATTCGCAGGCGGGTGATAAATTTGTCAACCGTTTCGTCTATCATTTGCGTGCATTGATTAAATATATACCTTTCATAGTCTCTATTGGGCTCAATTACTAGCCGTTTGTTGAGTGCTGCAATCATTGCTGTGAAGTCAGCTTGCTCAGCCGGCGGGATGGTTTTTAGTAAGACCTAAATGTCATTGCCTGCTAGGTTCAGAAACATGCTGCATAGCCTTGGTGACTCCCCTGCAGCGTCAATGAAGGTGTTAAAATCCTCCATCCACTCAACCCACCTCGGGCCTTTATCTGCTTGCTCATGGAGAAGGGAGGAGGCATGCGCCATGTCGTGGTTGTTGTGCTTTGAGTAGGGGGGGCTGGAGCTTGCTGATCTAGGGGCGCGCTCAAGATGGTGGTGAGAAGTGGGCGTTGTAGGCTGGGCAGCAGCGCGGGTGTCACCCACCTTAATCTGGAGGCTGTAGAGTTTCCGATGCGACCGCTGGTGGAATGCTGCGCAGTCGTTGCCCGGGCGCTTCATGTGGGCCCAGGGGAGGTTGGTTTCACAGGTGTGGATGGGTGGGCATGGGGTCAGGCGTGCTGGTGCTTGCGGGGGGCCTGGGTCCAGGCGTGCTGCTGCCGGCGCCGGCGGAGGCGGATGGGCCTGGGATCAGGCGTGCAGGCCTTTATGCGAAGGCCTAGGATCAGGCGTGCTGCTGTGGCCGCAATCTTTGTGATGCACGTGGTTAGCACGTGTGCCTGTGGAAGCCAGCTCGTGTCTGCAGCGCACGTGTTGGACTCCACATGTCCGTGGGCTTGTGGAGGAGGAAACGAGCCCGGGATCGGGGCGCCGTGCTGGTGCAGGAGGAGGGCGGGTGTGGGATCACGTGCGCTGGTTTCGTCGGAGGCAGGAGGAGGAGGCGGGCCTGGGATCAGGCACGGCCATTGCGGGCTGGGAGCGCCGAAGTTGGGCTGCCGAGCGGGATCGCTGGCGGAAGGTTGAAAGGAGGAGGAGGAAGCGGCGGTCCGGGAGACACCTCGTCGCCAGTTGTTAGGCCCCGTCGGGGCCTACGTAATAAGGACAGACACGTCTGCTTTATTCAAGGTACACTCCGGAAGTGAAACAAACTTTCCCCTCCTCCCGCTTACGTCACTCGTGTCACGTGACTATGCCCACGTGACACGGCCACGATCTCTCAAGGAGACAATCTCTTATGGAGACAACATGGGCGTGACATGCACTTGCTTACTTTTCTACAGCCTTACACTACAAGGCTTATTCTATATTTTGTTGTGAGCTTCCAGGTTGTGTTAAAATTATACACAGTGCTGTATTTCCCCTTTTGCTCCTTCAATTGGTGTGTTTTAAGCTTGGTCTGCAATTCTTCTTTCGTTAAACAAATTCTGCTTGTCCTTGTGTGATTTGCATTCAGCGCTGGGAACCTCCGTTTTAGTGCGCTGTAGATTGCTGTTCTGTTTCTTTCTTGTTACCCCAGGCAATACTTGACAATACCGGCTGAGGCCTCTTGTAGATATGTGATGCGCTGTGTTGCTAGGCAGCGCGTCACAATGCTTGGCTGGTGGAGGGGAGGGCCGTCGCATGTGACATTGCTCGTCGCTCCTGTTATGGGGGAGGCGCTGCGAGCGTACATTGCCGGCTCGTGTTTCTACGTCCCACTTCCTTTTCACTTTAGCCAAAATGTTTCTTTCTTTTTTTTTTTCATACGTCTACCGCCCCTCGCTTCTGATACAGGTTGCTCTGCACGCCTCTCACCTTGTTGCTGGCCTCCTCCTCCCTCCGCTGTCTCCGCTGCAATGCCAGCTGCCTCTGGGTTTCACATCCTCATCGACACTGATAGGATGCAGACAGCCGACACACGGTAGGTATGGTTAAGCAGGTTTATTCAACTAAGAACGGAGAGCAGCAGACACCCAGCCCCAAGCTCTCTCATCAACCGCTCTGTGTTCCAGAACCAACAAGGCTCTGGAACACAGCACAAAGTAGAACACAACAAGATGCACATTGGAAAGGCTTCCTTGCTGCTCTGGTGTTAACTCATGCATGCGTGAGCTTCTGTGCACGCCAGTACAAAAGCACAACTACATGCGCAAACCGACAATTTTCTATGTCGTGTCCCCTGGAGCGTTCACTTCAGCACTGCCTTCGATTTAGTGCAGCGTACCCCATGCAGCTCACCCTGGTCCCTGCTCTTTTCTGCACCGTAGCTTTGTGCACCCCTTGCAATGGGTGACTGCAAGTCTTGTGGTTGCTTCACGTTGGCCCCTCCTCAAGGCCCCCATATAGCTGCTCACAAAGCTGCCTACAGAAGCCAGATTGATGGCTCAGCTACTCCTTAGCATGGGTTTAGAGTCATGGAGTGTAACTCGATAATTGTTCCCTCATAGCCAGTTAAATGATAAGGTTTAGAGCTGCTTTAGTTGTAATTGAATTTTATTCCCTGGCACCCGATGACCGTTCTTGCCTGGTCCAACTGACATCATTAGGATTCCAGTTTTGTGAGCTCTGACATGGCCATGGAACACAAGTAAGCATAAACAATGACAGCAATACAAATACGAATATCATGTTGAGTGGCATATTACTGCACATCACAAACCAAAATAAACCAAACCATAAATGGATGCAGCTGTATGCCACATGGATCACTGCAGTGTGCTACATATTCCTATAAAGGGATGTGACTGTAGGCCACATGGATCACTGCAGTGTGCTACATATTCCTATAAAGGGATGTGACTGTAGACCACATGGATCACTGCAGTGTGCTACATATTCCTATAAAGGGATGTGACTGTAAGCCACATGGATCACTGCAGTGTGCTACATATTCCTATAAAGGGATGTGACTGTAGGCCACATGGATCACTGCAGTGTGCTACATATTCCTATAAAGGGATGTGACTGTAGGCCACATGGATCACTGCAGTGTGCTACATATTCCTATAAAGGGATGTGACTGTAAGCCACATGGATCACTGCAGTGTGCTACATATTCCTATAAAGGGATGTGACTGTAGGCCACATGGATCACTGCAGTGTGCTACATATTCCTATAAAGGGATGTGACTGTAAGCCACATGGATCACTGCAGTGTGCTACATATTCCTATAAAGGGATGTGACTGTAGGCCACATGGATCACTGCAGTGTGCTACATATTCCTATAAAGGGATGTGACTGTAGGCCACATGGATCACTGCAGTGTGCTACATATTCCTATAAAGGGATGTGACTGTAGGCCACATGGATCACTGCAGTGTGCTACATATTCCTATAAAGGGATGTGACTGTAGGCCACATGGATCACTGCAGTGTGCTACATATTCCTATAAAGGGATGCAGCTGTATGCCACATGGATCACTGCAGTGTGCTACATATTCCTATAAAGGGATGCGACTGTAGGCCACATGGATCACTGCAGTGTGCTACATATTCCTATAAAGGGATGCGACTGTAGGCCACATGGATCACTGCAGTGTGCTACATATTCCTATAAAGGGATGCGACTGTAAGCCACATGGATCACTGCAGTGTGCTACATATTCCTATAAAGGGATGTGACTGTAGGCCACATGGATCACTGCAGTGTGCTACATATTCCTATAAAGGGATGTGACTGTATGCCACATGGATCACTGCAGTGTGCTACATATTCCTATAAAGGGATGTGACTGTAGGCCACATGGATCACTGCAGTGTGCTACATATTCCTATAAAGGGATGCAGCTGTATGCCACATGGATCACTGCAGTGTGCTACATATTCCTATAAAGGGATGCGACTGTAGGCCACATGGATCACTGCAGTGTGCTACATATTCCTATAAAGGGATGTGACTGTAAGCCACATGGATCACTGCAGTGTGCTACATATTCATATAAAGGGATGTGACTGTAGGCCACATGGATCACTGCAGTGTGCTACATATTCCTATAAAGGGATGTGACTGTAAGCCACATGGATCACTGCAGTGTGCTACATATTCCTATAAAGGGATGCAGCTGTATGCCACATGGATCACTACAGTGTGCTACGATTCCTATAAAGGGATGTGACTGTAGGCCACATGGATCACTGCAGTGTGCTACATATTCATATAAAGGGATGTGACTGTAGGCCACATGGATCACTGCAGTGTGCTACATATTCCTATAAAGGGATGTGACTGTAAGCCACATGGATCACTGCAGTGTGCTACATATTCCTATAAAGGGATGCAGCTGTATGCCACATGGATCACTGCAGTGTGCTACATATTCCTATAAAGGGATGCGACTGTAGGCCACATGGATCACTGCAGTGTGCTACATATTCCTATAAAGGGATGCGACTGTAGGCCACATGGATCACTGCAGTGTGCTACATATTCCTATAAAGGGATGTGACTGTAGGCCACATGGATCACTGCAGTGTGCTACATATTCCTATAAAGGGATGCAGCTGTATGCCACATGGATCACTGCAGTGTGCTACATATTCCTATAAAGGGATGTGACTGTAGGCCACATGGATCACTGCAGTGTGCTACATATTCCTATAAAGGGATGTGACTGTAGGCCACATGGATCACTGCAGTGTGCTACATATTCCTATAAAGGGATGTGACTGTAGGCCACATGGATCACTGCAGTGTGCTACATATTCCTATAAAGGGATGCGACTGTAGGCCACATGGATCACTGCAGTGTGCTACATATTCCTATAAAGGGATGCGACTGTAAGCCACATGGATCACTGCAGTGTGCTACATATTCCTATAAAGGGATGCGACTGTAGGCCACATGGATCACTGCAGTGTGCTACATATTCCTATAAAGGGATGTGACTGTAGGCCACATGGATCACTGCAGTGTGCTACATATTCCTATAAAGGGATGTGACTGTAAGCCACATGGATCACTGCAGTGTGCTACATATTCCTATAAAGGGATGCAGCTGTATGCCACATGGATCACTGCAGTGTGCTACATATTCCTATAAAGGGATGCGACTGTAGGCCACATGGATCACTGCAGTGTGCTACATATTCCTATAAAGGGATGTGACTGTAGGCCACATGGATCACTGCAGTGTGCTACATATTCCTATAAAGGGATGCGACTGTAGGCCACATGGATCACTGCAGTGTGCTACATATTCCTATAAAGGGATGTGACTGTAGGCCACATGGATCACTGCAGTGTGCTACATATTCCTATAAAGGGATGTGACTGTAGGCCACATGGATCACTGCAGTGTGCTACATATTCCTATAAAGGGATGTGACTGTAGGCCACATGGATCACCAGAAGCAGAGTGCTACATATTCCTATAAAGGGATGTGACTATAGGCCACATGGATCACCAGAAGCAGAGTGCTGCATGGTTCTATTGGTGTTGGGATTTCACCTGGTTCTTTGCATCATACTTTGTTCGTTTGCATTGTTACCGGTCGCTCTCTTTCCCTTAATGGGTGGCAGTTGGATTTTATGTGTTGCCCTTTTTTACATTAGGGTTTTGACTACTACTGGTGTGATTGAGAATATTTAGTCTTCAGGGTGCCTGTCTCCAGTCCAAGCATGGTAGAGGTTTGCTCATGTTGTGGATTCACGTGAGCGAAATGCCTATACCTGGGTAGATAGGCATCAGTTACCAAAGACCAACACATTTCTATGCACTATAGAGCTGGCATCTTAGTTTTCTACGTTCAACCTCTCTTCGGAATATCACCAGACAAATCTGCATGAGGTGTGGTGTCTGTGAAGAATTAAATTCTGCTGCGCTGAAGTACAAGGAGAACAGTAAAATGGCTCACTCAGCCCTCACACTTCTACAAACCAAAACACAACACAATCATACATATAAAACAGGAACAGTTAACAGAGATACCTCTTTTTCCTTTTGTGGTATCGTGGGCCTAAGGGAAGGCTATGCTCTTAAGAGGGGTGTGAAGGTGAACAGTAGGAACTCAAACAGCAACGTGTCATAGTCCAAAATAATGGGAATGTCCAATCACATTTCTATAAAAATATATACTTTGATCAAGCACACCATCTGCAGTAGAATGATTATAAAACACTGTACAAAACCACACCCCAAAGGAAGAACACAGAATATTTGACAGACTGAGGAAAGTAGCACCCTGTGCATGGCTCCAAGGGTGGTAGGTAAGTAACCCTCCACGAAAAGGATAGGTTGTTGGTGAAAACAAGATCTATTGTGCCCAAACCAGTTCCTAGGGCCCAGGTGGACTGAAGGGGCATTTCAGTATCAACAGTACCTGGATTCAGTTCTTGGTGGGCTGACGGAGGGAGACCCAGCGTTGAATATTGATGTGAGTGGATCAAGCTCAGTTTGGGCATGTTGGATCGTGTAGGTCCAAACAGCAATTTGGTTGCTCTGTGCGGTAGAAGGAGGGCTCTCAACAATACATGTTGGGGCATCCCCAGGGTCGCTTTACAGTTGGGCCAGGCCGAGTCGGGCTTTAGACACCTGATGGGATTGATGAGTGATGCTCGAGCTGTTCGAGTCAGTGAGCGATGGTCGTCGAAGTGGTGTTCTTGGGTGCGTCGATGTGCAGTTCGATGAGGCAACCGATGAAGGGCTAGCTGGTCGAGCCATGGGTGTAAGCAGTGGTCAGAGTCGGCGTATGACTCATCAGAGATTCGGATCATGTCCCGGCCTTGAGCAGTCTATTTGGGCCTGGCAGGTGATGGGTTTAGCTGGTATCACATAATATTATCCCCCCAATAATGTCACCATATATATGGTTGTCACGAATTACCATTTGCGACATTGTTGATGGGGTTAATATTATGTTTAAATGGTAGCGAGGTGCGGGGCTCTCCCACGCTCCCATTAAAAAACCGTCTGTCATTACACCTTTTGGCACTTTTAGGTTTTGTCGAATGCTGTTTCGTTTGAGATCCTCGTGTTTCAACATCTCCTCCAGGTGTTGTTTAGCAATATGCCTGGAGTGAGTTATTTCGAGGATCACATCTTAATGTGGGGCGGATCAGCACAAGAGCATCACGAGAGAGTGCATTCTGTGCTGAGGGTGCTGCAAGACAGAGGACCGACGGTCAAGTTGTCAAAGTGTCAGATCAAGGTACAGAGTGTCACATACCTCGGTCATACAATTGATGGAGAAGGCACCAGTCCTAGGGAGGTGTTAGTTAAGGTCAGGCCACGGACACTTGCTACTTCATCTACGGAACCACTTAGGTTCTCTTTAGGCATGCCTGTGTATTATGTGAAGTTCATACCTGCATATGCAAAGGAAAACGTCCATATGCGGGAGCTACTTTTAAAAAAATTGTCAGTTTCCTGGTCAGAGCAGTGGCAGGCAGAATCTGAGGTAATTAAGGGCACTTTGGACTGTGCACCATTGTTGTCTTCTTTTGATGCAATGTAAATCAGTACCTACGATAAACGCCAGTGATGTGGGCATGGGTGCAGTGTTAGCACAGTGGCAGAGCCAGGAGTATCATCCTATTGCATTTGCTTTGAGAGAGCCAGAGAAAAGATTGAAAGTTAGCCATTGGCGGGCGAACCAAACATTTTCATATATTATTTTCTTATGTGATCAGAGCCATAGACGTATTTATAAGAAGGCTGACTCGGCCCAGGCATAGGGCTGCAGATTTCCAGAGGAGCAGCCTTTTTCTTACAGTTTATTTTCAGTTTACTGGTTGTCATTTTTTAAATATAAAGCCAATTTTGTTTCTCTGATTCTGGGTGATCCACAACACTGTCTAAAATGTTGGGCTGTTAGCAGTCATTCCACTCTGACAGCTAAAGTCTTTGATGGCCAAACCTCTTCATATGTTCATTATTTACAAAAGCTTTATTGTTAGGGGGACTTTTGTTTTTTAAAAAAAAGGAACCGCATACCAAACCCACCCTGTTTTAGGTATTTAGTGATTCAGTCATACAACTGTCATGGAAAGACATATGTGACAGATATAAAGTGCTTTGGTCATTCCTATCTTCCCCAATTGCTCTTTAATATGCAAAACAGCCAAAACCTCATTGTTTTTATTGGTGCCACTTCACATTACCTTTGGAGTTCTTTCTAATGAATATACACATACACTGTGTTTAGCAATCACTTTTATATTCAAATACACAACATGCATTTATTTTTAAAACCGTTGCAAAAATGAGTGGTTTCCATTCAGAAAAGTAAAGGTTAAAAATGATGCATCATTTTATAATATTAAACACATGCCTATGCTTAAGTCAAGCACAGAGTTCCCACACGTGGCACTAAAATGATGTTCCTTAGCAAGCACTAATTTCCCTCCCCAGGCCTACATTTCAGAGCTCTGTGGTTGCCTAAAAGGTGCAAGCATGAAATAGATCAGAGAAGTTAAAATGGCAAAGAATAAATCTGAATGCAAAAGTGCATCAAAAAACCTGTGGAAGAATACCCAAAGCCATAGAAGGGTGAGAACAAAAACTGTGTGCCAAAGGTGCACACTGTTTCACAGCTGTAAAGGTGTTTCGTAAAGATATCCATTCACCCATCTTTACCTAAGCTGCCCAGTGCTAAGCAGGCAAATGGCATCTCTGCTAGGTTCATAGTAGACAATTAGCCATTGCGATTACCTCTAGTGCACTCAACTATAAAACACTCTGCCTTCTCCAAATCTTGGGCAGCAGAGATCTGAAAACACTCTTTCAAGTAACGTAACATAGAAGATGACAGGCTTGAATTAATATAGAGGAAGCAATAGAGTTCGAAACCCTGCAAACTTAAAAACGTCCTGATATTATGGAGCCAAAATGAGGGACAGAATGGGGGTTAAGGGGCGTAGTATGGACAACGCAGACAGAGTTTGTTGAAGGGCCAGAATCTGCTGAAGTTGCAGAGTCTAACAGAGGTGGAGCAACGTTGGGAGGGGCGTATGCACCTATCTGGGCATAGCAGAAAGCCTAAATATACCACTGATCAGAGCAGATCATAAACCACTTATGTGTGTCAAGTCCACCAAAGGGTTAAACTGGGTGTCTCCCCGCATTACAGGTGGATGGTTGATTTACAGGAATAAAACGTTGTGGTGGAATATGCACCAGAGCAGAGGAATGTAGTAGCTGATTGTCTATCAAGGCTATTTTAGATAACAGGGAATTAAGGAGAGGCTGAATGCATAATACTGAACATAGTCAAGGGTGAGTGGTTGATAGAATCGGACAAGGACCCTGAGTTGTAATGGATTTGTAAGGGTTTGCAGAATAAATGGGCACATGGTGAGCACACTATATTACGTTGTTCATAATCAGCTGGCGGAGAGTCTGTGGTTGTGATCACCATAGGCTGATTGTCTATTAAGGCTATCTTCGACAACGGGGGATTTAAAGAGAGGCAAAGGACAGTGTACAGGTTGAATACATAATACTGGCCAAAGTCAAGGAAGAGCGGTTGATAGAATCAGACAAGGATCCTGAGTTGTAATGGATTTGGAAGGGTTTGCAGAATGGATGGGCACATGTTAAGCACACTATATTACGTTGTTCGTAATCTGCTTGTCGGAGAGTCTCTGGGGTGATCATCATAGGCGACCGGTTACTTCCTCTGGTTTCATTGAGAGATAGTTTGGTAGCCTTGGCGCAGGAATGGCATTTGGGCAGGACTTTTACCAAGAAGCACCTGTGCAAGTCGTATTGGTGGCTGGCAATGGACGGCATTGAGGAACATGTAGTTAGGGAGTGTATGCCATGTGCAGTTAGTGACAAAAGTCAAATGTTGCACATCCCAGTTGTCCTAAAGCAGGGGTCTGTTTCCATGATGTCTGGCTATTGACTATGCTGGTCAGGGATGATGGAAGTTGTAGTCCAAAACATCTGGAGAGCCAAAAGTTTCAGACCCCTGTTCTATAGTGATACCTGGTGAAATTTGGATCAACGTGAAGCTTGATATAATGGGACTGTTTGAGGACGTGGGTGGAGAAATGAGGTTTTTACTCGCCATGGTCCACTATATGTCTAGATGGTTGGAGGTATTCCCTGTGCAGTTGATTACGATGGGCAGGGTCATTGCATTCATAAAAAACTGTTTTTGACGGAATGGGCACTTGGCAGTGTAGTAACACGCAATGGTGTGTGGTTCGTGTCATAACTAAAATTTCAATTCCTCTGTCTAGTCTTCAAATCCCTACATGAACTCGCCCCCCTATCTCTCTTCTCTCCTCTCATTTTACACTCCCTCCCGCTAACCCCCACTGCTGACCTCTTCTTACTCACTATGCCCTATGCGCCTCCTCATGCATCCGTTCCTTTTAGCTCTTGGCCTCCCTACATTGGAACTGTTAAGACGGATTTCTGAACTCTGTCCTGGCGGCGCAGAAGTTCAGAAGGCCAACCTAATTACTTGGAACAGGGTAACCTCTGGACAAGCCAGACCAATCAGGGTAGCGATCGCGGCGGTCAAGACTAGGTCTCAAGAGGGGTGAGGGTGACTGAAAGCCCGCAATGAGCACACAAAGCAAGGACACTTACAAACTACTCCAAACAGGTGTTATATTAAAAATATATACACATTTATTCCAAGGCCTTTGCAATAATGACCGTAGCGAGAAATCACAATAAAACTCTAGTAAACCAACACATACCAAACCAATACAATATATATACAAATACAAACGAGTCTAAAGCGTTAGATGCACGAAATGTGTAGTCCACCTAGAAGGGGAGAAAAACAGGCAGTGCGAAATAAGGATTAGACCCAGTCCGCCTTCGGAGGCACCTAACTAAAAGGAAGTCCAAGCCCTACGAAGAGTGGAGCCTTGTGCTCAAAAGTACCTGCACACGCTGGTGCCAACGGGCAAAAAGGGGAGTCTCTTCGAGGGAATCGGGCAGTTCAGTTTGGTGCACGAATGAAGAAGAACAGAGTTCCGCGACTCAAGCGCAGCCTCCACTGTGGGCAGAAGCAGAGCGCGAGTACGGAAAGGTGTGCTGTTTTGACACAGCGGGGAAAAGCTATGGGCTCCTGCAGGAGGGCAACCAGTTCCTAGCTATGCTACTCACCGGTCCCCGATGCAAGCAGACCCAGGCTTCTCCGCATCAGTTTCAGTGCTGGCAGGTTCAGGAGAGCAGGGGACGTCTCGTCGTCGTTTCTGCAGCAGCAGAGTTGAGTTAAAGATGTCCCAAACAACGTACCCGCACAGTTTGTTACCATAGCAGGGCAACGGAGCGGCCGTGTGTATCTCAGCCAAATGTACACTACTCACTTCAGACCTGGGAACGCCAAGTGTACAAATCGTGTGAGAGTGACAAGGACTAGAAATACAACACAACCTGGCGGCGGTTACGGAGCAAGACTCCTGGGTAGGCTGGTCAGTCTGCTGGATGGCCCAGAGACACTTCCGAAGGCTTACATGCAGGAGATGGTGAAGATGCCGAGAATAGCTGTCCCCGCTATTCCAAGGGCGAAGTACCAGTACAGGCCTTCTGGTTCGATCAGAGGTAGAAAGGGTATCACAAAGCGACAGCAGTGCAGAGGAGCAGTCCTTCAGTGGGTCACCAGCGATTCCTCGGTTCAGCCTCTTGGTTGCAGGATACTTGGCTCCTGTATTCCTTTGTTCATGAGAACTCAGGAGATCGACATGGTAGTGGTGTTTCCAGCCCCCTCTTATCCACGGTTCCCTTCGCACCAAAACGGAGGGGACCCAATGGGAGATCCGCTCATCAACACTCACACCATACGTGGACCTATCACGGACCACGGTGGTCCCAGGCATTCACACCATCCTAGACTCTCTGGCACCCAGGATGTGTATTGGGACCAGACATCCCAGCCCACATCCTGGAGGCATACACCAGGCCTGTAGAAGCCCGCGAAAGCATCAGTGTTTCGTGGGAAAGTACATGCCCAAATAAGGAAGGCCCCGAGTCGGCTCGACCTGGGGAAGGTGAAGGGAGCAAGACGGTCAGCAGACAGGACAAAGGAGCCTCGTGGTCTGGCCATTTTGGGAGCCAGGCCACCATTTTGGGCTAAGCGCGAGAAACGCGCTTAAAACGCCAAAAGGAGCTCAAAACACAAGAAACGATCGCTGCCACCATTCCCGTCCGTGATTCACTTGCACCGATCATTTACAATCCAAAAAGAGTATCTAGGGCCTGTAGAAGACTAGAGACCCAAGAGAGCAGTAACTTAGCTTACAGTGCCCTCTTGTGTCATGTTGCACGAAAGCCGCAACATGATAAAGAAACTACGGAAAAAAGCGTTTCCCGGTACTGACTGTCTTAAAGGCATGTCAGTTTCCCCGTAAGAATGGAGCGAAAGCCCAGAGGAGTGCGGCAGAAGGCTGCACTTCTCTGGCAAAGTCTAGATCATGGTGAAAACAACAGCAAAAAGTTTAGGGGTTGCCACATGGAAGGAAAATTACCCACAATTACGAAATCTTTCCTAACAGGAACTCCTTACCTCTTTCTATCCGCTCTATTCCCACCTACTCATCCTTCTGCACCTCCTTGAAATCCCTGCTTCTCCACTCCCCCCGTGACTTTCCTTCCCTACCTTCTCCCCTCTCCAACTCCCCTTCCTTTCCCATCTCCTTTCCCTCCCTTCCCCTTCTCCTCACACCCATTGGTCTCAATTCAGTTATTTGTAACTCCTACTCCTACCTACCTCCTCTCCCTCTCCCTGCTCCCTTCCCTCTCCCCCTCCACCTAAGTACATTGTTCTACATACTGTGCCACTGGTTTGCTTTATGATTGTATATAAGCTTCTTTCTTTATTGTACCTTGTTGTTATACTGTAAAGCGCTTTGGAGTAAAGCGCTTTGGATTAAAGTGCTATATAAACCCAATAAACATAAACATACCGAATGATGGAGTGGGGTGTAATAAAAATGCAAGTTCTGCATGTGAAAAGGTGTGCAGTTATCAATTGCAAGAGTAGCACTGTAAAAGTGGAGGGCGCGCCTTTTAATCGTTATATAAGTAAAGGCCAAAATAAAAGTAACTTACATATAAAAGAAATGCAGGGGCACTGGTAAGTATAACCAAACTTAACGGTAGGCTAAAACGCCTTTTGCAGCAAACATGTGTAAAATTGCTCCTTACTATGTTTCGCCTGGGAAGTTCTTAATATGCAACATTTGTATAACAGTATGTCCGTGGTTCAAGGTTCTGGCAGTGCCATGGTAGAAAACGTTTCTCACGAGAAAGTAGATGACATAACATGGACAGATTAATAAAGTTCTGCTGGTCATCTCAAATTTTTCAATTAATTGTCATTATAATGTGGGAAGTGAAGGTTGGATTGTGACGTCACATATAATTGAGGCCGGTATGGGAAGGTTTATAGACCCAATTACAGATCATAATGTATATTTTTCTTTAAGGATACAATGTGGGAGCACCAATCATCTCGGTGTGGGGGGACTTTTTCATGTTGCAAAGTTACTAATGTTGATTAGCTTGATTGTTATAAAAGTCTTAGATTTAGGGGCGTTTCTTTGACAGCGCCTTTTCTTGTTGTTCTGTTCCACAATCTGTTTGAATATACCTGTCCCAGCTGTGCTTGGACTCTGAATAAACCTGTGTTATTTCATGCCTGCGTACACTCCTTTTTTGACTTCTTTTATAATTTTTTATTGGTGAGTTCTGAGTCGAGCCTGACACATTTTTGGAGGCACCAGCGAGATATCTCAGCTTTTTGACCGAGGTGTGGGGATTCCAGCCATGCTCCTGGAGGAGTGCGGGACAGCGTCCCTTGACCAGCACTAAGAGCTCGAGCAAGAGGAGGTCAGCGGACGTCAATTTCTCAAGGTTCCGCCTGGTCCAGTGTTTCCTTCATTCCGACTGAAGTGCAGGCCTTTAATTGAAGAATCTCATAAAAGGATACTTGAGTGTACTTGTGCATGAAAGTGCACAGGGGTGGGAGGGAAAATGATTTGGTGTATAGCGACGCACCCTCAGAGTGGTGGAGGGCGATTGACCAAAGAAGTCTTAGATTTTAGGTCTGCCGATCCGATAGGGAGCAGGTGGATGGTGGCACATCTGCGTTAGAGCAGATGGTTGCATAGTGAATGGTGGACCTGGTTAGACAAGCGTTGCGCATAATGCAGGAAATTGGTATAGTTGCATCATTTTCTTTTCTTTGGGGACTAATCTTTTTAGGGTCATGCACGTGTGTGTTATGTGAGTAGCAGCATTTTATTTTTTACCATTGTGGAAAGTGATTGTAGTATTTGTTTAATGTGGCTATGAAGATGATGGAAGGACCAGAGCCGAAATAACATGTAAATATTTACAGAGCTGCGTAGCACAAGTTAATGGTGCAGTTGAGTGAAGGGAGGAGTAACTGTTCTTTTAATGTACTAAAGTAGGGCATTTTGTTAAGGTGTTGGGCCTGGGGAGAAGGCCATTTGTGTACTAATACAACCTAACAAGATGGGCCTGTTGAGAGGGCCAGTGTATGTAAGTGTGGAATGCGAGGTGTGAAAGGGCGGGGCCTGTGGAGAGAGCCAGTGGGAATGAAAATAGGGTGAATTAGTAAGTGGTAAGTATACAATTGAGTGAGTGGGATTGATTGAATAAGGTTTGATGGTTTAAAGGTTTAAATTGTAAAGGAGAAGAGGAAGAAGGGAGACAATAATGGTTAAGGTGCGATAATTACATCCTATTGGATGCACCTGTCATGAGCACTACTCCCGAGGAGCCAGGACTGGCCCAGCGCCCCCGGAAGCAGACCCTTCTTCCACATCTCCGGACCCAGCAGACCCCTACAGGGGCCCTTTGGACCGTGTCCTGGCGCCTTTGGCGTTAGGCTCATAAAGGACTTCAGTCCCGGCGCCATAGGCGCCGGGCTCATGTTGATAAACTGTGTAATAATGCTTGGGTGGACTTACCTGAGGCAGACCATGCTGCATACTTACACAGAACAATCCAGTCTGGCTGAAGTCCCCAGCCATCAGGGCTGGGAGGAACTATTTCCTCTATTCAGGAACTCTTTTCTTACCTGGGTGGGGCCGGTGGAAGAACACACACCTGAAGCACTTCTCTGCTATTTAAACCACGCCCGATGGAATACACGTGCTTCGCGTTATTCTGAATCAGCAGCAGGATGCTCACCGAGTCGGCTCCTGCATCCTGGCTCCTGACACGCCTGCCAGCACCCAGAACACCTGCAAACAGACAAGAAAAGAGAAGGCGAGCATTAGAAATTACTTACCGGAATCCGGCCTCAGCAATCCTACCTCTGACGATCCTGCAAAGGAAAGGTACAAGATTAGCAGCGCTCTCAAACGCTCGCAGCCGCGCCGCCTTGCCTTAACCATCCGTGGCCTCGCCAAACTCCACCGCGGCCACGACGCCGGCAGCATCTCGGCACCTGAAAAACAGAAAAAGACAGTCATTAGAGGTGCCCGCTCTAAAGCGGCCACATTTCTTCCACTTACTTACGTGCCTCATCACGCACAACAGCTGCTGTGTCGCCAGCAGCATCTCGGCACCTGTAAGCAGAAAAAGACAATCATTAGCAGTGATGTAAGCAGTCACTTTTCTTTCACTTACCTTCCTCCACCGCAGCTACGACGCCAGCTACATCCCAGCACCTGCATAAGAGGAATACATGGTGAGCACTAACTAAGCACGGAGAACAAATACTCACCAAGAGACTTACCAGCTTTAGGTTTCTGGGCCCCGGCTCCTGTGGAGAAAAGACACTCATACTTACGGCTACCGTAGGAGAGACGAAGGACACAGTGTCTGCAACTATTGCCCATCCAGTGACGTAACTGGATTCTACGCACCCCTGCAACTGAAGCAGGATGGAGAGCTCATCTTTACAATACCTAAGGTGAGAGCTTGCAGAAACCAAATTGGGGGTCAAGAAGAGTGAGAAACGGGAGATTTGGTGGGAACACATATCCACCCCAGCTGGTAATCAATACCTTTCCTTCCACCTGCAGAAAACTTACTCTACAAGCCAGGCAATCCAAATTCGGAGGCCCCGTCCAGAGCATCTTCCGTGCCCTGCGCCTCCCGATAGAAGAAACGGTAGCAGTACAGTTCGGGTCAGCGTCTCTGTGGGAATCAGGTGAGCGTTACAGAACGCGAAGCCTACCAATAATCTCCTACCTAGGCGCTATGGAAACTTCTGATACAGATCAACTAGCCCAGCTACTGGGGGAGACGAACGCCCTCAGGAGAGAGTTAATAGTGTCAAAGGAACAAACTGACGACCTTGCCAGACAGTTATTACAGAGCCAAGCTGGGCAGACCCCTCTGCCCAATCCAGGGGGGAATTTTACCCCAGTGACTTCAACCAATCCCGTTCAAATCAACCTACCTGGAAATGTGCCACTGGCACCACCTGAACGTTTTGCTGGAGACCCTAAAAGATTTGCAGTGTTCATAAATCAATGCCGATTGCACTTTCTCTGCAGGCCCGCGGCCTTCCCGAATGACCAGACCAAGATAGCATTTGTACTTTCGTATCTTAGCGGCAGTGCCGCCGATTGGTCAATTCCACTGGTTACACAAGATGATCCAATCCTTCGGAATTTCCAAGCCTTCCAGACGAGTATGGAAAGACTTTTTGCAAGGCATTCCCAGGGGCAGGCCCTGGACAATGAACTCCTTTCCCTACGACAGGGCAACCAGGATCTCTTAGCCTACATTGCATCCTTCAATAGGTTAGTTGTGGAAACTGGATGGCCCGAGGAGAAAAGAATCACGCTATTTCACCGAGGTCTACGCGGCGAACTCAAAGACGTCCTGGCACAGGTCGTAAATCCACCTCAGGACTGTTCGGATTATATTGATTTGGTGGTCCAATTAGATCACAGGCTTCAAAACAGGAAGGCGGATCGATCCAGGTTTGAAACCCGAATCTTCACTAAGACTCAGAGCAACTCCAAAAGTGTCGATGGCACCAAACCTATGCAGATTGGGGTTGTAAAGGGCCCCTTAACCCAGAAAGAGCGTGACAGAAGACGGCAAATGCAACTGTGTCTCTATTGTGGGAACTCGGCACATTTCCTTCGAGACTGCCCTGTAAAACCACCTAAGAAGACCGTAGGAGCTTCCGACAAGAATTCCGAAAAGTCTGAGCCGGGAAACGACCTTGCCCGACAAGCGTAGAGGTCCGCTTGCCGAGCTTAAAAACCAGTTCTTTGACCTTGCACTTCATTATGCCAATGGTCCTCGTAAATCCGAAGCAGCCAGAAAGATTGCATGCAATTAAGGCATACATGGGCAGTGGAGCTATAGGAAATTACGTGGACCGGGAGTTGGCTTCCAGGATGAACCTACCTCTTTGCCCAAAATCTGTTAAAGATGTCATCACCACTGTGGATGGGACTGAGATCGCCTCCGGGCCGGTAACCCGGATCGCCTCCGGGCCGGTAACGAAGTGACATTACTAGGCCAAGACGGGCATCGGGAGGTAATAGTGTTCGACGTGATCAAGGCTCCGTAATTTCAAATAATTCTGGGAATCCCTTGGTTGGAAAAACACAATCCTCAGATTGATTGGCGAGCAAAGACGATAACGTTCCCAGAGTGTGCACAAACCTGCTATCTATGATCAGACATTGGCCTAGCGTCAGTAACGGCCGACAGTTTGCAATTACCGCTAGAGTATCGAGAGTTTCAAGATGTTTTCCAAAAGGAACAGGCTAACACCTCACCGCCCCACAGGTCATACGATTGCCAGATAGATCTACTACCCGGTGCAACTCCTCCTTGCAGCAGGATCTACGCCCTTACCGAGCCCGAGAACCTTCACCTGCGACAGTACCTGGACCAGTACTTGGCCAATGGTTTTATTCGTCCATCGAAGTCCCCTGCATCCTCGGCTCTGTTCTTCGTGCCAAAAAAAGAAGGTGACCTCAGAACCTGTATAGACTACCGCGCTCTGAATCAGATAACGGTAAAAAACAGATACCCTTTACCTCTGATCCCGGAACTCCTTGACCAGGTGAAGGATGCTTGCATATATACAAAACTAGACCTACGGGGGGCCTATCACTTGGTACGTATCAAGGAAGGCGATGAATGGAAGACAGCGTTTCGCACTAAATATGGGTTATTTGAGTACCAAGTGATGCCTTTCGGACTATGTAATGCACCGGCCGGCTTCCAATATTTTATGAATGATGTCCTCAGGGAGCTCATTGACGTCTGTGTTGTCGTCTACATAGATGACATTCTTGTTTACTCCTCTTCGGAAGCAGATCACCGAAATCATGTTAGAACAGTACTTGAAAAACATCGCCAACACAAGCTATTTGCCAAACTTGAAAAATGTGTTTTCCATGCCACTGAAGTCGAATTTCTGGGTTTTATCCTGACACCCAAAGGCATCCACATGGACTCGCGAAAGGTGGACGCTATTCTCAAATGGCCATCACCTACTTCTGTAAAAGGCGTTCAGAGCATGTTAGGCTTTGCCAATTTTTATCGCAGATTCATTCCGGAGTTTTCACGAGTGGTACAACCCATCACGGCTCTCTTAAGAAAGAATAAACGTTTTGAGTGGTCTGAAGAAGCTGAACAAGCCTTCCAAGAGCTAAAAGCCAAGTTTACTTCTGCGCCAATACTGATGCACCCACGCCCAGACCTCCCTTATATCGTCGAAATCGACGCATCCAGCTTAGCAATGAGAGCGGTCCTCTCACAAAGAGACCCAGAGACTAACCAATAACATCCCGTGGCGTTCTGGTCTCGAAAATTCTCGGCGCCTGAGGTTAACTACACCATCACAGACAAAGAACTGTTAGCTATTAAATCCGCCTTTAAGGCCTGGCGTCATTATCTCCTTGGGGCCAGACACACCATCACGGTGATCACCGATCATCGGAATTTACAGTATCTAAAAACCGCCAAGGCTCAATCCTCTCGACAGCTCCGCTGGGCCCTGTTCTTTGCCAAATTTGACTTTGTGATCACTTACCGCCCCGGCAGCAAAAATGGCAAAGCAGATGCTCTTTCCCGGATTGGAATGGGAGACACCATTGTCAACCCAGAGCCTGTACCAATATTTCCTGAACAAAGGATCTTGGGCCTGATTTCTTCACAATCCATCGAGGACATTGAGGCAAAAGTTAAACAATTTCTGAACCCAACAGACTTGCAGAACTGGCTACAAAAAGTAATGGATTTCACTTTAAACAATGACTTGCCTTATTTCCGAGGACGATTATTCCTACCACACGCCGATTTGCAAAGGCAAGTAATCTCCTGCTATCACGATTCATTGATAGAGGGCCACCCTGGCATTGCCAAAACAGAAGAGAAAGTGAGAAGACAATTCTGGTGGCCTTCGTGGAGAAAAGACATAAAAGAATTCGTGATGTCCTGTGGTGTGTGCGCTCAAAACAAGGGTCAAAAGAAAAGACCGGCTGGTCTTCTCCAACCATTAGACATTCCACCGTCTCCCTGGCAGACCCTTTCTATGGATTTTATCACAGACTTACCCTCCTGCTCCGGGTACAACACTATTCTCGTTATTGTGGATTTGTTTTCCAAGATGGCCCACTTCATTCCGTTAAAAGGCTTACCCTCAGCTTCGGTACTAGCCAGAGAATTCCTTGAAAACATTGTCCGGTTACACGGATTCCCATCGGTACTAATCTCAGATAGAGGAAGCCAGTTTATTTCCCATTTTTGGCGTAGTTGTTGTCAATTGGCTCAAATCGATGTAAGACTCTCAACCAGCCATCACCCCCAGACCGATGGTCAAACTGAAAGAACTAACCAGACTCTCTAACAATATTTACGATGCATGCTACAACAGTCAGAGAGCAACTGGAAGGACATCCTTTGGATAGCTGAGTATGCATACAATAATTCTGTTCACTCTGGAACCGGGCAAAGCCCCTTCTACACTTGGTATGGAATTCATCCTCGAACTTCCAACCTCGATCCACCTCAAGATCTTGGAACACCCGCCGTGGATCAGTTACACACTGCTATTACCAAAGCCTTTAAAGAAGCTGCTGCACATTTACAACAAGCTAAAGAAAGGTACAAGAGAGGAGCAGATCAACACTGAAGCGAGGCCCCTTAATACCAGATTGGGGACCAGGTCTGGTTGTCCACCAAACACTTATCACTCAAAGGACCTCGCACTTTTAATCCCAAATATCTGGGACCATATCCAGTTACGGCCATAATAAACCCAGTGGCTGTTAAACTAGGATTGCCAGCTCATATGCGAATACATCCTGTTTTTCACGTATCGCTTTTGAAACCCATGCAATCTGGAACCAGACTAACCAAACCTCCAGAACCAATTCAAGTGAATGGAGAACCTGAATTCGAGATTAAAAACATTTTGGACTCTAAGATCATCAGATCAAAGCTGTTCTACCTGATTGACTGGAAGAAATTTCACTGAACCTTTCCGGATAAACCAAAACCCCCGGGGAAGACAATTTTGGGAGGGGCCTTGAGGGGGGGTGCTTATATGAGCACTACTTCCGAGGACCCAGGACTGGCCCAGCGCCCCCGGAAGCAGACCCTTCTTCCACATCTCCGGACCCAGCAGACCCCTACAGGGGCCCTTTGGACCGTGTCCTGGCCTTTGGCGCCAGGCTCATAAAGGACTTCAGTCCCGGCACCATAGGCGCCGGGCTCATATTGATAAACTATGTAATAATGCTTGGGTGGACTTGTCTGAGGCAGACCATGCTGCGTACTTACCCAGAACAATCCAGTCTGGCTGAAGTCCCCAGCCATCAGGGCTGGGGGGAACTATTTCCTCTATTCAGGAACTCTTTTCTTACCTGGGTGGGGCACCTGGGTGGGGCACACCTGAAGCACTTCTCTGCTATTTAAACCACGCCCGATGGAATACACGTGCTTCTCGTTATTCTACATCAGCAGCAGGACGCTCACCGAGTCGGCTCCTGCATCCTGGCTCCTGACACACCCGCCAGCATCCGGAACACCTGCAAACAGACAAGAAAAGAGAAGGTGAGCATTAGAAATTACTTACCGGAATCCGGCCTCAGCAATCCTACCTCCGACGATCCTGCAAAGGAAAGGTACAAGATTAGCAGCGCTCTCAAACGCTCGCAGCCGTGCCGCCTTGCCTTACCCATCCGTGGCCTCACGAACTCCACCGCGGCCACGACGCCGGCAGCATCTCGGCACCTGAGAAACAGAAAAAGACAGTCATTAGAGGTGCCCGCTCTAAAGCGGCCACATTTCTTCCACTTACTTACGTGCCTCATCACGCACGACAGCAGCTGTGTCGCCGGCAGCATCTCGACACCTGTAAGCAGAAAAAGACAATCATTAGAAGTAAGCAGTCTCTTTTCTTTCACTTACCTTCCTCCACCGCGGCTACGACGCCAGCTACATCCCAGCACCTGCATAAGAGGAATACATGGTGAGCACTAACTAAGCACGGAGAACAAATACTCACCAAGAGACTTACCAGCTTTAGGTTTCTGGGCCCCGGCTCCTGTGGAGAAAAGACACTCATACTTACGGCTACCGTAGGAGAGACGAAGGACACAGTGTCCGCAACTATTGCCCATCCAGTGATGTAACTGGATTCTACACACCCCTGCACCTGAAGCAGGATGGAGAGCTCATCTTTACAATACCTAAGGTGAGAGCTCGCAGAAACCAAGTTGGGGGTCAAGAAGAGTGAGAAACGGGAGATTGGTGGGAACACATATCCACCCCAGCTGGTAATCAATCCCTTTCCTTCCACCGACAGAAAACCTACTCTACAAGCCAGGCAATCCAAATTCGGAGGCCCCGTCCAGAGCATCTTCCGGGCCCTGCACCTCACGATAGAAGAAACGGTAGCAGTCCAGTTCGGGTCAGCGTCTCTGTGGGAATCAGGTGAGCGTTACAGCACCCCTTAATCACATGTGTATGAAACTGTCCCAATATAGTGACAAGATAACAAAGTACCATTTTGAATGGGTATATGACACAGTGGGGAAATGTTATAAAGAATGGCCTGGAAAGGGAACGTTCGATAAAAATATTATCAACAGTGCGTATTCATATTTGTCGGCTAGTTACAAAGGTGCAAAGCTTAAAAAGAGTCAGGATATTTTAGGACTGTGGAAGTTGTAGAAAGAAAAGTAAAAAGAGACAGAGAAGGGGAAGGAAGAGGAAGAGCAGGGTAGTGCACCGCCCCCTCCATGTACGATATACCCATTACTAAAACCAGCTGCAGGATACACAAATCCTAAACGAGTCTCTCAAGATAAGGAAGGAACACATAAAAAGAAAGTTGAGGGTGAAGCAAGTGCTAGTAGTAAGGATAAGACTCGGTGGCAAAAGTATTCAAAAGACATTAAAAAGAACACCCAGGAACAACTTGACTGTGTTTAGGGAAGTGGAGAAAGCATTGGAAAAAGAGATAGAGAAGAAAGGAGAAGAGCAAGGAATGGCAGCTGACGACCAGGGGTGGACAGCAGAATGCATCAAATTTAAAATCAACAACTCGAGACAGGACTCAGACAATGGTGAAGATGACATAACAGAAGGTGTGCACACTGCATCAGATTGGGAGGACAATGGTGACAGCGATCATGGGGATGACAAGTTAGAGACGTGCAATTTGATGGATGTGAGCAGGGGAAGGAGACGAAATGAGAGAAAAGAGGAGGAAATAGAGGCGACATTGGGAGATTGGTGAAATAGGCTTTGGAGTAGAAAAACGAGAATAGCAGTCGCGACAAGACCACAACGTGGTAATAAACGCAGAGCTCGCACACAGATGCCCTTTTTCAGAAAGTGAGGGGCGAGTTTCACTGCATACCATGGCAGACAATGTATAGAGACAATTTGGTTTACAGTCTACCTTCATTAATAGCGGGTGTGAGCAAGTGGATTTATATTTTTGAGAAAGAGACAGCGGGAATCCCATTGGCCATAGGAGATATAAAAGGTTTATTAGGAGTGTTGGTTGGGGAGAGAAGTGACAAAATATGGCAACATGGCAGACATGCTGGGGTCAAATTAAGCTCTAACATACATGATGACGCACCCTTTAATAACAATTGAGCCCATGTTTGCAAGACTCTAAGGGAGCTGTATCCAGCTACATCAGGCATGGGTTCAATATTGGCTCATAGAATGAAGCCTGATGGGGACCCTGAGGAATATATATGATCCATACAAGAAATGTAGACACAGGAATATAAACAGACTTGGAACGACAAAATATCTTTGTTTTACCACATCTTAGTGAGGGTGCTCCACGCAGATGTGCAGACATCCTTAGAGAAGGTAGTGGGAATTGAGGCAAATGGGTGACCTGAGATACAGGCAACAATCGTACATTTTTTGCAAATGAAAGCAGGAGAAGGATAAGGAGACAACTGACAATGCACCAAAAGCTGAAAACAAATGAGTTCAGAAAAAACTGGCTAAAATAAACATGGAAGGAGCAGTGCTCACAGGGCCAGTTGTCGTTCCACAGGCACAGCAGGGGTGTGGGGGTCGGGGGGGTCCCAGTGGCACTGGTAATTCAACCAGAAGGGTACACTCAAGTACCACCCAATCAGCAGTGGGAAACGGTACAGATGCAGCAACAGCCTGCATTTGTGAATGTGTAGCAACAGCCTGGGGTTGTGCAGACAGGTGGAGTAAATGATTACATGGGATTGTATCTCACCGGGAGAGGATATTACACACAACGAATGGGAATGAGATACAGGAGCAAGGGGCCACAGTTTGGGGACAGTGTTTTGCATGTAGAAATGTTGGCCACTTTGTACGGACATGCTCACTAATAGCACAAGCAGGGCCACAACAGCAGCCATATACACCGGCACCACAGCAAATGCAGGTGATGCCGCAGCAGCAATTATAGATGCAGCCCACACAACCACAGGGTATATCCACCCAGGGACAAGTGCAAGTGCAGGGTGGGGCAGTGGCAGGAACCCCAGGTACAGTAAGCATACTGCAGGCACCAGCACAGACACAAGTACAAGAAGGGGTAACACTTTTGGGACAGAACACTGTGCCCCAATGCACCGGAGTGATAGTGGTTGCCTGTAATCAGTTTACACCATCCACCAATACATTTTCCAAATAGGGGTGCCAATGAGGAGTGTGAGTGTGTCCTGTTCTAGTAGTAACTGAGGACCCGAGGAGGAACCGGAGGAGCAGTTCAGAAAGGACAGAGGGGATTTTCCTTTCTTATAGATACTGGAGAACCAGATCATGCATAAAGGAAGAAGGATTTCCATTATCAACAAAGGTTTGGACACACAAGGCTTTTCCGGGACAATTTTGAAAGGTCATGTGGCAAAGGATTTACCCTTAACAATAGAGACACAGAATATTGTAGCACCACTATTATATTCAAAAGATACTCCTGTCAACATTCTGGGAAGGGACTTACTCAGCAAATTGAATACCACAATTTCAGAGAAAGGGATGGTGTGCTCCACACCTGGAATGTATCCAGCCAGGTCTTGATTCAGGCACACTATGGACACAACACGGTGAGAGGGATACCTACACACATGGAAGTGTTTTTGTACGGGGTGCAGGTGTTGTTGGGATGGTTACCAGGAATTGGCAAAAGGGTGTTTCAGCTGTCCAACGAGTTTTTGTTCAGGCCATGGTGTCCCTCTTCAGTTCGTTCAGGCACACACACACAGCTCTACCAGGAGGAAGTAGTGGTATGAAAGGGCATGATCATATTGGTTGCCACTGACAAAGACAAAATGGAATGACGTTCGAAATTATGTATTGAGCCCACACTGTGATAAAAAGGAGTAAGTGACACAGAGTTACCAGCACTTCTACTACTAGATCTGGCAGCTGCGTTTGATCTTGTTGACCATTATACCATATGTAAAAAACTCAAAAATGAAGCCCACTTCTCTCCTGAAGCCGCATTCTGGATCTCTTCCTTCCTTAAGGGGAGACTCATGAGGACTATGCATGTGCAGCACCCACCACCATACACTGTGGTGTCCCGCAAGGATCCTGTACTGCACCTACAATATACAATATATTTACTCTACCTCTCTTCAATCACTTAGATGATCGCAGCATACCATACACAAACTATGCCGATGATACGCAAGTCCTTCTCCCTCTCACAGGCTCCTATGAACAGGACGCAGCTTCTCTAGCCAACATATATGCAGCGATCAAGACATGGATGGTAGCGAATGGGATATGTCTCAACTGAGATAAAACACAGATCCTCCTGGCAGACTCTAAAGACACGCTCAACAAAGTTGAACCTCATTATAGGACATTCAACATTGACAACACACCTATCAATGTATCATCGGCAGTCAAAACACTAGGGGTCTTCATTGATTCCTCTCTGTCGATGACGCGACAAGTCAGTGCAATTGTGTCCTCTGCAGAATTTACCCCCAAAATCATCAATGCGGTCAAACCCTACTTATCAACAAAAAACTGCATCTGCCACCGTAGGGGCACCATAGGGACAAAACTTGATCATTGTAATGCCCTTCTCCTGGGAACTTCCTCCAAAAACATAAAAAGGCTACAAGTTACTCAAAATAATGCCCTCATAGCTGAACTGAGCATCCCCAAAAGGGAACATCTCTCACAGGAGTGCACTGGCTGCCAGTAAAAGAGTGCATTCTGGTCAAAACCATGGTCATCACACACAAGTGCTTCTATCGCACTGACCCCCCCCCACCTGGCCGACAAAATTATTCCTGGCATGTCCTCCAGACCCATTCAACAGCACCACTCCAACCAGATCTACATCCACACTTTGAAGCTCCAGCTTCCAACATCTAGCACCCAAAAACTGGAATGTCTTGCCCACATAGCTCAGAAATTAAGCCTCATACACTGTCTTCCGCAAAGCGCTGAAGACTAGACTCTTCAACTAATACATTTGCGTTAGAACACTGCATTTCCTGGCAACTGTAGCTATTTCATTGTTAGAAAGGCTTGTTGAAGCTTTTTTGGGTCCCCTGTAACCACGGACCCATCATGCCATACACAATTCTACTGTCATTATAAGTCTAATGTAATGTCTCTGTTTCCCCCCTTGTATTGAAGTCTGTCCCACTGCCTAAGCCACCAAGAACTAGTTCCACTGTAACCATGGAACACCCCCACCATTTAATCTGTAACTCTGTAACTTATTAACCATTTTTATCTCCTTTGTCACTACTATGTAATCCTCTCGGAACTAAGTAAGCATTCTGTAACAGCGCCACGGTGCCCAAGGGCTGTTTTGTGTGCTTAATAAATGTAAATAAATAAAATAAATAAAATAAATAAATAAAAAGAGTTGTTTGCAACAAAAGACCATGAGGAAGGAGAGTTAGTGTTAAAATTGAGCATACCTTGTCCAGTACACATAGTAGAAAGGGCAGTTTTCCAGATGACACAGATAACAAAGGAGAATACAAAATATTTGCAGGAAGATTTGGAAAAAGTGCCAAAAATCTTATGGGCAATAGGACCCCATGAGGTGGGGATACTAAAAGGGGCTGGGGCACTACACATCAAATTAAAAGAAGGAGCACTATTGTCATGAGTAAAGCAGTATGTTTGTGTTAAGGCTGTCGTGATACCCAAGAGTTTGTCTTCAGGTATAATAGGTACTGGGTCTGGAGTTGTATATACTATTTCATCTATGCCCATGCGAGATAAGGCATCTGCCTTTCCGTTTCTGCATCCTGGAAGAAATGTAATTACATAATCATATTCGGCGAAGAAAAGGGCCCACCGTAATTGGCGCGAGGACTGGGCCTTGGCTGTTTTGAGATATTGCAGGTTTCAGTGGTCTGTGATGACTGTAATGATGTGTCTGGCCACCAGAAGGTAGTGCCTCCAGGCTTTAAAGGCGGATTTGATAGCCAGGAGTTCCTTGTCCGTGATGGCATAATTAATCTCTGGAGGTGAGAACTTTTTCGACCAGAAGGCCACAGGAGGTAGCTGGCCGGTTTCCAGGTCTCTCTGTGAAAGGACAGCCCCCATTGCGAGACTGGACGCATCAGTTTCAACGACATAAGGGAGGTCTGGACGAGGATGTCGCAGGATTGGAGCGGAGGTAAACCTTTGTTTAAGTTCCTAAAAGGCTTCTTCTGCTTCTTCGGTCCAAGCAACCTTTTTTTGTTTTTTCGTAATAGTACTGTGATTGGGTGCACAACCTGAGAGAAGTCTGGGATGAACCGGCGGTAGAAGTTCGCAAAGCCCAGCATGGTTTGTACCCCTTTCAGAGACGTCAGTGAAGGCCATTTCAGAATGGCATCTACCTTGTGCACGTCCATTCTGATGCCTCCTGGAGTAAGGATAAAACCAAGAAATTCTACTTCGGTGACGTGAAAAAAGCATTTTTCAAGCTTTGCAAACAAACGATGTGACGGAGCTTGATGAGGACTGAACGAACGTGCCTGACATGATCTTGTTCCGAGGCTGAGTATACTAAGATGTCGTCTATGTACACTAAGGCGCACACATCAATTAACTCCCTTAAGACGTCATTCATGAAATATTGGAATGCCGCAGGAGTGTTGCATAACCCGAAGGGCATGACTTGATATTCAAACAAGCCGTACTTAGTACGGAAGGCGGTTTTCCATTCATCTCCTTTTGTGACTCGGACCAGGTGGTACGCTCCTCAAAGGTCCAATTTGGTATAAATCTGGGCATCTTTAACTTGGTCTAGCATCTGAGGGATAAGTGGCAAGGGGTAGCGGTTCTTCACGGTGATCTGGTTCAATGTGCGGTAGTCAATATAGGTTCTCAAGTCTCCTTCCTTTTTCAGTACGAAGAACAAA
Source organism: Ambystoma mexicanum (assembly GCF_040938575.1). Lineage (NCBI taxonomy): Eukaryota > Metazoa > Chordata > Amphibia > Caudata > Ambystomatidae > Ambystoma > Ambystoma mexicanum. The sequence goes on from NC_090926.1 coordinate 565,640,462, forward strand.
GGACTGGCTGCGGGGGACTTCGAAGGATGGATAAATCGGTTTGCAAGGTACTGGTCTCAATAGGATTTCAAAGGAAGGTTTTCTGTTTCTGTGAGAGCAAAGATCCTGCCGCAAGGGATTTGTGCACCAGGAATAAGGTCGATCTGACAGTCATAGGGCCTGTGCGGCGGCAATGTATTAGCTTGGTCCTTTCGGAAAACATCCTGGCAATCATGATATTCACTTGGCAAGGTATTAGTTGCTCCCAGGGTTGATACTGTCGCTCCTGGAGTCATGGGGATACAGACGTCCGGTTTCTCCTCTTGGTAATAGCGGGCATGGGAGCAGTCACTGGGGAAGGTTAATTTTCGTGCCCCCCAGTCTATCAAAGGGTTGTGAGCAACCAACCATGGCATCCCTAGTATTAGCCTGAACTGAGGTGCCTTGATGAGATTGAATGAAATAGAATCCCGATGTCCGTCCTGGCACAGCAAGGTTACCCTGGCTGTGCACTGGGTTACTGGTCCAGAAGCGGTTTCTGTCCCATCCACGGTGGTTACCTTGTCCATAGTTGGCTTAGAACACAAAGAAAGCCCCATCTCTGCTGCCAGTTCTTGATCAATATAATTTCCAACCGCTCCGCTATCGATGTATGCTTCAATGGCATGCATTCTTGATGACTGTTGGTGGTTAATTAAGATCACTGGTATTGCAAAGTGCGAAGTCAGCAACTCTTTCTTCTCACTCGACAAACTGACCTCTACGTTTGTCGAGCTTGGTAGTTTCCTGATTCCTTAGCTTCATCCTTCTCTCTCGCCCCGATTGTTCTTCTTGGGGGTTTTACTGGACAGTCCTTCAGGAAATGTCCTGGTTTCCCACAATACAAACAAAGCTGTTGTTGTCTTCTTTTGTCCCGCTCTTGTTTTGTTAATGGAGGCCGTATACCTCCAATCTGCATGGGTTCTACAGCATTTTCAGGTACACGGGGTGTGTTTTCCCTTGGTCGAACATACACAGTCCGAGGGTCTGTCTTAGACCGGTCTGCCTTTCGGTCCTGCAACCGGTGGTGTAGCTGCACGACCATATTTATGAATTCTGCACAGTCTCTGGGTGGATCAACCACCTGGGCTAAGACGTCCTTTAATTCGCCTCGTAAGCCTCAATGGAATAACGTGGTTCTTTTGTTTTCTGGCCACCTAACTTTGGCGACCAGTCTGTTGAAGGTAGCAATGTACGTTAACAAGTGTTGATTCCCCTGTCGGAGGGACAAGAGTTCATTGTCTACTGCTTGTTCCTGGGTATGGCGAGCAAAACGTTTTTCCATTTTTCTATGGAACCCTCCAAGTCATGTAATAGAGGATCGTCATGGGTTACCTACGGCACCGACCAATCTGCTGCACTACCACTCAGGTATGAAAAGACAAAAGCTACCCGAGCTTGGTCGTTTGGAAATGCTCCAGGCCTACAAAGAAAATGAAGGCGGCACTGATTGATGAATGCTGCATACTTCCGTGGGTCGCCTGAGAACCTTTCTGGATGGTGCCAGGGGCACTGTTCCAGGTAACATGATCTGTACCGGAGTGGGTGATATGGCAGGGTTTTGCAACGTTGGATTGCTTCCAGGTAGCAGCATCTGTCCTGTCTGTGATTGCAAGTATTGCCTGCTAATCTCTTCAGTGCGTTCTTTGGTCACTATTAGGTCTCTCCGGAGGGCATTAGTCTCTTGTCGGGCAGAATGAACCTCAGCACGAAGCTCTCCTAGTAATTGGGCCAATTGGTCCATTTCTGAAGTCTCCATGGCGCCCAGGTGGATTTGTTATGGTAGGCTTTGTGTTCTGTTACGCTCACCTGGTATCCACAGGGACGCCACCCAGCCGGGTTACTCGCTGGTATGCTTCTCAGCTTTGCCCTGATGTGGTCTGCGGGGAAGGTTCTGCCTGAAAATACAGGAGGACTGTGTTCAAGACAGACCGACTGGGGTAAGTATCCTCCCTCCACCCCCGTATGCTTTCAGTCCCTCTGGCGCTCTCTCCTCACCTTGTGGTAGAATTAGGCATGCTCTCCATCCTGCCTTCTTTGCAGGGGCGCGTTGTCTTTCATGGACGAGTGTGGTCCAGTTACTTCACTGACGCCGGCCCGTTTGATATTGTTCAGGTAGGTCTTATTGCTGTTCTTTAGTTTTGTTGCTATCCTGCATGCCTTTCTTTGTTTAAAATGTCTCTTTTTTCTCCCTTAGGTATGCGGAGCTTCGGCGCGGCAAACTGGCTTGGTTGAGCCCCGCTGGTAAATGATGGCGCATTAAGAGCGCTATGATGTGGTAAGTAAGCGCTAAGCGCAGCGCTGCAAAGTCTTGCCTTTGCTAACCTGTGTTTTCCTTCCTTGTAGGTCTCGGTGTTCTTCAGCGCGAGTGGAATGTCTGGAGTGGTGCCAGCCGAGAGGTGACCAGCCAGGTAAGCCTTTTGAGCAGTTCGTAATTTGTAAATGTCTCTACAGCTTTCTTTACTGTTGCCTTTATCTTCCTCTTTGAGGTCGTTCTGTCCGGGAGGCATGCAGATTTGAGGAAGCTGTTCTCAGTAGCTGCGAGTGTTTAAAGATGAAGACTGCAGATAAGATGCTGCTGCTAATGATGTTCCTTTTGTCTCCTTGCAGGTTCTGCTTCTCCGAGGTTCGAGGGAATAGCTGAACATGGTGAGCGTCAGGTTGCAAGCTGCAAAGTAACACAAAGCATGTTCTGCAGTCAGGGTGTGGTTTATATAGCCCAGGTAAAGTAGTACCAGGGAAAGTAGTTCCAGGCCTGCCACACCCAAAACACTAGACCGCATAGCTTGGTTCTTAGGGAACCAAACTATGTGAATGCCTCCATGTTGGCTGACAATACAATAAAGTATTTCCCAAGCACATAGTTGTTCATGGTGTATGAGACTGGTGCCATAGGTGCCAGGACTGGCCCCATGAGGGCTTTTGAAGAGGATGCCAGGCTCTAGAGGCCAGAGTCCTGACTCCACCTGGCCAATGGGTTTGCCAGAGGGGCTTTTGGACGAGGGCCGTGACAGAAACCTGGAAAATAGGCTGCCAAATCTCTTTTTGCCTATGTCAGTGGTAAGACAGGAGACCACACTGCCAAAACTTATCATTGGGCTGCTCCCAGAGTGAATAGAACTACTTGAAAAGGCAGTGCTACATCCCAAGGAAAACCCAGAAGTGCTTTAAAATCTGTTTTTCCCTGGATGTTGAAAGTGCAAAATCATGGTTCCCAAACAGCAGAGAAGATCCATCATCCTTGTGGGGTGTTCACCATCACCTTATTTAAGAAATCCCCATAAGCACAATGTCAGGAGAAGCACCTTTCATCATAAAAAAAATCCACATTCAAAAGGTGCTTGCCTGGGAAAAATATGTCAGATATAGGCGCAGAACCGCCGCTCGCCTGTGTCCAAGCTGTCATTTACTTATACTGTCAGTTTAAAACTGGTGTCTTAAAATCAAATTGTGGAAAAGAAGAGCTTGCCATCAAAAGCCATATAGGTTGCTACAATTCAATGTCTATGTTTTAAAAAGATTGTAATTAAGAGATCTGTGTGTATAATTGATGAAAATGTAAATTGTATTTTAGAAAAGACCATTTTAAAAAGTGTTTTAAAAGTGAACTAATGTCAGCCACACTGGACTTCAAAGACATTCCACAGCTTCTCCTAAACAAGGGAATCTTCCACCTGCTCTCTACTCAGGAACTGCCATTGAGTTGTTAATGGAGGTGTAAGGGGATTTTGGCCTGTTGCTCTGAGTGGAGACAAGAGACTCCCTTGACTGAAAGGAAATGCAAATTCAGGTGTCAACAGAAACCAACTGCCAAAAGAAGAGAGGCCCAGATTGCTCTTGGCCCAGCCCAACCTTGGAGGTGGGACTAGACAGATATGTGTATCTTAAACTCCAAGGAAATAACTTTTTGGAAAAAAACTCATAGAAAACTGTGTAAAACTTGGAAATATCTGTGTTTTATAGGTTGTTAATATGAAAATGCTGCTCACAGTTTGAAACTACTCTGAACCCTGTGTGATATTCAGACACCGGACTACCAAAATGTTGATGTTGTAGCAATTGTGATAATGCTAGGAATATGAACATTTACAGGATTATGCCCAGATGTCATGTGCATGTATGTGGAAAAATGTGTACGGATCTGACACTGGGTAACCAACCAAAAGCCCGAAAAACTGTCAATTCTGAACCGAAACGAGTCAGAGGAGGAATGGACCAGGATTATCCGAACCAAGAAGGCCAATTAAGGACCCCTTAAAGCAAATCAAAGCGATAAGGCACCTCATCACGCCCTATCATAAGAACGCTAAGTATTCTTTTTGGGAGCACTTAGAGCTCTTTGAGCAGATGATGGAAACTTTCCATTTGAAGGACAGCAAAAGCTGTATTCAATATGTGAAATGGACCTTCTCACCAGAATACGCCAGCTTCTTTGCGGGCTGGAGGACTAAAATCATTCTAGATGGTCCACTTATAGGGTGGCCATCTTGAAGCATTTTTCTGTGCATAGAAATCCTCAGGAGGCTCGCAAGGCAGCCTCCAACTTGCAATGTGGGGAGGATCAGGCCCCACAAGAATTTGTGCAGGAATTAAAGCGTGCCTTTGCGCAGACCACCAGAAGGGTGCGCACGGACAGCAAAGAATTTGTGAATACTTTTTTCCACGCTCTCCCCAAGTACACCATGACCCAGCTAGTGAGAGATTTTCATGAGAAAAGATCACTAGACTGGGTAATTGAACAGGCCACCCAAATGTATGAGGTGCAAAAGCCCATGGAAAACAAAAATAATACAAAAAGCCCCAAAACAACCAACACCCTGCTGCTGCTAAGGTTGCAGAAGTGAAGGTTGCCCCCATTTTGCATTTGGAGAATGGGGGCCTAAAAACCTGCCTGTACAGCAGAATAATCCCAAGCCCAGAAGGCCCTTGGGCCAGTCACAAACAGGGAGCCAAGTAGGTATTCCCACCAATGGGATCTCTCACTTCCCTGACTATATTAGTCCCGCTACAAGGGAACAGACCCATCCTGGGTTATGTGTGGACTCCTCCAGCCCAAGGGGGGCTCCAACCAAACAGCAGCTAACCCAGGGAACTTCCCTCCTCACTTCCCCCAGGAGGGCAGAAATTCCCCAAATCCTGGACAGAACTTTTAACCCAGGTACCCACAAAACTTTCAACCCCAGAACAATCCAACCTTCTTTCCCCACTTTCCTGAGCCCAGACAACCCAATCCGGGAGAGGGGAGGCCAAGGGCAGACGGGTACCCACATTTTCCAAACCCGGGGCATTTTCAGAGAAGGGATAGCTACCCTTCCTGGGATCAGCCCAGGGGAGACAACAGAGGCCCGTATCAGCCTGAGTGGATGTCACAGCTAGAGCACCAGGTCCAAAACATTGCACAGGATCTGGGTTGCATGCTGAGGGCTCAACAGAACCCTTAGATGAGCATGCTGGCGCAGAATGCCTCAAACTCCGGACCTGGTACTCCAGAGCAATAACGGGGGCAGAACCCCGACAACGCACCGGTTCCCAGGGAGGAGGCACAAGGGGAAGGGGCGTGTAAAGCCTTGGAGGAAGCTTCCTTCCCCACTTGTAAAAAGCCCCTGGAAACCCAGGAACCAGAACCAAAATCTCCTGCCCCTGAAAGTCTGCCACCAAGGAGCAGAGGGGGGGTAGGAGAAACAAAGAACCCAAACAGACCCATTTTGAGGAGGAGGTACAAATCTTCCAATTTGAAGGAGAGGGATCCTCAGAGGATCCTGGGAAAAGGATCTTCTCCTTCAGAGATGGGGGAACTCCTCCCAAAGAAAAATGGGTCCCAAAGGATTGAAATCCAGACTGGGTAGATGTGGGGACTGAGCTAGCGCCGCCCATCATCCAACCCCAGAACCAACAGCATGAAAATCCCCTGGTTCAAACCCATCCTGGTGACTGCCTCCCAAAAGGGGGGGGCCCAGAACCGGAACCAGGGGAACCCAAAACTTCTCCCATATCTAGTTGCCACCTTTTCTTTTCAGATTCCCAAGAATCCCCACGGCATTCTGCCCAAATCACCTCCCTATCAGTGTCCAAAACTAGAAAACTAACCCACCAGTTGTCCAAAAATGTACATTATCTGTGCCCCCTTGCGGAGAAGGAGGGAAGATTCTATGCCCCGGTCCAAATACAGGGGCAGGGTACAATTTTGGCACTGGTGGACACTGGATCCCAAGCTACGCTTCTGTACAAAAAGGCCTTTGATAAACTGAATTCAGGAAGGGGGGAGAATTACCAAATTCCTCTCACCCATCTTCCTGGACAACTTCAGAACTTTGACGGAAGGAAATTCCCGTCGAGGGGACTGCGGATTTGGACATTAAAAGTGGGCGACACAAGGTGAAGCACCCGGTCATAGTTGTAACTCCAGAGGGCCCCCCTAGGGAATGACCTCCTGCAAAGGTTGTCACCCCTAATAGACTGTGTAAACAAGGTCCTCTGGACCCAGACTAACCGACCAATACAATTAAAACAGAGTGTCAACCATGTTAGTTTAAACGGCACCTGCCACATGGTTGAACAAAAACCTGACCAAGTAGAATATCACTTCCAGAACAACCAAACCCCAGACGTGATAGTAATAGCAGTAGGACAACAAACTGGTGATGGGGGGCCCTCTCTTTTTCTGAAAATCAACCTTCCTTCCAGTTTAAGGTGACATTCCACACTGGAAGGAAACACTCTGAAATTCTTTACCAATCCACAATCAGACATTCCCACTCCTATAGTCCAGAAAGATGTGAAATCAGCTCAGAGCCTGGCTGATATTCAGCAAATTGGAAAATAGTTGTTCATCCCTGTTCAGTTAAATGAAGGGAAGGACTCTGTTCTCGCCCGAGTGTGTGTGAACAACGGTAAGAGTTTCATCAGCGAAGCCATGTTCCGCCAACTCTCAAAAGATCCAGCCATTCCCACATTTAGACTGATAAACAAATGGGAAATGGATCTGGAAACACCCAATTCCAAACATCTCCTGCCAAGCAGGTGTATGCTCAGAATCTCCATAGGCAACAAGAGCATAGTCCATAATTGTTGGGTCATGCGAGACGTCACTGCCACCTTTTACTTAGGCAGTGACATTCTCAATCGCTTTTCCATTAGTTTGAACCTAATAAACTTCAAAGCTTGGTCCCGATTAGCGGATAATCCCATGGGCTTTGATGATCCAGAGAAAGCATTTAGGTCAGCTCAATTGCTGCCTTATGCAGTTGAAATTCAGATTGGAGAGGAAGTCACCATCCCAGAAAGGACCCGACAATTCTCCATAGAAGTGAAAGTGAAAAGAGGACAGAAACTGAAAAACCCTGACGCCTATATTCATCTAAATGCTTCTCTCCAACAGCAAGGGTTGGGAGTAAACCCAACACCACTAGTCAATATAGAACATGACACCATTCCAATAGATGTGGATAACACCGACTTAAAGAGTATCACTCTAGCCGCAGGCACCATTATTAGAATGGCGGTTGATGACCGACATTTTTCCATAGATTTAGACAATGAACTGTTAGGAGCAATCCCCAAGGACTGTTTTGACAGTGATAGGGATGACAACACAACACCAGACAGGATCTTTACCCGGCATGGGGGGAACTTCCTGGTGTACACTTCCTGCCCTTATGGTAAGGAGGATGTGACCTGTGACTTCAGGAGGAATGAGGTGATTTTACAAGTCCGCGAGGACTGCCTTCCCCACTTGAAGCCACCAGTCCAAATTAGCACTCTGACCAGGGACTTCTCCACCCAGCTGGAGGAGGCCGCTGAGATAGCAAAACCAGAAGTCTTTCCAGGCTTCAGGCAGATGGTTGAAGAGAGAGTCAACCTAGCTGATGCCTGTGAGACACTGGAGCAAAAGCAAAAATGTAAACAAGTTTTCTTGGATTTTCAAGATCTCTTTGCAGTGGACTCATATGACTGTGGTCGCACCGACATCCACACTACAACAATTACCACTGACCCTGGCATGACTCCAGTGTTTGTGAAGCAATATCGCGTGCCTCTCGCATCAATGGAGTCCCTTACTGAAATAATTAAGAACCTTGAGCCCCGTGGGATAATCCGTCCAGTCCACAGCACCTTCAATAATCTGGTGCTGGGGATATTGAAGCCAAACGGTCAGTGGAGACTCTGCGCTGACCTTAGGGAGCTCAACAAACGGGTCAATACTTCCAGATGGCCTCTTCCTTACATTGACGAAGGGCTGGCCCAGATCCAGGGGTCACAGGTATTCACTGCAATAGACCTGGCCAATGGATACTGGACAGTACCTGTCAGTAGGGAGGACCAATACAAGCTGGCCTTCACCTTTGGGGGGCAGCAGTACACATGGACACGGACTCCCTTCGGATACATCAACTCCGGCAATGAATTCAACATTTTTCTACATAAGGCCATGCCCGACCTGGGTGACAGGGGTAACCTGGCTTATGTAGATGATGTTCTCATCAAAAGCTCAACTGTGGAGGAGCACATATCGGAGATCCGGTATGTTCTGACACAGTTGAAGGCTGCAGGAGCAAAACTCTCCTTTCAAAAGGCACAGTGGTGTAGAACCCATGTCAATTTCTTGGGGCATGAGATTACTCCTCAGGGTCTCTGTCCCCAGGAAAATAAAGCGGAAGCACTCTAGAAATTAAAAGACCCCACAACTCTGCGGCAACTAAGCAGCCTCCTTGGACTGACTAATTACAGTAGAAAGTTCATGGAGGACTACGCAGAGATCACAAGACCTCTGATTCATCTTTTGAAGGGGGGTCAAGTGGGATTGGGGTCCAGAACAAGCCGAGGCAATAAGACAACTCAAAAGAAGCCTCTCACAAGCGCCTTGCCTAGCTTACCCTGTCAAAAACAAGGAGTTCTTCTTGGAGACAGGGTTCTCAAATCATTGCTTGACTGCAGTATTATACCAAAAGCATGACAAGGTCAATAAAGTAATCTCCTATGCGAGTAAAACGTTATCCTCTGTGGAGGAAAAATTCAACGATTGTGAGAAGGCACTCCTGGCAACGGTGTGGGCATTGAAGAATTACCGCCCGTTTATCCAGGGGGAACACATCATAGTGGAGACTCCACACCAGCCTCTGCAATATCTCCAAAGTGACAGAATCCAGGCCGGAAATGTGAGTAATTCCCGAATTACTTCCTGGATTCTGTCAATGCAAGGCTTTCCTGTGGAGGTCAGATATGGCCAAAACAAGAAGAGTCCCCTCGCACAAAGTCTGGCTGACTTGCATGATTGTGCCAGAGAAAACTGTCTCAAGGACGAGAGGCTTAAAACCAAGGACAACATGGAGGCATACATCAATTCCCCACACAAGGTCTTTGAAGAAGACAAGTGTGAGGGAATGCCCACTCTCTATGTGGATGGATGCTCCTACCATGTTGACAACAAGGGGGAAGAAGAACTTGTGGCCGGCGTAGGGAATGCATGGGTGAATGAGACCCCAGAACCCTCCGCTGGGTACAAGATGGTCCCCGAAGTAGTCAAGTGGCAGAGTTGATGGCTGTGCATCAAGCCATCCTCACTGCTGTCCAACATCAACTCCATGAACTGGTCATAATCACAGATTCGGATTACGTATGGAACGGGTTCGTGGAACACCTGGTTAACTGGAAAACCAGAGGCATGCTATGTGCTAATATCAAACCATTGAATCATGGGAAATTAATTCAAAACATTGATGATCTGGTCACCACGAATGGGATGACCATTTACTGGAAAAAGATCAAAGGTCATTCTAAAGTAGAGGGACCAGACAAAACTGGAAATGACTTAGCTGATCAGCTGGCCAAAACCGCAGCCATCCAAGGGGATCTACTTGAGATCGAGTCCCTGTTGGGGGAAATCCAGGTCACTGCTATCACTAGGTCCCAGACAAATGCTCACAATGAACTCTCAACTGCACAATGGAATAAGGAGACCCCAGATGCTGATTTGATTACGGCTCAAAAAGGGGATCCAATAATTGGTAAGTTTTATCAACACATTGAGGACCCTCAGAACTTTCCCCTGACGGTTACCGATTACATAGGGAAAGAGGACCTCAGAGTGTTGATGAAATGTCCAAAAATGGTCTGAATCCAAGACAGTCTGTTGGTAAGGAAAGCCCTAGCTGGCCATGATCAGTGGGTGGTCCCTACCTCATTCTGAAGCCTGATGTTAAGTCACACCCATGGTGCGGCCACAGCCGGTCATAGGGGGTTTCATACAACACTTGAAATCTTAAGAGAGGTTGCATACTGGCCACACATGGGGCAGGACCTCGACCAATACTTGAAGGGGTGTCTTGTGTGTGCACAATTTCAACCAACATCCCTCACACACCGTGCGCCTCTCCAAAAGAGGGGGATGACACTGCCTTGGTCAGATTTAAAAGTCGATTATGTTGGGCCCGTGATTCGCTTCTCTAGGGGAAACAAGTACATGTTGACCTTGACATGCTTGTTTACTAAGTGGGTGGAATGTCTCCCAGCCCCAAACTGCAAGGCAGAAACAGCAGCTGCCCTGATGATCAACCACATCTTTTCGCGTTTTGAACTGTCGGAATTGAAACAATATTATGCCTCCTATCGCAACAATTGTATGTGTATTGGCCTACGCCAAGTTGTCTAAACATCATATGCGAACAAACTCCACGGCAAGGTCTTGACCTTAGAGAAAAGTAATGTAAGTCGCCATCTTGGATTAAACCGCCATTTTAGGTTCTCTTGTAATATGGGGTCCGCTTGCTGTGTTTTCGTACCAGATTCCTCACCGACAATTTTCAAAGCAATACAGAACTTGCACATCCTTAGTTCTGAGGTGCATGTTCCTGTGGGAGATTGGAATATTAGCGCCTGGTTCTGGGATTCTCTACGATCCTGGGGTTGGAAGATGCTTTCTGTTATCCTGGTTATTTTGGGAATCCTGCTATTCCTTTGTTGCTGTTTCCAATGTCTACCTAGTATAATTGCAATGCTAGGGGGATGTTGTGCTGAAGCGGTGAGCACAGTAGGGCACAAAATGTATGCCCCAAACACAGCATCTAAAGAGTTTGTGTTACAAGAGGTTCTGATGAACGACCTAATGGCTATAGACATTACAGATAATGATTCAGGATGTATGGATGACAATGCATGGAGTTATTTACAGAAGTATTAGAAATGATATTAGCACTTGGCATAGGCCAAAAGGAGGGTTTGTCGGAATTGAAACAATATTATGCCTCCTATCGCAACAATTGTATGTGTATTGGCCTACGCCAAGTTGTCTAAACATCATATGCGAACAAACTCCACGGCAAGGTCTTGACCTTAGAGAAAAAATGGAGGCCGAATGTCATTCTGAGTAAGATTCTGGCCGTAGTGACCTCCGTACACATGAATAATTAATATGCCTGCAGGCCACTTGTCGGGGTCACGAACTGAGACCTTGTCCTACTGCTGACCTATGTGTAAATGTACAACTATATCAGCAAAACTAATCAAAATGCATATATTATAGGATTGACCTGGCAAGGAACCCATGGGCCCGGCTCGTAGAATGGTTAACCCACGAGAGGGTTGGCCAAGGGTTGGACAATTAGTATAAAAAACCCAAGTATTCCAATGTACGGTCTCTCTCACTAATGCATCGAACCTTCGTTGAAGTTTGTCACGTTACTCTGAGAGCCGAATAGCTATCCGTTTGTCAATTGACTTTGGTAACTGTTGTAGCTTTTAAATAAAGCACTTGTATGTTCTTTGTAACCTGTGTTGGTGTGTTTCTTTTGGGCTTCCCGGCCTCATATTATTTTTCTGTTTCCACAGAACTACCCCAAAGGATCGAGTCAGACTGAGGTAGCCACTTCACTAGCAAAGTAATGACAAAGATGTGGGAGATACTTGGGGTCAAAAGGAAATTACACATTGTATACCGACTAGCCTCTAGTGGTGCAGTAGAGATACAATAATACAATTGTGAGCATATTAAAAAGGTTTGTGGCAGATTCTGGGCCAAGTTGGGATATTCGATTACCTCTTGTCCTAATGGCCATCAGATCTACCCCCTTCATCTGCAACTAAAATGTCACCGTTTGAGTTGATGACAGGACACAGGATGGTGCTTCCCCAGCATCTGCTCTACAGAACCAAAGAGCAGACATTGATCAATGCCTCCACAACTCATGAGTATGTTGAAAATCTAAGAAAACACCTTCAACATGGATTTGCCTATGCTTAGCAAAATCTAGAAAGATCTGCCGGCAGCATGAAGACCCACTATGACTTAGAGACTACTAGTAAAGAATACAATGTAGGTGACCGGGTCTGCTTATACAATTTCCAAAGGAACCAGGCCAAACAGCGCACATTTTTGCCTAGCTGGAGGGGACCTTTTGAAATTGTAGACAAAATCTCACCAGTCGCCTACAAAATCTGCATCCCCAAAGGCAGTTTGGCAGAGGGGGAAGATAAGGGGGAGCATATTAACCAACTAAAGTGTTGCCATCCTAGGCACACTCTCCAGCAACTGGAGGAGTCTTCTGGAACCCCAGAGGGGGTCACTCCAGCTCCCTAGAATTCCAACTATAAAATATTCCATCTATTTAGTCAATCAATTGCTAATATAAAAATGGGTCCTGATATGTCAAAATGTATGTGTCCGCCCCACTACATTAATAGTGGTGGGGAAATGTCTACAATTATGTTTTGCTTCGTCATCCTAGAATTGGAAACCATGGAGACTAAAACCAAGGAAGACCACATAGAGACCGGGAGGAAAGGTCCAAGGGGCCCGGGGTATCGCTCAATACTCACATCATGACTGGCGAGGAGAACTGGTCGATCCACCCCTGATGGAAGAAAAGAGGATGAACTTTGCCATTTTTGGAACCAAAAGAAATGAGACTGATCATCCCAGTCTTGCGACTTCCCATTGGTGCACGATCAACGCCATATCGCAAGGGGGTGCTTGTGGGAGGTTCTGACCCACTAGGCTGCCGTGCAACATCACTGTGCGCTGCTTTCATCAAAAACAACAGACTGGCCACCAAAAAGCCCTATGCGCTAAAAATCTCTGAGAAGTGCGCAGGGAAACCTGAAAAATAGGCTGCCAAATCTCCTTTTGCCTATGTCAGTGGTAAAACAGGAGACTACACTGCCAAAACCTATCATTGGGCTTCCCACAGAGTGAAATTGAACTACTTGAAAAGGCAGTGCTACATTTCAAGGAAAACCCAGAAGTGCTTTAAAATCCATTTTTCCTTGGCTGTTGAAAGTGCAAAATCATGGTTCCCAAACAGCAGAGAAGATCCAACATCCTTGTGGGGTGTTCACCATCACCTTATTTAAGGAATCCCCATACGCACAATGTCAGGAGAAGCACCTTTCATCATAAAAAAAATCCACATTCAAAAGGTGCTTGCCTGGGAAAAATATGTCAGATATGGCCGCAGTACCGCCGCTTGCCTGTGTCCAAGCTGTCATTTACTTATACTGTCTGTTTAAAACTGGTGTTTTAAAATCAAATTGTGGAAAAGAAGAGACTTGCCATCAAAAGCCACATAGGTTACTACAATTCAATTTCTATGTTTTAAAAAGACTGGAATGAAGAGATCTGTGTGTATAATTGTTGAAAACGTAAATTGTATTTTAGAAAAGACCATTTTAAACAGTGTTTTAAAAGTGAACTAATGTCAGCCACACTGGACTGCAAAGACATTCCACAGCTTCTCCCAAACAAAGGAATCTTCCTCCTGCTCTCTGCTCAGGAACTGGCATTGAGTTGTTAATGGAGGTGGGAGGGGATTTTGGCCTGTTGCTCTGAGTGGAGACAAAAGACTCCCTTGACTGAAAGGAAATGCAAATTTGGGTGTCAACAGAAACCAACTGCCAAAGGAAGTGAGGCCCAGATTGATCTTGGCCCAGCCCAACCTTGGAGGTGGAACTAGACAGATATGTGTATCTTAAACTCCAAGGAAATATCTTTTTGGAAAAAGACTCATAGAAAACTGTGTAAAACTTGGAAAAATCTGTGTTTTATAGGTTGTTAATATGAAAATGCTGCTCACAGTTTGAAACTACTCTGAACCCTGTGCGATATTCCGAGACCGGACTACCAAAATGTTGATGTTGAAGCAATTGTGATAACGCTAGGAATATGAAAATTTACAGGATTATGCCCAGATGTCATGCGCATGTATGTGGAAAAATGTGTACAGATCTGACACTGGATAACCAACCAAAAGGGCAAAAAACGGTCAATTTTGAACCGAAACTCTCAAGAAGATGGGACTCAGACGGATACGTGCTCTATTAAATCTGTGATGTGAATATGTATTATTAGCAAGTTGGTGATATTGTAAATATGCTTTATATGAAAAATAGATTTTCTGTGTGGAAACAAAGGGGAGGTTTTTCCCTGGATTGTAAATTGCAGCATCACTATGACACTAGATTTCCTTCTAAAATCAGGAGAGGGTACATACTCTGACCAATCGGATTCCTGGAGGCTGGGCTTAGTATGATCAGCCTACCCACCCCTTTGGGAAATACATAAATAGGGACAGTTTAGGACCTAGAGGGACACACACACATTCACCCATCAACTGATTTACGGGCGAAACGCTCTGCAGGAGGAACCCAGATCCAAGACTCCAGAACTCTGAAAGCAGAAGGCCCAATTCCAAAGCTGAATCTTTCTCAGCTTGGCCTTTAAAATCTTGCAACCTGATTTTACCCCCAGACTTCCAAGGGGCACACCAAAATTGAACAGCCTGGCTGTGCTGTTTCTGCTTCTAGCCAAGAACTCTTGCCAGAAACCAGAGATCCAAACCAGTAGAGCAGAGCTGTAACCAGATAGCTATAACTCCAGAACCAACCCGTCAGATCCAGTTTGGAGGCCGTGCAGAGACAAGAGTGCAGTGCTGAGTGCAGAACCAAGCGCCTGAATCCTGCCCGGTGGGCTAGCAGAATTCCAGTCCAGTACCCTTTGACCAGATCTTTGACGGGCCTATTCCAAAACCATACTTGTGAGTATCTAGCATAGAATTGTTCATAGCCAATTTCTTAGCTTTAAGTAATCCAATCCAAAACCATTCTAGCATATCCATAACTGCATTGTAGAATCTCTCTTGTTTTTCTGAATCTTTCCCTCACCCATATAGTCCTTTGATAATTGTAAGTGATAATATCATCTTTGCGCTAATATTTTTGCTGAAGAAAGACAAGTGTCTTGGCGGGCAAAAGTCAGAGCAGAGGCGCCACTGTTCTGGTGGCTGTCCCGCTGGGTATCTTGCATCTTCATAGCCTCCAGCATAATATATGGTTCCTTAGTAAACACACTCAAGATGGCGGCCACGCTCGCCACACGCACGTCCATATTTACGCTGCAATGCGGTCCCATCCTTATTATTGGCAGCAGGAGCCGTGCAGTGCTGGCTCCTGCTCTACAGACGCAGCGGAGATGCTGGTAAGCACAGGACTTGTGTGTAGACCCCTAGAGCGTCTGAGGGTCTACGCTGCTCTCAATTGAATGTCCAGATGCGCAGCTGATTAGCTAATTGGTGTGTCTATCTCCTCTTTTCTCTCCCCTGCCAGGCTCGCTTGCTTGAATTCTTATACTCACCTCATCCTTCACCCCCAGTGATATCGCTAACAAGCCTTCATTATTGCGTTCTTGCAACTGCATAATACAGGTATGTAGGCACCTTTTTTGCATAACTACACCTAATTTAATCAGCTTATCGAGTTGATCATTATTTTCGCTTTTACCACTAATGCACCACACTTTTTAATTGCAGTGGAGCCCCCGCCTTTAATTCTAAATTTTCTTACCATATTTATGGGTAAGTGCGTGCTAGGTTAAATTTCTCTTTTTTACCATACTCAATCACAATTTGGAAGGCTGATTTTTTCTAATTAGTTTGTTCCTCACAATTCCTTCCTTTTAGTGCCCAAACTAAGGATACTTCCACCTCAGGTATTCTATAACGTCTTCTTAATGACATCAACTAACTGAATGGCCAACAATGCTTCCAAATGCTAATGCATGTTTTAATTTTGTTTTCCGCTATTCTTTCTGTCTATATCCACATCTGGTAATGACCGAATTGGATTAACTCCAACCATATGGGTCGTATAATTTTTTGTTTCTAAATATTGTTTCATTTGTCACAATGCAATCACTTTGCACATTTCTGTTGACAACCCTTGCATTGAATGACTACCTTCATTGGTTGTTTTGACCACCTAATTGTTTTGCTTTGTTGTTTGGGACTTTCCCATGTACTATGTTTACTTTTCTTGTACTTTTTTATTTTTAATGTAAAAAAATCTGTAGCCTCAGTAGAAGAGCAAGTCACTCGAAACACGTGTCAGGCTACAATGGTTCTGATTAAACACCAAACCAATTGTATTTCATCTTGTTTTTGTGCGCAGTGTGTTTGCAAAACAACCCCTTTTTATATAATTAAGGGTTCCAGCTGAGCATCACACGCTAGGCATTGACTTAGGTGGAGTGCTAGGTTGAAACAACTTACAGTGTGGCAGGGTTCCGTATTGTAGTCACCATGTAGGTGCTCAGAGGGTAGGCACTCTCCCTTGGAGAGGTGTAAATGTTTCTCATTGGTGTATGTTTGTCTGTGTGTGACATGCATGCATGTGCGGTGGCATTTATACTCACCAATGAGCCATGTGTGGCCATTCCTCCCAGCATCCGGGACCAGGTGTAGGGGTGACATTTTGTATATAAATCTATCATGGGTAGAGCCTGGATTGTTGGAACATACAGAAGAAATTATGCCATTGGCATCACATACAACCTGCGCGTTGATAAGGTGCTAGTCTTTACGATTGCGATATATGTGCTCTATAGCCCTAGGTGGACATAGAGCCACATGGGTGCAATCGATGGCACCAAGCACTTTAGGGAAGTGCGCCACCCCATAAAAGTCCTGGACCATGGCCTGCCTTTCTGCAGGTGTTCTGGGCATGTAAATGTGCCTGCAGACTGAGGGGTGTGCAGTCATTATTGCCAACACCTTGTGTAGGCAGTGTGACTGCGTTGGCTGTGAAATGCCCCAAACTATGGCAGTGGTCTGCTGAAATGACCCAGTGGCCAAAAAATACAGTACATTGAGCACCTTTTACAAGAAGCTGAGTGCATTGGAGTGCAGGGTGGGTGATGTCAGGTCATCTTCCCACTCTGTGACCAGGTCTAAAATGATATGAGGTGAAAACCTATACCTGGCATAGACCTGGTCATCAGGCATCCCAAAAAGGCTGGTCCTTGGTAGAAAAATCCAGGCCCTGCCATCCTCTTCCTCCTCCAGTGTCCCACGATCACTGCTGCGAGAAACTGTACATTCATCGTAGCTGTATGTGTGCATTTGTTGATCATGCAGGCTTTTTATGCATTTGTTTGTGTGCGCGTTGACGTTTACGCCAGCTATCACGTGGCATACGTGTTTCAGGAATTGCATGTATTTTTCCTCGCGATGGGGAACCTTGTTCAATTCCATGAATATGGTTATTTAGCGCGCGTATGGGCGTTACGATTATTTGACTATGGGACTTCCCTCGTAACGTCCACATTTTTGCTTGTTGTTCCCCATTTCACGTGTTCCGTCCCCTTTTTAGATGACTGCGCAGACACGGCCGGCTCTTCGCGAGGAGTCTCGCAGAAGGCGTGTGTAGTGCCGCTGTTACATGTTTGACCAGTGTGGATTCCTCGCAAGTCCCACGGTTTCACGCACAAGTCACCAATTTTCCACGCAAATAATTCCATGAATCGCCCCTTAGTATTTTTGTAAGTAAATCAATTAATTCCCCCATTGAATTCCACGGATCGGGATTGTTGAAATTCGAAACCAGCCATCCTTGTCTAGTGTTTTTATTTAATTGTTATAGTCATTAAAGTGTTGCCTCAAAAGAATCATTCCCATTGTGAGCTGAAAACCAAATTTGTCCCTGTGCCTAAATCTTGCCCTGCTCAGCAAATTTTCATTTTCCAGTGTCATTCCTATTTGCATCTGTCCTATTAAACCCAAACTGTTTTCCCATTGTGAGTAATCCCAATTGTGAGTAATCCCTTTGGCCAAAGCCTACCTGTCATTTTAACAAAAAAAAAAAAATTCTGATGTGCTTTTCTCATTGTTGAAAGCATGTCTGTCATTTCCAGCAACAGCAAAGTTAATGTGATTTCAGTTTTTGTTTTTCTAACAATTTATTTTCATCCTTTAAAAGGCATTTTTCCTAGAGTACTCCGCTTGCACTATCATATTCTGAGCGCAGATTTTGAATTGCCTTCCCTTCATTCTTCATGGCTCAATGCTTGCCTGTCACTTCACAGCCTCAGCAAAATTAGTGTTATTTGCCTTCTCATTTTTCTAAAAAATTATTTTAACCTTTGAAAACTGGTTGTTCCTAGTTAATATCTCTTCCCTTACTGTACCCTGATCACTGATTTTGAATTGCATTACTTTTATTTTTTTGATTTTCTTTCTCATGTGCTGCCTGTGTTCAATCAAATTTACTAAGTGTGATAGCTAGTGTGTTTTGAAGCCCAATTTGTCCTTTAGAAGCCCAAAGTAATCCTGTGTGCTGTCCCAGATCAGTAGTATTGAATCCTTGAAAACCCATTTTTCCATTGTTGCAGGGGGGGTGCTTAACTGTTGGTGCTATCCCTTTGTGTTAAATTGTTCTTTTTATGTTCTGTCATAAAAAAACGGAATTAACTGTAATAGTATATCCTAACATGGTTGTTTGTAGAGATTATTGCATTTTGTGTTGCCACAACATTAGTGGCTGTGCAGTTGGTTGATTTTCCTTGTACATTAAATAATACATTAATAAATATCTTATTGATACACACCGCCCTGATTCCTAGTCCATTCCTAGTCATTCCTAGTCCATTGTGACACGGGGTGTCAGTGGAGGTTGGGTGCAAGACGGTTTGGAGACCTACTCAAAAAGAATCCGTAGTATATTAAAAATAAAAAGCGTTTTATTGTGCACCACATCCATTGTAGGGGAAGGAGTTCCCTAGCTGGCCTGTGCTGTGTAATAAACCGTAACAACTAAGCTTCCAGGGTGTTTACTAAACTGTATGCAGGTTGGTAAAACGTCTAATCTAAACCTCCATCTAAGATGGGAGCAAGCATCGACCATCAAATGAAAATTAAGGCTGTCCTAGTGGTGTTGTGTCAAATAAAAGGGCCTATACTAAAATAAAACTGTTGTCAATCCTTACAGCTAATACAAAAAGGGTGTGGGATAGGTTTCAAGAACGGAAAGAAGGGTTCGCAAATAATATGTCAGGATGCGGTAGCATGGGTCTCCCTTCCACACATTTTGAACTCGGGGTAAGGAGGGAATGTAGAGTACAGTACACTCTCGAGCTTCCCCAGCATGAGAGACAGTTCTGCTTTCAGTTACAAGGGCCGTTGATGGCCATGTCTTGTTTCACTTGAAAGTCTCTTGCCTTCACATGATGTATTCACAATAACAAAATAAAAGTTACTTTAACAAATGTTAGTTTGTTTCCTTGTGTTCGTTAGGATGTGGGTTCCTCATCCCTGGGTCCCCCTCTTCCGGGCGCTGACCCCTCTCTACTTTCAGCCTCCCTCCGCCAGATTCACTTATGGCTTTCCTAACTTTCACAAATCTTAATGTCTTTTTAAACAGTTCCAGTGGACATCCCTCTTTCGGGTTCACCTTTGGCGACACACTGTTTCTTGGAACTTTACACTTTGCCCCCCTTTTACTAGCATCCCTCCACCGGGTTCACTCTTGCCATTTCAACAGTTCACTTTGCTTTTAATGATGGCGGGATTCACTTCCCTTGCTTTCTCTACAGTTCTTAGGTCAAAGCCTTTTGACTGTACAGGGATTTTGCTAGACCTCTTGTATGACCACTTTAACCTATCTTGGCGGCCCTCGTATGGCCTTCTGGAATCAGTAGTTTTCTTCAACGTGGGGTCGACCCGAGTCTGGACTTAGCACCCACATGGTGCCGGTTCCCTCTCCTCTGCAGCTGGTCTTCCCTTTAAACCTTATAGTTCTTTGAACTCTCCTCAATAAGCCACTTTGCAACCTTCATATATCACAATTTGGTTCTTATCGGCTTTCCCTTTGACCACCGGTTGTGATAAACCACTTGGCTTTCTTCGTATCTTGAGTCAAGGCTGGTACCATAGTAGCAGGAGTTTCCCTCGCTCCTGCATATCAGCCTAGGCACGCTCTGTGTACAGTCGGCATCTGCTGCAACACACTTGGGATTATTAGCCTCGGTTTTATGATTCCTTCTGCAGAGATTTCCTGAGTCTGAGTTGGAAAGGGCAAGGTTGCCGCGCTCCTTGTCAGCCTCTCGATATTCACTGCCTTTCTCCTTGTCTTGAACTGCAGTTCCTGGATATCCGTCTCATCATGCGGTCTCCCTTGCTCGTACTGTGCTCTCTTGCTCCATGTTTTATCCCCGTGGGGAAGGAAAGGGCCGTCAGGTGTGTCTGATTCTGGTCAATTGCCTGACTTTGCCTGACCCTTGTATTGGGACATGTCAGTTTGTTGTCTTTCATGTTGTGCGAAAGTGTTTGTGTCGGAAAAGGGGGGCCAGTGTTTTCAAATGTCCTAGGGGATAGGATGGGGAAAAGGTGTTGAAGGAAGGGGGATACCACGTCTCACAAGTCAATGTCTCACCCCCCGAGGACACCCCATTCAGGTGATCCTCCCTCATTGGTCCACCCCTAGAAACTGGATCCAATAGCGATGGCCATGTCCTGGTCACCTGGATGAAAGATCCACGGGTACTAGCTAGGGAGACACCTTCAGGTTTCTCATATTATGCACGTACTTATCAGTGTACACCTCCTCCCTGTCATCTACCCACTGGACAGAGACACTCGTTCCTTGAAAGAGACCTCATGTCTTATAAACTTCTAAGGTGAATTCTTTTTGTTCTGCCATCCCTCCAATTTCCCCGCTTTCTTCTTGCTCTATTTTCCCTTCACCTCCTACTGCGGTTCTTTCTTCTTTCTTGCTGATCTCTAATTCTGATACTTCTTTACTCATCTCTCGGGTTCATCCCACTGCTTCTCCTACAGATCCTGTTCCTTCTACTCTTATGTATAAAATCTATCTTTCTTTCAATTCTTATATTACTAGTCTTCTCAATATCTCTCTTGCTACTTCTACTTTCCCTCTTCTATTCAAACATGCTATTGTTCTTCTTGTCCTGAAAGAACCTTCCTTGGATCCTGCCATTCCCTCTAATTTTGTTTTATTTCCCTTCTTCCTTACCTTTCTAAATTATTGGAGTGTCTCGTTTACTCCCAGGTTTCTTCCTTTGTTACTCTTCATTCTATTCTACCTAGCTTTCAGTCTGGTTTTTAACCTCTTCATTCTACAGAAACGGTTCTTCTTTTTGTCTCCGTTCTACCCGTTACAATAAACATCTTCAATTCTTATACTCTTGGACTCATCCGCTGCTTTCGATACTGTGGATCACACACTACTGTGGATCACACACTACTTCTTCAATCCCTTTCCTCCTTTGGATTTTCTGGTTCTGTAATCACATGGTTTCAATCTTATCTCTCTGATCGCAACTACTCTGTATCCTGCGCTGGTGTCTGTTCTGATCCTCTTCCTCTTCTACACAGTGTTCCACAAGGGCCTGTTCTTGGCCCATTTCTTTTCTCTCTTTCAACCTCTCCTTTGGCTAATATTATCTCTTCTTTTGGGTGGTCTCATCATTTTTATGCTGATGACACCAATTATTTCTATCTGTGTCCTTCTTCTTTTACACCTGTTATTCACTTGAACCTCTCTGCCTGTCTTTCAGCTATTAAAACTTTGATGTCAGACCACTTTCTTGTCCTAAATCTGTCTAAGACTGATGTCCTATTTTTTCCTGCTAACACTATTCCCCTGCCTGTCTCTCCTCCCTGTGTTCTGTTCTCCCCTTCGCATCTGCCTTTTTCTCTGACTGCCCACATTCTTGCCCTTCATCTTGCTGCAAATCTTTCTTTCACTCAGCATATTTCGATCACATCTCGCTCCTGTCCTTTCCATCTTTTTAATATTCAGAAAGTTAGACCTCTTCTCACTTTCAGTGCCACTAAGCTTCCTGTCTCTTCTTTAATCTTTTCCTGATTATTTTACTGTTTTGTACTCCTCTTTGGTCATCCCGTCTCTTGTCTAGCTCCTCCTACATCTATCTTCAATTCCTCTATTTGTCTTCTGTATTCCTTACATATTCGTGACTCTATCTCTCCCTCTTTGGCCTCCTTTCGATGGCTATCCTTTCACTCTCAACTTAAATTCAATTTATTTTCTCTGCATAGTATTTGAATCCCTTTATGGACTTGCCCCTTTTTAGCTTACCTCTCTTGTTTCCTTTTACGTTCATTCTCGTATTATTCACTCGCAAACCCACTTTCTTTTAACTGTACCTCATCCTCTATGTGCTTCCTCTCATTTCTGTTCTTTTTCTCTATTGGCTACTGTTTAGTGGAATTCTCTTCCTTTCTCTTTGCATTCTATTCACTCTTATTCTACTTCTGTGCTTCTCTAAAAACGTTCTTACTTCAACCTTACTTGTACTCTGAGTCTCATTGTAAATGATATTGTTTTTATTGTATTCACTTGCTCATTTCTATTGTACTGTAAATTGGTTCTGTACAGCGCCTTGGCGTAAGGCGTTATATAAATAACAATTAAATACAAATAGAGGGACATGTGCATTAAGCACCCTCCATATGGTACAGCCTGCAGCAGGAAAAGTTTGGGTGCACATGTTAAGTGTGGGATGAGGGAACAAACGTAACATGTGCTGTTTGTTCTTCCTCTACCCACCCACAACATTTCATTGTACCAGACGTTCCCTGATGATGTACCCCCCTTGTTCAGTGTCATGATGGAATTCCTCCTCATTTACCATATTTATTTTCCCCCTTTTCACACCTGCTTTTTCATCCAAATCCCCCTTTTCTCTATATAAAAAGTATATTACAAATATCAGTACAATATTAATGCATATCGATATTATCACACTCCAAAAGGCATATATCTCTTGCCGTCTCTCAATAAGAACATTGTTCTGCTCATTGCTTTCTCCATACTCCATTGTTGGACGTCTAAACAACCTTATTGCTGAAAAAAAGTCAATGAAAGTTGATGTATACTTCCCATCACGTTGCGCTTTGCCCCTCTTCGCCGTGGGAGCCAGTGCTCTTGTCACTGTGCACGTCGTTGAGATGAACCCATCCTTGGTGTGATGCTGGAAATGCATCGGAGGGACAGGGACTCTGTATCCTTGTCCTTTATTGCCTTATCATGTATGTTCTGACTTCTTTTCCGCGCAGGAGTTCATGTGAGACTCCTGGCGGTGCGGCTCTTCCTGTATTTGGTTTGGTGAACAGACCCTTGGGATACCCTTATGGTACCCATGGGTGGGACTATGACCCTGTACTACTAGTGTATGTTTCTGGGCACCTGTGTATGGCCCATAGAGCAGGGTACGGGCTGGTGGCAGCTCCGTGCTGAATTGACAGGTGCCCTGAGCGTCCTCCATTTTGAGATGCCCACGCCCTGTCATTGGAATCCGTGGATTCCTAATAGGAAACAAGATGGGCTCTGTGGCCTGTTGCTTTCTATCGCCTGTTACCTTACTTTTCCCTGAAGTCCCGGGAAGCCCTGACTTTGTCCCTTCCCTCTGACTGGCTGTTGAGTGAAAGTTCCATATATGGTGTTGTAGGGAATTCCAAGCCAGACTGGCCGGGGCCTTCCCAATGACTGTATGTTGTGGGTACGCCCATGGGATGGGACCTTTGTGAATGGAGTGTGTGACGAATACGTGTTCTGTGTTATGGGTGTCTAGTATCTGGTGGTTGACACAATGACTGAGACAGGCCTGTCCGAAACTGGTATGAATACAGTGTGTTGTGCTGAATGGCAGAGTGCTTGTCCGAATCCACATCCCGTGTTGTGAGTGTCTGGATGGCGAAGAATGGCCTGAATGCACTGTGAGCCAATTGGCTGCCTGACTGCCTGAATGCCCTTCTGAGTGATTGGTTGCCTGAGCGTGACCCAGCAGAGTGAATGGTAGATCAACAGTATATCTGGGGGGCTCTCACTGCTAGAAATTGTTCAGAAGCTGAAGTTGAAACTGACGCTTAACTTTGAAGCCCACTGGAAGAAGAAGAACTGCTGCTGCTGTCCTTCGCTAATCTGAAAGCTGCTGTGCCTTCAAGGAACTGATCCAAGAGAGGACCTGGCTAGGAGACCTCTCCTCGAGCTATGACGGATCATCATGCACCAGCTGATCTTTGCCAAAGCTCCCTGGTAGTCAGACCTAAGAAAAGGCTGCCGACCAGAGATGGGGACCGCCGCAGAATCACAAAGAGAAGCACCGGACAGCCGTCCACCGTCGACGACCGCCGTCGAGGACCGGAGCCACAGTGCTCCATTGCCTAAGAACATTTGATCCAGGGACTCCCTTACTCATGCTCGTCAACCGATTTTGTCCCGTCTGAGAAAGTCAAGGCTGCCAACGACTGAGGAGAATCCACCGGTGGGTTTCCCGCCACCCAAAGACCGTAGAGACGCGGGACGACTCAATGCTCTTGCTGGCCCAAAGTTCTTCAGTAACTCTTTGCCAATACGAAAACTTGTTGTCAAGGTGCCCCGCATGTCTCAGCTTGCAGAACATTTTCGACTGATTGTCAATGAGCACCGCAAGAACTGAAGCTGATGCCGCAACTACAGTGTTTACCCTTTTCTTCACTGAATCTCAACAACCCTTGGCTCCTGTCTGAAAGGGAGCACGTTCAAGAAGGGCCTGTTGATGACTCAGCAAAGAACTCTACGAAACCAGGAACTTTGGGGCAGTAGAACTTTGATAGAAGGAGATAAGACTCAAATAGACAATACATGGACTGGGCTTGTAGTGCATGTTCCTTTACAGGTTGCCCAGGTGGGGAAATCCTCATACAGAACTGAGCCTAGTGGTAGGAGCCAGTATTCTACCAATTGTCTAACCAACTTGTCTTCCTCCTACGTCTATGGTTGATATCATTTTGCTGTGTTGATTCGTATGCTATTTGAACTGAGTACAGTTGATGCATTTTAATGGAATCAGAGTAATAGTGGTACCTCCTTGAAGTGTATATATTTGCCATTGTAGATTAATGCAGCACAAAGTGAGTTACTGTGATTGTGTATATAACCTTGAACCTTAATTATATAAAGACTTTATTTTAACTAATACAGTGTGTGGACATTCCTTTGTGGTTGCTTGGGCACTACGCTGTACTTAAGAACCAGCCCACATCACCGCCTGAGAAGCTAGGCTTTGATTGCTCGTCCATTACTACCGTAATATAGAATCTTGGCTGGAGTCCACTGTGCCTCTCCTCTACCATATAGAGAGCAGGAATACAGACACCCCCCTCCGGTCTTTACACTGGGCGTCCTTCGATTTTAACTTCTGTTGGAGTTGCGTAGACAATGGTCTATGGACCAGAGAATCGGCTGTCTTTTCTACTTCCTGACGTTGTTTTTTACGAATATCCGGTCCCCAGGGTAAAGAGGTGCTGCTTGCGGAAAGCCCCTTCCCTGCTTGCCAGCTTGCTCAGTCCGAGCTCTTTGTTTTATCTGCTGGGATACATACATAAGCAATTTTGTAAATTCTGTGAGGTACTTGTGGAATTCCTCCCTTAGTATATCAGAAGAGGTATTAGCGTCAGAAATGGTAAGTGTTGGAGACATAGGCGCATGCATTCTCCTACCAGAAACAATTTCATGAGGAGTCAAATGATGATCTCACCCAGGCAAATTGCATAGAGCAAAGAGTGCAAGGGGAAAGCAATACAACCAAAACTTGCCGAGCGTTTGTGTTAGCTTAGCCAAGCATTGTTTAAGTAGCCCATTCATTCTTTGCTTGTGGCTGGTAAACTGTGCATAATTTATGCCATACCCCCAGAAGGGTAGTTATTTCCATAATCAAATAATTTGCGATATGCTGACCATTGTCAGTGCAAATTACGTCTGGGATCCCCCACCTCAGGAACACCTCCCTCACCAGGAATTTTGCTGCGGAGCGGGCTTCATTACAGAAAGAAGGACCAACCTCAAGCTAACCTGAAAACCGACAGACTACAGTAAGCATGTACCTATAGGAGGTACATCAGTCTTCCATATCGACATAGTCAATATGCAAGTGCTGGAAGGGCTCCTCCGGTCATGGAAATGTTCCACGTACACCGCTTATAGTGCGATCTGGCAAAGTGAGTTATTGTGATTGTGTATTTAACCTTGAACCTTAGTTATATAAAGACAGTATTTTACCATATAGAGAGCAGGAGTACAGACACCCCCCTCCGGTCTTTGCACTGGTGGCATTGGAGGGATGCTTATGGTTTTAAGAATCAGTGTGTAACCTTGGCACTTTCAAAATGTCTGCACTTTGTTAAATTGAGGTTGGGCTGTGTACAAGATAACTACATTACAAGTAATGGAATCTATTGCAAATGGTAAATTGACTCGGATGAGCTTAGAGGCTCTCCAGAGTGCTTGTGAAGCCAGGGAGTTAGACTTTGTGGATAAGTCTAGGGCTGAGCTGATAGCTGCCCTGGTGGACTACCAGACTGATTGTGAAGCTCTTGAAGGGGGGAATGCAACCAATGAGGACTCTGCCCCTGGGGTACTTACTGAATCTGATTCTGGGAATGCCACCATTCCTGCTGCTTCTGTTCTGAACCCCAGCACTGCTCTTCAGGGGGAAGCCCTGAAGATTGAACTTTTGAAATTGGAGCTACAACGGGAACAGTTAGCCTTTCAATACTAAAAGTTGGAAACAGAAGCTGAGTTCAAGAAAAAGGAGTTGACATAGCAAGTGATACTCAAAGATATGGACACTGAGCACCAGAAAATTCAACTGGAGAAAGCTAGAGTGGAGACTTCAGCGAAACCAGTGAAGACTGTCAGGTCCCCAGCCACCAAGATCATGAATGAGTTGGTTGGTGTGTATGCGGATGGTTCAGATATCCTTCAATGGATTGAAGTGTTTGAGATGGCTTATGCAATTCATGATGTTGATAAAAGATATTGGGCTAAGTGTTTATTAAGCAGAGTGCCTCAGACTGGATATGACTGTATTCTGAAACTGAGTGTGGATGAAAGCAGTCAATATGAGTGCATGAAGCCTGCTTTGATTGCCTAGTTTGGCAAGACACGGGACCCAATACCTTAAAAAGTTCAGGGAATTTAAGAAATGAGGGAATGTGTCTTGGGTTGACTGGGTGAGTGCTGCGCACATGAACATGATGGGGTGGATTGATGGTTACAAAGTGAAAACTTTTGTTGAATTGTCACACCTTTTGTTTTTTGAGCATTTTTCAGAAGGCTCTTCACCGGAGCTGCGTCAGTATGTTGCTGAACAGAACATTTTAATCCCTTTGAGCTGGCTAGGCTGGCTGACAAGTGAATCTCCCACCGGGATCCCCTAAGGACTACTGTGGGGAGGACAAGGACAAAGAAAAGGTGACCTCTCAGAAGGCTGAGGAGTCCCAAAAGCAATCAAAGTCGAATAAACCAAAACCATCCTCTCCTAAGACTCAAACATCTAGTGGGGATAAGTCCTATGTGGGTGGGAGTAAGAGTAGTGGTCCACCTGCTGCAAAGTAGACTCCCAGTGGTCCCAGTACCGTACCCCACATTCTTGGCACTTGTTGGGAATGTGGGGCTCTGGATCACAAAAAGGGTGACCCCAAGTGTAAAGGTAAGACCTACCCTTACCCCATGCCTGAGGTGGAGGCCACTGTCCTCCCCTCCTCTACAGGGATCACATTTGGTGCCCCTGTAGAGATTTCCCTAGTGTCCTTTGGGGTCTGGGACAAGTACGCAGAAGTACTGGTGACAATCCCACAGAACACCCGTAGGTTTTTCAGAAGTGTCCTCCTGAATGGCCAGCCTTCTACTGGCTTGAGAGACACTGGGGCAAGCATTACAGTGGTGGACAGGACACTGCTCAAGCCACAGAGGACTATGTAGGTGCTCCTCTGAGAACTACCAGCTTGGCTGGTGGACTTCCCAAATTATCGCCTGTAGCCTTAGTTAACATTACGATTGGAGACAAGACAGCAAAGCTTCCTGTCCTGGTTCAGGACAACGTGCCTGCTAACATTTTGTTAGGAAATGATTTAGTGGAAATGGGGATGATCTCGGATGGTATATCCTTGGCTGCTGCGGAGGTGACCCGATCACAGGTCGCACCAGGGCCGGCTGCGAGTCTGGTACCCTCGTCGATGGGGAAACCCAAGGCACGACGAAGAAGGAAGAGCAAGAAGGCCATCTCTGCGAAAGGGACCCCTTCTCTTCCTGCTGCTCCTGCAGCATCCTTTGGGATCCATGCTCCGGACGGGCTGGTTCCAGTGGTCAACCCAAACTCAACTCCTGAGGGAGATGAGGCAGAAGACCCTCCTGCGGGGGAGGTGCTCAACTCGGAGGAGCACCCCGACCTTCAATGCCTGTTGGCTAAAGAGGGACCCTCCTGGGTGGACTTCTGTAAGGGTCAGAGAGAGTGCCACTCTCTCAAGGGTCTAAGGCAACAGCCCTTATCCCAGGCACAGGGAGAAGTGCCTAAGATGTTTCAGATCTATTGGTAGGGTGAGCTCCTTGTCAGTGAGCCCACTAAGCCTGAACCTGGTGCCCTCAAGAGGTTGGTGGTACCCCAGGTTTACATGCCCTTCCTACTACAGTTGGTGCATAAGGTGCCCTTAGCTGGTCATCTTGGGACCAAGAACACAAAGCAAAGTCTCTCTGCCCATT
This sequence comes from Ambystoma mexicanum, assembly GCF_040938575.1. Taxonomy (NCBI): domain Eukaryota; kingdom Metazoa; phylum Chordata; class Amphibia; order Caudata; family Ambystomatidae; genus Ambystoma; species Ambystoma mexicanum. The sequence goes on from NC_090926.1 coordinate 565,669,298, forward strand.
TCTACTGGCCCCGGATGGGAGTAGAAGTGGAGTCCCACTGCAGGACCTGCCCAACTTGTCAGTTGTCTGGCAAGACTGGAGGCAATGTCTATCACGTGCCGGTCCCCTTGGCGTTTGTAGTCTGCTTGGCGATTCGTCTACCATTAAGATGTTCCACTGAGCTCCCGTTCTTCCGGGAGCGTAAGTCTAGTCTTTCTGTCCCGTCTTTCACTTCCCCTTTATAGCTCTGCCCCTCTTTCACCACGGTGCATTGCAGCCCTATTCTCGCACTCTACTCCTGGGATTAGAGGGTGGTATTTGGTTCGCTAACTGCGATTGTATACATTTCCTTCCTTCAGACTGTTGTTCCCTCTCCCTCTCTCTCTCTCACTCTCACCTTTTGCTTGTTCTTAGTGCAAGTGCCTCCACCAACATAGATGAAATAGTTGACAATGTCATTGCCCCACTGCAGCCATTACCAGTGGTTGGCACCCTATTTGAGAGAGTGGGAATCAACATTGTCAGTCCCCTTGACCCTCCCACTTCAGGTGGACATCGGTTCATCCTGGTCTTGGTTGATCGTGCCACCAGGTACCCTGAGGCTATACCCCTTCAGACTATTACTACCAAGTTGGTTGCCAGGGCTCTACTGAGCATTTTCACCTGGGTTGGATTCTCTAAGGAGGTTGTCTCTGACAGAGGATCCAACTTCATGTCGAGCTACATGAAAACCATGTGGAAAAAGTGTGGGGTAACCTACAAGTTCTCCACCTCTTACCATCCAGAGACCAATGGTCTCTCCGAGAGATTTAATAAAACTCTCAAGGGCATGTTAGGTGCTTTGGAAGAGCCCCTAAGGAGGAAACGGGCTCGCCTCCTGCCATGCTTGCTGTTCACTTACCGAGAGGTACCTCAAGAGAGTTTTGGTTTCAGCCCGTTTGAGATACTCTTTGGCCATCCAGTGGGGGGGCCCCTGCCTTAATCAGGGAAGGTTTGGAAGCCACCCCTCCAGGTCCTGCCAAGCAAGTGGGGGACTATGTTTTAGGCCTCTGATGGAGGATGGCACAAATGATGGGTCAGGTCACAGCGAATCTCAAGGCCAGCCTGGAATTGAACAAGTACTGGCAAGACCTTAAAGTCTCGCAAGCAAATTGGACTCCAGGACAGGAGATCTTTGTGATGGAGGCTACCAAGCCTAGGGCTTTGGCAGATATGTGGACTGGACCCTTCAGGATCATCTCCAAGATGGGTGAAGTCAATTATCTCGTTCACATGGGAGTTCCTGGGGTAGTCCCTCAGGTATTCCATGTTAATAGGCTCAAGCCTTTCCATCGGCGAGTTGAATTCTCATGTCTCTTGCTGGCTTCAGAGCAAGAAGAGGATGAGAGTGAGCCCCTTCCTGATTTCCTGCATAGCAATCCTCAGGATGGCTCAGTGGAGAGAGTGCATCACTCTCCGGATCTGACTACAGAGCAGCAGAGGGCCTGCAGGGCTTTGCTCCAGCAGTATGCCTCTCTGTTCTCACTGACACCAAGCCTTACACCGTGGTGTAGGCACGAAATTGACACTGGTGACAGTGTGCCTGCCAAAAGCAGATGCTACCGTTTGTCAGATACAGTTAAGAACCACATCCAGGCTGAGGTTGCCAAGATGTTGGATCTGCGTGTTATTGAATCCTCAACCAGCCCCTGGTCCAGTCCAGTGGTCCTTGTCCCCAAGGCAAGTTCCCAGGCAGGTACCAAGGACTGGCGGTTCTGTGTGGACTACAGAGGAGTCAATGCCGTCACCAAAACTGACGTGCACCCATTGCCCAGGGTTGATGAGCTTGTGGACACCATAGGTGCTGCCAAATTTGTGAGCACCTTTAACCTTACCCCAGGCTATTGGCAAATAGCTCTGATGGACCATGCCATGGAAAATACTGCATTCTCAACACCTGAGAGGCTCTCGCAGTTTAGAGTCATGCCTTTTGGGTTGAAGAATGCACCTGCACTTGCCAACGTTTAGTCAATCATGCACTCAGTGGGCTGCAGGCCTTTTGTGTGGTCTACTTAGGTGATATCGCCATCTACAGTTCACTTGGGAGGAGCATTTGACTCTCTCGGATAAAGTGTTGCAGGCCTTGAAAAGGGCTAACCTCACTATCAAGGCCACCAAGTGCCAGATAGCTCAGGGGAAAGTCACGTACCTTGGTCATGAGGTAGGAAGGGGTCAAATCAAACCTCTCCCCACTAAGGTACTGGATGTACATCACTGGGAGACTCCCACTACTCAAACCTAGGGGAGAGCCTTTTTGGGCCTCACTGGGTATTATCGCAACTTCATGGCGGACTATGGAACCATAGCTGCCCCTCTGACAGCTCTGACTTCGCCCAAACAACCCAGGAAAGTTAATTGGACAGAAGACTGTCAGAGGGCCTTTGTTGGCTTGAAAGAAAGTCTGTGTGGGGCACCTGAGTTGTGTGCATCTGGTTACAGCAAGCTCTTCATCGTCCAGATGGATGCCTGCGACACTGGAATTGGAGCTGTCTTGTCTCAGTTAAATGACAAAGGGAGGGAAAATCCGATCATATTCATCAGTAGACAACTCAAGGGTAGAGAAATTAGGTGGGCTACCCTTGAAAAGGAATGTTTCAGTATAGTTTGGAGCCTTAGGCGTTTTAGGCCCTACCTTACAGGGTCTACCTTCAAGGTCCAAACAGACCATAAGCCACTGAAGTGGCTTATGCAGATGAAGAGTGAAAACCCAAAACTGCTCAGGTGGTCCATTAGAATGCAAGGGCTAGACTACACCATAGACCATAGACCATAGACCAGAGAAGAGTCATGATAATGCAGATGACCTTTCCAGAAGGTATGTTGACCGTCTGGATGAGAGTGTCAATCTTGTGGGAGACTTGACGCCCTAACCTCAGTCTGGGGGGGGCGACAGTGATGCTGGAAATTCATCAGAGGGACAGGGCCTCTGTATCCTCATCCTTTATTGCCTTATTGCCACGCTTACCTCTAGTGCCCTGCAGGAGTGCCTGGTCCGGACTGTGCTGCAGAGTGCCCCCGTACTGGTCCCCTTCACCCGGTCGTACGTCCCAGCCACTCCTTCCCTTACCAGTCGCCTGGAGGAAAAACCTCCAGCGGGCCATGAGGTTGGGAGAGGCCTGCGTGTATTCGGGACTTGCGTTACTGGTGTTCTGGGGGTGTTGTGGGAAACTAGGAGGCGAAGACAGTGTATGTTTACTGTGGAAGAATAACTGCACTGCTTCCCCCCCCTCCCCTCCCCTCCCCTAGTCCCCTTAAAGAGCGAGGCTGGCTGGAGCACATGGATGCGGCTCACCTGTGGTTCTGTGTCAGCAAGCGCGGCTTCAGAGATTGGGTCCCAAAGAGGGGGCTGGAGCGGGTGAGGGTTTCTCCCCGGGCGTGATGTCTCTGCTAATTGTCTTATGTTCTTTCTCGCCTCTAGGTGTTGAGACTTCAGTGCCAAATCGGTAGCGGAACCCCGAGGGAGGATCGGTCATTTCTGGATACAGGTAAGTTCTCAAGTTCATAGGCAGGGGTTTTGTTCTGATGGGAGGAGAATGGGAGGCAGATGCTAACCCTGTTGCTTGCTTTTGAACAGGACTTCTGACACCAGGAGCTGGAGACTAGAAGACAAGCGCAGAAGCAAGTCCTAGCAGGATGCAAGGAGGACGGAGTCCACCACGGAGCAACGTTAAACAGGATGCTGAAGGTTGCAGACCAAGACTGAAAACCAAGGTACCGAAGTTTGCTGAAGGATGCCGATGAATTGAAGGATGCTAAAGGACCAAAGGATGCTGGAGGACTGAAGGATGCTGAAGGACCGAAGGAGTCCCAACTGGATGCAGAAGAATGTTCTTGACCGAGGAGCGCAACGCGGGAAAATGCTTGAGCACAGAAAAGATAAGCGAAACACTACACTTGTCAGGAGCAGAAGAAACGCTAAGTACAGGGTGTGATCCGAGGCGCAGCTTTATAATCTTGAGCCACACCCTGCTGGAGCTAGATGCATAAGGGCATTGGCTTTGTGCCCGTGCCAGGTAATTTGCTGCACGTGCTGGACTTGCACGTGCTCAGTGCTTCTTGACTTCTGATGGGCGGTGCCCCTGCCTTCAGCCCTTTCTCACGGGCCGCAACTATGTCGTGCCCACCCACACACTCGCGCCAGCCAGCCACCATCCCTGTCCACCTTGTCCCTATTGTATGAGAGGGGGGGTTCCCTCTTCCTGTTAACCCGCCTCCCCTGGGCCCATAATGGGATTGTGACACCTATCATGTATGTTCTGACTCGTTTTCTGTGCAGGAGTTCATTTGGGACTCCTTGTAAAGACTGGAGGGGGGTGTCTGTACTCCTGTTCTCTATTTGGTAGAGGAGAGGCACAGAGGACCCCAGCCAAGATTCTCTATTATTGGTACGTGGTCGAGCAATCAAGGCCTAGCTTCTCAGGAGGTGATGCAGGCTGTTTCTTAAGTACAGTGTAGTCCCCAAGCCCCCACAAAGGAAAGTCCACACACTGTATTAGTTAAAACACAGTCTTTATATAATTAATGTTCAAGGTTAGGTACAATATCACGATAACCACTTTGAAGTCGGTTATCTACAATGGCAAATATACAGTTCTACGTGGTACCACTCTTACTATTAGATCTCATTAAAGTGCATCAACTGTACGGTTAAATGTCACACAAATCAGTTTGTAAAGGAAACCAACAATAGATATGAGAGGAAAGCAGTTGGTTAGAACAATAGGCAGAATACTGGCCCTGCTACCTAGACACAGCTCTGTGTGGTTATCCCCCACACCTGGGCAACCTCTAAAGTAACGATATATCACAAGCCCAGTCCATATATTGTACACAAGAGTCTTTCCAATAGTTCAGCAACCCCAAAGTACCTGGTGTTGTAGAGTTCCTCATCGGGAAATCGACGGTCCTTCTTGAGTGCACTCCCTTTAAGGCAGGAGCCACGGGTTGTCGAACGTCCGGCGATGAACAGGGTGAAATATGGCAGTGAAGTGGCAGCTTTGTTCCTAGCATTGCTTGTTGGTGACGGAGCGTAGATGTCCTGCAAGGATGAGGTGTGCGGGGCACCTCGATGTCGATAGATCAGGACCGCAAAGAGTTTGAAGAGCTGTGGCCAGGCAAGGGCGGTAAGTCGTCGGCATCTCTGTGGTCTTTGGTTGGTGGGAAACCCACCGGCAGATGCTCCTCGGCACGTCCACGGCCTGGCCGTCTCTGGTGGGATAAGGTGGGCCGCGGTGCGGACGAGCGCGTCCGTGTCGGCGACGGTGGTCGTTGACGGTGGTGGACAACAGTGTCCGGGCACTTCTCCTTGTAATTCCGCGGCTGTCACCATCTCCGGTCGGCCGTAGGTCTGCCTACGAGGGAGCTTTGGCAAAGATCAGCTGGTGCACGATGGTCCCTCGTAGCACGGGAAGAGGGCGCCTTACCAGGTCCTCTCTGGGTGAGTCCTTGGAGACACAGCAGCTTTCAGATTGATGAAGAAGGACAAAAGCAATTCTTCTCTTCCAGCAGGGCTTCAAGGTTAAGCTTTAGTTTCAACTCCAGTTTCTCTTCAGCTTCTTAACACGAATTCTAGCAGTGAGAGGCCCCCAGATATACTAGTTGATCTCCCATTATGTCTGCTGTGTCACACTCAGGCAAGAAATCGGTCAGAAGGGCATTCATACAGGCAGGCATCCAATCAGGTGCATAGTGCTCTCCAGACACTCACAACAAATTATGTGTATTGGGACAAGTACCCAGCCATTCAACACTCCACACTGCATTCAAACCAGTTTCGGACAGGGCTGTCTCAGTCATTGTGTCAAACACCAGATACTAGACAACCACAGCACAGAACGTGTATTCGTCACACACTCCATTCACCCAGGTCCCACCCACAGGGTGTACCCACAACATATAGACCCTGGGAAGGCTCCAGCCAGTCTGGCCTGTTCTTCACAACAACACTATGTATGGAACTTCCACCCAACAGCCAGTCAGTGGGAAGGGACAGAGTCAGTGATTCCCAGGACTTTGGGGAAACAAGGTAACAGGCAAGAGGCCACAGGGGCCATCTGGTTTCCTATCAGGAATCAACTGATTCCAATGGAAGTTCTTGGATATCCCAAAATGGAGGATATTCAGAGCACCTGTCAAATTCAGCATTGAGCTGTCACCAGCCCATACCCTGCTTTGTGGGCCACACACAGGTGCCCAAAAACATACACTAGGGGCACAGGGTTGCAAACCCACCCATGGGTGCCATAAGGGTATCCCATGGGTCTGTACACCAAACCAAAACAGGAAGAGCTGCACTGCCAGGAGTCCCATATGGACTCCTGGGTAGAAAACAATACAGAACACAAATGAAAAAGGACTACAGGACAAGGACAGGGGGGCCCTGTCCCTCCAATGCATTTCCAGCATCACAGTCGCCCCCCCCAGACTGAGGTTAGGGTGCCTAATCTCCCACGAGATAGGGGCTTATGATCTGTTTGGACCTTGAAGTTAGACCCGGTAAGGTAGGATCTAAAACGCCTAAGGCTCCAAACTATACTAAAACATTCCTTTTCAACCGTAGCCCACCTAAGTTCTCTACCCTTAAGTTGTCTACTGATGAATATGATCGGATGTTCTCTTCCTTTGTCATCTAACTGGGACAAGACAGCTCCAATTCCGGTGTTGCAGGCGTCCATTTGAACGATAAAGGGCTTTCTGTAATCAGGTGCACACAACACGTGTGCCCTACACATACTTTCTTTCAAGCCATCAAAGGCCCTCTGACGGTCTTCAGTCCAATTAACCTTCCTCAGCTGTTTGGGTGAAGTCAGTGCTGTCAGGGGTGCAGCTATGGTTCCATAGTCTGCCATGAAATTGCGATAATACCCAGTGAGACCCAAAAAGGCTCTCTGCTGGGTTTGAGTAGTGGGAGTCTCCCGGTCATATACATCCTATGCTTTACTGGGGAGAGGTTGTATTTGACCCCCTCCTACCTCATGACCAAGATATGTGACTTTTCCCTTAGCTATCTGGCAATTGGTGGCCTTGATAGTGAGGTTAGCCCTTTTCAAGGCCTGCAATACCTTATCCAGATGTGTCAAATGCTCTTCCCAGGTGGAACTGTAGACAGCAATGTTGTCTAGACAAGCAACACAAATGGCCTGCAGCCCACTGAGCGCATGATTGACCAATCTCTGGAAGGTGGCAGGGGCATTCTTCAACCCAAAAGGCATGACCCTAAACTAGTAGAGTCCCTCAGGTGTTGAGAATACCGTCTTTTCCTTGGCATGGTCCGTCAGAGCTATTTGCCAATAGCCTGAGGTAAGGTCAAAGGGGCTCACCAATTTGGCAGCACCTATGGTGTCCACATGCTCATCAGCCTGGGGCAATGGGTGCGTGTCAGTTTTGGTGATGTCATTGACTCCTCTGTAGTCCACACAGAACCTCCAATCCTTGGTACCTGCCTTGGAATTTGCCTTGGGCACAAGGGCCACTGGACTGGACCAGGGACTGGTTGAGGGTTCAATAACACCCAGTTCCAACATCTTGGCAACCTCAGCCTTGATGGGGTTCTTGAATGTATCTAACATACGGTAGCAACTGCTTTTGACAGGCACACTGTCACCGGTATCAATTTCGTTCCTACACCATGGTGTAAGGCCTGGAGTCAGTGAAAACAGAGAGGCATACTGCCGGAGCAAAGCCCTGCAGGCCCTCTGCTGCTCTATCGTCAGATCGGGAGAGAGATGCACTCCCTCCACGGAGCCATTCTGAGGGTTGCTATGCAGCAAATCAGGAAGGGGCTCACTCTCATCTGCTTCTTGCTCTGAAGCTAGCAAGAGACATGAGACTTCTGCTCGCCTGTGGAAAGGCTTCAGCCTGTTAACATGGAATACCTGAGGGACTCACATGTCAACCAGATAATTGACTTCGCCCATTTTGGAGATGATCCTGAAGGGTCCAGTCCACTTATCTGCCAAGCTCTAAGCTTGGAAGACTCCATCACAAGGATTTCCTGTCCCGGAGTCCAATCCACTTGCGAGGCTTTAAGCTCATGCCGGTACTCATTCAATTCTTGGCTGGCCTTGAGATTTGCTGTCGTCTGACCCATCATCTCTGTCATCCTCCATCTGAGGCCTAACACATAGTCCCCCACTTGCTTGGCAGGACCTGGAGGGGTGGCCTCCCAACCGTCCCTGATCAAGGCAAGGGGCCCCCTCACGGGATGTCCCAAGAGTAACTCAAAGGGGCTGAAACCAACACCCTCTTGAGGTACCTCTCTGTATGCGAACAGCAGGCATGGCAGGAGGAGATCCCATTTTCTCCGTAGGGGCTCTTCCAAAGTGCCTAGCATGCCCTTGAGAGTTTTATTACATCTCTCAACCAGACCATTGGTCTGGGGATGGTAAGAGGTGGAGAATGTGTAGGTTACCCCGCACTCTTTCCACATGGTTTTCATATAACTAGACATGAAGTTGGATCCTCTGTCAGAGACAACCTCCTTACGGAATCCAACATGGGTGAAAACCCAGGAGAGCCCTGGCAACCACCTTGGCAGTAACAGTCCGAAGGGGTATAGCCTCAGGGTACCTAGTGACATGATCAACCAAGACCAGGATGAACCGATGTCCACCTGAAGTGGGAGGGTTAAGGGGACCGACAATGTCGGTGCCCACCCTCTCAAACGGTGTGCCAACCACTGGCAATGGCTGCAGTGGGACAATGACTCTGCCTCCAGTCTTGCCAGAAAACTGACAAGTTGGGCAGGTCCTGCAGTGGGAAGTGGGCAGAGAGCCTTTGCTTAGTCTTCCTGGTACCAAGATGACCAGCTAAGGGCACCTCATGTGCCAACTGCAGCTGGAAGAGCCTGTAAACCTGGGGTACCACCAACCTCTTGAGGGCACCAAGTTCAGGCTTAGTGGGCTCACTAACAAGGAGCTCACCTTCCCAATAGATCCGGAATGTCCTAGGCACTTCTCCTTGTGCCGGGGACAGAGCCTGTTTCCTCAGACCCTCGAGAGAGTGGCACTCTCTCTGTCCCTTACAGAGGTCCGCCTGGGAGGGTCCCCCTTCAGCCAGCAGGCATTGAAGATCAGGGTGGTCCTCCAGGTTGAGAACCTTTACCACAGCAGAGTCTTCTGTCTCTTCTCCCTCAGGAGTTGAGTTTGGGTTTTCCACTGGACCCAGCCCATCAGGAGCGTGGATCCCAATGGGTGCTGTAGGAACAGCAGAAAGAGAAGGAGCCCCCTTCACAGAGGTGGGCTTCTTGGTCTTTTGTATTCTTGCCTTAGGCCTCGCCTTTGGTTTGGGTACCTGACTCACAGCCAGACCCTGTGTCACCTGTGACATAGTGACTGCAGCAGCAGTCAGGGGGAAACCATCCGAGATCAACACCAACTCCACTAGATCATTACCTAACAGAATGTTAGCAGGGACATTGTCCTGAACCGAGACAGGAAGCTTTGCTGTCTTGTCTCCAATCATGAGTGTGACTAAGGCTACAGGCGATAATTTGGGAGGCCCACCAGGTAACCTGGTCGTTCTCAGAGGAGCAACTACATAGTCCTCTGGCTTGAGCAGGGTCCTGTCCACCACTGTCATGCTTGCCTCAGTGTCTCTCAAACCAGTAGAAGGATGGCCATTCAAGAGGACAATTCTCAAAAACCTATGGGTGTTCTGTGGGATAGTCGTCAATACTTCTGGGTACTGATCCCAGGCCCGAGGGGACACTAAGAAAATCTCTATAGGAGCACCAAATGTGATCCCTGTAGAGGAGTGGAGGACAGTGGCCTCCACCTCAGACATGGCGTAAGGGTATGTCAGACTGACAGCCTGGGCTCCAAGTGCCTTACCTTTACACTTGGGGTCACCCCTCTGGTGATCCAGAGCCCCACAGTCCAAACAAGTGCCAGGAATGCGGGGTACGGTACTGGAACAACTGGGAGCCTGCTTTGCAGCAGGTGGACCACTACTCTTAGTCCCACCCACAGATGACTCAGCCCCACTAGATTTTTGGGTCTTAGGAGAGGAAGGTTTTGGTTTATTCGACTGTGATTGCTTCTGGGACTCCTCAGCTTTCTGAGAGGTCCCCTTTTCTTTGTCCTTGTCCTTCCCACTGGAGACCTTAGGGGACACCCGGTGGGAGACGGGACCGGCCCCCTTCATTCTGTCATGGCTGATTACAGGGTTCCCATCGCGGGACCCGGATTGGAGGCCTGGAAAAACCAGGCGTGCTTTCCGGGTCCCGCGAGGGGAAGAAGGAGGTAACAACGGGACACTTATAATGTGCCCGTTGTTACCTCCATCCCCATTCCCATTGAGCCCTATGGGGGCTCAAATGGTAATGGTCCTGCAAGGAGGACTTACTGGGTCCTCCTATGTCAGAATGACCCGGTAAGTTCCCATTGCAGGAACCCGGAAAAGGAACCCCGTCTGGAGGCAGCCATCTTGTACACAACTAAATCTCAATTTAACAAAGTGCAGATATTTTGTAAGATATTTTTGTAAGTGGCACGGTTATACACTGATTCTTAAAACCATAAGCATCCCACCACTGCCGCCAGTGCAAAGACTGGAGGGGGTGTCTGTACTCTTGCTCTCTATATGGTAGAGGAGAGGCACAGAGAACCCCAGCCAAGATTCGCTATTATTGGTACGTGGTCGAGCAATCAAGGCCTAGCTTATCAGGAGGTGATGCAGGCTGTTTCATAAGTACAGTGTAGTCCCCAAGCCCCCACAAAGGAATGTCCACACACTGTATTAGTTAAAACACAGTCGTTACATAATTAATGTTGAAGTTAATGTACAATATCACGATAACTCACTTTGTACTCGGTTACCTACAATGGCAAATATACAGTTCTACGTGGTACCACTCTTTGTTAGGTAGAATCCTGTGCAGTGCCCTTAGGGACCACTACACACGATTAAGACCACAGGTGGTAATAGAAGTGTTACCTTTGGTACAACCCTGTACTACTAAGTTATAGTGGTAGCAGTAGCAGAGCAGCCAGGCTTATCTCAAGAGTATATGAGCAGTTGCAGAGATTACACAAAGGGACCACAATTGCTGTGACTCAAGCAAACACTGACTCAAGGTTTCAGGTAAAAAATATAAGTACATTTATTTTTAAACCATCAGTTATAAACACAACACTTCTATTAACCTGTAAACAAAACCACACGTTAAATATACTACAACTAACCAATTCACTTTGTACAGTATGTCTCAAGGTAAGTACCCTGTGTTTAAATGAACCGGTGTTATGAACAAAACACGATACCGCGGATACGTTGCGATCACTTTTTGTCAGTTCGGTCTACTAAATAAAAGCGTATCCGTGACATGAAATGCTGCCGGGGCAAAAACACACTTAGCACCTGAGATACCCAGAGGGAGTTGGAGGCAAAAATCACAGGCAATATTTAGGTTAGGCAGACAGCATCGAGAAACACTCAGAAACAGGAGTTCAAAAGTCAAAGGGCCGGAGCCAGGGTTAAGTGACACCGGAGACCTGTTGCCGAAGATCACACCATTAGACAGTTCACGATTCAGCGCAGCCCAAAAGTACTTTGATATTGTCAATGTTCGGAAGCAAAAGTTATAAGAAGGAGGGAAGACAAGGACGAGCCTTGAGGATGAAGAAAAGGGATTCCCCCAGTTTCCTCGAGCAGAACACAGTACCTTATTCCAATGGTACAGCTGGTGCACTGGCAGTTGTTCCTGTTGGTTTCCCGCAGACCCACGATTCCTGGAGCTTCGTTGTGAAGGAGGATGTCTGAAGGGGGTCTGCACCACACAGGGATGAAGCTGGCAGCAGCGACAATGAATAAAAGGTGCGCCCCTTAAAAACAGGAGAGGCTCGGCAGGCGGCTATCTGGACCACTACAGCAGTGTGCAGCGAGCTCGACCATGATGGAGACCTCTGTCTAAAGAAGATGAGCTGGTTATCCTGACCAGGCTCAAGGGAAGAAGATTCCGGACTGGATCTTCTCTTAGTCGTCGAAGGGTAGACAGCTCAGGACTGTAGCAGGGCTTCAACGGGACGGGGTAGTTGCAGCAGCCGTCATTCTCTCCGCTTCTCTTCAGTTCCTTGTAGTTCCAGAGGAGACTCTGACTTCTAGTCCAAGAGACCTGCCTTTTATGCGCAAAACCCCCATTCACAGAGCCTGGCTGTCAATCATACAGCAGGGGGGTTGTCCAGCCGGGACAACCACCTCAGCCAATAATGGCAAAGTGTGACTTGGGTTTCCTAGGATACCCTTTGCAGGGGGTGAGTACACCCCTTCCCCATATTCAGTCTACCTAGACACCCAGGCGCCAAGAGGAGGGCTTCTCTGCAGAAGCCCACCAAAAGACGTTGAACAAAGAAGGCAAACCTAGTTTGCCGCAAAAAGTAAAACACAAGAAGGACTTTAACAAAAAGAAATGGCGAATAAACCCAACAGAAGCCAAAAGAAAGATGATTTGGTCAAGCGGGTTTATGCTTAAGGCTGTTAAAATAGCCAAAGGTATTACCACGTTTATCTAATATAATCGCGGTAGAAAAGTTAGGGTAGATACCACTGCCACCAGCCAAGTCTAAATGTTAAAAGAGCGAAACAATGCTCAGGGAGGTACAAACAGAAAAGGGGTACAGATTAGCCCTTTCCAGTACTCCATGTAAGATGGGGTGTACTGGGTCTGTGGTAAAGTGACTATGTAAAGTAAATGGCAACTTTACCTTTCTTTGGGGGACAGTAGTCAGCCCCAGCGAAATGGAGTCAGAGGGCAGTCTAAAAGACAACCCTGGGTTACTACACTGAGGGTGCTGTGTAACCCATACAAGAACAGGGGCATCTGGAGTGCTGTGCTCCAGTGCCCAAGATCACACAATGAGTAAAAACACATAGGCCAAAACACATGAAAGAGTGAAAAAGGATGTACACTCTTACCAGGTAGAAAAACTAAACTCCAGAAATCCAGCAAAGCTGCTGGGGGACTCACTAGGTGAGGGAAATTAGCCCTAGAAGGAGAATTCCCCCTAACACTCGCCCCCACCAGACTAAGGGAAAGGAGGATTTAATCCACTCCTGGATGGATCTCCTACCTCTAGTCGGTTACAAACATCCTAAAGAGACCATCAGCATTTTAGTGGTGACTTCCTGCTCTGTGCTCAATGGAAAAATCAAATCCTTGCAGACAGATTGACCATCTGAGTAATTTTGGGCTTTCCCCTTTCATTTGCAACAGCCATATCAAGTGTTGGTGGTCAGTCTGAATGATGAAGGTAGATCCATACAAGTATGGTCTAAACCTCTTCAGTGACCACACAATAGCAAAGCATTCTCTTTCTATTGTTGCCCACCTTGTTTCAGGATACTTTAACTTCCTGCTGATGAAACAAATGGGGTGTTCCCTACCTTTCTCATCCAGTTGACTAAGGACTGCACCTATACCTACATTAGAAGCATCAATTTGTACAATGAAGGGTTGATGGTAGTCAGGAGCTCTTAGGACTGGAGCTTGACAAAGGGCTTTCTTTAGACCTTCAAAGGCTTGATTGCACTCCTCATTCCACCTGACCTTTTAGGAAATTTGGGAGAGGAGATGACATTCAAGGGAGAAGCTATTGTCCCATAGTTCTCTATAAAGTTCCTATAGTACCCAGTAAGACCTAGGAAAGCTCTTACTTGGGTTTGAGTAGTAGGGGTGGCCCAGTTTTGTGCAGCTTGTACTTTGCTAGGCAATGGCCTTATTTCACCTCCTCCTACCTCATGTCCAAGGTAGACCACTGAACTCTGAACAATTTGACATTTGCTTGCCTTTATGGTCAGATGGGCCTGTTCCAGAGCCTGCAATACACAACCTAGGTGTTCAATATGTTCTTTCCATGTAGGGCTGAATACTGCAATGTCATCCAAGTATGCCATGCAGAGGTCCTCCATCCCATTCAGAACTTGATTGACCATCCTCTGAAATGTAGCAGGTGCATTCTTTAGTCCAAAAGGCATCACCTTGAATTGGTAGAGGCCAGCCGGAGTGGAGAATGCAGTTTTCTCCTTGACATGGTCTGTCAGGGCTATTTGCCAATAGCCTGACATTAGGTCAAATGTGCTGAGGTACTTGGCTGCACCAAGTTTGTCCACCAGCTCATCTGTCCTAGGCAAAGGATGGGCATCAGTTGTGGTGAATGCATTTAGAGCTCTATAGTCCACGCAGAATCTTAACTCCTTGGATCCTGCATTTGGTACAAGCACAACTGGGCTAGACCATGGGCTAGTAGAGGGCTCTATAACCCCGAGTTCAAGCATCTTGTTGACCTAATTCCTTATGTGGGATCTGATATTTTCTGACATTCTGTACCCCCTGCTTTTGACAGGTAAACAGTCACCAGTGTGTATGTCATGCTGGCCCCAAGGGGTCAAGCCTGGTGAAAGTGAGAACAGGGAAGCAAACTGATTCAACAGTAACTTGCACTCATCCTGCTGGTCAGATGTGAGACTGGAAGAGAGATTAACTCCTTCCACCTGCTCATCTAAAGGTAAGCCTCTGAGGAGGTCAGGCTGAGGTTCACTCTCCTCCTCCTCCTGAGCTGAAGCTAGAAGCAGAGCTCCTATGTCAGGTCTAGAGACATAAACCTTTAAACGGTTGGTGTGAAAGACTCTGGGAGCTTCCTCAGGGTTGCCTAAGTCCACCAGATAGTTCACTTCTCCAAGTTTACCCACAACCTTGAAGGGTCCTATCCATTTGTCCTGCAAGGCCCTCTGCCTTGTGGGGACCATAACAAGAACAAGCTGGTCTTGAGTAAACTCAACCATGTTAGCCTTCTGGTCATGCCAATGGTTGACTAGAGCTTGCCCAGCCCTCAAGTTATCACTTGCTTCCGCCATCATGTGTGACATTCTCCTCCGGAGACCTATCACATAGTCAGTCACTCTGACTGGCTTGGGGGAAGGAGCACTCTCCAACCCCTCCTTAATCAGGGCCAATGGACTTCTGATTGGATGGCCATAGAGAAGTTCAAAGGGACTAAATCCTATTCCCTCCTGAGGGACTTCTCTATAAGCAAAGAGAAGGCATGGCAGTAGAAGGTCCCACTTTCTTCTAAGGGGTTCTTCTAAAGCACCTATCATGCTCTTCACAGTTCTGTTAAACCTCTCTACCAGCCCATTGGTTTGGGGTGGTAGGCAGTTGAGAACTTGTAGGTAACTCCACAGGTTTTCCACATGGTTTGCATGTAGTGGGACATAAAATATGATCCCCTGTCAGATATCACCACCTTAGGAAAACCTACTCTGGAAAAAATACCAAGTAGGGCCTTAGCCACAGCCGGAGCCGTAACAGTCCTCATAGGTATGGCTTCAGGAAATCTAGTGACATGGTCCACAACAACCAGGATAAACCTGTTGCCTGAAGATGTGGGATGGTCAAGAGGACCAACAATGTCAATCCCCACCCTCTCAAAAGGAACTCCCACCACTGGGAGAGGCACTAAGGGTGCCACATTCTTGGACCCACTCTTGCCAGAGGTTTGGCAAGTGTGGCGGCTTCTGCAGAATTTGTCTACTTCTGTACCCATTTTAGGCCAGTAGAAGTGCAGAGCCTTTCCTTGGTCTTCTTAAAACTTAAGTGACCAGCCAAATGTACCTCATGGGCTAACTGCAGAAACTGGAGTCGGTTCACTAGAGGTACTACCAGTCTTTTGTAGTCTCCAGGAGTTGACTCGGTTGGTTCACTGTAGAAGAGGCCATCTTCCCAGTGCAACCTATACTTCCGAAGCTCAGTCCCATTGAGCTGAGAAGTGGCCTGTTGGCAAAGAC
Organism: Ambystoma mexicanum; assembly: GCF_040938575.1. Taxonomy (NCBI): domain Eukaryota; kingdom Metazoa; phylum Chordata; class Amphibia; order Caudata; family Ambystomatidae; genus Ambystoma; species Ambystoma mexicanum. The sequence continues at coordinate 565,685,096 of NC_090926.1, forward strand.
TTTCCAAGGTAGAACACTCTCTTTGTCCCTTGCTGAAATCCTCCCTGTTGGGTCCACCTTCTGCCAGTAAAGACTGCAGCTCAGGATGGTCAACAGGGTCAAGATCTCCTACCAAGGTAAGATCTTCTTCTAGATATGATTCCTCAGTATCGAGTTTGACCAGACAGGGTTGAACCTCACACTCAGCCTCTGTTGGTGTGGGAGTCACAGGTGTGTCTCAGGGATGTCCTTCTGGGCACAGGAGTGCTTGCTGGTTTCTTGCTGGCAGACTTAGGTTTCCCTTTTGTCTTCTCTTGCCCTGCAATGGCAGTAAGTACGTCCTGTGGACTTGGGGTGATAACTTCCTCTATCATGTCCCCAGGAGAGCCTCTTAAGATTCTCTCCCTTGCAAACCTTGTGAGTTCCTGCTTCCTTCTACTGAGGGGGCTGTGGGTACTAGACACAACTCCAAGAGTTTTAAGGTCATTACCCAACAGAACCCTCCCAGGAACGTTATTTTGCACACTTACAGGTATCCTGTCAGTCATGTTATTACACTGGATGAGAGCTGGTAACTGGGGAACCATTTGCACAGGGCCTCCAGCTAACTTGGTTAGGTGTTTGGGTGCCTTAGCAACATCCTCCACCTTGAAAACATTCATCAACCACAGTTATGCTGGCTCCAGTGTCTCTGATGGGAGGGGTCTCCTGACCATTCACAAGAACAATATCTTTGTAATACTCTTTAGTATTATCTGGGATGGAGTTATAGACATCTAAGTTCGGTTGTTCCTAAAGAACCAAGGACACTAAAGAAACACTAGCTGAGACTCTCATGTGCTCATCAGCTAGTAGCTGAAGGTTTCCACTTGTCATAGGTACTTCATCCACCTGGGAGAAGGCTAAGGAGACAGTGTTGATCCCTGAAGGTTTACCCTTTCACTTGGGATCTCCTTTCACATGGCCAGGCAACCCACAAACAAAGCATTTCCCAAATGCTCTCTGGAATGGGGGTTTGCTCTGACCTCCATCTGGTGTGGAACCAGGTGGTACACTAGCCTGATTCGGTTTACCTTGTGGCTTACCCTGGTTATGTTTGTGTCCCTCTTTTGGATTGGAATTATTGGAATTCTCCTTGTTGTCTTTCTTGGATTGCTTTCCCTCTTCCTACTTCTGAGTTGACCCAGAATCCTTGTGAGTGGCCCTGTTGGCAGCCCACAAGTCAGCAGCCTTAGCTAACTTCTTGGGATCTATTTCCTTTGAATCAGCCAAGTGCTGGCTAAGCTCAGGAGAGCAGACATCAAAAATAGACTCCAACATTACAAGATTCCTCAAACCTTCATAAGTGGTCACTTTGTAACCCTTAACCCAACCATTTAAGTTTTTCAAACAGTCACACACCCAGGTAGCCCAAGGGGTACCATCATGCTTTTTGAGGGTTCTAAACCTCTTAAGATACTGGGAAGGGGTCTTCCCAAACCTAGCTATTAATGCTAGTTTCACACACTCATAATCCTGCTTATCCTCCTCCCCCAACTCCATTACAGCATCACTTGCAACAGGGGGAAGCCTAGAGAAAAGCCAAGGAATCAACAGATTCCCTGAGATACCTTGGATCCCATGATTGTACTCAAACAGTGCTAACCAATCCAAAACATCAAGTTTAGTCTCATACATACCAATCATTTCCTTTGGCATACGGGGTCTCTTAGGGCTGGAAGACCTAGAAGACACTGGGAGAGAAGCATTTTCTAGAGACAGTTTCTTCATTTCTAGTTCTTGATTCAGCTCCATTTCTCTGAGCCTTAACTTTTGATGTTTCATGGCAGTTTGTGCATCAATACGTTTCACTTCCAATTCAAGTCTCATTTTCTCAAGTGCAATAAATTCAGGAGTAAGTGTAGGACCTGTGGGAGTCCCTGTGGACATAGGTTGTGCATTCTGAGCAGGCAAAGGAGTTGTAGGGTTTCCTAACAAGGACTCATCTACTTCCTCTAAATTAACACTCTCAGAATCAGAAACATCAAAATCCACATTGGCTGGAGTGGCAGGCCCTTCTGACCCACTCTCCAGACTTTTTCCCATTAACTTTGCAACCAGTTCAGATTTCTTTCCTTTACCAGAGAGATTCTTATCTCTACACATGGTTCTAAGAACCTCAGCAGTATAGAGTAAAAGAATCTCTTCAGTGTAGCTTTCCATTTTTGACATGATTTCTCAGTTAAATAGAATTAGTGGTGTTAGCCTGGTGGTTAGTTGAACCCAAGCAATAGCAGCACTCTAAGTGTAATCACTCTACTTTCAAATCCTCACTGCTGTACACCAGTGTTAGGCAGAATCCTGTGCAGTGCCCTTAGGGACCACTACACACGATTAAGACCACAGGTGGTAATACACGTTTTACCTTTGGTACAAGCCTGTACTACTAAGTTATAGTGGTAGCAGTAGCAGAGATTACACAAAGGGACCACAATTACTGTGACTCAAGCAAACAATGACTCAAGCTTTCAGGTAAAATATATAAGTACATTTATTTTTAAACCATCAGTTATAAACACAACACTTCTATTAACCTTTAAACAAAACCACACGTTACATATACTACAACTAACCAATTCCTTTTGTACAGTATGTCTCAAGGTAAGTACCCTGTGTTTAAATGAACCGGTGTTATGAACAAAACACAATACTGCGGGTACGGTTTCGATCACTTTTTGACAGTTCGGTCTACTAAATAAAAGCGTATCCCTGACATGAAATGCTACCGGGGCAAAAACACACTTAGCACCTGAGATACCCACAGGGAGTTGGAGGCAAACATCACAGGCAATATTTAGGTTAGGCAGACAGCATCGAGAAACACTCAGAAACAGGAGTTCAAAAGTAAAAGGGCTGGAGCCAGGGTTAAGTGATACCGGAGACCTGTTGCCGAAGATCACACCGTTAGACAGTTCACGATTCAGCTTAGCCCAAAAGAACTTTGATATTGTCAATGTTCGGAAGCAAAAGTTATAAGAAGGAGGGAAGACAAGGACGAGCCTTGAGGATGAAGAAAAGGGATTCACCCAGTTTCTCAAGGCCCTCTGGGGCCTGGGGCCTAAATACCTTCAACTCTCTCTTCCTAAATATCTTCCTTCCCGAGCCCTTCGCTCATCCGTCTCCAACTCCCTCAGGGTCAGCCGCTTCTCGAAGCAACGAACTGGGGGTAGATCTCTCTCCGCGGCAGAGGCCTCCCTCTGGAACGACCTTCCTGCCTCCCTGAAACTTGAGGAGAACCATCTCCGGTTCCGGAAGCACCTCAAAACCTTCCTCTTTGCTTCTGCTTTCTCTCTCCCTCTTCCCTGCTAATTCTCCGCTGAAACTGCACTGTATCTGCAACTGGGCCACTCTCACCGACCCCGGTCCTGGGCCCAGCCACTCTCCACTTGCACTGCCTCCCTGGCAGCCCCTGCACTGCGGGACTGTCTCTGTATCCCTACAGCCCCCCCTTCCCAGCACTTGTCTGCACTTACCTTGCACTTGCCACCAGCTGGCCCTTTTTTATTTATTTTATTCTACTTACCTTGTACTGCACTTCCCCCCTCCCCTTCCCCATGCACTTTCTCCCTTCCCCCTACCCCTGCACTTGCGCGATCTGAATGACACCTGGCCTAGTAGGATCGTTGTCTGTCTTCCCCTTGTCCCCCCCTCCCTGCCTCGTCGCGCCTTGAAACACTTGTGTATAGGCGCGTTACAAATGCCATATCATATCATATCATATCAATGGTGCAGCTGGTGCCCTGGCAGTTGTTCCTGTTGGTTTCCCACAGACCCACGATTCCTGGAGCTTCGTTGTGAAGGAGGACGTCTGAAGGGGGTCTGCACCACACAGGGATGAAGCCGGCAGCAGCGACAACAAATAAAAGGTGTGCTCCTTAAAAACAGGAGAGGCTCTGCAGGCGGCTATCTGGACCACTACAGCAGTGTTCGGCGATTTCGAACACGACGGAGACCTCTGTCTGAAGAAGATGAGCTGGTTATCCCCACCAGGCTCAAGGGAAGAAGACTCCGGACTGGATCTTCTCTTAGTCGTCGAAGGGTAGATAGCTCAGGACTGTAGCAGGGCTTCACCGGGATGGGGTAGTTACAGCAGCCATCGTTCTCTCCGCTTCTCTTCGGTTTCTTATAGTTTCAGAGGCGACTCTGACTTCTAGCCCAAGAGACCTGCCTTTTATGCGCGAAACCCCCATTCACACAGCCTGGCTGGCAATCACGCAGCAGGGGGGTTGTCCAGCAGGACAACCACCTCGGCCAATCATGGCAAAGTGCGACTTGGGTTTCCTAGGATACCCTGTGCAGGGGGTGACTACACCCCTTCCCCACATTCAGTCTACCTAGTGTAGGGGAGGACTGGTCCAGGAGACCCCCCTCACCTGCGTTTTCTCCCCAGGTGAGGGCTATGGCTCATTGGGCGTCCCCTCATGCCACCCGGGCCCAGGTGATGGAGGGTTCACCCGCTGGAGACATTGCCCACACGTATTGATTGCCCACATGTATTAAAATTTAGCTAGGCCCAGAAACCATTTTGTCTGGTAAAGATGGTGTGAGCTCAGTGCACTGTAGCGCGGCCCCCACCCTTGGAGAGTCTCAGTCATCCCTGTCGCCGCAGCACCCTGGCAGATCCGCTGCGAGCACGTTCCCACGAACAAGACGGACATGAGCTAGCGTAATACACTAACATTGTAACAGTTCACCTCCCGCAGTGTATCATCGCTCCCAGCATGACCCGGCCAGCAGGCCTGGGCAATGAAAAGAACAGTAAAATGGTCATCAGATGGCAGACAGTCTTTATATATTAATGTCAAGACCACTCGCAAAGTATGCTTTCTTCTACAAAATCCCTTATATTACAAAAGCCTGTAAAATGTATAAACATAAGAAAGCATGCTTCCATGATATAAGCGATGGCGAGCCCCTACCATTGCAGTTGGGTGCTAATAATAAAGGAACGCACCAGGGATCTATTTGTTACGTGTATCATTGGGAAACTTACACTCTATGGGCTTGCGCCATAACTGAACTAATGCTGCTAGAGGACACGAGAAGACAAATGTAACCCTACAGAGGGCTTATGTGAAGGATGCACGAGAAGGCGCTTGTCATGTGTGCATGTCTAGGCCCCACATGTGCCACCACCGTCACGAACAGTGGCGGGTTACTTTCTATGTACTCCACCAATCCTAATTCTACCTCACTTACTGCAAATATATATGCATATAACTAAATACTGTAGTTGTTAAAACATAATGTATGAATAAGGTGCTCAGACTGGGTATAATCGAGACACATCCAGCAAAGTTTAAATGCATGTTTTGTATTGATTTGAATAAGTATTATAGAGTGTTCAAATGTTTGTGATGTCTTTACCTAAAATCGGCAACACACGAGGGAGATACCTTTGTGAAATACGTTCAAGGTCATTCCCCCTCCCACCCTGCGAAGGCTGCCAAGGCATGAGAGCAGAGGCCGCGCCGCACTGCTTTACCTCCCACAACCAGACTGGAGCCGCTTCAAAGATTTGTAATCCCCTCTGTAGCACCCAAGGCCGCGGCCCGCCACCTGCATTATTTACAGCTCAGCAGTAAACCTCTGCCTGAACACACGCGCCCCCTCGTAAACCCCACAACCCACCGGACCATCTCAGACTTATGGCCCCGTGCAATCAGGACACCCAACACTTTGACAACACACAGCGGAACATCCATAACAACTTCTAACAAAGCAGAAAGACCTGTACCGCCCGTCCCAGGCCCTGAAGCTTAGCCCCTCGACCTATGGCCCCGGTTAACAGGACACTGGTAATCATGTCCTGACGTATTACCTCCAGACCCCTCACAAGGTACATTCCTCCTGTGTTGCATTAACCTGTAGTATAACCTATTGGAAGATTTACTAAAGAAAATAATATTGAAATGATTGAATGACTGCGGTGTGCATGGCATAGGGCAACCAAGTCAGGAAAAGACATTCATCTCTGACACTGGCCACAATGGCACAACAACACCGTCCGGATGAACTCAGCCGACCTGCCAGGCCCAGTCCAACCCACGAGGCTGACCAGTGACGTCTTCCAGCCAAAGCCAACCACATCGCAGCAGCACCTATAGTTAGTCGTCGCCACCCAATCCCATTGAACTTGTGCCCCCTATAGTGTGTAGGTTCTTATGACGTTTTTGTAAATATATACGCCTGTCTTTGCTATTGTCAGACAGAGCGCTCTCAGAGTTTGCAGAGTTCTTTGCATGCCCTATTCTGATTGATAAACTCCCATTTACGCTCACCCGCACTCTGTCTTGGCCTTATTCCCATTTTGGGAGAGTCCTTCATTGTCTCTCATTGCGGGGAGGATCGTGCTGTTTGGGGACGCTTGCCTTCAGTGGTGACCCCGAAAGCGTGATTATTATTATTATTTCCTAACCTAACATTACCGTCCCCTTTTGGCACGAGAATCTCCGGTCGAAAAGGGATACGCACGGTGAGCCGGCTCCGGGAGGCTGCCCGCCAACGGCGACCGGTACACTAAGAAGTGCGCACTCAATAGAGAGAGGGTACGGGATCCCGGTTGAAAAATCCCCTTTGAGTACCGCTCGCCGGAGCCGGGGCTGACTGTTGAGCTGACGGCGACACTGCCTGGACGGACCCAGTTTCGGAGACTATCGGTTCAAGACGGGCACGTGAGTACTGAGTGCGAGCGATTGTAAAGGGAGCGGGGAGAGAAGTGTAGGACAGGTAACGAAGAGGGGGTACGCAGATCTACTAAGGATCACCTTAAATTTTCCTTGCTTTTTCTTTGCATATGGCCATTAGGATTAAGAGGTGAATAAGAGATAAAAGTGACGGGAACCTAGCTCCGAAAGGGGGTGGAAGGCGGCGCCGCATAGTGCTATCTTGACTAGTACTGGGAATATATGAAGAAGTGGAATATAAAATAAAAGTGTTCAGCAAAAGGGGGCACTGAGAATATATTAGTGACCGCTATTACTTCTTTCTTTTCTTTTCTTAGGGGTAGGGGGAGAATAAAAAGTGAGATTAACACAAACTTAGGGGAAAAGTAAGAGAAAAAGAGTCCTACTAGAAGGGGGGAGAGCAGGCTAACATATATATATATATGCGCATCCATATATTCAAATAAGACGGACAGGGACAGCTGGCTAGGGAGGAAAGGGAGGGCAGCTTGAATGGTGAATTGAGTGGTGCCAAGAGGTGTGTGCACCTCGTATGTGTCTGAAGACAATTTGATGTTGCAAATGTGTAAAACGGCTATAAATGTATAATAGTTAAATGGTCATGGTAAGTGTGACCGGATAAAACTTTTTGAAGACAACGTTGATACAGTGAACTGAGTGGGTACCTTTTGATTTCCGGGTTGATATTGTCAAAATAAATGATGGGTTGCTCTTGTATGTGCCCCCCAAAGAGAACAGAGTAGAAACTGTGTACAGTCAGTTTTGTATTGTGCAGTCAAGGGGGGGAGAGCCCAAACGAGCCTAACATTGAATGTAAAGTAGAATACGAAAAATAATATTGATACTACATTTACATTGTAGTTGCAGACACACAGAGACACACAAGAGGGCACAGAGATGGGGGCTGAAACACCCTTATCACATATTTGTAAGAATCTCCCAGGGTACGCGGAACGGATTAAGAAATATCACGACCAATGGATAACTGAGCTGAAGGGAGAGGGGTTACCCCAGATATGGCCAGAGGGAGGGTCATTTGATAAAAGTGTTCTGGATATGGTGACCACATGCATTTATTTGAAGTACAAAGGAAAGCAGTTGCAAAATAGGAGGGAAATATTAGATCTTTGGAGGTTATTTGAAGAGATACCACCGCCCAAAACACCAGCATTAAATCCTGATCTCCCATCCACCACAGACAATCCACTAATGATACAGAAAGATGTCAAAGAATTGTCAAGTGTAGCGCCACCAGTAGAGGTAATAAGTTTGTACCCGATATTAAAAAAGCCCGTACCCGCAGAAGGATACAGTGACCCGACGTATGTGCCTCCCCCGACAACTACTACACCCCACCGGCCCACTGCACCCCCCCAATATGAAAGTACGAGAGAGCGAGGCCAGGCAAGTACACAAAGGGTGGACATAGAGAAACTCATAGATGATTTACAGTCAAGACTCTCAATAGCAAAAGATGAGCTCTCGAGGATAAAAGACATGTGCGGACAAACAGCACTTACCACGACTAGATCAGGGCGCACGTCTAGAGCGCCAGGTGAGAATAGAAAACCTGAAGAGGGGTGGAAGAAAGGTGAGATACTGTTCAGAATTGAAGAAGAACCGACACGAATAATTGAAATAGAGACACGCGAGGGAGATACTGACAATGATGAAAGGCCTATGGGGGACAGAGAGGAATTACTATGTGACATAAGGGACGAGTTAGAAGAAAGTGACAGGTTGAGCATGGCAATGGGAGGGGGAAGCGAAGGGGGGGATGGTACATGTTCAATGAGAACCCTGGATGATGAGTGGACGGGGCGACTAAGGAACAGAGTGGGGAAAATGGCATCACTGGGAACATCAGCAGCCAAAACGGGTCCGGATGCAACGACGAAAGGAAGGCTACAGCTCCCGTTAATACACAGGGGAGGAGGGAGGCCTAACTATATCCCATGGGCACAGATGGATAAAGCCAATTTATTAAAGCTATTGCCCCCGTTATCAGGAGGGGCAAGTAAGTGGATATACGCCTTTGAGAAACATACTGCTGGGGTACCCCTAGCTATAGGAGATGTGAAAAGTCTGCTCGTATCAGCGGTGGGCGATCAGGCTGAAAGAGTATGGGTTAAAGCCGGTTTCCCGGGAGTAACATTAGACTGTGACCACCATGATGGGGCCTCCTTTAACACAGTGCGTGCCAGGGTGTGGGATGCCTTACGCGAAACATTCCCAGACACACCGGACTTACAGTCAGTGATGCAGTGTACAATGAATGACGGGGAGGAGGCTATGGATTACATTTTTCGGGTCCAAGAGATGTGGAGAGCAGAAACGGGCGCGCCCTGGTATCAATCGACATCTTTATTTTACTTCATTATAAAAAGAGGGCTCCCAAAGGAAGTGCAGAAGGCGCTCGACAAGATAGCAGGTATTGAAGCAAAGGGATGGCCAGAAATTCAGTGCATAATAGTACACCATTGTAAATGAATCAAGGAGAGGGAGAAGGAGGTGGCGCAGAAAAGATTGGCAGACGAGGCGAAGTTAGTACAGACAAAGTTGGTGAAGGTTGCAGCAGCAGTAGCCGCGCTCCCACACAGCAGGGAGGGAGATGATGAGGAGGAGGGGCTGATAGCACTGCAAGGAAGGGTGGCAACTAATTGGGCGGGAACAGGACAGCGGCAGTGGAATGAGCAGGAGCAAGGCGGAGGTCCGCAGTGGCAAGAGTGGACCCCTCGAGGGGGACGAGGTGGGTACAGGGGCCGAAGAGGAGGTGGACCGGGGTACGGGGGAATGGGAGGAAATGGATGGCAGGGCCCTAGAGGTGCACAAGGAAGTTGCTGGAACTGCGGGCGATGGGGGCATTACTCTAGAGAGTGCAGAAGCAGACCCAACAACGGGTTCCAAGAGGTAGAACAATATGGCCATCCCCACCCGGGAAGCCCATGTGGTCTCCCAATGGGACAACAGCAACTAAGAAACCCAGGCCAGGGTAATGCTGGCCAGCAACAGGGACCCCAGTACAGAACACAGAACCACCCACAAAACAATGACAGTATGCAATACACGCCAGGTAACCCTTTCGCGACAACAGCAAACGGGGCCCCCGCACCAGCACCTTACAACGGCATGTCAGTGGTTTCAGGAAGTGTCTTTAATGAGGGGGGGCGATGAGACACCCCGCATAGGACAGCCCACAGAGAACACTTGCGTGTCCAGTTCTATCCACCACCTACAATGCAGCAGAGGAACCATTGGTAGGGGCGCAGATAGGAGACAAGCAGTTCATATTCATGGTTGATTCGGGAGCGGAGAAATCATGTGTCAGAGAGGGCCGGTTCCCGTTATCTAACAGGAAGTTAGAGACGCAGGGGTTCTCTGGGGCTGTAATTGAAGTTCCTTACACAGAAGCTTTGGATGTAACAGTGGGGGGTAAGACTGTGAAGGCACCATTACTGTATTACCAACATTCCCCAATAAATTTGTTAGGGAGGGATCTCCTGAGTAAACTTAACATGACCATATCATTTACCGAGAGAGGAATAGTGTGTTCTACACCCGGGATATGCCCCGTGCGTGCGATGTTGGTAGTACAAGCTTACACAACCACACAGGAAATACGAGGGCTGCCACAAAATGAGGAAATGTTTATTGAAGGGCTAAAGACTTTGGCCCTCATAATTCCAGAGCTAAGAAGCATGGACTGGAGGATTCCAGCGGAGTTCCTCTTCCGCCCCATAGTGTGTCCCAACGCAGCACCAGGATCAGTGGTATCATTGGACTTGCACGCTGTACAGGTATCAGCGAAAAGGATTGCTGTGATTGGAGTGGACAGGGAAGGATGTGAGTGGCGCACAGTGCTGTGTACAAACGCCAACATCGCCCTACGAGAGGTAACAGATGAGGATCTCTTTTCAGACACAGAAGGGGATGGCGAGATAGTAATGGAAACAGCGATGCCCTGTGACATTTTAATCCAAGCCAGAGAGACCCCCGTCCAATTGATGACAGTGGTAGGAGCACCACCGTCATTTTTTGATGACGACATGAGGCTCGTACCAAACAATTTATGGACAACAGGCCCCCATGATGTATGGCTGTTGCACGGAGTACAACCTGTGGTAATAAAACTAAAGCAAGGAGCAATTTTACCCCGAGTTAAACAATATCCATTGTCCCGTGAAGCTGAAGAAGGGATAAAAGAAACAATAAATGCACTACTAGCACAAGGGATAATAGTGCCTTCAAACTCCCCATGTAACACATGTATTTATCCAATCAAAAAAGCGAAAGGAGGGTCTTGGAGGATGATACAGGACTTACGCCCCCTCAATGATGTAATTCAGAAGGAGTTCCCTCTAGTCCCGAACCCTGCATCAATACTATGCAGCATCCCGAAAGGGGCATCACATTTCACAGTAGTAGACTTGAAAAACGCATTTTTCTCAATACCCCTGGCTGAAGAGAGTAGATACCTTACAGCCTTCACACTGGGGGGTAAGAGATATGAACACTGCAGACTACCACAGGGATACTGTGAGAGCCCGAGCATATTCAACCGCATATTGCATGAAGACTTGGGAAACCTATCAGTTGAGAGTACGATTATTCAGTATGTAGACGATTTATTAGTGTGTGCACAAGACGAAGCAACATGTAGAAAAGATTCAACAATGCTTCTGACTTTACTGGCCAACAAGGGATACAAGGTAGACAAGGAGAAGCTACAGTACTGCCTGACTGAGGTCTTATACCTGGGACAGCTCATATCAAAAGATGGAAAAAGAATAATTCCCGACAGGGTAGAAGCAATAAGATCAGTAGGAGAACCCACAACAGTGAAAGATATGCAGAAATTCTTGGGGATGTGCAACTATTGCCGAGCATGGATATTAGATTATGCAGCATACACGAGGCCCCTCCTACAAGCACTCAAGGTAGCACAACAGGAGAATGAAAAAATACAATGGTCAGAAGAAATGAGCGAATCATTTCAATCATTGAAAGAGCTAATTTCAAGTGCTCCAGTACTAGCAAACCCCGATTATGGACGCAAATTTTACCTATTCTCACACTGCAAGGAAACACTCATGACAGCAGTACTGACACAAAAAACGTCCTTAGGACACAAGCCATTGGCTTACTATAGTGGTACTTTAGATGCCGTGATGCAGGGCCATTTCGCGTGCGAGCAATCACTCGCTGCAGCCGCGTTCGCGATTGAGAAAAGTGCCACAATAGTAATGGGTTGCCCTGTGACATTGTTTGTGGAACATTCATTATTTGCAATACTTGAGAGATCAAAAAGCACACTGACCACACAGCGGGCGACAGCCTACGAGATTATATTGTCCAGCGCCAACATCCATATAGTGAGATGCAAGACAGTGAACCCCGCCACATTCATTACAGAAGCGTGCACACTAGAGGACATGCAGAACCATGATTGCGCAACCTACACAGGAGAAAGAGGGGAGGACACAGTGGTGTGTGAGAACGCTCTAAGCGAGGGGGAAGTGTACTTTGTGGATGGGTCTGCATCAATTGACGTGGACACGGGAGAAAAACACGTTGGCATGGCAGTAGTGAGGTTAGAAGACGGTGAGTATGAAACACTAGTACAATACCGCCTCCCATCACATTACTCCGCACAGGCAGCAGAACTGATTGCGCTCATAGAAGCACTACATGCAGCAATGGGTTGTGCAGTGACAATATACACAGACTCAGCTTACATGACGACAACAGTACATGGAGGTCTAGCAAGATGGGGGCGTAGGGGATTTAGACGGGCAGACGGAACACCAGTACAGCATGCAGAATTGTTGAAAGAGTTAATTGAGGCCCTACAAAACCCTACTGCAGTAGCAATAGTAAAGTGCCAAGCACATACATCCAACACAGATGTTGTGTCTTTGGGGAACGCGGCAGCGGACGCTGCCGCCAAGGAGGCTTCCTATTTTCAGAAATATGACACAGGTGAGTACATGCTTAAGCACAAGAGAAACGAAGAGCCCCCAGAAGGATACAACATGATGCCCATATCACAAATACTAGAATTGCAGGAAGGAGCTAGTGCAGAGGAAAAATTGATGTGGACAAAACGGGGGTGCAGCAAGTCGGGAACAGACCTGCTGTGGCGGCAAAATAACTCAGGGAAGGTGGTAATGCCAATACAGTTACTAGAAATTGCATTTCAACAGCTACACTTCCCTGCACATAACACCAAACAGCACATCGCAGCAGAAATACAGGAAGAATGGTTCATGCCCTGTCTCCAGGAGCATGTGTCTCGATTGGCAATGGAATGTACAACATGCCAAATATACAATTCAGGAATGACATTACGTACTCTCCGGGGAACAATTCCTAAACCCATTGGCCCATTCAGAGAACTGCATATAGATTACGCAGACATGGGGGAAAGGTGTAATGGCGCGCGGTACATGATCGTGGTTGTGTGCCCATTTTCAAGGTGGGTGGAAGCAGGACCCTGTGCGTGACCTGATGCCAAAAGCGCTGCCAAGTTCCTAGTAAGGGAAGTGTTCCCGCGCTGGGGAATTTGTGACGTGATTCGCTCAGACAACGGCACTCATTTTGTGAATGAGCTTTTCAAGGAAGTCACTACATTATTGGGTATAAAACATAAATTGTGTTCGATTTATCATCCTCAAAGTAATGGCGTAGTGGAAAAGATGAACGGACTGTTAAAGGGCAGGTTATCAAGACTATGCTTTTCATTGAAGAAGAATTGGATTTACTGTCTACCCCTTGCGCTATTTGAATTGGGAAATCAGCCAAGCAAAGACCACCATTTGTCCCCGCACGAGATTGTGACTGGGAGACGAATGAACACAGCACACTCTCCACTGCGCGAACACTCAGATGCTCACAGAAGCGCCGCAATATTGGGAGATGAGTTCACAGACTATTTAAGGAAATTGACAAGGGCAGCGCGCGTGATATCAAAGCAACTCTCCCCACCCTTCACTAGAGAAGAGGGAAACGTAACAGGATCTGTCACGGAGCCAGAGCAACAGCTACAGCTGATGCCAGGCGACTCAATTTATGTCAGAAGCTTTGTGCGTCGGTGGAATGCACCACGATTCCATGGCCCATACGAGGTAATATTTTGCACGCCCACGGCAGTGAAGGTGAAGGGCTTGAGGTGCTGGGTGCACTTGACCGATGTACGGAAGGCATATCGCAATGTACAAGAGGAGGTAGATGAGGAGGCACAGACAACAGCAAACGATGCAACTGAGCAGAATGTCTCAATATGAACTAGTGTGTGTGTGTTGGTACTGGACTTGAATGGGAGAATAACTGATAAGGATACTTAAAAAAAAAAAAAAAATGTGTTCTCTCTTTTATCTTGTTGAGTTGTATATAATTAATGGAATGACCAAATTATGACCTGTATACACCCTTGTCTGTGAATACCCCTCCCCGCATCCCCACCCGCTTCCATTCCCCGTCAAATATATATTGGCACTGATGGTGCTAGCAAAATGTTTACATGCATGCACTTAATGCACTTTTATATCTCAAACAGGAGCTTCCATGGCATCTAACGGGCAGCCTGCAACGGATACAATTAGTAGAATGAGAGAATTAGTAAATGAGAGATGCAGATATTCGTATGAGTGTGGATTATCTGTATGCATCACATTGTTTTTTATGCTAATGTTTGGCCTGGTTACATATTGGTTTGTAGCGTTCATCGAGATGAACGAGGGGGGAGGGATTAACAGCACTACTGGGCCCAATACAACTACAAGGGTCAATACAAGGGAAGGTGATTTTTTGATATGGGACGGAACTAAACTTGTATGGGGGTATCATACCACACCATCCAGTGCTGTCATCTTACAAAGAGAAAAGCCACAAGGTGGAATGCAGAACAACACAGTGTCTCCACCAGGGGTATCTAATTACAATGCCCACAGTTTAAATGACCGAAACCCGTCTGCCATATCATGGTTGTATAACACCCCCACCAGCCAGCCTGCCCCCATACTAAAAAACAACCTGCCAGATAACGTCAGGAAGGAAGAGGAAAAGCTACTAGCAATACACGAAATATTGCATGATGCATGGGCCAAGGGGGGCGGGAATGAGAAAGGGGGGTCTAGTTTGTCCCTTGCCCAGGGAGTTGGGAAGTACATGAGGAACAAGAACAACAGACGGAAGAGGGAAGCAGGGAGGAGGAAGTATGATGAGTACTATGGGCTAGGTCTAGATAAGATGGAAGACCCACGACACCCCCACCAAACAAATAAGTGGTATGCAGATATGAGTGCCACAGCTAAACAAACAACAAACGAGAGCTGTTATGTCTGCTCCCTCATCCCTCACGCATCAGGTACACCCAACGTATTGTTACCCAAAGAGTTGCCAATTATAGATGCCCAATGTCTCCTTCATCTCACGTTATGCAGGATTAAGAACACCTTCCAGGCACATGAAGTGACTTTTCAAATGCTGCAGAACGAGAAAACGTGCTACCCAAAAACGGCAGGGGTGGTATGTCTGAAAGAACCATTTTTTGTAATTGAAGGGACACTTTTTTCTGATAACAAGCGGAAGGATGAAGAAGTAGTGTGCAAAGCGGAAGCACTGAGAGGTGTGGCACCGGAGAAATTGCAGTGGATAGAAGAAACATCTACACCAGTATGGAAAGAACACATTTCAAAACTAACTTGGGTAACCGCCATCGAGAAACCCTTCAAACTACAGAGCGAAATGGACTATGAACTGTGTTTTAAAGGAGAAGGGAGGACCTCCATGTGAACAAACAAGAGCTGTAACAAGACCCTCACCATCCCAGATCTAAGAAAAGGGACTGCGGCCCTTATGGACACGTACTGGGTATGCGGCAACCAGGCATACCTACACCTCCCCCCGTCATGGAGTGGCAGCTGCTCAATGGCCACTCTGCACTCAGCCCTAATGGTGATACCAGAAAGCCACATCGATGGGAGCAAAAGGACACAGGAACGCATGCAACAGAGTGTGGCTCAACCAACTGCAGAGTCACAAATGTATGTCCTGTCTTCCGGAAGCAAGGGAGAGGTGCTGACCCGTAACAGACAAGCATCAAATTACATATCAAAGGCATCATCAGAACTATTGGCTCAGATCCCAGACAAATATCGATTATTCAGCTCAGCAGAAACATTTTTTGCCTCGCTCGTCTCAAGTGTCCAAGCAAGGGCAAACGCAAAATGGCTCCAGATAACCCGCTGGGAATTGATTCAGCTGGCAAACGACACTGAAGAAGGGTTCAACATAATAAAGGTGGAACTAAGAGCTTTACGACTGATGACCATGCAAAACAGGTATGTCCTGGACCTGTTGACGGCGATGGACGGCGGTGTTTGCCGAAAAATAGGAAGTGCCTGCTGCACTTTCGTACCTTCTGAAGACGCAGAGAACGGCTCCCTGTCCCATGTGATCGAAGCAGTCCACAACCTAGGAGAAAAAATGAAAATGGAAGGTGGAGCAGAAGACAGTACATGGTTCGATAACATCTTCTCCTGGGTCCCCTCATGGCTTGGAACAACTGTGACATTTTTGATGCCAGCTGTGGTGTTCCTCCTCTTAATTTTTTGCCTGTGCCAGGTGGGTCTTCGAGTTTGTGCTAACGCAGTACCAAATGGTGCAATGATGATGGTGACAGTGGGCAACTCACAAGGTACAATAAAAACGATGCAAGAAGCACAAGTACAAACAGGGATAGATAACACACCCAGGTACCAACTGGTGCCTATGTACCACGATAAGGATATTGTAGCTAAGTTGTGGCACACCACCATCAAAGAGCCCCGGATACTAGAATGGTACGAGGATATTTGGGTAGATTTGGAAGGAGATGGTGGATGTATATATCTAACGTGTACTCCAGATGAATACACCAGGAGAGGTGAGAGCTTAAGGGGGGTGTGCAGAGCATGGATGCCCATCAAAGGAACTCCTGCATGGGATGAGGCAGTGATGGACGAAGCAGAATGTAGAAGGATAGAAGATTTAAAGAATTCATTACTTAGGTAACGAAAGGGGGAAATGTAGGGGAGGACTGGTCCAGGAGACCCCCCTCGCCTGCGTTTTCTCCCCAGGTGAGGGCTATGGCTCATTGGGCGTCCCCTCATGCCACCCGGGCCCAGGTGATGGAGGGTTCACCCGCTGGAGACATTGCCCACACGTATTGATTGCCCACATGTATTATAATTTAGCTAGGCCCAGAAATCATTTTGTCTGGTAACGATGGTGTGAGCTCAGTGCACTGTAGCGCGGCCCCCACCCTTGGAGAGTCTCAGTCATCCCTGTCGCCGCAGCACCCTGGCAGATCCGCTGCGAGCACGTTCCCACGAACAAGACGGACATGAGCTAGCGTAATACACTAACATTGTAACAGTTCACCTCCCGCAGTGTATCATCGCTCCCAGCATGACCCGGCCAGCAGGCCTGGGCAATGAAAAGAACAGTAAAATGGTCATCAGATGGCAGACAGTCTTTATATATTAATGTCAAGACCACTCGCAAAGTATGCTTTCTTCTACAAAATCCCTTATATTACAAAAGCCTGTAAAATGTATAAACATAAGAAAGCATGCTTCCATGATATAAGCGATGGCGAGCCCATACCATTGCAGTTGGGTGCTAATAATAAAGGAACGCACCAGGGATCTATTTGTTACGTGTATCATTGGGAAACTTACACTCTATGGGCTTGCGCCATAACTGAACTAATGCTGCTAGAGGACACGAGAAGACGAATGTAACCCTACAGAGGGCTTATGTGAAGGATGCACGAGAAGGCGCTTGTCATGTGCGCATGTCTAGGCCCCACATGTGCCACCACCGTCACGAACAGTGGCGGGTTACTTTCTATGTACTCCACCAATCCTAATTCTACCTCACTTACTGCAAATATATATGCATATAACTAAATACTGTAGTTGTTAAAACATAATGTATGAATAAGGTGCTCAGACTGGGTATAATCGAGACACATCCAGCAAAGTTTAAATGCATGTTTTGTATTGATTTGAATAAGTATTATAGAGTGTTCAAATGTTTGTGATGTCTTTACCTAAAATCGGCAACACTCGAGGGAGATACCTTTGTGAAATACGTGCAAGGTCATTCCCCCTCCCACCCTGCGAAGGCTGCCAAGGCATGAGAGCAGAGGCCGCGCCGCACTGCTTTACCTCCCCCAACCAGACTGGAGCCGCTTCAAAGATTTGTAATCCCCTCTGTAGCACCCAAGGCCGCGGCCCGCCACCTGCATTATTTACAGCTCAGCAGTAAACCTCTGCCTGAACACACGCGCCCCCTCGTAAACCCCACAACCCACCGGACCATCTCAGACTTATGGCCCCATGCAATCAGGACACCCAACACTTTGACAACACACAGCGGAACATCCATAACAACTTCTAACAAAGCAGAAAGACATGTACCGCCCGTCCCAGGCCCTGAAGCTTAGCCCCTCGACCTATGGCCCCGGTTAACAGGACACTGGTAATCATGTCCTGACGTATTACCTCCAGACCCCTCACAAGGTACATTCCTCCTGTGTTGCATTAACCTGTAGTATAACCTATTGGAAGATTTACTAAAGAAAATAATATTGAAATGATTGAATGACTGCGGTGTGCATGGCATAGGGCAACCAAGTCAGGAAAAGACATTCATCTCTGACACTGGCCACAATGGCACAACAACACCGTCCGGATGAACTCAGCCGACCTGCCAGGCCCAGTCCAACCCACGAGGCTGACCAGTGACGTCTTCCAGCCAAAGCCAACCACATCGCAGCAGCACCTATAGTTAGTCGTCGCCACCCAATCCCATTGAACTTGTGCCCCCTATAGTGTGTAGGTTCTTATGACGTTTTTTGTAAATATATACGCCTGTCTTTGCTATTGTCAGACAGAGCGCTCTCGGAGTTTGCAGAGTTCTTTGCATGCCCTATTCTGATTGATAAACTCCCATTTACGCTCACCCGCACTCTGTCTTGGCCTTATTCCCATTTTGGGAGAGTCCTTCATTGTCTCTCATTGCGGGGCGGATCGTGCTGTTTGGGGACGCTTGCCTTCACTAGACACCCAGGCGCCAAGAGGAGGGCTTCTCTGCAGAAGCCCGCCAAAAGACAGTGAACAAAGAAGGCGAACCTAGTTTGCCGCGCAAAGTAAAACACAAGAAGGACTTTAACAAAAAGAAATGGCGAATAAACTCAACCGGAGCCAAAAGAAAGACGATTTGGTCAAGCGGGTTTATGCTTAAGGCTGTTAAAATTGCCAAAAGTATTACCATGTTTATCTAATATAATCGCGGTAGAAAAGTTAGGGTAGATACCACCGCCACCAGCCAAGTCTAAATGTTAAAAGAGCGAAACAATGCTCAGGGAGGTACAGACCGAAAAGGGGTACAGATTAGCCCTTTCCAGTACTCCATGTAAGATGGGGTGTACTGGGTCTGTGGTAAAAGTGACTATGTAAAGTAAATGGCAAATTTACCTTTCTCTGGGGGACAGTAGTCAGCCCCAGCGAAATGGAGTCAGAGGGCAGTCTAAAAGACAACCCTGGGTTACTACACTGAGGGTGCTGTGTAACCCACACAAGAACAGGGGCATCTGGAGTGGTGTGGTCCGGGTGCCCAAGATCACACAATGAGTAAAAACACATAGGCCAAAACACATGTAAGAGTGAAAAAGGATGTACACTCTTACCAGGTGGAAAAAAAAACTCCAGAAATCCAGCAAATCTGCTGGGGGACTCACTAGGTGAGGGAAATTAGCCCTAGAAGGAGAATTCTCCCTAACACTCTTACTATTAGATGTCATTAAAGTGCATCAACTGTACGGTTAAATGTCACACAAATCAGTTTGTAAAGGAAACCAACAATCGATATAAGAGGAAAGCAGTTGGTTAGAACAATAGGCAGAATACTGGCCCTGCTACCTAAACACAGCTCTGTATGGATATCCCCCCACCTGGGCAACCTGAAAAAAGTAATGATATATCACAAGCCCAGTCCATATATTGTTCACAAGAGTCTTTCCAATAGTTCAGCAAACCCAAAGTACCTGGTGTTGTAGAGTTCTTCGTCTGGAAATCGACGGCCCTTCTTGAGTGCACTCCCTTTAAGGCAGGAGCCACGGGTCGTCGAACGTTCGGCGATGAACAGGTTGAACTACGGCGGTGAAGGGGCAGCTTTGTTCCAAGCAGTGCTCGTCGGCGACGGAGCGTAGACGTCCTGCAAGGATGAGGCGTGCGGGGCACCTTGATGTCGATAATTCAGTACTGCAAAGAGTTTGAAGAACTGTGGCCCAGTAAGGGTGTCGAGTCGTCGGTGTCTCTGAGGTCTTTGGGTGGCGGGAAACCCACCGGTGGATGCTCCTCGGCACGTCCACGGCCTGGCCGTCTCTGGCGGGATAAGGCAGGCATCGGTGCGGACGAGCGCGTCCGTGAATCGAAAGTTCTTAGGCAACGGGAGCACAGCGGCTCCAGTCGGCGACGGTGTTCGTTGATGGTGGTGGACAACAGTGTCTGGGCGTTTCTCCTTATGATTCCGCGGCGGTCCCCGTCTCCGGTCGGCAGCCTGTCGTGGATTTGTCTACCAGGGAGCTTTGGCAAAGATCAGCTGGTGCACTGTGGTCCCTCGTAGCTCGGGAAGAGGTGCCTTACCAGGTCCTCTCTGGGTCAGTCCTTGGAGACACAGCAGCTTTCAGATTGATGAAGAAGGGCAACAGCAATTTTCCTCTTCCAGCAGGGCTTAAAGATTAAGCTTCAGTTTCAACTCCAGTTTCTCTTCAGCGTCTGAACATGAATTCTAGCACTGAGAGGCCCCCAGATATGCTAGTTGATCTCCCATTAATTCTGCTGGGTCACACTCAGGCAACCAATAGGTCAGAAGGGCATTCATGCAGGCAGGTATAAAATCAGGTGCATAGTGCATTCAGGCCATTCACTTCTCTCCAGAAAGTCACAACAATTTATGTGTATTGGGACAAGTACCCAGCCATTCAACACTCCACACTGCATTCATAACAGTTTTGGGCACCGCTGTCTCGGTTATTGTGTCAACCACCAGATACTAGACATCCACAACACAGAATGTGTATTCGTCACACACTCCATTCACCCAGGTCCCACCCACAGGGTGTACCCACAACATACAGTCACTGTGAAGGCTCCAGCCAGTCTGGCCTGTACTTCACAACAACACTATATAATGAACTTCTACCAAACAGCCAGTCAGGGGGAAGGGACAGAGTCAGAGCTTCCCAGGACTTGAGGAAAACAAGATAATAGGCAATAGAAAGCAAGAGGCCACAGGGGCTATCTTGTTTACTATCAAGAATGAACTGATTCCAATGGCAGGGCCTGGATATCCCAAAATGGTGGATACTCAGAACACCTGTCAAATACAGCACGGAGCTGCCACCAGCCCATACCCTGTTCTGTGGGCCACACACGGGTGCCCAAAAACATACACTGGGGCAGAGGGTTGCACCCCCACCCATGGGTGCCATATGGGTATCCATTGGATCTGTACACCAAACCAAAAACAGGAAGAGCTGCACTGCCAGGAGTCCCATATGGACACCTGGGCAGAAAACAATATAGAACACAAATGAAAAGGTCTACAGGACAAGGAGAGGGATGCCCTGTCCCTCCAATGCATTTCCAGCATCACACTCCTGGCGGTATGGCTCTTCCTGTATTTGGTTTGGTGAACAGACCCTCGGGATACCATTATGGCACCCATGGGTGGGAGTACGACCCTGTACTCCTAGTGTATGTTTTTGGGCACCTGTGTTTGGCCCACAGAGCAGGGTACGGCTGGTGGCATCTCCGTGCTGAATTGACATGTGCCCTAAGAGTCCTCCATTTTCGGATGCCCAGGCCCTGTCATTGGAATCCGTGGATTCCTGTTAGGAAACAAGATGTCCCCTGTGGCCTCTTCCTTTCTATCGCCTGTTACCTTACTTTTCCCGAAGTCATGGAAGCCGTGACTCTGTTCCTTCCCCCTGACTGGCTGTTGGGTGGAAGTACAAATTCAAAAGGATCCCACAATACAGCTTCCTTCCCTTGCTGTTCAGAGTGAGTCACCCTAGATGCATATACAGTTACTCATGCTCGCCTCTTAACCAAAAAGGGGCGAAAAACCATGTACTTATCAAAAATATACTCATATTTTAATGTTTATCAAAAAACACATCACATTCACAATACATTTTTAAAAAAACACATCATTGTGGTCCAAACTCATTGTGAACCACATATATCTGTACATACATTTTCCACTCTTGGCATAGAAGCTGACACTTCAAAACCTTATCTATGCCTAAATATGGGGTATTTATATATTTCAAACACCACTGTTACTCATGCCCTCCCTGATTTCTGTGGGCAAAACCACAGCCTGAGTTTGGACCACAATGATGTGTTTTTTTAAAAATGTATTGTGAATGTGATGTGTTTTTTGATAAACATTAAAATATGAGTATATTTTTGATAAGTACATGGTTTTTCGTGGTTAAGAGGCGAGCATGAGTAATTGTATATGCATCTAGGGTGACTCACTCTGAACAGCAAGGGAAGGAAGCTGTATTGTGGGATCCTTTTGAATTTGTACTTTATTGTCCTCACCCACACAGCCCCTAAAAAGAGGACATTCGTAGCTCATCAGAATTGATGTTGGGTGGAAGTTCCATATATGGTGTTGTGGGGAAGTCCAGGCCGGACTGGCTGGAGCCTTCCCAATGACTGTATGTTGTGGGTACACCTGTGGGGCGGGACCTGGGTGAATGGAGTGTGTGACTAATATGCATTCTACGTTATGGGTGTCTAGTATCTGGTGGTTGACACAATGACTGAGACAGCCCTGCCCGAAACTGGTATGAATGCAGTGGTTAGTGCTGAATGGCAGAGTGCTTGTCCGAATCCACATCCCGTGTTGTGAGTGTCTGGATGGTCCTCACTTGGATCAGTTCCTTGAAGACCCAGCAGCTTTCAGATTAGCGAAGGACAGCAGCATCAGTTCTTCTTCTTCCAGTGGGCTTCAAAGTTAAGCGTCAGTTTCAACTTCAGCTTCTGAACGATTCTAGCAGTGAGAGGCCCCCAGGTATACTGTTGGTCTCCCATTCACTCTGCTGGGTCACACTCTGCAACCAATCACTCAGAAGGGCATTCAGGCAGTCAGGCAGCCAATCATCTCACAGTGCATTCAGGCCATTCTTCTCCATCCAGACACTCAGGTACATCAGTCTTCCATATCAACATAGTCAATATGCAAGTGCCGGAAGGGCCCCTGCGGTCACAGAAAAGTTCCACGTACAACTCTTATAGTGTGATCTGGCAAAAATGTTTGACAAATCATACAATTATGCACAAATTCAAACACATAGTCGTACAAATCTGGCATGAACCAGCTCTCATTTATCCCTGCAGTCACATGCTCTTTTGACACACGGGCCAGGTAGTGAAGCGGTTCCAGAACCACATTCAACGCCTTTTTTGGCATTACCACTTTGCCTGTGCTGTCTTGTTACCAAATTAAATAGGTTGGCGACAGAGAGCATCCTCTTTTCTTCCATAGCTCTTTTTCATCGTTTGGTGCTTCCCCTTGTAATTCTATTATTTGCAATATTGGGGTTGCATTGAAGCTTTCTAGTAGTGCATCTTTTTCTTTAGTTGTTTTCATCAATGTTACAAGTGGTATTTTCCTCCTGGCCAGGGAACAGCACAAGTGTTCCTTCTGGCAGATATGCTGCTTCTTTCGCTGCTCTGTCTGCTTTTTTGTTACTCAGTTAAATAAAAGCTTGCCCTCCTGTATGTGCCTTACACTTTATTATTGCCAATTCTACTGGGAGTGGCAACATTTCCAATAATTCACCCAAAGGTACTGCTTGTTGTATTGGTGTTCATCACTTGAATCCTCTGTTTTCTCACCTTGCTAGCCCCGAATGTACAGTGGATGTCCAACGGTTAGTCAATCATGCACTCAGTGGGCTGGAGGACTTTTGTGTGTCCTACTTAGATGACATCACCGTCTACAGTTCCACTTGGGAGGAGCATTTGACTCACTTGGATAAAGTGTTGCAAGCCTTGAAAAGGGCTAACCTCACATTCAAGGCCACCAAGTGCCAGATAGCTCAGGGGAAAGTCACACATCTTGGTCTTAAGGTAGGAGGGGGCCAAATCGAACCTCTCCCCAGTAAAGTACAGTATGTACATGACTGGGAGACTCCTACTACTCAAACCCAGGTGAGAGCCTTTTTGGGCCTAACTGGGTATTATTGCAACTTCATGGCGGACTATGGAACCATAGCTGCCTCTCTGACAGCTCTGACTTCGCCCAAACAACCCAGGAATGTTAATTAGACAGAAGACTGTGAGAGGGCCTTTGTTGGCTTGAAAGAAAGTCTTTGTAGGGCACCTATGTTGTGTGCGCCTGATTACAACAAGCTCTTTATCGTTCAGACGGATGCCTGCGACACCGGAATTGGAGCCGTCTTGTCTCAGCTAGATGACCAAGGGAGGGAACATCCCATCATATTCATCAGTAGATTGTTTCAGTATGGTTTGGAGCCTTAAGCATTTTAGGCCCTACCTTACAGGGTCTACCTCCAAGGTCCAAACAGACCATAAGCCCCTGAAGTGGCTTATGTAGATGAAGAGTAAAAACCCAAAACTGCTCAGGTGGTCCATTAGCCTGCAAGGGCTAGACTTCACCATACAGCATAGACTAACGAAGAATCATGATAATGCAGATGGCCTTTCCAGAAGGTATGTTGACCGTCTGGATGAGAGCGTCAATCCCGTGGGAGATTAGACGCCCTAACCTCAGTCTGAGGGGGGGCGACAGTGAGCTGGAAATGCTTCGGAGGGAGAGGGCCTCCGTATCCTCATCCTTTATTGCCTTATTGCCACGCTTACCTCTGGTGCCCTGCAGGAGTGCCTGGTCCGGACTGTGCTGCAGAGTGCCCCTGTACTGGTCCCCTTCACCCGGTCGTATGTCCCAGCCATCCTTCCCTTACCAGTCGCCTGTTGGAAAAACCTCCAGGGGGCCATGAGGTTGGGAGGGGTGTGGATGTATTCAGGAATGGTGTTCTGGGGGTGTTGTGGGAAACTAGGAGGCGAACACAGGGTAAGTCTATTGTGGAAGAATAACTGCAATGGTTCACCACCTCTCCTCCCCTAGTCCCCTTTAAGAGCCAGGCTGGCTGGAGCGTGTGGATGCGGCTCATCTGTGGTTCTGTGTCGGCAAGCGGGGCTTTGGAGATGGGGTCCCAAAGAGGGGGCTGGAGAGGATGAGGGTTTCTTCTCCGGGCGTGATGTCTCTACTAATTGTCTTATGTTCTTTCTCCCATCTAGGTGTTGAGACTTCAGCGCCAAATCGGTAGCGGAACCCTGAGGGAGGGTCGCACGTTTCTGGATACAGGTAAGTTCTCGAGTTCTTAGACGGGGGGGTTGTTCTGATGGAAGGAGAACGGGAGGTGGATGCTAACCTTGTTGCTTGCTTTTGAACAGGGCATCTGACACCAGTAGCTGGGGTCTAGAAGACAAGGACAGAAGCAAGTCCGAGCAGGATGCAAGGTGGACGGAGTCCACCGCAGAGCAGCGTTGAACAGGATGCTGATGGTTGCAGACCAAGACTGAAGACCATGGTACCAATGGTTGCCGAAGGATGCTGATGAATCAAAGGATGTTGAAGGACTGAAGGATGCTGAAGGATGCTGAAGGACTGAAGGAGTCCCAACTGGATACAGAAGAATGTTTCATGACCGAGGAGCTCAACGTGGGAAAATGCTTGAGCACAGAAGCGGTAAGCGAAAGACTACTCTTGTCAGGAGAAGAAACGCTTAGCACGGGGTGCGGTCCGGGGTGCAGCGTTATAGTCCTGAGCCACACCGTGCCGGAGCTAGATGTGTAAGGGCGTTGGGTTTGTGTATGTGCCAGGTAATTTGCTGAACGTGCCTGACTCGCACGTGCTCAGTGCTTCTTGGCTTGTGATTGGTGGTGCCCCGGCCTTCAGCCTTTTCTCACAGGCTACAACTAGGTCACGACCACCCACACGCTCGCGCCAGACAGCCACCATCCTAATATATGTTTTTGGGCACCTGTGTGTGGCCCACAGAGCAGGGTACATGCTGGTGGCATCTCCGTGCTGAATTGACATGTACCCTGAGCGTCCTCCATTTTGGGATGCCCAGGCCCTTTCATTGGAATCTGTGGATTCCTGATAGGAAACAGGATGGCCCCTGTGGCCTCTTGCTTTCTATCGCCTGTTACCTTACTTTTCCCAAAGTCACGGGAAGCCCTGACTCTGTTCCTTCCCCCTGACAGGCTGTTTGGTGGAAGTTCCATATATAGTGTTGTGGGGAAGCCTTCCCAATGACTGCATGTTGTGGGTACATTCTGGGTACACCCGTGGGGTGAGAGCTAAGTTAATGGAGTGTGTGACGAATACCCATTCTGCGTTATGGGTGTCTAATATCTGGTGGTTGACACAATGACTGAGACAGCCCTGCCCAAAACTGGTATGAATGCAGTGATTAGTGCTGAATGGCAGAGTGTTTGTCCGAATCCACATTCCGTGTTGTGAGTGTCTGGATGGAAAAGAGTGGCCTGAATGCACTGTGAGTCTATTGGCTGCCTGACTGCCTGAATGCCCTTCTGAGTGATTGGTTGCCTGAGTGTGACCCACCAGAGTGAATGGGAGATCAACAGTATATCTGGGGGCCTCTCACGGCTAGAAATCATTCAGAAGCTGAAGTTGAAATTGACGCTTAACTTTGAAGCCCACTGGAAGAAGAAGAACTGCTGCTGCTGTCCTTCGCTAATCTGAAAACTGCTGCGCCTTCAAGGAACTGATCCAAGAGAGGACCTGGCTAGGAGACGCCTCCCCGAGCTACGAGGGACCATCATGCACCAGCTGATCTTTGCCAAAGATCCCTGGTAGACAGACCTACGAAAGGCTGCCGACCAGAGATGGGGACAGCCACGGAATCACAAAGAGAAGCACCGGACAGCCGTCCACCATAGACGACCGCCGTCGGTGACCGGAGCCGCAGTGCTCCTTTGCCTAAGAATATTTGATCCAGGGACTACCTTGTTCATCCTCGTTGACTGCTCTCATCCTGTTGGAGAAAGTCAAGGCCGCCGACGACTGAGGAGAATCCACCGCTGGGTATCCCACCACTCAAAGAGTGTAGAGATGCCGGACGACTTGACGCCCTTGCTGGCCCAAAGTTCTTCAGTAACTCTTTGCGGATACGAACACTTGTGGTCGAGGTGCCCTGCACACCTCAGCTTGCAGGACGTTTTCGACCGATCGTCAACGAGCACCGCAGGAACTGAAGCTGCTGCCGCAACAACAGTGTTCACGCTTTTCTTCACGGAATCTCGACGGCCCTCAGCTCCTGCCTAAAATGGAGTGCGTTCAAGAAGAGCCTGTCGATGACTCCCCGAAGAACTCTACGAAACCAGGTACTTTGGGGCAGCAGAACTTTGATAGAATGAGATAAGACTGAAAAAGACAATACATGGACTGGGCTTGTAGTACATCTTCCTTTACAGGTTGCCGAGGTGGGAGTATCCTCATACAGAACTGTACCTAGTGGTAGGGGCCAGTATTCTACCAATTGTCTAACCAACTTGTCTTCCTCCTAAGCCTATGGTTGATATAATTTTGCTGTGTTGATTCTTATCTATTTGAACTGAGTATAGTTGATGTATTTTTATGGAATCAGAGTAATAGTGGTACCACCAAGAAGTGTATGTATTTGCCATTGTAGATTAACAGAGCACAAAGTGAGTTATTGTGATTGTGTATATAACCTTGAACCTTAATTATATAAACACTCTATTTTACCTAATACAGTGTGTGGACATTCCTTTGTGGGTGCTTGGGGACTACACTGTATTTAAGAACCAACCCGTATCACCTCCTGAGAAGCTAAGCCTTGATTGCTCGTCCATTACTACTGTAATACAGAATCTTGGCTGGGTTCCTCTGCGCCTCTCCTCTACCATATAGAGAGCGGGAGTTCAGACGCCCCCTCCGGTCTTTACACTCGGCAGCCTTCGATTTTAACTGCTGTTGGAGTTGTGTAGACAATGGACAGGAGTGCTGCATGTCACCATGGGAATGATCAGTGCTGATCGCACAATAATGCACACGCTACTGCCAATGCTCCCTCTAAGTAAATCTCACAGAACACAACACATCACAATTCTGACACGAACACAGCTGTATGCATACACAATGCATGTGCAACAAGACGTCAGTGCACACCATGTATCATCTTGAAGATGCAACCCACACCATTAGTCCATGGCACAGGGTACATTGAGGGGCTGGAGATGGCTTAAATACATCAATGAACATGTGCATGTGGGCAACGATAAACTACAGGCATGTGTGACTAGTACAGCTGTCCATCATGAATTGGCTAACATTTACCTTTTATTGCTTCTCATGCAGGTGATAGTGGCTATCCCTTGAAGCCGTGGCTCCTCATCCCTGTCCGAAACCCACAGAACAGGCACGAGGAGGACTGCAATCGTTCCCATACCCGTACCCGTGTGGTCATCGAGCCGACCTTTGGCCTGTTGAAGGCATGATTTCGCTGCCTTAGCCAGTCGGGTGGGACACTCCTCTACAGGCATGAGAAGGTGGGCAAGATCATCATGGCATGTGTCATGCTGCACAATATGTGCATCCGCCGGAACGTGCCCCTGCCCCCTGACATTGAACTGCTACCACCTGGTGATGATGAAGGGGAAGAAGAAGATGTGGCTGGACATCATTGCGGTGCCGATGCACAGGAGGGACGTGATGTGCGCCAGTCAGTGATTGCACAATATTTCTGACACACATGGCAGCAGAGCGTGACATGATGGTTGGACAGAGGGCACTGGGTGTGGGGCTACATGTACACTATGCACTGTAAATGAATAAATGACACATGTGCAATGATGAATGTCCACTCATGTCTTGTTTTTCACACAACGGGTGTATTAAATATAACAATGTAAACGTAAGTGCAAAAACCCTCCACCACCCTTACCCCCCGCCCCCCATAACTCACCCACACACCCTTACTCCCCTCCCCCTCCCTCCACAGCTCCCCCACTCGTGTCCCATCGAGTCTCCAATGCCTACATGAGGCTGCCCTGACGATCAATTGGCACTCCCTGGTCCATGTGGCGGCATGTCTTGCGGAGCAGGCTTGTCTGGGTCGAACTGGAAGAATATGGGGTGGCCGCCTGCTGGGATAGTGAAGCGGGATGCCCTGCCTCCATGGCATCCGCTATGCGGCCTAAGACCTGGTGGAAGGCCGAGACCTCCTTGCAGAGGCGGCTGGTGTTGTCAGCAAAGGATTTGGCCATGGAGGCAGTGTTGTCCGTGATGGACCTGCCTAGAGAGGCAAAGTTTTCACGCCACTCCTGTCTGGCCATTCTGTTGTCCTCGACAAATTCCTGCACAAGGGCAGTAAGCAGGTCAGACTGCTGCGGCCCTGCGGGTGTACCTGTGCTGGTTGTTGGTCCCTGCCTGTCCTGCCTAGCCTGCTCAGCCTCCCTAGTTGTCAAAATGGGACTGAAGTGCCCTTCCGTCTGCTCCTGACCAGACTGCTCCGGGGTGGTGGTATGCTCTGTATCGAGTGACGATATTAGTGGGGATGCCGGTGGACTTGGCGTACGCACCACTTCCGATACATCGTCCTCAATGGGCACCCATATGTCGTCCTGTGGGTCTTCCACAGGCAGGGGTGCTATGGCTGCCACCTCCCCAACCAGACTGGACTCCTCTGACTGTGGTGCCTCGCCTGATTCGTCAGGATGGCTGATGGGTTGTGGTGGTGCTTCGCCCTCTACGGGCCTAGGTGGCACCAGTCTTATGGCTACCTGGGGTGTCTTGCCAGTTGGTGCACGGCGGCCCCTGGGTTGTCCCCTCGAGGTCGAAGGGCGGTTGGCATCATCCCGGGACCTCTTCCATGGTTGGGTCTGTGCAGGGGTTGCGTCCTGCCCATCGCTGTCATGGTCGGAGCCTGTGGGGGTCGAACAGAGGGACGGCATGAGTGATGTTTTGATAGGCATCATACATACATTTGGACAATTGATCATCCACAACATTGGAGGTAATAGGCATTTGTGTTTGAATGGGTACTTGGGGACTACACTGTACTTAAGAACCAGCCCTCATCACCTCCTGAGAAGGTAGGCCTTGATTGATCGTCCATTACTACCGTAATAGATAACCATGGCTGGGATCCACTGCTCCTCTCCTCTACCATATAGAGAGCAGGAGTACAGACCCCCCCTCCAGGCTTTAACCTCAGCGTCCTTCGATTTTAACTTCTGTTGGAGTTGCGTAGACAATGGTCTATGAACCAGACAATCTGCTGTCTTTTCCACTTCCTGATATTGTTTTTTATGAATATTCGGTGCCCGGGGTAAAGAGGTACTGCTCGCGGAAAGCCCCTTCCCTGCTTGCCAGCTTGCTCAGTCCGAGCTCTTTGTTTTATCTGCTGGGATATATACATAAGCAACTTTGTAAGTTCTGTGAGGTATTTGTGGAAATTCTCTCTTGGTACATTAGATGAGGTATTAGCGTCAGAAATTGTAAGTGCTGGAGAGATAGGCGCATGCATTCTCCTACCAGTAACAATTTCATGAGGAGTCAAATGATGATCTCCCCCAGGCGAATTGCGTAGAGCAAAGAGTGCAAGGGGCAAGCAATACAACCAAGACTTGCTGAGCATTTGTATTAGCTTAGCCAAGCACTGTTTTAGTAGCACATTCATTCTTTCAGCCAAACCGTTTTCTTGTGGCCGGTAAACTGTGCTTAATTTAAGCCATACCCCCAGAAGGGTAGTTATTTCCTTAATCAAATAATTTGCGAAATGCTGACCATTGTCAGAGCGAATTTTGTCTGGGATCCCCCACCTCAGGAACACCTCCCTCACCAGGAATTTTGCTGCAGAGCGGGGGCGTCATTACAGACAGAGGGACCAACCTCAAGCAAACATGAAAACGAACATACTACAGTAAGCATGTACCTATAGGAGGTACATCAGTCTTCCATATCGACATAGTCAATATGCAAGTGACGGAAGGGCCCCTCCGGTCACGGAAATGTTCCACGTACAACTCTTATAGTGTGATCTGGCAAAAATGTTTGACAAATCATACAATTATGCAGACATTCAAACACATAGTCATACAAATCGGGCACAAACCAGCTCTCATTTATCCCTGCAGCCACATGCTCTTTTGACACACGGGCCAGGTAGTGGAGCTATTCCAGAACCACATTAAACACCTTTTTTGGCATTACCACTTTTCCTGTGCTGTCGTGTTGCCAAATTAAATCGGTTGGCGACAGTGAGCATCCTCTTTTCTTCCATAGCTGTTTCTCATTGTTTGGTGCTTCTCCTTGTAATTCTATTATTTGCACTATTGAGGATGCATTGAAGCTTTCTAGTAGTGCATCTTTTTCTTTAGTTGTTTTCATCAATGCTACAAGTGGTATTTTTCCTCCTGGTCAGGGAACAGCACATGTGTTCCTTTTGGCAGATATGCTGCTTCTTTCGCTGCTCTGTCTGCTTTTTCGTTACTCAGTGAAATAAAAGCTTGCCCTCCTGTATGTGCCTTACTCTTTATTATTGTCAATTCTACTGTAAGTGGCAACATTTCCAATAATTCACCCAAAGGTTCTGCATGTTGTATTGGTGTACATCACTTGAATCCTCTCTTTTCCCACCTTGCTAACCCCGAATGTACAGTGGATGTCACTTATGCTGAGTCATAAAAAATACGTTTACTTTATGCCCTTTTGACATGTTGAGTGCCTCTATTAATGCCACTAATTATGCTGCTTGTGCAGAATAGTGTGCTGGCAGTCGTGTTGGGAAAAAAACTAGCAAATCACCTTCCTAATGAATTCTGTGTCTGTGTCCCACCAATGCTGAACCAGAATGTCTTTGTCCGGAATGGATATCATGTCCCCTCCTTCAATCACTTCTTATTTTACCAGAGTGTTCCTTTCACTCCTGTCTATACATGCCACACAATCATGTATGTAATCTCCCTCCTCTATTGCTTCTGCCATGCATTCAGCTGGGTTTACCATCCTGCATCTCACCACTTCTATTTCAGGGTTTGTCAGTATAATCTCATACCCTGATGATCTCTGAGTTGTCAATGTTGATTTGGTTTTCTCTAGTATTGCGAACAGTGCATGCTCCACATACAAAATCACTGGGCACCCCATTGTTATTGTTGACACTTTCTCAATTGCGAATGCAGTGGCAGCAAGTGTCTGCTCACAAGGAAAGTGTTCCTGCATCACAGGGTCAAGTGATCCACTGTAATAGGCCAGTGGCTTGTGACCCTGCCCCTTCTTTTGTGCCAGCACGGCTGTCATTACTTTGCCATCTGAATGGGAAAACAAGTGAAACTTTTCTTTTGGGTGTAGCTAGTGCTGGTGCGTGTGCCCGTTCATGTTTGA
This sequence comes from Ambystoma mexicanum, assembly GCF_040938575.1. NCBI lineage: Eukaryota > Metazoa > Chordata > Amphibia > Caudata > Ambystomatidae > Ambystoma > Ambystoma mexicanum. Next base: position 565,717,330 of record NC_090926.1, read on the forward strand.
GTTTGTCAAAATTCTCATTCATCTCTGCTGTCCATTTTATGTTACTTTTGTTTTTCTGAGCTATCTTAAGGGCTTGTAGGAGTGTCCTGGTGTATGTAGGGTAATCAAAAACCAATGCACTGCAATAATTACATAAACCCAGGAACTGTTGCATTTATTTCACTGTCTTTGGTCAGGGTATTTTATGTGTTGCCTCCACTCTTTCTGGTGTTATTTGTCTCCCATCTGCTGACACAATCTGCCCCTAGAAAACCACTTCCTTTTGACAATACTGCAATTTCTCTTTGTCCACTTTGTACCCCTTGTCAGCTAGTAACATCAGTAGTGTCACTGAATCCTTCCTGCACTCGTCTTTTGTTGTGCTGGACACTAAAAGGACATCTGCGTATTGTATCACTGTGCTTTCTGCTTGTAATATGCTCAAATCCATGTGTATTACCCTGTTAAATATGTTGGGTCCCTCATAGTACCCTTGAGGCATTCTTGTGTGTTCAAATCTCGTCCCGCGATATGTAAACGCAGTGAGATACCTAGACTCAGGAAGCAGGGCGATAGAGAAGAAGGCATTCTTCAGCTCCACTACTGTGAAGTAGTGTGCCTCTTTTGGAATGCTACAGAAAATTGTCGCAGGGTTTGGAACCAGTGGATATTCTGCCTCTATAATATTATTAAGAGGCTGTGAATCCTGTATGAAACGCCACACCCCACCCCCATGCCTTGTTACATGGTGAAGTAGACTCCTGTATAACTAATTACTGCCATAAACCATCCAGTGTCCCATATATGCGCTCGTCTGCTTTTCGGGAAAGGGGGTATTGCTTCACTCGTGGTAGCAGTGCTCCTTCCTTTATCTTAATGTGAACTGCCCCCGCCCCTTTCAGTATTCTCGCGTCATGAGGCCCTGTTGTCCATACATTCTTTTGCACTTTCTCCAAATCCTCCTGCATGTACTTTGTCTCTTCTTTCACCAATTGTGTCATTTGGGTCACTGCTCGTTCCTTTATCTGTACAGGGCAGTGTATGACCAGCTGAAACACCATCTCCCCCTCCTCTCCACCTAGTGTAGCGAACAACTCTGTGTTCCCTCCCTTTGTCATCTAACTGGGACAAGACAGCTCCAATTCCAGTGTCGCAGGCATCCGTCTGGACGATAAAAGGTCGGCTGTAGTCAGGCGCACACAACACAGGTGCCCTACACAGATTTTTTTCAAGCCACCAAAGGCCCTCTGACAGTCTTCGGTCCGATTAAACCTTCCTAGGTTGTTTGAGTGAGGTCAGAGCTGTCAGAGGTGCAGCTATGGTTCCATAGTCTGCCATGAAATTACAATAATACCCAGTGAGGCCCAAAAAGGCTCTCACCTGGGTTTGAGTAGTGGGAGTCTCCCAGTCATGTACATTCTGTACTTTACTGAGGAGAGGTTGGATTTGGCCCCCTCCTACCTCATGACCAAGATAGGTGACTTTCCCCTGAGCTATCTGGCACTTGGTGGCCTTGATAGTGAGGTTAGCCCTTTTCAAGGCCTGCAACACCTTATCAAGACGTGTCAAATGCTCTTCCCAGGTGGAACTGCAGACGGCACTGTCGTCTAAGTAGGCCACACAGAAGGCCACCAGCCCACTGAGCGCATGATTGACCAATCTCTGGAAGGTGGCAGGGGCATTCTTCAACCCAAAAGGCATGACCCTAAACTGGTAGAGTCCCTCAGGTGTTGAGAACGCTGTCTTTTCCTTGGCATGGTCCGTCAGAGCTATTTTCCAATAGCCTGAGGTAAGGTCAAAGGTGCTCACACATTTGGCAGCACCTATAGTGTCCACGAGCTCATCAGCCCTGGGCAATGGGTGCGTGTCAGTTTTGGTGACGGCATTGACTCCTCTGTAGTCCATACAGAACCTCCAATCCTTGGTGCCTGCCTCGGAACCTGCCTTGGGGACAAGGACCACGGGACTGGACCAGGGACTGGTTGAGGGTTCAATAACACCCAGATTCAACATCTTGGCAACCTCAGCCTGGATGTGGTTCTTAACTGTATCTGACATACAGTAGCACCTGCTTTTGACAGGCACACTGTCACCGTTGTCAATTACGTGCCTACACCACGGTCTAAGGCCTGGTGTCAGTGAGAACAGAGAGGCATACTGCCGGAGCAAAGCCATGCAGGCCCTCTGCTGCTCTGTCGTCAGATCGGGAGAGAGATGTACTCCCTCCACTGAGCCGTCCTGAGGGTTGCTATGCAGCAAATCAGGAAGGGGCTCAATCTCATCCTCTTCTTGCTCTGAAGCTAGCAAGAGACATGAGACTTCCACTCGCCTATGGAAAGGCTTGAGCCTGTTTGAAACGGGCCCCTAGGGGTCCCTAACGTCTATGGAAACAAGGCGAGTCACCACACACGATAGATACACCAGACACGAGGTTGTATTCCCAAAGCTAGGGTTTATTGCAAAGCAAAAGTCTCAGTTGGCCAACTCGGTCTCACGCCCCGTGACGTGTATCTCTAGACCTCGAGGGACGCAAGAGAGTGAATTACGTACATCAGTTACATATATACAAAATGCATATCAAACAATCAGCTATGACATGTTTAACACCCCTCTTTTATTGGGTTTCTTTGAACTTGGTGTGATGATGGACATCTCCGACAACTATGACACCTTCAAACATCTATTCTAGTAACAATTTGCAATTTGTGAGTGCGGAGGCATCTTTCAGTTGTTGAATAGAACACAGCGCTTCTGTTCTTGGAAGCGAGCTAAATACGGGGGGAAGAGTTGCATTCCGGATCTTGATATCTATTCGGTGCTATTCGTATCCTGGGAGCCGACACGCTCTAGCGGGGCTCAGCAAAGGGGGGCCATAAGAAAAGCATAATTCAAGCCTTTAGCTGTATTATTCTAACTTATTCTACCATATAGCGAGACTGGCTGGCAGCTGCGAAATGATTAAATGCCCTGCAGCTCTGCTTCAAGGCTACATTCGGGAGGGAGCCGGGCATTCTTCCTGGCGCTGCCTACGTTGGGTTTCGACTAACTCTTGTTATCCTCACGGCCCTGCGGCCTTGTCCTTTTTACGTGCAGACAACAATGTTTTACAGTCGAGCAGTGTAAGCAGAAAATATACTGCGAAGCAATAGGAACAGAAAGCAATGAGCAATGGTTAGAAAACAAAATGGCGATTCTTGTTACATCAAAATGGCCGTTCATTGGAAAACTCAAAAACCTATATTCTGTCATATCGTGCATGAGACGGTTGGCCCACGGCCACCAAAATACATTTGCGGTCACAAAGTAGAGGTATCCATCTTTCTAGACTGACATGTTGACATGAAATACTTGAGGGGCTACCCCAGAGACTCCCATGTCAAGCAGATATTGACGTCGCCGATCTTGGGGATTATCCTGAAGGGTCCAGTCCATTTGTCTGCCAAAGCTCGAGGATTCCTGGCCTGGAGTCCAATACATATGCGAGGCTTTAATGTCATGCCAGTACTTATTCAATTCCTGGCTGGCCTTGAGATTTGCTGTTGCATGACCCATCATCTGTGTCATCCTCCGTCTGAGGCCTAACACATAGTCCCCCACTTGCTTGGCAGGACCTGGAGGGGTGGCTTCCAAACCTTCTCGGATCAAGGCAAGGTGCCCCCTCATGGGATGTCCAAAGAGTAACTCAAAGGCGCTGAAACCAACACCCTCTTGAGGTACCTCTCGTTAAGCGAACAGCAGGCATGGCAGGAGGAGATCTCATTTCCTTTTCAGGTGCTCTGCCAACGCACCCAGCATGCCCTTGAGAGTTGTATTAAATCTCTAGACCAGACCATTGGTCAGTGGATGGTAAGAGGTGGAGAACTTGTAGGTTACCCTGCACTCTTTCCACATGGTTTTCATATAACTAGACATGAAGTTGGATCCTCTGCCAGAGACAACCTCTTTAGGGAATCCAACACGAGTGAAAATGCCCAGGAGAGCCATGGCAACCACTTTGGCAGTAACAGTCTGAAGGGGTATAGCCTCAGGGCACCTGGTGGCATGATCAACCAAGACCAGGGTGAACTGATGTCCTCCTGAAGTGGGAGGTTCAAGGGGACCGACAATGTCGATGCTCACCCTCTCAAACAGTGTGCCAACCACTGGCAATGGCTGCAGTGGGGTAATGACACTGCCTCCAGTCTTGCCAGACAACTGACAGGTTGGGCAGGTCCTGCAGTGGGACTCCACTTCTACTCCCATCAGGGGCCAGTAGAAATGGGCAGAGAGCCTCTGCTTAGTCTTCTTGGTACCAGGTTGACCAGCTAAGGGCACCTCATGAGCCAGCTGCAGCAGCAAGCACCTGTAAACCTGGGGTACCACCAAACTCTTGAGGGCACCAGGTTCAGGCTTAGTGGGCTCACTAACAAGGATCTCACCCTCCCAATAGATCTGGAATGTCCTAGGCACTTCTCCTTGTGCCTGGGACAGGGCCCGTTTACTCAGACCCTCGAGAGAGTGGCACTCTCTATGACCCTTACAGAAGTCTGCCCGGGAGGGTCCCCCTTCAGCCAACAGGCATTGAAGGTTGGGCTGGTCCTCCGGGTTGAGCACATGTCCCGCAGAAGAGTCTTCTGCCTCTTCTCCCTCAGAAGTTGAGTTTGGGTTTGCCACTGGACCCAGACCGTCCGGAGCATGGATCTCATTGGGTGCTGTAGGAACAGCAGTAAGAGAAGGAGCCCCCTTCACAGAGGTGGCCTTCTTCTTCTTCCGTCTTCTTGCCTTAGGCCTCACCTTTGGCTCGGGTATCTGACTGACAGCCAGACCCTGTGTCACCTCTGACCTAGTGATGCAGCAGCAGTCATGGGTAGACCATCTGAGATCAACCCCACTCTACTAGATTATTTCCTAACAGAATGTTAGCAGGGGCATTGTCCTGAACCAGGACAGGAAGCGTTGCTGTCTTGTCGCCAATCACAAGTGTGACTAAGGCTACAGGCGATAATTTGGGAGGCACACCAGCTAACCTGGTGGTTCTCAGAGGAGCACCTACATAGTCCTCTGGCTTTGTAGGGTCCTTTCCACCACTGTCATGCTTGCCTCAGTGTCTCTCAAACCAGTAGAAGGCTGGCCATTCAAGAGGACACTTCTCAAAAACCTATGGGTGTTCTGTGGGATTGTCGCCAGTACTTCTGCATACTGGTCCCAGGCCCCAAGGGACACGAGTGAAATATCTACGGGAGCACTGAATGGGATCCCTGTAGAGGAGGGGAGGAGAGTGGGGTAAGGGTTGCTCAGGCTGATAGCCTGGACTCCAAGTGCCTTACCTTTACACTTGGGGTCACCCTTCTTGTGATCCAGAGCCCCACATTCCTAACAAGTGCCAGGAGTGCAGGGTACAGTACTGGAACCACTGGGAGCCTCCTTTGCAACAGGTGGACCACTACTCTTATTCCCACCCACATAGGACTTTTCCCCAATAGATTTTTGGGTCTTAGGAGAGGAAGGTTTTGGTTTACCCGATTGTGATTGCTTTTGGGACTCCGCAGCTTTCTGAGAGGTCCCCTTTTCTTTGTCCTTGTCCTTCCCACTGGAGTCCTTAGGGGACACCCGATGGGAGACCCACTTGTCAGCTAGCCTGGTCTGGCCATCTTAAAGGGATCTAAAATGTTCTGGTCAGCAGCATACTGATGCAGCTCTGGTGAACAGGCTTCAGAAAAATGTTCAAAAAACAAAAGGTGGGACAATTCAACAAAGGTTTTCACCTTGTAACCATCAATCCACCCCATCATATTCATATGTGCAGCACTCACCCAGTCAATCCAAGACACATTCTCTCTATTGGGTAGGTGTTTTGCAAAAATTGGCAATCAAAACAGACTTCATGAACTCATACTGATCCCTTTCTTCCACACTCAGTTTCGGAATACAGTCATATCCAGTCTGAGGCACTCTGCTTAACAAACACTTAACCCAATCTCTCTTATCAACATCATGTGCAAGCCATTTCAAACGCTTCAATGCATTGGCAGATATCAGAACCCTCCACATACACACCAACCAAATCTTTCATAAACTTGGTGGCTGGGGACCTGACACTCTCAACTGTTTTAGCTGAAGTCTCCACTCTAGCTTTCTCTAAATGGATTCTCTGGTGCTCAGTGTCCCTATCTTTGAGCGCTACCTGTTGTGCCAGCTCCTCCTTCTTTAACTCAGCTTCTGTTTCCATCTTTTTGTATTGAAAGGCTAACTGTTCCTGTTGTAGCTCCAATTTAAAAGTTCCTTCTTCAGGGCTTCCCCGTGAAGAGCAGTGCTGGGGTTCGGAACAGAGGCAGCAGGAATGGTGGCATTCCCAGAATCAAATTCAACAACAACCCTAGTGGTAGAGTCCTCATTGGTTACTGCCTCCCCTTCAAGAGTTTCACAATCAGTCTGGTAGTCCACCAGGGCCGCTATCAGCTCCGCCCTAGACTTATCCTCAAAGTCTAATTCCCTGGCTTCACAAGCACCTTGGAGAGCCTCTAAGCTCATCCGAGTCAATTTACCTTTCGCAATAGATGCATTTGCAGTTATCTAGGACACAACTAAACCTCAATTTGACAAAGTGCAGATATTTTGTAAGTGGCACAGTTATACACTGATTCTTAAAACCATAAGCATCCCACTGCTGCCACCAGTGTAAAGACTGGAGGGAGATGTCTGTGTTCCTGCTCTCTATATGGCAGAGAGGCACAGAGGACCCCAGCCAAGATTCTCTATTGTTGGTAGCAATGGACGAGCAATCAAGGCCTAGCTTCTCAGGAGGTAATGCGGGCTGGTTCTTAAGTACAGTGTAGTCTCCAAGCACCCACAAAGGAATGTCTGCACACTGTATTAGTTAAAACACAGTCTTTGTATAATTAAGTTCCAAGGTTATGTACACTAATAATAATAATGCATGTTTAGAGTCACTGGCAGAAATAATTAAAAACTTGGAGTCTCGGGGAATTATCAGGCCCATTCATAGCACATCCAACACTCCTATTTTGGGTGGGTTAAAGCCAAATGGTCAATAGCGTCTGTGTGCAGATTTGAGAGAATTAAATAAAAGAGTGCCAGTGTCCAGATGGCCACTGCCATTCATTGATCAAGGGCTTGCTCAGGTGCATGGCTCAAAGGTGTTTACTACATTAGATCTCACATCTGGATATTGGTTTGTGCCATTGGCAGAGGATATTCAGAATTTGTTTTCATTTTCATTTGATTAGACGCAATACGCATGGGTTAGAACACCATTCGGGTATGTCAATAGTGGGAGTGAATTTGGTATATTTTTGAGAAAGGCTATGCCTGATGCAGTGGAAAGAGGAACTATAGTTTATGTGGATGATGTCCTGATAAAGAAATGAAAGCTTAAAAAGCCATTTTGATGAAATTAGACATGTTCTTGGCCAATTGGAAAAGGCGGGTGCCAAAGTATTTTTACAGAAAGCACAATGGTGCAAGAAAAAGGTGAATTTTGTAGTCCATGAGGTGACTGAACATGGACTAAACCCACAAAAGAAAAAGGTGGAGGCCATACAGAAATTAAAAGACCCTAGAAGTGTGAAAGGTTTAAAAGAAGTTTATTAGGAATGACGGGATATAACAGGAAATGTATTGAAAGTTATGCTGAAAACGAGCAATCTGAGGCAGTGGCTAAATTAAAGGAATGTCTTATAAAGGTACCATGTTTAGCATACCCCATAAAGAACAGGGATTTCTTTATAGAAATAGGTTTCTCTGAACATTGTATGTCAGCAGTGTTATCTCAAAAACATGATTTGAATAAAAAAACCATTGCTTATGCAAGTAAGGCATTTTCTCAAGTTGAAATTATATTCAATGAATGTGAAAAGGCCCTTTTGACCACTGTGTGGGCGTTACAGCATTTCTGCCCCATTGTTCAGGGAGAAAAGGTAATCATTGAAACAAATCATCAGCCATTGCAATTTTTAGAGAGTAAAAGGATTAGGTCAGGCAACCTAGCACAGTCCAGAATTACTTCTTGGATATTGGCATTGCAAGGCTTTCCTGTAGAAGTGAGATATGGACAAAATAAAAAGAGCCCAGTTGCTCAAGGATTGGCAGACTTACATGACTGTGCAGCTGAACATGTATCAAATGAAGTAGAGGTGGAATCTAGTTTACAGGAGTTTGAACAATCACTACACAAAGCCTTTGATGAAAAGACATGCAAGGATTTGCCAACTGTGTATATTGACGGTTGTGCTTTTCACATTGAAAATGACAATAATAAATAATTGGTATCAGGAATAGGAAATGTCTGGTTTAAATGTGAAGACATTCCCAGTATAGGGATGAAAATTGGGGCTAGGAGCAGTCAAGTAGCGGAATTGGCAGCCATTTACAAAGCAATTACTACTGCAGTTGATAATAAATTTAGTGAAATTGTCCTGGTGACTGATTCTGATTATGCACGAAATAGCTTTGTGGAATATTTGCCCGGCTGGAAAGCAAGAGGAATGATTACCTACAATAAAAAGCCCCTCAAACATGGAAATATTATACAGGCTATAGACAAATTAGTGTCAGAGAATGATTTAACAATATACTGGAGGAACATTTGTGGACATTTGAAAACTCCAGGAGAAGATAAGGAGGGAAATGATAAAGCAGAACATTTAGCCAAAATTGGGGCTGTGATGGGAGAGTTGCTACCCATTGAACAATTAATTGGTGCAATACAGATTGATGCAGTTACACGCTCTAAGGCTCCAAAACAGGTAGAACAACCAGTAGTGCAATGAAGTTATGATACACCAGATCAAGATCTGACTAAGGCACAAAGGATGATCCAATTTTGGGGATATATTATAATCATTTGATAGACCCTGAACAAAATCCTTTAACTGAAAATGATTGTGCGGGAAAAGAAGAGTTGAGGGTGCTATTAAAGAATAAAAAATGAATCAGTCTACAGGATGGACTCATGGTTAGAGAATCCATAACAGGCCAAATACAGTGGGTGGTACCCCTTTCATTCAGAGGGCTAATGTTACACCATGCACATGATGCAATAACTGCAGGACACAGAGGTTCACAAAAAGCATTAGAGATACTGAAAGATTATGCTTACTAGCCACATATGTCCCAAGATGTAGAATTATATACTAGGGGGTGTCTAGTATGTGCCCAATTTAAACCCGCTTCACCAATGCGTAGGGCCCCACTGATGAAAAGAGGCTTAACCCTTCCATGGTCAGATTTGCAAATAGACTATGTAGGGCCTGTAAAAAGGTCGAACAGGGGCAACCGCTATATTTTGAGTGTGGTTTGTTTGATGTCGAAATGGATAGAGTGTATTCCTGCACCAGATTGTAGTGTGCAAACAGCAGCTACATTACTGGTAAATCATATATTTTCAAGATTTGGGTTACCACAAAGAATATAATCAGATAGAGGATGTCATTTTACAAGCACTTTAATGAGTAAAGTGTGGCAGATACTGGGGGTCAAAAGAAAACTTCATATTGCATACAGACCCGCCTCTTCTGGGGGTGTTGAACGTTGCAACAGGTCTGTTGTGGATATATTAATGAGGTTTGTAGCAGAGGCAGGTTCCAGCTGGGATTTACGTTTACCTCTAGTTTTGATGGCAATCAGATCAACTCTTGCCAAAGCAACAAGTATCATCCCTCATGAGGTATTGACAGGTAGGAAAATGGTGTTACCACAACATTTGTTATGTAAGACACAGCACATCTACAGTTCCGAATATATGGAAGAACTGAGGAAGCATTTACAACATGCATTTGCTTTTGTGCAGCGGAATTTGTTCTCGCCGCGCATTCTAAGCATCCAAGATTACAGGAGCGGCTAGTTGGCTGGGACTGCTCTTCTGTGGGGAGCAAGGACAAGGTCGTGTGGGAGAGATTCAAACAAATATCTTTGGTAATCAGACACAGTTTAAGTGAGGTCACTGTGTGCTGTTGGATGAATGACCAATCTAAAAATGTCATGTAGGCAGATTAGCGAAGGAAATACCCTGCACTTTAATTTGTCATGTTTAAAATGTTAAAGTAATGCCTATTTTTAAAAAGACTTATTTGCTCTGTATCTGTTGTTTTTTTCTCTTCTTCTTTTGTTACAGATAATGGTGCAATGTACATGGTATGATTTATATTGTGAATTGTACTTGTCTGCAATAGAGCCAATATATAAAAACAGATTGTTTAGAGTTTTTTATTGCATTGGGGATTGCATATGTGGACACGGGGGAGATTCATTTTCTTTGGTAATACATTTTTCAATTTGCCCATGCAGATAGAATAACAAACAGAATAAGCAGTGATAAAATAGGTGTGTGTGTGGGTGTGTCCTCCTTGCATGTTATTTGGAGGGGATTTAATATAATATATAGATTACTGGACGTCTATGAGCCAGTAATGATGCCTACGGGCGCATAGATCACTGGTGTAGATAAGCCTGTGATACCGGCCATGGCTGTAGGTGGCACTCTATGTAAATGTGTTGGGTTTCCTTCTGTGTATAGGTCCAAGGCTCTCTATAGATCACTATGAGGTATTCTCATAGAAAGGAAGGTTTTGTTTATGATGGGGTTATGATGTAAGGAAGGAAACAATGCTCACCACTAAATACCACAAATAACTTATTACCGAAAAATACTACAAGTAATACATTTTACTATATTCTCCAATGTAAGAAAGTTTGGTCACTAGAATGATATGAGGCCAAACCCAATCTAAATGCAAGGATAAGGTATCACCAACTACCGCTCATATCTTGGCGGTAAGAAAAATACAGCCACACCCCACATTTACACTAAATATCCTACAGCTTAGTTAATCTACAATGGCAAATATATACAGTTCTAAGTGATACCACAAATATTATCAGATTTCATTAAAGTGCATCAACTGTACACTGGTCAAATGTCACACAAATCAATGAATAAAGGTAACCAACAATAGACATAGGAGGAAAGCAGTTGGTTAGAACAATTGGCAGAATACTGGGCCCCTACCGCTAGACACAGTTCTGTGTGTAGATCCCCCCACCTGGGCAACCTGTAAAATAAAGATATATTACAAGCCCCGTCCATATATTGTTCAATGAGTCTTATTTCCTTCTAAAGTGTTTCTACCACCCCAATGTACCTGGAATAGCAGGGTTCCTCGAGGAGGCGTCGATGCATCCTTCTTGAGGGACTCCCTTTAAAGCAGGAGCCACGGATCGTCAATGGGCCTCGAAGAAGGTAAACTTGGCGACGAGGCAGCAGCTTCGGTCCTGACAGTGCTCGTCGATGATGAGTCGAAGACGTCCTGCAAGGATGAGGCGTACGGGGCACCTTGATGTCAATATTTCAGGACGGTAAAGAGTTTGTGAAGAACTGTGGCCCAGCAAGGGCATTGATTGGTCCGGTGTCTCTACGGTCTTTGGGTGTCAGGAAACCCACCAGCGGATGCTCCTCGGCGCATCAACGACCTGGCCTTCTCCGGCCGGATAAGGTGGTCGGCGGTGCGGACGAGCGCATCCGGGAATCAAATGTCTTAGGCAAAGGAGTGTTGCGGCTCCAGTCGTTGACGGCACAGCATCAAGCAGTACCCGCTTCTGGGCAACTAACTACAACATGCCTCCAGTGGTTATAGCAAAACTGTGAACCCTGGTCGACGACGCTGGACGGCTGTCCGCTGCTTCTCTTCGTTTTTCATCGGCAGCCACTGTCTCCGGCTGACAGTCTTTCGTAGGCTGACTTCCAGGGCGCTTCGGCGAAGGTTAGCAGTACACGATGGTCCCTCATAGCTCGGGAAGAGGGCGCCTAACCAATCAGGCGCACAGTGCATTCAGGCCATTCTTTTCCATCCAGACACTCACAACACAGAATTTGGATTCGGGCATGTACCACGCCATTCAGCACTACACACTGCATTCATACCAGTTTCGGGCAGGGCTGTCTCAGTCATTGTATCAAACACCAGATACTAGACATCCATAACCCAGAATGCATATTCGTTACACACTCCATTCACCCAGGTCCCACCCACAGGCATACCCACAAAATACGGTCGTTAGGGAGGCTCCAACCAGTCTGGTCGGCACTTCCCCACACTACCATATATGGAACTTCCACCCAACAGCCAAGTCAGGGGGAAGGGACAGAGTCAGGGCTTCCCGGGACTTTGGGAAAACCAAGGTAACAGGTGATGGAAGGCAAGAGGCCACGGGGGCCATCTTATTTCCATCAGGAATCTACTTATTCCAATGACAGGGCCTGGATATCCCAAAATGGAGGACGCTCAGGGCACTTGTCAAATTCAGCATGGAGCTGCCACCAGCCTATACCATGCTCTGTGGGCCACACACAGGTGCCCAAAAACATACACTAGGGGCACAGGGTTGTACCCCCACCCATGGGTACCATAAGGCTATCCCATTGGTCTGTACACCAAACCAAAAGAGGGAGCTGCAACGACAGGAGTCCCACATGAACTCCTGCACGGAAAACACGACAGAACACACGATAAAAAATAGTGAAGGACAAGGATACTGAGGCCCTGTCCCTCTGATGCATTTCCAGCCTCACAATCGCCCTCTGTTGTATCTTGTTCATCTTCTTCCATGTTCTGCCCCAGTCATCAATTTTAAATGTTATGCGCCCTGCTGTACATCCCTGCTTGTCTTCCCTCTTTCCCTGCTCCACCCCTTTTTCTCTATCTCCCTCTCTATTACCTTTTCTGCTTCTTTAAGCATTGAGTCAACTTGCTCCTGTGTGTTTTCTTAATGTTTGCTAAGTATTTATTTTTCCCTTTCTCTTCCTTATCCCCCGGATGGGGTTCCAGCTTTGCCTTATTTTTCTTTGATTTCTCCCTGTCTGGGGATGCTTGCTTGGAGTACGTGTATCCCACAGCTGGTTTTAAAAATGGATATTATGCATAAGGAGGGGGTGCTGCGCTGGCCTTCTTCTCTTCCCCTTCTTCCTTCTTTTTCTCTACTTTAGTTTCTTCGTACAGTTTCCAGAGACCCAAAATATCCTGTCTATTTTTAAGTTTTGTGTCTTTGTATGTTGCTGACAAATATGAGTACATACTGTCTATTATGTCCTTCTGAAAGCACATGGTAGCTCGATTAAGACAGAACATATTGTGTCATTTGAGTCCCGTAATTTGGCAGTAGTTCCATGTTTCTGGGTGTATCAGCCCAACTGTTAGCTTCAACCCACCCTCACCCCCCTCCCCTACTTGGATTAGCATACATTTTATGAATAATTGCATAACGTGAGTACTAGAAAGGCACAGTAAACACAGTTCAAGTGTCTGGCAGCACCGTCATCACTGAACATGAGTCTTCTCCCACTTTGGCGTCCTTTGGTTTTGCATCTTGAGTCAGGGCCTTGGGGGCTCCTCCAATTGGGAATCAGAGGCAGGTGCAATATATTTATTCCTGAAGTCCATCCATAAGGCTTCACATTTGGCCGCTTTATTGTGTAGGGAGGCAGTGATTGTTTCCATCAAGTAGATGTTGGAGGCCAAGTTGATCCATTATCTCTTTCGTGGAACTGTTGGGGATTTCCATTTAATCACTAATAGGGCTCTCGCAGCCAACAATAGTTGGGGGGCTAGGCCTTTCACCCTGAACCAGTCGTCTTTGTCCTTTTCGAGGCCGAACAATATGAGGTAGGGGTCAACTTCCCTTTGGATCTTGTCTACTTCCTTGATCTATCCCAGGACCTCGGCCCAAAACACTTTGATGTACGGGCAACCCCACCACATGTGCCAATAATTAGCAGTTTCACCACATTTTCTCCAACATCTCTGGATCATTGTTTGAGACATTTTAGAAAGTCTAAGAGGATCATATTGCCACCTGTGCAAAAGCTTAACTGCATGGAGTTTATATTGGTTGGATTTGGAGGTTTTGGTTGTAGCTCTACACATTAAGTTCCATTGGTCAGGAAGTATGTCTTCTCCAAAGTCTTTTTCCCCATCTGGCGATGAGGGGATCTGTGGTTCCCTCTCCTGCCACTATTAGTTCCTGATACATCACGGATATTAGGGCTTTCATTTCAGGTCTGGAATCCAAGAGTTTCTCAAATGGGGTAAGATCTCTTTTAAGCTTTTCTCTCCATTCAGGCTTTGTTAGTACTACTTTTAATTGGATAAACTGGAATGTAGATAGAGTGCCTATACCAAAGGCCTCCGTCAGATCTGGTAGCGTGATGAACAAATCCTTTCTTTGCAGTTGCCCCACCCTTTCCAGGCACGCCTCATACCATGATTGGAACCGCCCCACATTGGGAAAATGATTGTTTATGCCGGGTGACCACAGGTGACTGAGTGGGGATGGCCAGGTGGTGATTTTGTGCATCTCTCTGCCAGTTCGCCATATGCTCCATATAGTGCTCAGTATGGGGTGGCCTTTGATTCTCCTTTGTACCCTTTTGTATGGGGTCCATAACCATTCTGAAACCGTGGCGGGGGACAGGTAGTGATTGTCCATTTGTACCCATTGGAGGTTCTTATGGTCCCTAAGGTGTGGAATTAGGACACGCAACTGAGCAGCTTTATAGTAGGTTCTCAGATCAGGAAGCCCTATTCCTCCCTTGTCTTTGGGGAGTACCAATGTATTATATGAAATTCTCGGTTTCTTCCCCTGCCAGATGAATCGCATCATAATCTTTTTGGCCTCCATGAAGAACCCCTTAGGTATCTCAATTGGCAACATCTGGAAGGGATACAGGAATCGGGGGAGGCATACCATTTTGACGGCGTTAATGCGCCCTAGCCAAGAAATCTTGAGTTTGCTCCATTTTTTTAGGTCTGTCTCAAATCGCCAGAGAAGCGGGGGGAAGTTGACTTCATAGAGGTCATTCAGGGTTCTAGTGATCTGTATACCCAAATATTGCAGTGTTGTGTGTCCAATTTGAGACCAAGTGAGAAGGAACCTGACATTGGAAGAGTATGGACTTGGATTTATTTACTTTGAACCCAGAGAACCGGCCATATTCGTCTATTAGGTTAAGCACGTGCAGGATGGAGTCTGTAGGGTTTGTTATGTGTAAAAGAATGTCGGTTCGAGGGAGAGTGCGAACAGAGGGGGCAACTCTGCCTGGTCCCTCGTTGCAATTTGAACCATCTGGAGTATTCCTCATTTACAAATATCGACGCCTTGGGGGAGGTGTATATTGCTCGTATCCCATCTCGAACTTTCGGGCCTATCCCTACTTTCTGCAGGACTGTTCCCAGAAACTCCCATTCCACCCTATCAAAGTCTTTCTCTGCGTCGATTGACAGGAGCACAGGATCATCGGGGAGGTTGTGAGCTGCATGGATGAGGAGTAATGTTTTGCGCATGGTATCGGCTCTTTGTCTCCCGAGAATAAACCCGACCTGGTCAGGGTGGATCAATCGGGGCATTACGGTTGCCAGTCTTGCAGCCAGTACCCTAGCGTAGATCTTGGCGTCGAGATTAAGGAGGGAGATGGGGCGGTACGATCCGCAGTGTTTGGGGTCTCTCCCTCATTTGGGAATCACTGTTATCAGCGCCCTTTTAAAAGAGTCCGGTGAACCTCCAGTGACTATTATCTCATTAAAGAGTTCTGTTAGGAAAGGTATTAATTTCCCACTAAAGGTTTTGTAGAAGCCGGCAGTATAACCGTCTACACCTGGAGATTTCCCCAGTGTTAGTCTTTTGATTGCATCTTGGATCTCCTGTTCGGCTATCAGAGTATCAATGAGCTCAGTTTTTGTGTGCGTTATTGTGGGCATAGTGATTGAGGATAAGTAGGAGGTTATGTCGGATTGGGCAGAGGTCATTTCGGAGGTATATAGGTTTTCATAAAAGCTGGCGAAGCACTCAGGTATTGGGCGGGGAGGGTGAGCCGTGGGGGTGGGGGTCTCTATTATCTGCTTCACCTTGCGTTCCGCCCTTTGTTCCCTAAGTCTGGCCGCTAATAGTGCATCAGCTTTGTCCCCCTTTTCGTAAAATTTTTGCCTGAGAAATTGCAATTTGCATACGACTTGATCGTGTTCTAACAGCCGTAATTCCTCTCTTTTGCGTTGGGGTGCATCTATTTTATCAGAGTCCACCTCCGTGTTCCCCCTTACTTCCTCCTCTAGCTGATGTATTTAATTACGCAGTCTATTTTCTACAATCTTACGTTCCCTCTTCTTAGAGGAGCCCTCGCGTATTATTATGCCTCTCCATGTGGCCTCTCCCAGCTTCCCAGATCGTTTGTTTGGAGACTTCCCCATTATTGTTCATTTTGAAATATTCATCAATCTCAGTTTCCATCTCGCTTTTAAAAACCACATCTTTCCAAAGGGACTCATTGCATCGCCAAGCCCCCCAGTAACAGGTAGGTCGGCCCAGTTGATATCTGCTAATACCATGTCGTGGTCTGACCACGTTATCGGAATGATTTCGGAGTAACACGTGGTGCCTGTGAGGTCGGCCGTGAGAAATATATAATCTATACGTGTAAATGTGCTGTGGGGGTTCAAGTAGAAGGTGAATCCACTTTCTCTGGGGTGCAGAGCTCTCCACACATCTTTTAGTTCATATAGTTCCATAATGGCAGACAATTCAGTAAGGGTTCCTCTATGTTGAATTGCTGTTTCCTGTTTACCTGGTCTCCATTCCATGGACGGGTCTGCCCATTGGTTAAAGTCGCCTCCTAGAATAATGTGCCCTGCAGCTTCTAGCATTATTTTAGGGATCATTTTCCCAAGGAATGTGGCCTGTCCGCTGTTGGGTGAGTAAACTGTGGCAATTGTGACCTGGACTTTCGCAATTTTCCCCACTATCAGGAGGGCCCGTCCACTTACATCAGACCATGTCTTTTCCAGCTCAAATCTAATTCCCTTCTTGAGTAAAATTCCGATCCCTCCTTTCCTGAGTGGACCAGAGCCCCAAAATTCCATGCCTCCCTACCTCCCCAGAATGCTCCGCTCTTCTCCCTTTGCAAATTTCGTCTCCTGGTGGATGAGAATGTCTATGTCGGATCTGCGGAATTCTCTATGCACCAGTGACCGCTTAGTTGGTGAATTCAATCCCTTCACCTTAATGGTCCCAATTCTGAGCAGGCCCCTGCCTTTAGACTTGTCGGGGGCTGCCATCAATGGCAGGATTTGTGGGGGTTGCTCACTTTCGGCGGCCAGAAGAATATGCGATTTCCTAGTGTCACATTGTCTTTGGTTCAGATGATGCAAGTACGTTTCCCAAGTGTCTGTTACCCCTTCCCTCCTCCCTACCCCTGCACAGTTGGTGGCGCTCGAGTGAGCCCAGGAACTGAGGGTGCTGCATTGGCAGCTTTTGACGGCATCCAGAACGGACTTGGTGACAGCGTTCAGTCCATTGTCGGACCATCAGTGGGGACAGTTGCCTCACGGTCCCAGTCCAACATACCATCTTAACCTAAGGGTGAGCCCCTAGCTCATTCCCCCTCCCCCCAAAATCATGTAATTCAACAGTAACAACAATAAACATACAGAAGTGTAACGTTACGTGCACTCCCAGGGTCCTGCTGCGAAAGTTTGTATCCCCTCTTGATTCAGGGGGATGCTTCGCATCCAGAGACCCCCGTGTCGTTTGTCTTCCTGGATCTCAGTCTCTGTGGAGGTCAGCATCCCATGTTTCAGCCGTGGATGTCACTGTGTCGATTTGCAGGAATCACAAGATATATCTTCATTTTCCACTATCGGGCGTGTTGTTGGGGCGTCTGCATTTCCTTGATCCTTTCACTCTCTTTCGCCTAGGACGCTGGTGTTCCCATTGCATTCCAGCCCGCTCGTTTTTGCCACCTTCGTTCTCTCCTGTATCCGTACCCAGGAGGTCAGCAATGCAATCTTTGATTTCCTCCTCTGATCGAAGGACGGTTTTCCTGCTTCCGTGCTTAAAGGTGAGCGAGAAGGGATATCCCCATCTGTACCGTGTGCCCTGTTCTTTGAGCCATTTCGTCAAGGGGCTGCAGAGGCGTCTTAGCGCTAATGTGAGTGAGGATAAGTCCTGGAAAATCGTAATTTGAGCACCTCCCATTGTGAGTGGACCGCCGGACCTGGCCTTCTCAAGGATCCTAATTCTGTGCTGGTATCGGTGGAATTTAGCCAGGATCGAACGGGAACCGCCAGGCGGTCCACCCGCCCTATGTATTCATTCAGTTTTGGGTTCGTCAATTTTTGTTCATCTGCCGTTAAAATGTTTATGATATCATGGATCGTGTATTTGAGGTCTTTCTCGGTTTCGCCTTCGCGCTCTGGAATTCAAAAAAAGCATAGGTTATTTCTCCTTTCTCTGTTTTCTAAATTCGTCCATTTTTAGTCGAATCTCCTCCTCCCTTTTTTCAATATTTCGTATCCTCATGTCCATTTGAGTCTCAAGGGTGTCAATCGAGGCCTGATTGTTCTCGACACCTTCCAGTCTTTCCTCAAAGCTGTCCATTCTCTGGGTGATTTTATCAATTTTACCACCGAGATTGGCCCCCATGTTTTTTATCTCACTTAGTAATGCGGCGATGTTCCCTTTGGTAGCAGCACCCGCTTCCGAGGTATCTGTGGACATGGTGGTGGTGTTTCAGATGGATGGGGGGATGGGGCATAGGCGAATCTAGTTAACTTGTGTTGTACGTCCATAAAATGGGTCCAAGGTCAGAGGAAGCACACGCCCCTGGATCGGGGGCCTTACCCTCTTTGGAGTTGCGTAGGACCTTAGGAACAGAGCAGTCTCGAATATTTAGCTATACATACGGCTCGATGTAAGGTCAATGGGGTCTTCAATGAACATTCTGTAGAGCCATGGGGCCAGTCCTTTGATGTATACGCCTGAAATTGTACCCTGTGGGGGGAGAGGGCCAACGGTGTCCCATTCCAGTTCGCAGCTCATTCAGAAATTGTTCTATACTGGCAGCGTCAGAGATTGCAGGTCTCAGGTACCTCCCGTAGGGGGGAGCGTGTGACGACCGGGCAGTAGTGGAGTGCGGTGAGCTCGAGGCTCCATGGGCTCGCGGGGAGGCTCCTCACCTGAGTCCGCCTGTAGGTTACCGCCGGTCTCCGGTGACGCAGCGTGATGGAAGTTCTGTTGGGGGCTCTCTCTGCGGCCTCCGCCTCCTCCACGCGCTCACGTGAGCGTTTACAATCAGACAAGGAGAGATGAGTGGAATCGGAGGTCAGGGAGGGCGCTGCGCGGATCAGTTATCCAGGCCTCGGTCTCTTATGAAGGCCACCACTGGGTAGTCGCGTCGTTCGGCCCAAGTTTCACTTTCGCTTCACGTGCGCTGGGAAGCACATTTTTCCGGATTCCGTTTTCTCAGCTTTCCCACATCCGATTGTGTCTGCGTTTTCTCCTGGGTGTCAGGGGGTCTTCATTGATCAGCTCCTCATTTTATGTCCAGGGGGGGGTCGTGAGATGGGGGCTCAACTCGTCTCAAGGACCTGAGGCGTTGGAGCTCACACGAAGGCTGGACTCATCCGTGCGCCCCCTGGTGGCCAGTCCAAGTGAACATTTCTAAATGAAGACAACAGGACAAATAACACAATGTTCTTTCGAAAGCAGTGACACTGCACTGTGGGTTAAAAGGTGTGTCTACACCGGGGTGTTTCAGCCATCTTTGCGGGCTAGGTGAGCCTTGTATCTGGCACAACCTTCATCAGGATGGGGGCGAAGGAAGTTCGTAGAGTGCTGTGGACAGGGAGAGGGCAAATGTTCAGGGGAGTGCTCGAGTGAGAATAATTTGCACGCAAATAAATACTGTGCCATGTGAGAAGTATCATGGAGAAAAACAGCTTACCTATGGGGAAATATTAGCCACAGGCACTTGTATGGGAAACCGTCTCGGTCTGTTGAGGTCCCAAACTGCTCCTAATGGTAAAATGAGGGGTGACATGCTGAATATAGTCTCCTCAAATGCTTGCATAGTCTTAAGATAATACGTGAATGAATGTACATACTCTCTGAATGAGAGAGCTTACCTCTTAATGGAGGCTGTGGTCTGTGATCTGGATTGGCCTCAGATTGTCCTAGAAGAGGTCAATGTATCAGTCACATAATTCAAAATATGCAGCTAGCGTGACAAAACTAATGGCAATGGTTGTATACCTATTACTTACTTTCACACGCGGCACTCGCGGTCCGCATACTGCAGACGAGGTGTTGCAGAGCTCTGCACGGATTGCTGAGTCACTCCGTGAGTAGAAGACCAGGAAGCACAGCGTTACTAACGCTGTTGCTAGGTCGTACTTCCTTTTGTATGGGCGGCCATCTTGAAATGTCTATCAGAGACGTGCCGGGCCCTAGAATCAAGTTTAAAACAAATGCGGGTGGCGAAATCACTAAAGAAGCAATTTAGGTAGATGCCCTGGTCCCTCACAAAAATGTAGTCTTGTTAGGGCAACAAGTTTATAATGGTTGCCATGGTTACCATTCATAGATTGCACAAGTCGCTCGTTTTGGAAAAAATAGTGGTGTGTGTCAGGCGTGGTGGCGCATCTCTGTGCGTGGTATCTGACATGTGAGGTCTATCACTATCAGGGCATATTCCATGCTACTGGCTGTCTATATGGCGTCGGTCAAACACATAGTGGAAGTCAGAAAACATCAATGCTGGCGCCGTCATCAACCAGTTAAGCAGATCTAAATTTTGGACACATATACATGACGCATGTCGTACTTCTGGTTGTATGCTTAACAAATGGGTGAGGTAAAAACCATCATTGCTAGTGCCGACATACAGCAGGAGAGCAGATTTAAACATTAGACGCCTAGTACACACATCATGGCTCAGTTGAGGCTATAACACATTAGTGGTCACATGCAAAAGTTAATACATATATTTGGAGGTATATTTTCAACGGTGCCTAGTCAGAAGCAATAGGCCTGTGAATGGAGCCATGAAGCAGTGGGTTAAGAGTCACGGTTGTGTGACCTCAAATGACAGTGCAAGGTGGCGTGTGCTATGCAAATTTCATCCTATAGCTCAGGAAATTACATGAAGGATTTCCATTCAACAGAAATGTTGAGTCCTTTTTGCACAGTGTCTAATTTATGTACCCATCGCTGCTCACGTTGTGTCCGAATTCTGTTTATGTCTCCCCCCACTTAGCGGGTGTCACTTTTTGCAGGATGAACCACCTCAAATCTGTGTCTTTTTGGTGTTCTTTGCTGAAATGTTCCACCAGGGGCTTATCAGCTATCATGTTCCTTATGCACGACCGATGCTTGGAAATGCGCATCTTGATGGGACGGATAGTCTTCCCTACGTAGAATAGTCCGCAAGGGTATTGTATTGTGTAGATCACGCCCTTTGTGTTAATGTTTGTATGGTCATTCATTGTCCATTTGATGGTCTTGTGCTCAAACGATTTTTTTCTGTAATGTGAGAGGGCAAGCAACACACTTCCCACATTTGAAATGTCCCTTGAGTGGGGGTAGATTTCACAATGTATTATGTGTTCGTGGTGGTGGTTTGATGAATGTATGGACCAGGGAATCCCTTAAGTTCTTATTTTTCTTGAAAGCGAAACAAGGTGTTTGGTTCAAAGTGCCTGGCTGTTTTACTAAACTAAGTGCCAATTTTTCTTTATGGTCTTTTGTATCAGTTGGCTCAATGGTCCAAAGGTAGTGACACACACGAGTCTCCCTAGATCTTTCTTGGGCTTTTTCTCTAGGCAGATTTCTATAGGGGTATGTCTCACTCTCGTTCAGTTAGACGGGCTTGTAGATCTTCCGCGTGTTTTCTGTATCTCTCAATCTCTGTACAGTTCCTGTGGATCCACAGAAACTGTCCATATGGTAGGTTGTACTTCAGGCCCATGGGCCCAGTTCATGACAGTGGAGGATTCACTTTCTGTTCTGATACACAAGCAATTGGTCTAAACATTGTTTATGCTTCTGTGTTTTTCCATTCTGTATGATTGCTAGGAAAAATGTATGTAAAATCTATGTTTTTCTTGACTAATGCACCTTGCTGAACTTTATAAAAAACCAAGAAGTCACCCCATTTGGTGATCGCAAATTGAGTGTTTGTGTTGTATTGTTTTGGCTACAAGAGAGTGCAAAAGTGGATTTCATTGACCTATTCACGGGTATCCTTGTTTCATAAGTAGCCTGGGCAGAATAGGTACCTCACCAGGAGCCCGGATTTATAAATTGGTTACTTATGCACACATCAAACATAAAGTTCATGTTCATAGATAGATCCAAGAGTTTGAGTGCAGCAATCGAAATCTCGACAGACATGTGTGCATGTACGTAATACATTTGTGATTATGAATTCACTGTGCCATATTTTTGTGTAATAATATTAACACAACATACACGAGGTTCACATGTATTCGAATAGTAGCGCTGAAAAGATATTTAAAATTCACATTGTATCTAAAATAATAACTTTTCGTAGGCGTTTGACTATTTGCACCTTGGCTATTTACCTGTATGCCTCCCTCCCCCAATGTAGAAGCTGGAATTGTATTTTAATGAAAGGCTGTTAAAACTACTACTGCTGGTATTTATCACATAAGTGTGGCCCTTCCGCTGATCACTAGCTCTACGTTACGACACTGTACGTTACAATTCATTTTCATCCCAAACAGGCACCGCCGGCTACGTATCGCTATTTGCTAGGTGGCCCTACCTACTACCTACTACCTATCTGTGTCTTAAAAAAGAGCATCATTGTTTATGATTCGCCCTCTTTTCCTATTGGGTATTAATGTGTGCGGACTCCGGCTACACCCAATATGGCCGCTTCTATATACGCGGTCTAGATGTTTAAACTGATTCTGAGTATTCCAGAACGGTCCTTACGCAAATCTCGCGAGGAAAAACAGAGCTAGATATAAAGACACGGGGCGACGATAGCGCCTCCTTTAGGCTTTTGTGCTCGTCTCTGAATTGTGTGGCTTCCAGACGTCCTGCACCTATCGAAACAAGATGGAAGACAGCATGGACATGGAGAACATGGCACCTCTGCGGCCACAAAACTTCCTTTTTGGTGAGTACCTCCGCCGCTTTACTCCCATCATCGTTCGCGCTCTGCGCAGCTTATTCCCTCTAGCGCATGGGCGTCTGCGATGTTACAGCACGTTGCCCTATATCGCGCCCCCTTCCGTGATCTCCCTTCTTGGACCTTCTGCTTGCCGAAGTATGCCCTGGTACAGGCTTCAGATGTCGCGACTCCCTAAATTACGCGATTGTGTGCAACGCGGCTATATTTCTGTGTACTGATCAAGGGGTGCGGGCTTTGTTCATATTCTGGGGTGCGGTTAGGGCCAATGAACGCCCTCTAGGGTAGCGGCCTTGCAACGGCGTAGAGATGGGCCTCCAGCTACCCATTTCGAGCGCTAGACTGAAACGGCGCATTTCCCATCACAGGGCCCATTTCACTATTTTCTGATCTTTGTGGCGGTAGGCCCCGCGCTATGATCTAGAGGATCGCCGAGGTGCTAACTAGGTTAGCATCTCTCTCCCCCTCCCCAGCCCCCCGGAAAACCGAGTTAGACTCGTGGATACCACGTGGTGAACGGACGAGGTTTACAGCTGCTCGCTCCAGAGCCCATCGCCTTCCTTTTTAAATCAAGATCGTGATTGCCGCGGTGTTTCTTAGACACAATATAAACCCATTAGTTTACCACCTTAAACTAGTACTTTAAACTTTTTTAAAAACATGGTTTCAGTCACGCATTTCTGGCGCGCATGGGACTACTGCTGTTCTTTCGGTGCCAGAGGGTGACTTAAACACCAGGTAAGTTTGATTCTCGGCTGCTAGATTGCTTAACGTATCTGGAAGCATTTTCATTAAGTTATTTTGTTTGTGCGTGACCAGGACTGTGAACTGTCCAATGGCACACTGACAAACATCACTGCGTAAACTGGATAGCGGCCCTTTGCACTTACCAAAGCTATGATGAGTTGGAACCAAATATTCCTCCACGCTATGTGGTGGTTATTGGTAGATGCTACAGACGGCTTTTCTAGATACGATCTCAGCGTCCAGTGAAAAGGAACTGGCTGTAATGGGAAACCATATACGCGTTTATTAACCGTTTTGTGCACCCGTGTACGGTCAATGCACTATTAACGACTCAGGCTGGACTAAAAGAACCGAATTTCCCGCTTTTAAATTTGTAGGAATCCATATTTAAGGCGTTTCGGTCCATATGTAAAAATGGAAATCGTGGAGCCCTTTATATGAAGTGTAATGCATAATGCATCAATCCTCTGTATATTGCAATACAGCCAATCGCTTTCGATGCACAACAGCATCAGAGGGCTACAGTGCTGCCTATTGACTCAATTTACACATGAAAATTGATCAGCGTGTTCATTAATAAAGATACATGACCTGGGGGTCTGCATTCTGTTATGCGTAGGTCAACGGTTTGCATATCTATTTTGAGGCAAAACATTCAAGATCTGATGACCCTTGGGAGCATTGTTGCCTCAACAGGCATTGTATATCACTGAGCTCCATTACGGTGCCCCATAATTCTTGCCAATGTTCAAATGAGGGACCAGGTCTGATTTTGCAATGTAAAGCAAATGGGAAATGTCCTTTTTCTGCCCTGGGTGCAGTCTGATCCTTGCTCCTGATCTGGCGGGTGCTAACTTCCCTGCCGTTCGTAGTGTCTAGCAAGCCTCTGCCCTCAGTGGACAGTCTGTTTCGTTTTTCAAACAACCCAATTAAACAGAGTTTTGACTACCAAGCATGCTACTTTTGGGTTAAACCTTAACACCCAGTGAAACTTAAAGCTGGAGACCACTAGCATTCCATTCACCACAATTATACGCACCTTCTATCGATGCTATAACGCCTTGGCGTACTTTGTCCTAGCCGTTTACTGGGCTTAGTTGACACTTAGCGAAGGTATAGTTTGCATTTTGTGGACAGAGGGGGGTGACTTTCTGCTTGGCTAGTACCTTGAAACTTCGACATTTTTACCTCTGTAGCAGACACATTACAAAATGTAATTCTGTGCATTCCTCTCGTCAAGGCAAAAACCCCTCGTCAAGGCAAAAACTGTCATCACAGAAGTTATCATGTAAATGTGCCCATCTGATCTGGAGTATTTTCACAGGCTGATGTAATGGATCTTGTACCAGATCAGTTGTGCCACATGGGTGTTTTACTTTTCTCAACGACTGCTTGTGCTGCTAAGACCTATTCCTCGATTCTCTACACGTCCATATCAAAGGTGCTCAACAGGCCACCTTCACCAGTCACTGGTTGCAGATCAGATGGGATACCAATATACTGCTATACCGGTATTAAATGGCATACTATGGACAATAGCGCATACAAACCGTTAAGGGGCACTTCACCACAGCTAGAATCATATCAAATGATCACCGAGATCGGGTTGGGAGGTTAAAGATGATGGGTCAATAACACCAGGGCCTACAAAGTAAACGCAGGCAGCAATGGACTGCCAACAGGAAATGGATAGGGGGTGGGTGACTAAAAAATACTACAGCACCAGAGTGAGGAGCACCTCAACATGGTACACAAAGGTCAACACAGCTGTGAACTTGCCATGCCATCACGTCTAACAATTAGACGGGAAAGAGAATATGCCAACTCTATAGAACCAAATACATCAAGAATATAAGACTAAGACATAAACCCACTAAGTCGCACCAGCAGCACATGAGGACTTGCATCAATCAGATTATTCAAACACAAGCATTGCACACGGTGAAAACCCAACTGAAGCTGCCAGCAGGACCTAAAAATGGTTCTTAACCGTAGTGTTGGTGGTTGAGGATGGCACAAGACTTCAAAAACAGCACTATAAAGGGCATTTCTGCTTTACCTAGTGCCCGTAATGCTTGGGTCAGGAACAAGTTTTAGTGATTATTCCATCCCCTTGGAGTTTCCTTTTTGGTTTATTTCCAACCACTGTTCTCCCTGATACTTTTGAGAGGATTGAATGGTGGCAAATTGAACGCTTCCATTCTGATATCTGCAGACTCCAGTGTTGGATTGCATGGTGGATCTTCGTGCATTTGTTTTGACTCGGATGCCTTTTGGCCCTTACTATGCCAAGTTGGGCAATCATGGTTTGTTGGTACCCATGCTCATCGTTTCACTTATCACGCTTTCCCACTCCCGTCACATTGATTCAGCCTGTTGGATTTGCATTTGTCGGTTTTGCTCGCAATTGGCCAACCTTGAATTTTCTCAAGCATATCATGGGTATTTTCTCCAGATCTATTTTACTCAATAGAGTTGAACAGCTGTCCACTGTGTGCTACCCTTGTTTAAGGTAAGTGCAAGTAATCAATCCACATACGGCAGTGGAACACCTCTCCATGGACTCAGTACCTCTCATAAACGCTTATGTCTATAGTCAATTCAACCAGCGCATCTCGCCCCGGCACACTTTGGGCAGATACAGGTGCTCGACAGAGCATCTTTAAATGGACCTGCACATAGAGCTTTGGGCACTTCTGGGTCTGCAGATTGTCCCTCCCCTCATTCGAGTCACCCTTGCATCTGGAGATGATCCAAGTGGCAGTCGGCACAGTAGAAGACCCAGGTACCAATGCACATTGACATACCACTGGAACAGTTACTCGGTTTCAGCTCTCAACGCAAGACTACGGAGTTAGTTGGTGGGGGGGGTAAGGGGATTATTTAGGAGAGTACAAACCTACTTTAACAGATTCACAATAGGTTGCACCCATTTCCATTGTTACCCTTCAGACCAGGCAATAACTGGTGCTCCTGGAGTGGGCAAACAATGGTGATTAAACAGGGGGGGTCACTCTTGTAATGCACATTTTGTAACAAAATTGTTGGTACTCTGCTTGTTGTGCTGACCGAAATTATTTGCTGCTTCATACCACGTGTTCAGTGTAGCAATTGTGCACAACCACTCACTGCATTAAGCAATTGTAATACTGTTAAAGTTGGTGCTAGCATAGTTGTGTAGGAGACATAAGCAACAGGTTAGCTAGGCATACATCTGACTCCTGCTGTCTAAAGTAGTCCGCAGCAATGTAAAAACCAGAAAAGAACTTGTGGTATGTCCAGGTTGTTTGTAGCAATTACTCAGCATATCTACTTTGCATTGGAACCCCTTTCATTTGAAAATGATCCCATTGCTAGTAGACGGTGTGGCTGTTTTTACACTGTGCTCTTTGATCAGTTTTTTCACGCTAGCTTTCTGATTTATTTTTGTGCATGGAGATTACTCGAAGAACCTAGTTCACTAGATCCTGTGTTGGCCCTTTTTTCTTTTTTCCCAAGCATGCGCAGATCTTATGTTTTATTTTCATTTTACTTATAACAAAACATGAAATAACAAAGAAATTCGTAGCAAAAACTATATACATAATTACAAACACATAAATATCCCCTCCCCCTTACAGATGCTAGGTACACATCATATAATATGAAATTGTCCGAATCAATACAATGTCAGAAATTTGCCCCAATTTTCATAAACAACCCATTCTTGCCTTGTTTCCATCTGTTCATCCAAGACCTTTTCCATCACCACACCAATCTCATTCCAAAATTCACGCACCTTCCTACAATCCCACATCATATGTTCCAGTGTACCAGTTTCACAAATACAAGCCCAACACTGTCATCTTTCAAACCTCGCTTCCATAATCTTTCAGGTGTCCAGTAAACCCTGTTTAATATCTTTATTTGTCTTGTTCTCAGTCAAACCCAGGGAACAAAATTTGGCATTTGCACACATCCTTGTCCGTGTCTCCACTGTAATTTCCGAACAAATTCTTCGACTCCACTCGTCTCTGAGCTGAACATTGTCTTTATATTCACTCACTATTTGTTTGTACACCCGGCTGGCTAAGCCACCTTCACCTGCCAACGACTTTCTTGTAACAAAATTCAAACTCCCCTGGAAATCAATCTCACCAACTGCAATCTTCAATTTCCTGTAATCCGAAAACCTGAAATTTTCAATATGAAATTGTTTTTGCAACTCTCTAGCACTCAACCATTTCCCCTCCTTAAATAAATCAATCCAACTCACACCGCCCAAAAACCATCTGCCTAGAATAGCGTCTTATTTTCCAATATAATAGAGGGATTCAGCTACAATGACGCACCAGGATCTCTACATGCATCCACACCCAGCAAACCATTGAATTTCTTCCAGGAGTCAATGGGTCCTTCACACTCTTCACTCTTGATTCTGTAGTCAGTAAGGCTCTGGGTGACAGAGGACCAATTACAACTTGCTTCCGCCACAGCCCATTCATCAGGTGTGTTGGCCCTTTGAGTTCCACAACCAACTGTTGGCCCCACTCTTGACTGCAGTTTCCATTAGAACAAAAGTTGGTTCCATGGGTAATGGTTTGGATTTGCGCGCAGTCTGCACTTCTCTAGTTAGAATCTAGAGGAGTGCGTACTTGACTTGTAGTCTAAGAAAAACTTGCACAAAGTGAAAGCCCCGTCTGACCGATATCGGATAGTTGAGCTATTGCAGTTTCTCAATCACTTGGTGACTAAATGCATAAATTGTGTAAAGTAGCAATTGCAAAAGCGGGTTACTATGCATGAGATTCTCAAATGGGCAGCTCCTGCTGGGTAGCCTGTGTTCACAAGCAGGAGCCAAATAACTGATCTCCATGCTCACCCCCACTGCCATGCAGCCATCCCATGTATCACTTGGTTTGGGTGCCATATTTTGCCTGGGGACATAGGCACCAATTGGCCCCGCGTGGTTCCATGCAGTGGAGAATTCTTTGCAAGATTCCTGCAGAGGTCGTCTTAATAATGGGAATACACTGTCCATATTGGCCGAGCCCCTGCTGCTACTCATTTTAATATAGTGAACTACATTGAACCCACATTCGATTGAGCTGTCCTTTCGGGCTTAATACACTAGATCAGTGGTCTTCAAACGTTTTTGGCCTGGGCCCCCCTGAGCAAAGTTTGGGCTGGACAGGCCCCCCAAAAGTACCAGATGGGATAGTATGTAGAAATCACTATGAACGTTTGTGTGCTGTCACTGCACCCTACTCCCAGTACAGACCCTGGGCTCTCCCCACCATACTCCCGCCACTACCCCAGTGCTGCCGCTCATCCTGCTCCCACCAGTCCCATAACACAAGCTTACACACATCCATACACATTTAAATAAAAAATCGCCATAAATGTGCAAAATGCCCCGCTTCACGTTGCTCTGTCAGGAGGTGGTTAAAGGGATGGTCTAGTAAAAATTATTTAAAAAATAGATAGGCAACATAAAAAAAATACTAGCATTCTCCGTTTTAAAACTTCCTATGTAAAATTTTGAGCTATTCAAGCTTAAAATTCGCAAAAGAAAGCACATGGGCGCATCCATTTTGTGAAATGGAGGCCCTCCTGTGCTGGCTTTTGCGGCACTAATGAAGGAAAAACCAGCCAGCTTTAGTAAACAAAGGCTACCGCTGGGTGGCTTTCCCTTCATTAGTGCTGTAGGCGGAGGACGGGGACCGGAGACCATAGCAGGAAAGCTGCAGCTGAATCTTGGTAAGTGCATTTATTATTTTTAAAAAAAAATAACCACTAGCTGTGGTTTTTGAGCCCGGAAAACTTAGAAATAAAACCGCAGCTTTAAAACCATTGTATTTATGTTTGCGGTCGCTTTTGAAGTGACCGCAAACATAAATACGTTATTGTGTTGGAAAACGCTGCAGTTTTCCAAATAACCGCGTGTTTCTGCCTGCTTTGGCTATCGGCACCGGAGACCCAAAGTGAAAGCCACAGCAGGCAGAAACACACGCGGTTATGTTTACATGCCGCATAGTGTTTCTACCTGCAGCTGATTTCCCATTTGGGGCTCTCGGGCTCCCCGTGGGGAGCCAGAGAGCCCCAAATGGGAAATGCTAAATGCTGCGTTGTCTGCCAAAATCTGCTTTCCCGAGAGCCCCAAATGGGAAAGCTGTTTCAGGGAGAAACAACACGGTTGTGTTGGAAAACGCTGTTTTTCTTTCTGGGTTTCTCAGGCTCCTCCGAGCTGGAGGAGCCTGAGAAACTTGGAAAGAAAAACCACAGCATTTTCCAACACTAACGTTGTATTTATGTTTGCGGTCGCTTCAAAAGCGACCGCAAACATAAATACAACGTTTTTAAAGATGCAGTTTTATTTCTAAGTTTTCCGGGCTCCTCCAGCCCGGAAAACTTAGAAAAACAGCAGCTAGTGCTTTTTTAAAAAAATAGCACTTACCGAGATTCAGCTGCAGCTTTCCTGCTCTGGTCTCGGTCCCCGTCCTCCGCCTACATCACTAATGAAGGGAAAGCCACCCAGCGGTAGCCTTTGTTTACTACAGCTGGCTGGCTTTTCCTTCATTAGTGGCGCAAAAGCCAGCACAGGAGGGCCTCCATTTCACAAAATGGATGCGCCCATGTGCTTGCTTTTGCAAATTTTGAGCTTGAATAGCTCAAAATTTTACATGGGAAGTTTTAAAATGGAGAATGCTAGTATTTTTTTGTTGCCTATCTATTTTTTAAATACAAATTTTTACTAGACCATCTATTTAAGTTTCATTCTAAACATTCCAGCCATCACCTTTTGTTTTTTGGTTCATATTTGGAAGGAGGCGCAGGAGCACCCCCTTGCACATACATACATGCAGTGCCCCAGCCAGCATTTCCAATGAGCTGTGCAAGGCTGGCGGAGCAAAACACCCCCAGCCTTGCATGGCTCAGTGATCATGTGCGGCTGGGGAAATGAACTGTCAAAGGCTGTAAAAAGCAGCGTAGGGAGTGATGTTTCACTGTCGGCTCCTCCATAATGGGTGAGGTGGCCAGTGGGTGGACGTCCGTAACCCATTATGGATGTGCCGACAGGCTTGGACTGGCCAATAGGGCGATTAGTGTAGGCCAGTACAAATGGGCTGCTTTTTTGGGCCAATGTGGGCCAGTTTGAGGAGTTACTTTACTGTGCAGCTAGTAGTTTTGACCATTGTTGCGGAATAAATATTCTTTAAATATCAATTTGTTTACATTTTGAACAAAAAAACCCTTGGGTACTATTCAGTCTGTGACAGAACACTGAATATCCATTTGCAACTGCTGGCCATTTTATCATTGGTGCCTAAGACAGTTTTATGACCCAGTCTGACTATGTGAGCTGCCCCTTCCCATTTCCTCCAATCTAATTTTACATTTCATGCTGGGCTCTGGTGCCCCAGTTTGCAGACCTCTGTACTAGAGGAAATGAAAGGCATGCGTGCAGAAAATACAATGCTTTTGCATTTTTGATTGTGACCGCCTAAATGTACTTGCAGGTTGTGAACTCAAAGCAGACAAGAGAGAATTTCGGTTCAGAGGCGATGATGACGACAATGAACACCAATTGTCTCTAAGAACAGTAAGTTCAGTAGGAATGACTGCTCTCCATGAATCGCAGTGACTGTTTTTTTCAGTGATGCCTATATTAATTTTGCTCTCTCAAAGGTCAGTTTAGGTAGTGGGGCCAAAGACGAACTGAACATAGTTGAAGCTGAGGGTATGAGCTACGATGGAAAACCAATCAAGATCATATTGGCATCTTTGAAGCCGTCTGTACAGCCAACGGTAGGACGTTAGTACTTTACATTAAAAGTTTAAAGCTCATTGCAATATTTAAATATTGGCAGTTTTATGGTGAATTTGCTCTGGTTGGAACAGTATTTATGTTGCACTAAAAGTGGTGGGGGGTGTAAATCCCCCCACAGCTGCTGCCTTATTTAGTAACATGCCGAAATGCCTGTTTGTGAATCTCCCCTTTGAACTTTTTTATGGGATATGGGATCCTTAACTTTACTCTTATCGAATAGTGAATGAATATACGTGCTTGATATAAATTGTTGTTTTGCCCCTCAGGTATCATTGGGTGGTTTTGAGATTACCCCACCAGTAACTTTGAGATTAAAATCTGGTTCTGGACCTATATACATCAGTGGACAACATCTAGTAGGTGAGTAACTTGTGCATTCAATGACCACTGGTTGCTTTTTTTGAATGTTTTGCAGTTGAAATCGTGCAAGTATAAATGCTCACCAAGTTGTATACACTAGTGAATTACTAATGCACTTCTAATTCAAATGCCCTCATTGGTAAAATGTGTTCCATGGTCTGAAATGGTTGTGCCTTGTTTACGTTGGCTACATCCTTCCAAGGATTACATTTGTTGCTTTGAAATACTTATTCAGACAATATAGAAGTAGTTTAAGGGTACTGTAGCAGTCCACTATGCCTACTGCACTGAATTTCTGCCTTAAGTCAGTGCTGTACTTAACCCCCAAGTCTCGGCATCATCAGCCGTGGGTCACACCTTCATATGCGTACATGCATTAGTCAGCTGTTTAACCTGAGGTGTGGCATATCCACTTGCATGAGTACCTGCTACTATACCTCTTTACCCTGTCCTCTTGATGGAACGAAAAGGGGAGTTCTACCTAACCCTTTGACTCGGATCAACCATCCTTGCATGCTATGGGGCACCCTAAACTAACTCCAGGTCCGACTACTCCGCTCAAGATCAGATATCAAGATTGGTGTGCCGCCAATGAGCTTTGTCTGAATGCCAGCAAGACGGAGATCCTCCTGATCGGCTCACCATCCTTTCCCCTCACTCTCTGGCTGGCCGCCCTCCTACCCCCACCTGCAAGGCTAAGAACCTCGGTCATCTTTGACTCCACCCTTTCCTTCTCTGCCCACATCTGAGGTCTCTAAAAAGTCAAATTTCCAACTGCACCTCCTCAGAGGTACTCTGCCTTTCCTCTCCTTCCCGCACAAGCTCATGGTATCTCAAGCTCCGGTTCTCTCTAGCTTGTTGTAACATCCTCTATCTAAATCTACCTGCCTCTACTCTCCGCCCTCTGCAACTAATCCAGAATAGGGCTGCGAGACTTGTCCTTGGCCTCAAGCCCTGGATCGTATCTCTCGGCTCTAAAATCTCTCCACTGGCTCCCAGTAGACGCAAGGATTAAATTCAAAACACTCTGCATTGTCCACAAGGCTTTCTGGGACCTGGGTCCAAAATGCCTTCAGCTATTCCTCCGCAAATACCTCCCCTCTCGAGCTCTTCGCTCCTCTACCTCCAACTCGGTCAGTTGTTTTTCTAAGAAACAAGCTGGGGGGTAGATCTGTCTTCGGCTTGGGCCTCTCTCTGGAACAGCCTCCCTGCCACTCTAGAGAACCATCTCCAGTTCTGGAAGCACCTCCAGAGCTTCCTCTTTTCTTCTGCCTTCGCTCCCCCTCTCCCCTGCTGATCTGTTCTCTCTTGGCACCGTGCACCTGGCCACCATCTGTCTTTTGGGCCCAGGTACCTGCTCATCCTGCCACCCCCGGGCCACCCCTTGCACTGGGGTCTGTATCTGTACCCATACAGCCACCTTTCTTCCTGCACTTCAGACCTTCCCTGTCTGCTGCCTTAAACCTAGCACTTGTACATTGCTGGCTGCATTACCACGGTTTGTTGCCTTATCTGTTTCTCCTCTGCTTCGCACTTTCCACCTCTCCCCCTTCCATGCACTTTTCCCCTCTCCCATGCACTTGCGCGTTCTCAATGTCACTGGGCCTAGTAAGATTGCTCTTCTCCCCTGTTCCCCTCCCTTGCCACACTCTGAAACACTTGTGTGCGAGCGCGATGGACATAAAATATCGATCAGTGAATGACCTAGATTAATTCTTACACTCCCGCCTACATTTTACTCTACCATCATTCTGTTTAAAGTCCAACCCCTCTTGTACCCTATCACTCGCTTGCACCTCAGTCAAGCCTATTCCCCTGTCGCCTCTCACCCGGCTTAACTCTTCAACCTGTCCTTTGACTCCACCAGTGTTCCCACGGTTTTCAAAATGTCCAGTCCATCCTCCTAAAAAGGAAGGGGCTGACAGAAACCTACCATCCCTTCCCCACTAAAGTGCTTGAAAGGGATGTGTTCCATATTACCAATTTCCAACAACCTTTGAGACTCCTACAAGCAGGTTTCCTCCCTGTCACTAACATACTGCTCTCATGAATGTGTTACTAAATTGCCTCAAAGTACTCCAACCTATCCTAATTTTTATTAGACTGTCAAAGGCAGATGTGTCATCTCCTTAATATTTTGGATTCACAATAGAGCACTTTCCTTGATAGAATCCTACCTTGCAACTTGCCAATTTTGTCTCCTGGAGCAATACCTCAACCTTTCAACAAGGTCTTGGGCCTGCTCCTCAAAACACTACCTCTGCTCTTTAGGTATTCTCTTGGGTTCTCGTACCAACTCTTCTCAGACAACTCTACCGCTTTTTTCCTGATCTGTGTGAACACCCAATATTTAATGGCCGAGTTGGAAATGTTAAACAGAGGTACTCTTGGAGCTTTTTATCTCTTCCTCTGCCTATATCCAGTTCCCACCTACACATTCCCCCACTCTTAGCTAGAAACCTCAGCGTCACATGACCCTTCTCACCCTCTACTTTAATCTCCACAAATGGAACAGCAGTTCCCCCTCAGTCTCCTGAATATTAGGGAAATCGGGCACCTTTTTTCCACACCAAGCATATCTTGACATGCTTGTCTTCTCTAAACTGGACTACTGTTTGTAAAGACTGGTAGGGGGTGTCTGTACTTCCCCTCTCTATATGGTAGAGGAGAGGCACAGAGGACCCCAGCCAAGATTCTCTATTTGGTAGCAATGGACGAGCAATCAAGGCCTAGCTTCTCGGGAGGTGATGCGGGCTGGTTCTTAAGTACAGTGTAGTACCCGAACCCCACAAAGGAATGTCCACACACTATTACTGAAAAGTCTTTATATAATCAAAGGTATGTACACTATCACAATAACACACTTTGTACGTACGTGGAAGTCAACAATGATATATACAATTCTAAAGTGGTACCACCAGTGTTGTATCTCATTAAAGTGCATCAACTGTACAGTTAAAATGTCTGTCAGATCAATAACGAAACTAGTAATGGAGATAGGCAGGAACGTAAGATGGTTGAAACGGTAGTCTTATTTCCTACTATTAAGATTTTACCTCACCAATGTACCTGGTGGGAGTAGAGTTCTCCGAAGATGCGTCGACCGATCCTCCTTGAGTGACTCCCAGGAGGCCATGGATTGTTGAACGTCAGACGGCAAACAGGTTGAACTACGGTCATGAAGCGCCAGCTTCGTTCTAGCAGTGCTCGTTGACAGAGCGTTGACGTCCTGCAAGGAAGAGGCGTGCGGGGCACCTCAGTGACGATAGTTCTGGACCGCAAAGAGATGAACTGTGGCCCAGCAAGGGCGTCGAGTCGGCGCCTCTGTGGTCCTTAGGTGGTGGGAAACCCACCAGCGGATGCTCCTTGGCGCATCGACAACGGTCGGGCGTTCTCCAGCGCGATAAAGCGGGAGACTATGCGGACTAGAGCGTCCGATCAAATGAAGTTCTTAGGCAGTCGGGGGTACGGCAGCTCAGTTAGGGACAGCGGTCGGCGGCGGACAACAGTCGAAGCGCTTCTCTTTGAGATTCCGCGGCAGTCACCGTCTCAGGTCGGCAGCCTGTCGAAGGTCTGTCTACCAGGGAGCTTTGGCAAAGATCAGCTGTGCACGATGGTCCCTCGTAGGTCGGGAAGAGGGTGCCTTACTAGGTCCTCTCTGGGTCAGTCCTTGGAGACACAGCAGCTTTCAGATTGTGAAGGAGAGCAACAGCACTTCTTGTCCAGCGGGGCTTCAAGGTCAAGCTTCAGTTACTTGTCATAGAGGACTTGAGCTTCTGAACACGATTCCTAGCAGTGAGGTTCCCAGATATACTGTTCTCCCTTCATTCCGCTGGATCACACTCAAGCATCCAATCACGACTATGGGCATTCATTCATGCAGGCAATCAGGCACACAAGGTATTCAGGCCATTCACTTCTCTCCAGACACTCACCAAGTTGTGTATTGGGACAAGTACCTTCAACACTCCAAACTGCATTCATACCAGTTTCGGGCAGGGCTTTCTCAGTCAGTGTCAACCACCAGATACTAGACATCCGCAACACAGAATGCATATTCGTCACTCCATTCACCCAGGTCCCACTAACAGGTACCCACAACATACATCACTTGGAAGGTTCCAGCTGGTGTGGCTGAGCTTTCACAACACCATTTATGGCATTTCCACCCAACAGCCAGTCAGGGTTGGGGGGGCGGGGGGTGAACAGGAAGGGACAGTCAGAGCTTCCCAGGGCTTTGGGAAAACAAGGTAATAGAAAGCAAGAGGCCACAGGGGCCATCTTGTTTTCCATCCGCAACTGATCCCAATCAACTGATCCCAATGGCAGGGCCGGGGTATCCCCAAAATGGAGGATACTCCACGCACCTGTCAAATTCAGCATGGAGCTGCCACCAGCCCACACCCTGCTCTGCAGGCCACCCACCGGTGCCCAAAAACATACACTAGGGGCACAGGGTTGTACCCCACCCATGGTGCCATAAGGGTATCCCACGGGTCCGTTCACCAAACCAAGAGGACTGCACCGCCAGGAGTCCCACATGAACGCCTGCGCAGAAAACACAACGGAACACATGATAAAAAGCAATAAAGGACAAGGATACGGAGGCCCTGTCCCTCCGATGCATTTCCAGCATCTCCCCAACTATGCAGGACTCGCGTCTAGTTCTTGTCACCGGTCTGAATGGCTGCCATTACAAAACAGTAATTCCACCGTAAAGATCACCATGATCTATCCAACTTTCTCAATCTCTCGTACACGTGTGGCTCCTCGCCCTTTCCTTGGCTTCCGTTTCTCTCTTGCTCCACTTGCATGGAATTCTCTTCCCGGGCATCCAAGAAACATTTGTTAAAAACCAAACTAAAACCTACCTCCTCACCTGTCTATCCCTGCTAGCTAAACATTTTCCTTTGCCTCAAACCTGCCTCTGTCCATCACTTCCTCCTGCGTCCACCATCTATGTCCACTTATGAATTTTCCCCGGTGGCGGTTTAATTTACTCGCTTTCATAACCTGGTCAGAATGTCCCTAAATTCACCCCAAATCAGATTTCGTATACATTGTTTAAGAGCATTGGTTATCCTGTTACTGTCCATCTAAAATACTGAATCTTAACCAAAGATTGCCATTTGTTCCATGTGGATAGACTGTCTATTTGCAGTGCTGAATTAAAATATTATATATGGCCAGTTAATTAGATACCAGGCAATTTAGCACTTAATCTGATGTGGAAGTCCTTGAATTTTGATAGAGATGCTCCTAATGTAGCATGTCAATGCCTTTGGAATCCTAGTTTGCTGGTTTTAATTATCAGTTCTGTTTGTTTTTTGGGGTGTGTACAGGATGTGAAATGCCCATATTGTCCCTGGCACAAGCTTCACTGTCACTTGATCTTTCTGTAGAGACTTGGAGAGATTCTCTGCATCTCTGCCTGTGCACTGGATTAGCTGACCTTTTTTCTCACTAATTACCCCTCTGCCATCACTGTACCTGCACTCCTAGCACCTTGGCTCTTCAACATCTATCCCCTCTCGCTCACCTGATTTCCTCATTCTCCCCCAGTTGTATACCGATTGACACCCAGCTTTCCTTCAAACCTCCCTCTACCTCCCC